>NC_090227.1:18017504-19217504 GCF_024489055.1 Chanodichthys erythropterus
AACTAACTCCCCACTTTTGTCAAAAGGTGGCGCTACTGAGCCCCTCCACCACGCCCATTTCTATGGCTTTGTCCATGTCTAATGGTTGACAATATTGATGTGTGTGTCGAGTTTCATGCAATTTGAAGCATGTTAAGAGCCTCAAAAACACTCAAGAATATTATTACAGTTTGACCTGTTGCCATGGCAACAATATTTCAAATATCAAAAATCCTGTCATAGGTCTACATCTGCTGTGTATTGACATTACACTGATGGAGTTTGAAGCAAATCAGGTAAAAATAAGAGGGTGATCTCAAAACATTTCAAAAAGTGATACACTTCCTGCTGCCAGTTGGTGGCGCTATAACTTTGACTCACAATAGTCACATCCATGTGATCAGACTCCTATAACGAACACACTCGTGAAGTTTCATAAAGATCAATATATGTATTAAGACGTTATAACACATTTCCTGTTTCCTTTTTCTCGCCATAAATTCGTTGCCTCGCCACGGCCAAACCGTTCGAGATATTAAAAATCCCCTGGCAATTTTTAATCATCAGTGTCTTGACTTCATGCTGACCGAGTTTGGTGGCGATCGGATTAATCGTCTAGGAGGAGTATATCAAATTCCAGAGCATGCGTTTTTCAAACAACCCTTAATAGCTGACTTCCTGTTGGCGTGGCGATTAACTTAGAGCGCGAAAGTTGTTCGGCCCGATGAGGTCTATATGTGTACCGAGTTTCATACTAATACGTGCAAGCATGTTTAATATATGGACCAAATTTTCAGACTTTTTTCAAGGGGGCGCTGTCGAGCCCCCCTGCCACGCCCGGGTACCAGCCTCTCCGGCGTCCTAATGGCCGCGGATTCCAATGTGTGTGCCAATTTTCAAGAGTTTTTGAGCATGTTAAGGCCCCCAAAAAGCCCCGGAAGACGGAAAAAAAAAAATAAATAAATAAAAAAAAAATAAAATAAAATAAAAATATAGCTGCGAGCAGCGATGGCGGGCCCAAGCCCGGTGGCACCGCCACCCCGGTGGCTTCAGGGCAACTGTGCACAGCGGGCAATAGGCACTTAAAACGGTTAAACATCAAAGGACTATGTCAAATTCACTCCACATTTACTGCACTACAAGGTGCCGTTATAGAGCCCCTCCTCCCTGCCCATTTTCAAAGGATTACATGTGCCAAGTTTTAACATTATTCTGATGAATTTTGAAGCAAATCAGGTAAAAATAAGAGGGTGATCTCAATGTATGCTGAAAGTGACACATTTTCTGCTTCCAGTTGGTGGCGCTATGACTTTGAATCACAATAGTCAAATCCATGTGATCAGCCTTGTACAACGAAGACTAAGCCAAAGTTTCATCAAAATCAATTAATGTATGCAGAAGTTATAACACTTTGTTTCCCTTTTCTTGCCATAAATTCGTTGCCTCGCCACGGCCAAACCGTTTGAGATATCCAAAATCCGTTTGCAATTAAACAACTTCAATGTGTTCGCAACAAGTTAAAAAAAGCTTGGTGTAAATTGGATAAACCCTGTAAGAGTAGTAGTATAAAATTCATAGCCTGTTTTTTCAAAAAATTAACATTCAAACCAAAATAGCTGACTTCCTGTTGGTCGGAGCTAATGAATGTAAATTAGAAAATTGTCCGGCTTGATGAGAATAATATGTGTACCGAGTTTGGTGACTGTAGGAAAAACTAACCCCCCCACTTTTGTCAAAAGGTGGCGCTACTGAGCCCCTCCACCACGCCCATTTCTATGGCTTTGTCCATGTCTACTGGTTGACAATATTGATGTGTGTGTCGAGTTTCATGCAATTTGAAGCATGTTAAGAGCCTCAAAAACACTCAAGAATATTATTACAGTTTGACCTGTTGCCATGGCAACAATATTTCAAATATCAAAAATCCTGTCATAGGTCTACATCTGCTGTGTATTGACATTACACTGATGAAGTTTGAAGCAAATCAGGTAAAAATAAGAGGGTGATCTCAAAACATTTCAAAAAGTAATACACTTCCTGCTGCCAGTTGGTGGCGCTATAACTTTGACTCACAATAGTCACATCCATGTGATCAGACTCCTATAACGAACACACTCGTGAAGTTTCATAAAGATCAATATATGTATTAAGACGTTATAACACATTTCCTGTTTCCTTTTTCTCGCCATAAATTCGTTGCCTCGCCACGGCCAAACCGTTCGAGATATCAAAAATCCCCTGGCAATTTTTAATCATCAGTGTCTTGACTTCATGCTGACCGAGTTTGGTGGCGATCGGATTAATCGTCTAGGAGGAGTATATCAAATTCCAGAGCATGCGTTTTTCAAACAACCCTTAATAGCTGACTTCCTGTTGGCGTGGCGATTAACTTAGAGCGTGAAAGTTGTTCGGCCCGATGAGGTCTATATGTGTACCGAGTTTCATACTAATACGTGCAAGCATGTTTAATATATGGACCAAATTTTCTGACTTTTTTCAAGGGGGCGCTGTCGAGCCCCCCTGCCACGCCCGGGTACCAGCCTCTCCGGCGTCCTAATGGCCGCGGATTCCAATGTGTGTGCCAATTTTCAAGAGTTTTTGAGCATGTTAAGGCCCCCAAAAAGCCCCGGAAGACGAAAAAAAAAAAAAAAAAAAAAAAACCTTAGAAGAACAAGAGGGCCCTGCGCGAATTTTCGCTTGGGCCCTAATAATCCTTAGAAGAACAAGAGGGCCCTGCACGAATTTTCGCTTGGGCCCTAATAATAATAATCCTTAGAAGAACAAGAGGGCCCTGCGCAAATTTTCGCTTGGGCCCTAAATATAGCTGCGAGCAGCGATGGCGGGCCCAAGCCCGGTGGCACCGCCACCCCGGTGGCTTCAGGGCAACTGTGCACGGTGGGCAATAGGCATTTAAAATGGTTAAACATCAAAGGACTATGTCAAATTCACTCCACATTTACTGCACTACAAGGTGCCGCTATAGAGCCCCTCCTCCCTGCTCATTTTCAAAGGTTTACATGTGCCAAGTTTTAACATCATTCTTATGAATTTTGAAGCAAATCAGGTAAAAATAAGAGGGTGATCTTAATGTATGCTGAAAGTGACACATTTTCTGCTTCCAGTTGGTGGCGCTATGACTTTGAATCACAATAGTCACATCCATGTGATCAGCCTTGTACAACGAAGACTAAGCCGAAGTGTCATCAAAATCAATTAATGTATGCAGAAGTTATAACACTTTGTTTCCCTTTTCTTGCCATAAATTCGTTGCCTCGCCACAGCCAAACTGTTTGAGGTATCCAAAATCCGTTTGCAATTAAATAACTTCAATGTGTTAGCAACGAGTTAAAAAAAGTTTGCTGTAAATTGGATAAACCCTGTAGAAGTAGTAGTATAAAATTCATAGCCTGTTTTTTCAAAAAATTTACATTCAAACAAAAATAGCTGACTTCCTGTTGGTCGGAGCTAATGAATGTAAATTAGAAAATTGTCCGGCTTGATGAGAACAATATGTGTACCGAGTTTGGTGACTGTAGGAAAAACTAACCCCCACTTTTGTCAAAAGGTGGCGCTACTGAGCCCCTCCACCACGCCCATTTCTATGACTTTGTCCATGTCTACTGGTTGACAATATTGATGTGTGTGTCGAGTTTCATGCAATTTGAAGCATGTTAAGAGCCTCAAAAACACTCAACAATATTATTACAGTTTGACCTGTTGCCATGGCAACAATATTTCAAATATCAAAAATCCTGTCATAGGTCTACATCTGCTGTGTATTGACATTACACTGATGAAGTTTGAAGCAAATCAGGTAAAAATAAGAGGGTGATCTCAAAGCATTTCAAAAAGTGATACACTTCCTGCTGCCAGTTGGTGGCGCTATAACTTTGAATCACAATAGTCACATCCATGTGATCAGACTACTACAACCAACACACTCGTGAAGTTTCATAAAGATCAATATATGTCTGCAGACGTTATAACACATTTCCTGTTTCCTTTTTCTCGCCATAAATTTGTTGCCTCGCCACGGCCAAACCGTTTGAGATATCCAAAATCCGTTTGCAATTAAACAACTTCAATGTGTTAGCAACAAGTTAAAAAAAGCTTGGTGTAAATTAGATAAATCCTGTAGGAGTAGTAGTATAAAATTCATATCCTATTTTTTCAAAAAATTAACATTCAAACAAAAATAGCCGACTTCCTGTTGGTCGGACGTAATGAATGTAAATTAGAAAATTGTCCGGCTTGATGAGAAAAATATGTGTACCGAGTTTGGTGACTGTAGGAAAAACTAAACCCTCAATTTTGACAAAAGGTGGCGCTACCTAGCCCCTTCACCACGCCCATTTCTATGGCTTTGTCCATGTCTACTGGTTGACAATATTGATGTGTGTGTCGAGTTTCATGCAATTTGAAGCATGTTAAGAGCCTCAAAAACACTCAAGAATATTATTACAGTTTGACCTGTTGCCATGGCAACAATATTTCAAATATCAAAAATCCTGTCATAGGTCTACATCTGCTGTGTATTGACATTACACTGATGAAGTTTGAAGCAAATCAGGTAAAAATAAGAGGGTGATCTCAAAGCATTTCAAAAAGTGATACACTTCCTGCTGCCAGTTGGTGGCGCTATAACTTTGACTCACAATAGTCACGTCCATGTGATCAGAATACTACAACCAACACACTCGTGAAGTTTCATAAAGATCAATATATGTATGCAGACGTTATAACACATTTCCTGTTTCCTTTTTCTCGCCATAAATTCGTTGCCTCGCCACGGCCAAACCGTTCGAGATATCAAAAAACCCCTGGCAATTTTTAATCATCAGTGTCTTGACTTCATGCTGACCGAGTTTGGTGGCGATCGGATTAATCGTCTAGGAGGAGTATATCAAATTCCAGAGCATGTGTTTTTCAAACAACCCTTAATAGCTGACTTCCTGTTTGCGTGGCGTTTAACTTAAAGCGCGAAAGTTGTTCGGCCCGATGAGGTCTATATGTGTACCGAGTTTCATACTAATACGTGCAAGCGTGTTTAATATATGGACCAAATTTTCAGACTTTTTTCAAGGGGGCGCTGTCGAGCCCCCCTGCCACGCCCGGGTACCAGCCTCTCCGGCATCCTAATGGCCGCGGATTCCAATGTGTGTGCCAATTTTCAAGAGTTTTTGAGTATGTTAAGGCCCCCAAAAAGCCCCGGAAGATGGAAAAAAAAAAAAAATAAAAAAAATAATAAATATAGCTGCGAGCAGCGATGGCGGGCCCAAGCCCGGTGGCACCGCCACCCCGGTGGCTTCAGGGCAACTGTGCACAGCGGGCAATAGGCACTTAAAACGGTTAAACATCAAAGGACTATGTCAAATTCACTCCACATTTACTGCACTACAAGGTGCCGTTATAGAGCCCCTCCTCCCTGCCCATTTTCAAAGGATTACATGTGCCAAGTTTTAACATTATTCTGATGAATTTTGAAGCAAATCAGGTAAAAATAAGAGGGTGATCTCAATGTATGCTGAAAGTGACACATTTTCTGCTTCCAGTTGGTGGCGCTATGACTTTGAATCACAATAGTCAAATCCATGTGATCAGCCTTGTACAACGAAGACTAAGCCAAAGTTTCATCAAAATCAATTAATGTATGCAGAAGTTATAACACTTTGTTTCCCTTTTCTTGCCATAAATTCGTTGCCTCGCCACGGCCAAACCGTTTGAGATATCCAAAATCCGTTTGCAATTAAACAACTTCAATGTGTTAGCAACAAGTTAAAAAAAGCTTGGTGTAAATTGGATAAACCCTGTAGGAGTAGTAGTATAAAATTCATAGCCTGTTTTTTCAAAAAATTAACATTCAAACCAAAATAGCTGACTTCCTGTTGGTCGGAGCTAATGAATGTAAATTAGAAAATTGTCCGGCTTGATGAGAATAATATGTGTACCGAGTTTGGTGACTGTAGGAAAAACTAACAGACCCACTTTTGTCAAAAGGTGGCGCTACTGAGCCCCTCCACCACGCCCATTTCTATGGCTTTGTCCATGTCTACTGGTTGACAATATTGATGTGTGTGTCGAGTTTCATGCAATTTGAAGCATGTTAAGAGCCTCAAAAACACTCAAGAATATTATTACAGTTTGACCTGTTGCCATGGCAACAATATTTCAAATATCAAAAATCCTGTCATAGGTCTACATCTGCTGTGTATTGACATTACACTGATGAAGTTTGAAGCAAATCAGGTAAAAATAAGAGGGTGATCTCAAAGCATTTCAAAAAGTGATACACTTCCTGCTGCCAGTTGGTGGCGCTATAACTTTGACTCACAATAGTCACGTCCATGTGATCAGAATACTACAACCAACACACTCGTGAAGTTTCATAAAGATCAATATATGTATGCAGACGTTATAACACATTTCCTGTTTCCTTTTTCTCGCCATAAATTCGTTGCCTCGCCACGGCCAAACCGTTCGAGATATCAAAAAACCCCTGGCAATTTTTAATCATCAGTGTCTTGACTTCATGCTGACCGAGTTTGGTGGCGATCGGATTAATCGTCTAGGAGGAGTATATCAAATTCCAGAGCATGCGTTTTTCAAACAACCCTTAATAGCTGACTTCCTGTTTGCGTGGCGTTTAACTTAAAGCGCGAAAGTTGTTCGGCCCGATGAGGTCTATATGTGTACCGAGTTTCATACTAATACGTGCAAGCGTGTTTAATATATGGACCAAATTTTCAGACTTTTTTTCAAGGGGGCGCTGTCGAGCCCCCCTGCCACGCCCGGGTACCAGCCTCTCCGGCATCCTAATGGCCGCGGATTCCAATGTGTGTGCCAATTTTCAAGAGTTTTTGAGTATGTTAAGGCCCCCAAAAAGCCCCGGAAGATGGAAAAAAAAAAAAAAAAAAAAAATAATAAATATAGCTGCGAGCAGCGATGGCGGGCCCAAGCCCGGTGGCACCGCCACCCCGGTGGCTTCAGGGCAACTGTGCACAGCGGGCAATAGGCACTTAAAACGGTTAAACATCAAAGGACTATGTCAAATTCACTCCACATTTACTGCACTACAAGGTGCCGTTATAGAGCCCCTCCTCCCTGCCCATTTTCAAAGGATTACATGTGCCAAGTTTTAACATTATTCTGATGAATTTTGAAGCAAATCAGGTAAAAATAAGAGGGTGATCTCAATGTATGCTGAAAGTGACACATTTTCTGCTTCCAGTTGGTGGCGCTATGACTTTGAATCACAATAGTCAAATCCATGTGATCAGCCTTGTACAACGAAGACTAAGCCAAAGTTTCATCAAAATCAATTAATGTATGCAGAAGTTATAACACTTTGTTTCCCTTTTCTTGCCATAAATTCGTTGCCTCGCCACGGCCAAACCGTTTGAGATATCCAAAATCCGTTTGCAATTAAACAACTTCAATGTGTTAGCAACAAGTTAAAAAAAGCTTGGTGTAAATTGGATAAACCCTGTAGGAGTAGTAGTATAAAATTCATAGCCTGTTTTTTCAAAAAATTAACATTCAAACCAAAATAGCTGACTTCCTGTTGGTCGGAGCTAATGAATGTAAATTAGAAAATTGTCCGGCTTGATGAGAATAATATGTGTACCGAGTTTGGTGACTGTAGGAAAAACTAACCCCCCCACTTTTGTCAAAAGGTGGCGCTACTGAGCCCCTCCACCACGCCCATTTCTATGGCTTTGTCCATGTCTACTGGTTGACAATATTGATGTGTGTGTCGAGTTTCATGCAATTTGAAGCATGTTAAGAGCCTCAAAAACACTCAAGAATATTATTACAGTTTGACCTGTTGCCATGGCAACAATATTTCAAATATCAAAAATCCTGTCATAGGTCTACATCTGCTGTGTATTGACATTACACTGATGAAGTTTGAAGCAAATCAGGTAAAAATAAGAGGGTGATCTCAAAGCATTTTAAAAGTGATACACTTCTTGCTGCCATTTGGTGGCGCTATAACTTTGACTCACAATAGTTACATCCATGTGATCAGACTACTACAACCAACACACTCCTGAAGTTTCATAAACATCAATCAATGTATGCAGAAGTTATAACACATTTCCTGTTTCCCTTTTCTCGCCATAAATTCGTTGCCTCGCCACGGCCAAACCGTTTGAGATATCCAAAATCCGTTTGCAATTAAACAACTTCAATGTGTTCGCAACAAGTTAAAAAAAGCTTGGTGTAAATTGGATAAACCCTGTAGGAGTAGTAGTATAAAATTCATAGCCTGTTTTTTCAAAAAATTAACATTCAAACCAAAATAGCTGACTTCCTGTTGGTCGGAGCTAATGAATGTAAATTAGAAAATTGTCCGGCTTGATGAGAATAATATGTGTACCGAGTTTGGTGACTGTAGGAAAAACTAACCCCCACTTTTGTCAAAAGGTGGCGCTACTGAGCCCCTCCACCACGCCCATTTCTATGGCTTTGTCCATGTCTACTGGTTGACAATATTGATGTGTGTGTCGAGTTTCATGCAATTTGAAGCATGTTAAGAGCCTCAAAAACACTCAAGAATATTATTACAGTTTGACCTGTTGCCATGGCAACAATATTTCAAATATCAAAAATCCTGTCATAGGTCTACATCTGCTGTGTATTGACATTACACTGATGAAGTTTGAAGCAAATCAGGTAAAAATAAGAGGGTGATCTCAAAACATTTCAAAAAGTGATACACTTCCTGCTGCCAGTTGGTGGCGCTATAACTTTAACTCACAATAGTCACATCCATGTGATCAGACTCCTATAACGAACACACTCGTGAAGTTTCATAAAGATCAATATATGTATTAAGACGTTATAACACATTTCCTGTTTCCTTTTTCTCGCCATAAATTCGTTGCCTCGCCACGGCCAAACCGTTCGAGATATCAAAAATCCCCTGGCAATTTTTAATCATCAGTGTCTTGACTTCATGCTGACCGAGTTTGGTGGCGATCGGATTAATCGTCTAGGAGGAGTATATCAAATTCCAGAGCATGCGTTTTTCAAACAACCCTTAATAGCTGACTTCCTGTTTGCGTGGCGTTTAACTTAAAGCGCGAAAGTTGTTCGGCCCGATGAGGTCTATATGTGTACCGAGTTTCATACTAATACGTGCAAGCGTGTTTAATATATGGACCAAATTTTCAGACTTTTTTCAAGGGGGCGCTGTCGAGCCCCCCTGCCACGCCCGGGTACCAGCCTCTCCGGCATCCTAATGGCCGCGGATTCCAATGTGTGTGCCAATTTTCAAGAGTTTTTGAGTATGTTAAGGCCCCCAAAAAGCCCCGGAAGATGGAAAAAAAAAAAATAAAAAAAATAATAAATATAGCTGCGAGCAGCGATGGCGGGCCCAAGCCCGGTGGCACCGCCACCCCGGTGGCTTCAGGGCAACTGTGCACAGCGGGCAATAGGCACTTAAAACGGTTAAACATCAAAGGACTATGTCAAATTCACTCCACATTTACTGCACTACAAGGTGCCGTTATAGAGCCCCTCCTCCCTGCCCATTTTCAAAGGATTACATGTGCCAAGTTTTAACATTATTCTGATGAATTTTGAAGCAAATCAGGTAAAAATAAGAGGGTGATCTCAATGTATGCTGAAAGTGACACATTTTCTGCTTCCAGTTGGTGGCGCTATGACTTTGAATCACAATAGTCAAATCCATGTGATCAGCCTTGTACAACGAAGACTAAGCCAAAGTTTCATCAAAATCAATTAATGTATGCAGAAGTTATAACACTTTGTTTCCCTTTTCTTGCCATAAATTCGTTGCCTCGCCACGGCCAAACCGTTTGAGATATCCAAAATCCGTTTGCAATTAAACAACTTCAATGTGTTAGCAACAAGTTAAAAAAAGCTTGGTGTAAATTGGATAAACCCTGTAGGAGTAGTAGTATAAAATTCATAGCCTGTTTTTTCAAAAAATTAACATTCAAACCAAAATAGCTGACTTCCTGTTGGTCGGAGCTAATGAATGTAAATTAGAAAATTGTCCGGCTTGATGAGAATAATATGTGTACCGAGTTTGGTGACTGTAGGAAAAACTAACCCCCACTTTTGTCAAAAGGTGGCGCTACTGAGCCCCTCCACCACGCCCATTTCTATGGCTTTGTCCATGTCTACTGGTTGACAATATTGATGTGTGTGTCGAGTTTCATGCAATTTGAAGCATGTTAAGAGCCTCAAAAACACTCAAGAATATTATTACAGTTTGACCTGTTGCCATGGCAACAATATTTCAAATATCAAAAATCCTGTCATAGGTCTACATCTGCTGTGTATTGACATTACACTGATGAAGTTTGAAGCAAATCAGGTAAAAATAAGAGGGTGATCTCAAAGCATTTTAAAAGTGATACACTTCTTGCTGCCATTTGGTGGCGCTATAACTTTGACTCACAATAGTTACATCCATGTGATCAGACTACTACAACCAACACACTCCTGAAGTTTCATAAACATCAATCAATGTATGCAGAAGTTATAACACATTTCCTGTTTCCCTTTTCTCGCCATAAATTCGTTGCCTCGCCACGGCCAAACCGTTTGAGATATCCAAAATCCGTTTGCAATTAAACAACTTCAATGTGTTCGCAACAAGTTAAAAAAAGCTTGGTGTAAATTGGATAAACCCTGTAGGAGTAGTAGTATAAAATTCATAGCCTGTTTTTTCAAAAAATTAACATTCAAACCAAAATAGCTGACTTCCTGTTGGTCGGAGCTAATGAATGTAAATTAGAAAATTGTCCGGCTTGATGAGAATAATATGTGTACCGAGTTTGGTGACTGTAGGAAAAACTAACCCCCCCACTTTTGTCAAAAGGTGGCGCTACTGAGCCCCTCCACCACGCCCATTTCTATGGCTTTGTCCATGTCTAATGGTTGACAATATTGATGTGTGTGTCGAGTTTCATGCAATTTGAAGCATGTTAAGAGCCTCAAAAACACTCAAGAATATTATTACAGTTTGACCTGTTGCCATGGCAACAATATTTCAAATATCAAAAATCCTGTCATAGGTCTACATCTGCTGTGTATTGACATTACACTGATGGAGTTTGAAGCAAATCAGGTAAAAATAAGAGGGTGATCTCAAAACATTTCAAAAAGTGATACACTTCCTGCTGCCAGTTGGTGGCGCTATAACTTTGACTCACAATAGTCACATCCATGTGATCAGACTCCTATAACGAACACACTCGTGAAGTTTCATAAAGATCAATATATGTATTAAGACGTTATAACACATTTCCTGTTTCCTTTTTCTCGCCATAAATTCGTTGCCTCGCCACGGCCAAACCGTTCGAGATATTAAAAATCCCCTGGCAATTTTTAATCATCAGTGTCTTGACTTCATGCTGACCGAGTTTGGTGGCGATCGGATTAATCGTCTAGGAGGAGTATATCAAATTCCAGAGCATGCGTTTTTCAAACAACCCTTAATAGCTGACTTCCTGTTGGCGTGGCGATTAACTTAGAGCGCGAAAGTTGTTCGGCCCGATGAGGTCTATATGTGTACCGAGTTTCATACTAATACGTGCAAGCATGTTTAATATATGGACCAAATTTTCAGACTTTTTTCAAGGGGGCGCTGTCGAGCCCCCCTGCCACGCCCGGGTACCAGCCTCTCCGGCGTCCTAATGGCCGCGGATTCCAATGTGTGTGCCAATTTTCAAGAGTTTTTGAGCATGTTAAGGCCCCCAAAAAGCCCCGGAAGACGGAAAAAAAAATAAATAAATAAAAAAAAAATAAAATAAAATAAAAATATAGCTGCGAGCAGCGATGGCGGGCCCAAGCCCGGTGGCACCGCCACCCCGGTGGCTTCAGGGCAACTGTGCACAGCGGGCAATAGGCACTTAAAACGGTTAAACATCAAAGGACTATGTCAAATTCACTCCACATTTACTGCACTACAAGGTGCCGTTATAGAGCCCCTCCTCCCTGCCCATTTTCAAAGGATTACATGTGCCAAGTTTTAACATTATTCTGATGAATTTTGAAGCAAATCAGGTAAAAATAAGAGGGTGATCTCAATGTATGCTGAAAGTGACACATTTTCTGCTTCCAGTTGGTGGCGCTATGACTTTGAATCACAATAGTCAAATCCATGTGATCAGCCTTGTACAACGAAGACTAAGCCAAAGTTTCATCAAAATCAATTAATGTATGCAGAAGTTATAACACTTTGTTTCCCTTTTCTTGCCATAAATTCGTTGCCTCGCCACGGCCAAACCGTTTGAGATATCCAAAATCCGTTTGCAATTAAACAACTTCAATGTGTTCGCAACAAGTTAAAAAAAGCTTGGTGTAAATTGGATAAACCCTGTAAGAGTAGTAGTATAAAATTCATAGCCTGTTTTTTCAAAAAATTAACATTCAAACCAAAATAGCTGACTTCCTGTTGGTCGGAGCTAATGAATGTAAATTAGAAAATTGTCCGGCTTGATGAGAATAATATGTGTACCGAGTTTGGTGACTGTAGGAAAAACTAACCCCCACTTTTGTCAAAAGGTGGCGCTACTGAGCCCCTCCACCACGCCCATTTCTATGGCTTTGTCCATGTCTACTGGTTGACAATATTGATGTGTGTGTCGAGTTTCATGCAATTTGAAGCATGTTAAGAGCCTCAAAAACACTCAAGAATATTATTACAGTTTGACCTGTTGCCATGGCAACAATATTTCAAATATCAAAAATCCTGTCATAGGTCTACATCTGCTGTGTATTGACATTACACTGATGAAGTTTGAAGCAAATCAGGTAAAAATAAGAGGGTGATCTCAAAACATTTCAAAAAGTAATACACTTCCTGCTGCCAGTTGGTGGCGCTATAACTTTGACTCACAATAGTCACATCCATGTGATCAGACTCCTATAACGAACACACTCGTGAAGTTTCATAAAGATCAATATATGTATTAAGACGTTATAACACATTTCCTGTTTCCTTTTTCTCGCCATAAATTCGTTGCCTCGCCACGGCCAAACCGTTCGAGATATCAAAAATCCCCTGGCAATTTTTAATCATCAGTGTCTTGACTTCATGCTGACCGAGTTTGGTGGCGATCGGATTAATCGTCTAGGAGGAGTATATCAAATTCCAGAGCATGCGTTTTTCAAACAACCCTTAATAGCTGACTTCCTGTTGGCGTGGCGATTAACTTAGAGCGTGAAAGTTGTTCGGCCCGATGAGGTCTATATGTGTACCGAGTTTCATACTAATACGTGCAAGCATGTTTAATATATGGACCAAATTTTCTGACTTTTTTCAAGGGGGCGCTGTCGAGCCCCCCTGCCACGCCCGGGTACCAGCCTCTCCGGCGTCCTAATGGCCGCGGATTCCAATGTGTGTGCCAATTTTCAAGAGTTTTTGAGCATGTTAAGGCCCCCAAAAAGCCCCGGAAGACGAAAAAAAAAAAAAAAAAAAAAAAAAAATCCTTAGAAGAACAAGAGGGCCCTGCGCGAATTTTCGCTTGGGCCCTAATAATCCTTAGAAGAACAAGAGGGCCCTGCACGAATTTTCGCTTGGGCCCTAATAATAATAATCCTTAGAAGAACAAGAGGGCCCTGCGCAAATTTTCGCTTGGGCCCTAAATATAGCTGCGAGCAGCGATGGCGGGCCCAAGCCCGGTGGCACCGCCACCCCGGTGGCTTCAGGGCAACTGTGCACGGTGGGCAATAGGCATTTAAAATGGTTAAACATCAAAGGACTATGTCAAATTCACTCCACATTTACTGCACTACAAGGTGCCGCTATAGAGCCCCTCCTCCCTGCTCATTTTCAAAGGTTTACATGTGCCAAGTTTTAACATCATTCTTATGAATTTTGAAGCAAATCAGGTAAAAATAAGAGGGTGATCTTAATGTATGCTGAAAGTGACACATTTTCTGCTTCCAGTTGGTGGCGCTATGACTTTGAATCACAATAGTCACATCCATGTGATCAGCCTTGTACAACGAAGACTAAGCCGAAGTGTCATCAAAATCAATTAATGTATGCAGAAGTTATAACACTTTGTTTCCCTTTTCTTGCCATAAATTCGTTGCCTCGCCACAGCCAAACTGTTTGAGGTATCCAAAATCCGTTTGCAATTAAATAACTTCAATGTGTTAGCAACGAGTTAAAAAAAGTTTGCTGTAAATTGGATAAACCCTGTAGAAGTAGTAGTATAAAATTCATAGCCTGTTTTTTCAAAAAATTTACATTCAAACAAAAATAGCTGACTTCCTGTTGGTCGGAGCTAATGAATGTAAATTAGAAAATTGTCCGGCTTGATGAGAACAATATGTGTACCGAGTTTGGTGACTGTAGGAAAAACTAACCCCCCCACTTTTGTCAAAAGGTGGCGCTACTGAGCCCCTCCACCACGCCCATTTCTATGACTTTGTCCATGTCTACTGGTTGACAATATTGATGTGTGTGTCGAGTTTCATGCAATTTGAAGCATGTTAAGAGCCTCAAAAACACTCAACAATATTATTACAGTTTGACCTGTTGCCATGGCAACAATATTTCAAATATCAAAAATCCTGTCATAGGTCTACATCTGCTGTGTATTGACATTACACTGATGAAGTTTGAAGCAAATCAGGTAAAAATAAGAGGGTGATCTCAAAGCATTTCAAAAAGTGATACACTTCCTGCTGCCAGTTGGTGGCGCTATAACTTTGAATCACAATAGTCACATCCATGTGATCAGACTACTACAACCAACACACTCGTGAAGTTTCATAAAGATCAATATATGTCTGCAGACGTTATAACACATTTCCTGTTTCCTTTTTCTCGCCATAAATTTGTTGCCTCGCCACGGCCAAACCGTTTGAGATATCCAAAATCCGTTTGCAATTAAACAACTTCAATGTGTTAGCAACAAGTTAAAAAAAGCTTGGTGTAAATTAGATAAATCCTGTAGGAGTAGTAGTATAAAATTCATATCCTATTTTTTCAAAAAATTAACATTCAAACAAAAATAGCCGACTTCCTGTTGGTCGGACGTAATGAATGTAAATTAGAAAATTGTCCGGCTTGATGAGAAAAATATGTGTACCGAGTTTGGTGACTGTAGGAAAAACTAACCCCCCCACTTTTGACAAAAGGTGGCGCTACTGAGCCCCTCCACCACGCCCATTTCTATGGCTTTGTCCATGTCTACTGGTTGACAATATTGATGTGTGTGTCGAGTTTCATGCAATTTGAAGCATGTTAAGAGCCTCAAAAACACTCAAGAATATTATTACAGTTTGACCTGTTGCCATGGCAACAATATTTCAAATATCAAAAATCCTGTCATAGGTCTACATCTGCTGTGTATTGACATTACACTGATGAAGTTTGAAGCAAATCAGGTAAAAATAAGAGGGTGATCTCAAAGCATTTCAAAAAGTGATACACTTCCTGCTGCCAGTTGGTGGCGCTATAACTTTGACTCACAATAGTCACGTCCATGTGATCAGAATACTACAACCAACACACTCGTGAAGTTTCATAAAGATCAATATATGTATGCAGACGTTATAACACATTTCCTGTTTCCTTTTTCTCGCCATAAATTCGTTGCCTCGCCACGGCCAAACCGTTCGAGATATCAAAAAACCCCTGGCAATTTTTAATCATCAGTGTCTTGACTTCATGCTGACCGAGTTTGGTGGCGATCGGATTAATCGTCTAGGAGGAGTATATCAAATTCCAGAGCATGCGTTTTTCAAACAACCCTTAATAGCTGACTTCCTGTTTGCGTGGCGTTTAACTTAAAGCGCGAAAGTTGTTCGGCCCGATGAGGTCTATATGTGTACCGAGTTTCATACTAATACGTGCAAGCGTGTTTAATATATGGACCAAATTTTCAGACTTTTTTCAAGGGGGCGCTGTCGAGCCCCCCTGCCACGCCCGGGTACCAGCCTCTCCGGCATCCTAATGGCCGCGGATTCCAATGTGTGTGCCAATTTTCAAGAGTTTTTGAGTATGTTAAGGCCCCCAAAAAGCCCCGGAAGATGGAAAAAAAAAAAAAATAAAAAAAATAATAAATATAGCTGCGAGCAGCGATGGCGGGCCCAAGCCCGGTGGCACCGCCACCCCGGTGGCTTCAGGGCAACTGTGCACAGCGGGCAATAGGCACTTAAAACGGTTAAACATCAAAGGACTATGTCAAATTCACTCCACATTTACTGCACTACAAGGTGCCGTTATAGAGCCCCTCCTCCCTGCCCATTTTCAAAGGATTACATGTGCCAAGTTTTAACATTATTCTGATGAATTTTGAAGCAAATCAGGTAAAAATAAGAGGGTGATCTCAATGTATGCTGAAAGTGACACATTTTCTGCTTCCAGTTGGTGGCGCTATGACTTTGAATCACAATAGTCAAATCCATGTGATCAGCCTTGTACAACGAAGACTAAGCCAAAGTTTCATCAAAATCAATTAATGTATGCAGAAGTTATAACACTTTGTTTCCCTTTTCTTGCCATAAATTCGTTGCCTCGCCACGGCCAAACCGTTTGAGATATCCAAAATCCGTTTGCAATTAAACAACTTCAATGTGTTAGCAACAAGTTAAAAAAAGCTTGGTGTAAATTGGATAAACCCTGTAGGAGTAGTAGTATAAAATTCATAGCCTGTTTTTTCAAAAAATTAACATTCAAACCAAAATAGCTGACTTCCTGTTGGTCGGAGCTAATGAATGTAAATTAGAAAATTGTCCGGCTTGATGAGAATAATATGTGTACCGAGTTTGGTGACTGTAGGAAAAACTAACCCCCACTTTTGTCAAAAGGTGGCGCTACTGAGCCCCTCCACCACGCCCATTTCTATGGCTTTGTCCATGTCTACTGGTTGACAATATTGATGTGTGTGTCGAGTTTCATGCAATTTGAAGCATGTTAAGAGCCTCAAAAACACTCAAGAATATTATTACAGTTTGACCTGTTGCCATGGCAACAATATTTCAAATATCAAAAATCCTGTCATAGGTCTACATCTGCTGTGTATTGACATTACACTGATGAAGTTTGAAGCAAATCAGGTAAAAATAAGAGGGTGATCTCAAAGCATTTCAAAAAGTGATACACTTCCTGCTGCCAGTTGGTGGCGCTATAACTTTGACTCACAATAGTCACGTCCATGTGATCAGAATACTACAACCAACACACTCGTGAAGTTTCATAAAGATCAATATATGTATGCAGACGTTATAACACATTTCCTGTTTCCTTTTTCTCGCCATAAATTCGTTGCCTCGCCACGGCCAAACCGTTCGAGATATCAAAAAACCCCTGGCAATTTTTAATCATCAGTGTCTTGACTTCATGCTGACCGAGTTTGGTGGCGATCGGATTAATCGTCTAGGAGGAGTATATCAAATTCCAGAGCATGCGTTTTTCAAACAACCCTTAATAGCTGACTTCCTGTTTGCGTGGCGTTTAACTTAAAGCGCGAAAGTTGTTCGGCCCGATGAGGTCTATATGTGTACCGAGTTTCATACTAATACGTGCAAGCGTGTTTAATATATGGACCAAATTTTCAGACTTTTTTCAAGGGGGCGCTGTCGAGCCCCCCTGCCACGCCCGGGTACCAGCCTCTCCGGCATCCTAATGGCCGCGGATTCCAATGTGTGTGCCAATTTTCAAGAGTTTTTGAGTATGTTAAGGCCCCCAAAAAGCCCCGGAAGATGGAAAAAATAAAAAATAAAAAAAAAATAATAAATATAGCTGCGAGCAGCGATGGCGGGCCCAAGCCCGGTGGCACCGCCACCCCGGTGGCTTCAGGGCAACTGTGCACAGCGGGCAATAGGCACTTAAAACGGTTAAACATCAAAGGACTATGTCAAATTCACTCCACATTTACTGCACTACAAGGTGCCGTTATAGAGCCCCTCCTCCCTGCCCATTTTCAAAGGATTACATGTGCCAAGTTTTAACATTATTCTGATGAATTTTGAAGCAAATCAGGTAAAAATAAGAGGGTGATCTCAATGTATGCTGAAAGTGACACATTTTCTGCTTCCAGTTGGTGGCGCTATGACTTTGAATCACAATAGTCAAATCCATGTGATCAGCCTTGTACAACGAAGACTAAGCCAAAGTTTCATCAAAATCAATTAATGTATGCAGAAGTTATAACACTTTGTTTCCCTTTTCTTGCCATAAATTCGTTGCCTCGCCACGGCCAAACCGTTTGAGATATCCAAAATCCGTTTGCAATTAAACAACTTCAATGTGTTAGCAACAAGTTAAAAAAAGCTTGGTGTAAATTGGATAAACCCTGTAGGAGTAGTAGTATAAAATTCATAGCCTGTTTTTTCAAAAAATTAACATTCAAACCAAAATAGCTGACTTCCTGTTGGTCGGAGCTAATGAATGTAAATTAGAAAATTGTCCGGCTTGATGAGAATAATATGTGTACCGAGTTTGGTGACTGTAGGAAAAACTAACCCCCCACTTTTGTCAAAAGGTGGCGCTACTGAGCCCCTCCACCACGCCCATTTCTATGGCTTTGTCCATGTCTACTGGTTGACAATATTGATGTGTGTGTCGAGTTTCATGCAATTTGAAGCATGTTAAGAGCCTCAAAAACACTCAAGAATATTATTACAGTTTGACCTGTTGCCATGGCAACAATATTTCAAATATCAAAAATCCTGTCATAGGTCTACATCTGCTGTGTATTGACATTACACTGATGAAGTTTGAAGCAAATCAGGTAAAAATAAGAGGGTGATCTCAAAGCATTTTAAAAGTGATACACTTCTTGCTGCCATTTGGTGGCGCTATAACTTTGACTCACAATAGTTACATCCATGTGATCAGACTACTACAACCAACACACTCCTGAAGTTTCATAAACATCAATCAATGTATGCAGAAGTTATAACACATTTCCTGTTTCCCTTTTCTCGCCATAAATTCGTTGCCTCGCCACGGCCAAACCGTTTGAGATATCCAAAATCCGTTTGCAATTAAACAACTTCAATGTGTTCGCAACAAGTTAAAAAAAGCTTGGTGTAAATTGGATAAACCCTGTAGGAGTAGTAGTATAAAATTCATAGCCTGTTTTTTCAAAAAATTAACATTCAAACCAAAATAGCTGACTTCCTGTTGGTCGGAGCTAATGAATGTAAATTAGAAAATTGTCCGGCTTGATGAGAATAATATGTGTACCGAGTTTGGTGACTGTAGGAAAAACTAACCCCCACTTTTGTCAAAAGGTGGCGCTACTGAGCCCCTCCACCACGCCCATTTCTATGGCTTTGTCCATGTCTACTGGTTGACAATATTGATGTGTGTGTCGAGTTTCATGCAATTTGAAGCATGTTAAGAGCCTCAAAAACACTCAAGAATATTATTACAGTTTGACCTGTTGCCATGGCAACAATATTTCAAATATCAAAAATCCTGTCATAGGTCTACATCTGCTGTGTATTGACATTACACTGATGAAGTTTGAAGCAAATCAGGTAAAAATAAGAGGGTGATCTCAAAACATTTCAAAAAGTGATACACTTCCTGCTGCCAGTTGGTGGCGCTATAACTTTAACTCACAATAGTCACATCCATGTGATCAGACTCCTATAACGAACACACTCGTGAAGTTTCATAAAGATCAATATATGTATTAAGACGTTATAACACATTTCCTGTTTCCTTTTTCTCGCCATAAATTCGTTGCCTCGCCACGGCCAAACCGTTCGAGATATCAAAAATCCCCTGGCAATTTTTAATCATCAGTGTCTTGACTTCATGCTGACCGAGTTTGGTGGCGATCGGATTAATCGTCTAGGAGGAGTATATCAAATTCCAGAGCATGCGTTTTTCAAACAACCCTTAATAGCTGACTTCCTGTTTGCGTGGCGTTTAACTTAAAGCGCGAAAGTTGTTCGGCCCGATGAGGTCTATATGTGTACCGAGTTTCATACTAATACGTGCAAGCGTGTTTAATATATGGACCAAATTTTCAGACTTTTTTCAAGGGGGCGCTGTCGAGCCCCCCTGCCACGCCCGGGTACCAGCCTCTCCGGCATCCTAATGGCCGCGGATTCCAATGTGTGTGCCAATTTTCAAGAGTTTTTGAGTATGTTAAGGCCCCCAAAAAGCCCCGGAAGATGGAAAAAAAAAAAATAAAAAAAATAATAAATATAGCTGCGAGCAGCGATGGCGGGCCCAAGCCCGGTGGCACCGCCACCCCGGTGGCTTCAGGGCAACTGTGCACAGCGGGCAATAGGCACTTAAAACGGTTAAACATCAAAGGACTATGTCAAATTCACTCCACATTTACTGCACTACAAGGTGCCGTTATAGAGCCCCTCCTCCCTGCCCATTTTCAAAGGATTACATGTGCCAAGTTTTAACATTATTCTGATGAATTTTGAAGCAAATCAGGTAAAAATAAGAGGGTGATCTCAATGTATGCTGAAAGTGACACATTTTCTGCTTCCAGTTGGTGGCGCTATGACTTTGAATCACAATAGTCAAATCCATGTGATCAGCCTTGTACAACGAAGACTAAGCCAAAGTTTCATCAAAATCAATTAATGTATGCAGAAGTTATAACACTTTGTTTCCCTTTTCTTGCCATAAATTCGTTGCCTCGCCACGGCCAAACCGTTTGAGATATCCAAAATCCGTTTGCAATTAAACAACTTCAATGTGTTAGCAACAAGTTAAAAAAAGCTTGGTGTAAATTGGATAAACCCTGTAGGAGTAGTAGTATAAAATTCATAGCCTGTTTTTTCAAAAAATTAACATTCAAACCAAAATAGCTGACTTCCTGTTGGTCGGAGCTAATGAATGTAAATTAGAAAATTGTCCGGCTTGATGAGAATAATATGTGTACCGAGTTTGGTGACTGTAGGAAAAACTAACCCCCCCACTTTTGTCAAAAGGTGGCGCTACTGAGCCCCTCCACCACGCCCATTTCTATGGCTTTGTCCATGTCTACTGGTTGACAATATTGATGTGTGTGTCGAGTTTCATGCAATTTGAAGCATGTTAAGAGCCTCAAAAACACTCAAGAATATTATTACAGTTTGACCTGTTGCCATGTCAACAATATTTCAAATATCAAAAATCCTGTCATAGGTCTACATCTGCTGTGTATTGACATTACACTGATGAAGTTTGAAGCAAATCAGGTAAAAATAAGAGGGTGATCTCAAAACATTTCAAAAAGTGATACACTTCCTGCTGCCAGTTGGTGGCGCTATAACTTTGACTCACAATAGTCACATCCATGTGATCAGACTCCTATAACGAACACACTCGTGAAGTTTCATAAAGATCAATATATGTATTAAGACGTTATAACACATTTCCTGTTTCCTTTTTCTCGCCATAAATTCGTTGCCTCGCCACGGCCAAACCGTTCGAGATATCAAAAATCCCCTGGCAATTTTTAATCATCACTGTCTTGACTTCATGCTGACCGAGTTTGGTGGCGATCGGATTAATCGTCTAGGAGGAGTATATCAAATTCCAGAGCATGCGTTTTTCAAACAACCCTTAATAGCTGACTTCCTGTTGGCGTGGCGATTAACTTAGAGCGCGAAAGTTGTTCGGCCCGATGAGGTCTATATGTGTACCGAGTTTCATACTAATACGTGCAAGCATGTTTAATATATGGACCAAATTTTCAGACTTTTTTCAAGGGGGCGCTGTCGAGCCCCCCTGCCACGCCCGGGTACCAGCCTCTCCGGCGTCCTAATGGCCGCGGATTCCAATGTGTGTGCCAATTTTCAAGAGTTTTTGAGCATGTTAAGGCCCCCAAAAAGCCCCGGAAGACGGAAAAAAAAAAAAAAATAATAATAATAATAATAAATATAGCTGCGAGCAGCGATGGCGGGCCCAAGCCCGGTGGCACCGCCACCCCGGTGGCTTCAGGGCAACTGTGCACAGCGGGCAATAGGCACTTAAAACGGTTAAACATCAAAGGACTATGTCAAATTCACTCCACATTTACTGCACTACAAGGTGCCGCTATAGAGCCCCTCCTCCCTGCCCATTTTCAAAGGATTACATGTGCCAAGTTTTAACATTATTCTGATGAATTTTGAAGCAAATCAGGTAAAAATAAGAGGGTGATCTCAATGTATGCTGAAAGTGACACATTTTCTGCTTCCAGTTGGTGGCGCTATGACTTTGAATCACAATAGTCAAATCCATGTGATCAGACTACTACAACCAACACACTCCTGAAGTTTCATAAACATCAATCAATGTATGCAGAAGTTATAACACATTTCCTGTTTCCCTTTTCTCGCCATAAATTCGTTGCCTCGCCACGGCCAAACCGTTTGAGATATCCAAAATCCGTTTGCAATTAAACAACTTCAATGTGTTCGCAACAAGTTAAAAAAAGCTTGGTGTAAATTGGATAAACCCTGTAGGAGTAGTAGTATAAAATTCATAGCCTGTTTTTTCAAAAAATTAACATTCAAACCAAAATAGCTGACTTCCTGTTGGTCGGAGCTAATGAATGTAAATTAGAAAATTGTCCGGCTTGATGAGAATAATATGTGTACCGAGTTTGGTGACTGTAGGAAAAACTAACCCCCCCACTTTTGTCAAAAGGTGGCGCTACTGAGCCCCTCCACCACGCCCATTTCTATGGCTTTGTCCATGTCTACTGGTTGACAATATTGATGTGTGTGTCGAGTTTCATGCAATTTGAAGCATGTTAAGAGCCTCAAAAACACTCAAGAATATTATTACAGTTTGACCTGTTGCCATGGCAACAATATTTCAAATATCAAAAATCCTGTCATAGGTCTACATCTGCTGTGTATTGACATTACACTGATGAAGTTTGAAGCAAATCAGGTAAAAATAAGAGGGTGATCTCAAAACATTTCAAAAAGTGATACACTTCCTGCTGCCAGTTGGTGGCGCTATAACTTTGACTCACAATAGTCACATCCATGTGATCAGACTCCTATAACGAACACACTCGTGAAGTTTCATAAAGATCAATATGTGTATTAAGACGTTATAACACATTTCCTGTTTCCTTTTTCTCGCCATAAATTCGTTGCCTCGCCACGGCCAAACCGTTCGAGATATCAAAAATCCCCTGGCAATTTTTAATCATCACTGTCTTGACTTCATGCTGACCGAGTTTGGTGGCGATCGGATTAATCGTCTAGGAGGAGTATATCAAATTCCAGAGCATGCGTTTTTCAAACAACCCTTAATAGCTGACTTCCTGTTGGCGTGGCGATTAACTTAGAGCGCGAAAGTTGTTCGGCCCGATGAGGTCTATATGTGTACCGAGTTTCATACTAATACGTGCAAGCATGTTTAATATATGGACCAAATTTTCAGACTTTTTTCAAGGGGGCGCTGTCGAGCCCCCCTGCCACGCCCGGGTACCAGCCTCTCCGGCGTCCTAATGGCCGCGGATTCCAATGTGTGTGCCAATTTTCAAGAGTTTTTGAGCATGTTAAGGCCCCCAAAAAGCCCCGGAAGACGGAAAAAAAAAAATAAAAAAAAAAATAAAAAATAATAATAATAAATATAGCTGCGAGCAGCGATGGCGGGCCCAAGCCCGGTGGCACCGCCACCCCGGTGGCTTCAGGGCAACTGTGCACAGCGGGCAATAGGCACTTAAAATGGTTAAACATCAAAGGACTATGTCAAATTCACTCCACATTTACTGCACTACAAGGTGCCGTTATAGAGCCCCTCCTCCCTGCCCATTTTCAAAGGATTACATGTGCCAAGTTTTAACATTATTCTGATGAATTTTGAAGCAAATCAGGTAAAAATAAGAGGGTGATCTCAATGTATGCTGAAAGTGACACATTTTCTGCTTCCAGTTGGTGGCGCTATGACTTTGAATCACAATAGTCAAATCCATGTGATCAGCCTTGTACAACGAAGACTAAGCCAAAGTTTCATCAAAATCAATTAATGTATGCAGAAGTTATAACACTTTGTTTCCCTTTTCTTGCCATAAATTCGTTGCCTCGCCACGGCCAAACCGTTTGAGATATCCAAAATCCGTTTGCAATTAAACAACTTCAATGTGTTAGCAACAAGTTAAAAAAGCTTGGTGTAAATTGGATAAACCCTGTAGGAGTAGTAGTATAAAATTCATAGCCTGTTTTTTCAAAAAATTAACATTCAAACAAAAATAGCCGACTTCCTGTTGGTCGGAGCTAATGAATGTAAATTAGAAAATTGTCCAGCTTGATGAGATCAATATATGTACCGAGTTTGGTGACTGTAGGAAAAACTAACCCCCCCACTTTTGTCAAAAGGTGGCGCTACTGAGCCCCTCCACCACGCCCATTTCTATGGCTTTGTCCATGTCTACTGGTTGACAATATTGATGTGTGTGTCGAGTTTCATGCAATTTGAAGCATGTTAAGAGCCTCAAAAACACTCAAGAATATTATTACAGTTTGACCTGTTGCCATGGCAACAATATTTCAAATATCAAAAATCCTGTCATAGGTCTACATCTGCTGTGTATTGACATTACACTGATGAAGTTTGAAGCAAATCAGGTAAAAATAAGAGGGTGATCTCAAAACATTTCAAAAAGTGATACACTTCCTGCTGCCAGTTGGTGGCGCTATAACTTTGACTCACAATAGTCACATCCATGTGATCAGACTCCTATAACGAACACACTCGTGAAGTTTCATAAAGATCAATATGTGTATTAAGACGTTATAACACATTTCCTGTTTCCTTTTTCTCGCCATAAATTCGTTGCCTCGCCACGGCCAAACCGTTCGAGATATCAAAAATCCCCTGGCAATTTTTAATCATCACTGTCTTGACTTCATGCTGACCGAGTTTGGTGGCGATCGGATTAATCGTCTAGGAGGAGTATATCAAATTCCAGAGCATGCGTTTTTCAAACAACCCTTAATAGCTGACTTCCTGTTGGCGTGGCGATTAACTTAGAGCGCGAAAGTTGTTCGGCCCGATGAGGTCTATATGTGTACCGAGTTTCATACTAATACGTGCAAGCATGTTTAATATATGGACCAAATTTTCAGACTTTTTTCAAGGGGGCGCTGTCGAGCCCCCCTGCCACGCCCGGGTACCAGCCTCTCCGGCGTCCTAATGGCCGCGGATTCCAATGTGTGTGCCAATTTTCAAGAGTTTTTGAGCATGTTAAGGCCCCCAAAAAGCCCCGGAAGACGGAAAAAAAAAAAAATAAAAAAAAAAATAAAAAATAATAATAATAAATATAGCTGCGAGCAGCGATGGCGGGCCCAAGCCCGGTGGCACCGCCACCCCGGTGGCTTCAGGGCAACTGTGCACAGCGGGCAATAGGCACTTAAAATGGTTAAACATCAAAGGACTATGTCAAATTCACTCCACATTTACTGCACTACAAGGTGCCGTTATAGAGCCCCTCCTCCCTGCCCATTTTCAAAGGATTACATGTGCCAAGTTTTAACATTATTCTGATGAATTTTGAAGCAAATCAGGTAAAAATAAGAGGGTGATCTCAATGTATGCTGAAAGTGACACATTTTCTGCTTCCAGTTGGTGGCGCTATGACTTTGAATCACAATAGTCAAATCCATGTGATCAGCCTTGTACAACGAAGACTAAGCCAAAGTTTCATCAAAATCAATTAATGTATGCAGAAGTTATAACACTTTGTTTCCCTTTTCTTGCCATAAATTCGTTGCCTCGCCACGGCCAAACCGTTTGAGATATCCAAAATCCGTTTGCAATTAAACAACTTCAATGTGTTAGCAACAAGTTAAAAAAAGCTTGGTGTAAATTGGATAAACCCTGTAGGAGTAGTAGTATAAAATTCATAGCCTGTTTTTTCAAAAAATTAACATTCAAACAAAAATAGCCGACTTCCTGTTGGTCGGAGCTAATGAATGTAAATTAGAAAATTGTCCAGCTTGATGAGATCAATATATGTACCGAGTTTGGTGACTGTAGGAAAAACTAACCCCCCCACTTTTGTCAAAAGGTGGCGCTACTGAGCCCCTCCACCACGCCCATTTCTATGGCTTTGTCCATGTCTACTGGTTGACAATATTGATGTGTGTGTCGAGTTTCATGCAATTTGAAGCATGTTAAGAGCCTCAAAAACACTCAAGAATATTATTACAGTTTGACCTGTTGCCATGGCAACAATATTTCAAATATCAAAAATCCTGTCATAGGTCTACATCTGCTGTGTATTGACATTACACTGATGAAGTTTGAAGCAAATCAGGTAAAAATAAGAGGGTGATCTCAAAGCATTTTAAAAGTGATACACTTCCTGCTGCCAGTTGGTGGCGCTATAACTTTGACTCACAATAGTCACATCCATGTGATCAGACTCCTATAACGAACACACTCGTGAAGTTTCATGAAGATCAATATATGTATTAAGACGTTATAACACATTTCCTGTTTCCCTTTTCTCGCCATAAATTCGTTGCCTCGCCACGGCCAAACCGTTCGAGATATCCAAAATCCGTTTGCAATTAAACAACTTCAATGTGTTAGCAACAAGTTAAAAAAAGCTTGGTGTAAATTGGATAAACCCTGTAGGAGTAGTAGTATAAAATTCATAGCCTGTTTTTTCAAAAAATTAACATTCAAACCAAAATAGCTGACTTCCTGTTGGTCGGAGCTAATGAATGTAAATTAGAAAATTGTCCGGCTTGATGAGAATAATATGTGTACCGAGTTTGGTGACTGTAGGAAAAACTAACCCCCCCACTTTTGTCAAAAGGTGGCGCTACTGAGCCCCTCCACCACGCCCATTTCTATGGCTTTGTCCATGTCTACTGGTTGACAATATTGATGTGTGTGTCGAGTTTCATGCAATTTGAAGCATGTTAAGAGCCTCAAAAACACTCAAGAATATTATTACAGTTTGACCTGTTGCCATGGCAACAATATTTCAAATATCAAAAATCCTGTCATAGGTCTACATCTGCTGTGTATTGACATTACACTGATGAAGTTTGAAGCAAATCAGGTAAAAATAAGAGGGTGATCTCAAAGCATTTTAAAAGTGATACACTTCTTGCTGCCATTTGGTGGCGCTATAACTTTGACTCACAATAGTTACATCCATGTGATCAGACTACTACAACCAACACACTCCTGAAGTTTCATAAACATCAATCAATGTATGCAGAAGTTATAACACATTTCCTGTTTCCCTTTTCTCGCCATAAATTCGTTGCCTCGCCACGGCCAAACCGTTTGAGATATCCAAAATCCGTTTGCAATTAAACAACTTCAATGTGTTCGCAACAAGTTAAAAAAGCTTGGTGTAAATTGGATAAACCCTGTAGGAGTAGTAGTATAAAATTCATAGCCTGTTTTTTCAAAAAATTAACATTCAAACCAAAATAGCTGACTTCCTGTTGGTCGGAGCTAATGAATGTAAATTAGAAAATTGTCCGGCTTGATGAGAATAATATGTGTACCGAGTTTGGTGACTGTAGGAAAAACTAACCCCCCCACTTTTGTCAAAAGGTGGCGCTACTGAGCCCCTCCACCACGCCCATTTCTATGGCTTTGTCCATGTCTACTGGTTGACAATATTGATGTGTGTGTCGAGTTTCATGCAATTTGAAGCATGTTAAGAGCCTCAAAAACACTCAAGAATATTATTACAGTTTGACCTGTTGCCATGGCAACAATATTTCAAATATCAAAAATCCTGTCATAGGTCTACATCTGCTGTGTATTGACATTACACTGATGAAGTTTGAAGCAAATCAGGTAAAAATAAGAGGGTGATCTCAAAACATTTCAAAAAGTGATACACTTCCTGCTGCCAGTTGGTGGCGCTATAACTTTGACTCACAATAGTCACATCCATGTGATCAGACTCCTATAACGAACACACTCGTGAAGTTTCATAAAGATCAATATATGTATTAAGACGTTATAACACATTTCCTGTTTCCTTTTTCTCGCCATAAATTCGTTGCCTCGCCACGGCCAAACCGTTCGAGATATCAAAAATCCCCTGGCAATTTTTAATCATCAGTGTCTTGACTTCATGCTGACCGAGTTTGGTGGCGATCGGATTAATCGTCTAGGAGGAGTATATCAAATTCCAGAGCATGCGTTTTTCAAACAACCCTTAATAGCTGACTTCCTGTTGGCGTGGCGATTAACTTAGAGCGCGAAAGTTGTTCGGCCCGATGAGGTCTATATGTGTACCGAGTTTCATACTAATACGTGCAAGCGTGTTTAATATATGGACCAAATTTTCAGACTTTTTTCAAGGGGGCGCTGTCGAGCCCCCCTGCCACGCCCGGGTACCAGCCTCTCCGGCGTCCTAATGGCCGCGGATTCCAATGTGTGTGCCAATTTTCAAGAGTTTTTGAGCATGTTAAGGCCCCCAAAAAGCCCCGGAAGACGGAAAAAAAAAATAAAAATAAAAAATAAATAAATAAATATAGCTGCGAGCAGCGATGGCGGGCCCAAGCCCGGTGGCACCGCCACCCCGGTGGCTTCAGGGCAACTGTGCACAGCGGGCAATAGGCACTTAAAATGGTTAAACATCAAAGGACTATGTCAAATTCACTCCACATTTACTGCACTACAAGGTGCCGCTATAGAGCCCCTCCTCCCTGCCCATTTTCAAAGGATTACATGTGCCAAGTTTTAACATTATTCTGATGAATTTTGAAGCAAATCAGGTAAAAATAAGAGGGTGATCTCAATGTATGCTGAAAGTGACACATTTTCTGCTTCCAGTTGGTGGCGCTATGACTTTGAATCACAATAGTCAAATCCATGTGATCAGTCTTGTACAACGAAGACTAAGCCAAAGTTTCATCAAAATCAATTAATGTATGCAGAAGTTATAACACTTTGTTTCCCTTTCTTGCCATAAATTCGTTGCCTCGCCACGGCCAAACCGTTTGAGATATCCAAAATCCGTTTGCAATTAAACAACTTCAATGTGTTAGCAACAAGTTAAAAAAAGCTTGGTGTAAATTGGATAAACCCTGTAGGAGTAGTAGTATAAAATTCATAGCCTGTTTTTTCAAAAAATTAACATTCAAACAAAAATAGCCGACTTCCTGTTGGTTGGAGCTAATGAATGTAAATTAGAAAATTGTCCAGCTTGATGAGAACAATATGTGTACCGAGTTTGGTGACTGTAGGAAAAACTAACCCCCCCACTTTTGACAAAAGGTGGCGCTACTGAGCCCCTTCACCACGCCCATTTCTATGGCTTTGTCCATGTCTACTGGTTGACAATATTGATGTGTGTGTCGAGTTTCATGCAATTTGAAGCATGTTAAGAGCCTCAAAAACACTCAAGAATATTATTACAGTTTGACCTGTTGCCATGGCAACAATATTTCAAATATCAAAAATCCTGTCATAGGTCTACATCTGCTGTGTATTGACATTACACTGATGAAGTTTGAAGCAAATCAGGTAAAAATAAGAGGGTGATCTCAAAGCATTTCAAAAAGTGATACACTTCCTGCTGCCAGTTGGTGGTGCTATAACTTTGACTCACAATAGTCACATCCATGTGATCAGACTACTACAACTAACACACTTGTGAAGTTTCATAAAGATCAATATATGTATGCAGACGTTATAACACATTTCCTGTTTCCTTTTACTCGCCATAAATTCGTTGCCTCGCCACGGCCAAACCGTTTGAGGTATCCAAAATCCGTTTGCAATTAAACAACTTCAATGTGTTAGCAACAAGTTAAAAAAAGCTTGGTGTAAATTGGATAAACCCTGTAGGAGTAGTAGTATAAAATTCATAGCCTGTTTTTTCAAAAAATTAACATTCAAACAAAAATAGCCGACTTCCTGTTGGTCGGAGCTAATGAATGTAAATTAGAAAATTGTCCGGCTTGATGAGAACAATATGTGTACCGAGTTTGGTGACTGTAGGAAAAACTAACCCCCCCACTTTTGTCAAAAGGTGGCGCTACTGAGCCCCTCCACCACGCCCATTTCTATGGCTTTGTCCATGTCTACTGGTTGACAATATTGATGTGTGTGTCGAGTTTCATGCAATTTGAAGCATGTTAAGAGCCTCAAAAACACTCAAGAATATTATTACAGTTTGACCTGTTGCCATGGCAACAATATTTCAAATATCAAAAATCCTGTCATAGGTCTACATCTGCTGTGTATTGCCATTACATTGATGAAGTTTGAAGCAAATCAGGTAAAATTAGGAGGGTGATCTCAAAGCATTTCAAAAAGTGATACACTTCCTGCTGCCAGTTGGTGGCGCTATAACTTTGACTCACAATAGTCACATCCATGTGATCAGACTACTACAGCCAACACACTCGTGAAGTTTCATAAAGATCAATATATGTATGCAGACGTTATAACACATTTCCTGTTTCCTTTTTCTCGCCATAAATTCGTTGCCTCGCCACGGCCAAACCGTTCGAGATATCAAAAATCCCCTGGCAATTTTTAATCATCAGTGTCTTGACTTCATGCTGACCGAGTTTGGTGGCGATCGGATTAATCGTCTAGGAGGAGTATATCAAATTCCAGAGCATGCGTTTTTCAAACAACCCTTAATAGCTGACTTCCTGTTGGCGTGGCGTTTAACTTAGAGTACGAAAGTTGTTCGGCCCGATGAGGTCTATATGTGTACCGAGTTTCATACTAATACGTGCAAGCGTGTTTAATATATGGACCAAATTTTCAGACTTTTTTCAAGGGGGCGCTGTCGAGCCCCCCTGCCACGCCCGGGTACCAGCCTCTCCGGCGTCCTAATGGCCGCGGATTCCAATGTGTGTGCCAATTTTCAAGAGTTTTTGAGCATGTTAAGGCCCACAAAAAGCCCCGGAAGACGAAAAAAAAAATAATAATAATAAAAAATAAAAAATAAAAAATAAAACGAGCAGCGATGGCGGGCCCAAGCCCGGTGTCACCGCCACCCCGGTGGCTTCAGGGCAACTGTGCACGGCGGGCAATAGGCATTTAAAACGGTAAAACATCAAAGGACTATGTCAAATTCACTCCACATTTACTGCACTACAAGGTGCCGATATAGAGCCCCTCCTCCCTGCTCATTTTCAAAGGTTTGCATGTGCCAAGTTTTAACATTATTCTGATGAATTTTGAAGCAAATCAGGTAAAAATAAGAGGGTGATCTCAATGTATGCTGAAAGTGACACATTTTCTGCTTCCAGTTGGTGGCGCTATGACTTTGAATCACAATAGTCAAATCCATGTGATCAGCCTTGTACAACGAAGACTAAGCCAAAGTTTCATCAAAATCAATTAATGTATGCAGAAGTTATAACACTTTGTTTCCCTTTTCTCGCCATAAATTCGTTGCCTCGCCACGGCCAAACCGTTTGAGATATCCAAAATCCGTTTGCAATTAAACAACTTCAATGTGTTAGCAACAAGTTAAAAAAAGCTTGGTGTAAATTGGATAAACCCTGTAGGAGTAGTAGTATAAAATTCATAGCCTGTTTTTTCAAAAAATTAACATTCAAACCAAAATAGCTGACTTCCTGTTGGTCGGAGCTAATGAATGTAAATTAGAAAATTGTCCGGCTTGATGAGAATAATATGTGTACCGAGTTTGGTGACTGTAGGAAAAACTAACCCCCCCACTTTTGTCAAAAGGTGGCGCTACTGAGCCCCTCCACCACGCCCATTTCTATGGCTTTGTCCATGTCTACTGGTTGACAATATTGATGTGTGTGTCGAGTTTCATGCAATTTGAAGCATGTTAAGAGCCTCAAAAACACTCAAGAATATTATTACAGTTTGACCTGTTGCCATGTCAACAATATTTCAAATATCAAAAATCCTGTCATAGGTCTACATCTGCTGTGTATTGACATTACACTGATGAAGTTTGAAGCAAATCAGGTAAAAATAAGAGGGTGATCTCAAAACATTTCAAAAAGTGATACACTTCCTGCTGCCAGTTGGTGGCGCTATAACTTTGACTCACAATAGTCACATCCATGTGATCAGACTCCTATAACGAACACACTCGTGAAGTTTCATAAAGATCAATATATGTATTAAGACGTTATAACACATTTCCTGTTTCCTTTTTCTCGCCATAAATTCGTTGCCTCGCCACGGCCAAACCGTTCGAGATATCAAAAATCCCCTGGCAATTTTTAATCATCACTGTCTTGACTTCATGCTGACCGAGTTTGGTGGCGATCGGATTAATCGTCTAGGAGGAGTATATCAAATTCCAGAGCATGCGTTTTTCAAACAACCCTTAATAGCTGACTTCCTGTTGGCGTGGCGATTAACTTAGAGCGCGAAAGTTGTTCGGCCCGATGAGGTCTATATGTGTACCGAGTTTCATACTAATACGTGCAAGCATGTTTAATATATGGACCAAATTTTCAGACTTTTTTCAAGGGGGCGCTGTCGAGCCCCCCTGCCACGACCGGGTACCAGCCTCTCCGGCGTCCTAATGGCCGCGGATTCCAATGTGTGTGCCAATTTTCAAGAGTTTTTGAGCATGTTAAGGCCCCCAAAAAGCCCCGGAAGACGAAAAAAAAAAAAAAATAATAATAATAATAAATATAGCTGCGAGCAGCGATGGCGGGCCCAAGCCCGGTGGCACCGCCACCCCGGTGGCTTCAGGGCAACTGTGCACAGCGGGCAATAGGCACTTAAAACGGTTAAACATCAAAGGACTATGTCAAATTCACTCCACATTTACTGCACTACAAGGTGCCGCTATAGAGCCCCTCCTCCCTGCCCATTTTCAAAGGATTACATGTGCCAAGTTTTAACATTATTCTGATGAATTTTGAAGCAAATCAGGTAAAAATAAGAGGGTGATCTCAATGTATGCTGAAAGTGACACATTTTCTGCTTCCAGTTGGTGGCGCTATGACTTTGAATCACAATAGTCAAATCCATGTGATCAGACTACTACAACCAACACACTCCTGAAGTTTCATAAACATCAATCAATGTATGCAGAAGTTATAACACATTTCCTGTTTCCCTTTTCTCGCCATAAATTCGTTGCCTCGCCACGGCCAAACCGTTTGAGATATCCAAAATCCGTTTGCAATTAAACAACTTCAATGTGTTCGCAACAAGTTAAAAAAGCTTGGTGTAAATTGGATAAACCCTGTAGGAGTAGTAGTATAAAATTCATAGCCTGTTTTTTCAAAAAATTAACATTCAAACCAAAATAGCTGACTTCCTGTTGGTCGGAGCTAATGAATGTAAATTAGAAAATTGTCCGGCTTGATGAGAATAATATGTGTACCGAGTTTGGTGACTGTAGGAAAAACTAACCCCCCCACTTTTGTCAAAAGGTGGCGCTACTGAGCCCCTCCACCACGCCCATTTCTATGGCTTTGTCCATGTCTACTGGTTGACAATATTGATGTGTGTGTCGAGTTTCATGCAATTTGAAGCATGTTAAGAGCCTCAAAAACACTCAAGAATATTATTACAGTTTGACCTGTTGCCATGGCAACAATATTTCAAATATCAAAAATCCTGTCATAGGTCTACATCTGCTGTGTATTGACATTACACTGATGAAGTTTGAAGCAAATCAGGTAAAAATAAGAGGGTGATCTCAAAACATTTCAAAAAGTGATACACTTCCTGCTGCCAGTTGGTGGCGCTATAACTTTGACTCACAATAGTCACATCCATGTGATCAGACTCCTATAACGAACACACTCGTGAAGTTTCATAAAGATCAATATGTGTATTAAGACGTTATAACACATTTCCTGTTTCCTTTTTCTCGCCATAAATTCGTTGCCTCGCCACGGCCAAACCGTTCGAGATATCAAAAATCCCCTGGCAATTTTTAATCATCAGTGTCTTGACTTCATGCTGACCGAGTTTGGTGGCGATCGGATTAATCGTCTAGGAGGAGTATATCAAATTCCAGAGCATGCGTTTTTCAAACAACCCTTAATAGCTGACTTCCTGTTGGCGTGGCGATTAACTTAGAGCGCGAAAGTTGTTCGGCCCGATGAGGTCTATATGTGTACCGAGTTTCATACTAATACGTGCAAGCATGTTTAATATATGGACCAAATTTTCAGACTTTTTTCAAGGGGGCGCTGTCGAGCCCCCCTGCCACGCCCGGGTACCAGCCTCTCCGGCGTCCTAATGGCCGCGGATTCCAATGTGTGTGCCAATTTTCAAGAGTTTTTGAGCATGTTAAGGCCCCCAAAAAGCCCCGGAAGACGGAAAAAAAAAAAAAAAAAAAAAAATAAAAAATAATAATAATAAATATAGCTGCGAGCAGCGATGGCGGGCCCAAGCCCGGTGGCACCGCCACCCCGGTGGCTTCAGGGCAACTGTGCACAGCGGGCAATAGGCACTTAAAATGGTTAAACATCAAAGGACTATGTCAAATTCACTCCACATTTACTGCACTACAAGGTGCCGCTATAGAGCCCCTCCTCCCTGCCCATTTTCAAAGGATTACATGTGCCAAGTTTTAACATTATTCTGATGAATTTTGAAGCAAATCAGGTAAAAATAAGAGGGTGATCTCAATGTATGCTGAAAGTGACACATTTTCTGCTTCCAGTTGGTGGCGCTATGACTTTGAATCACAATAGTCAAATCCATGTGATCAGCCTTGTACAACGAAGACTAAGCCAAAGTTTCATCAAAATCAATTAATGTATGCAGAAGTTATAACACTTTGTTTCCCTTTTCTTGCCATAAATTCGTTGCCTCGCCACGGCCAAACCGTTTGAGATATCCAAAATCCGTTTGCAATTAAACAACTTCAATGTGTTAGCAACAAGTTAAAAAAAGCTTGGTGTAAATTGGATAAACCCTGTAGGAGTAGTAGTATAAAATTCATAGCCTGTTTTTTCAAAAAATTAACATTCAAACAAAAATAGCCGACTTCCTGTTGGTCGGAGCTAATGAATGTAAATTCGAAAATTGTCCGGCTTGATGAGATCAATATATGTACCGAGTTTGGTGACTGTAGGAAAAACTAACCCCCCACTTTTGTCAAAAGGTGGCGCTACTGAGCCCCTCCACCACGCCCATTTCTATGGCTTTGTCCATGTCTACTGGTTGACAATATTGATGTGTGTGTCGAGTTTCATGCAAATTGAAGCATGTTAAGAGCCTCAAAAACACTCAAGAATATTATTACAGTTTGACCTGTCGCCATGGCAACGATATTTCAAATATCAAAAATCCTGTCATAGGTCTACATCTGCTGTGTATTGACATTACACTGATGAAGTTTGAAGCAAATCAGGTAAAAATAAGAGGGTGATCTCAAAGCATTTTAAAAGTGATACACTTCTTGCTGCCATTTGGTGGCGCTATAACTTTGACTCACAATAGTTACATCCATGTGATCAGACTACTACAACCAACACACTCCTGAAGTTTCATAAACATCAATCAATGTATGCAGAAGTTATAACACATTTCCTGTTTCCCTTTTCTCGCCATAAATTCGTTGCCTCGCCACGGCCAAACCGTTTGAGATATCCAAAATCCGTTTGCAATTAAACAACTTCAATGTGTTCGCAACAAGTTTAAAAAAGCTTGGTGTAAATTGGATAAACCCTGTAGGAGTAGTAGTATAAAATTCATAGCCTGTTTTTTCAAAAAATTAACATTCAAACCAAAATAGCTGACTTCCTGTTGGTCGGAGCTAATGAATGTAAATTAGAAAATTGTCCGGCTTGATGAGAATAATATGTGTACCGAGTTTGGTGACTGTAGGAAAAACTAACCCCCCACTTTTGTCAAAAGGTGGCGCTACTGAGCCCCTCCACCACGCCCATTTCTATGGCTTTGTCCATGTCTACTGGTTGACAATATTGATGTGTGTGTCGAGTTTCATGCAATTTGAAGCATGTTAAGAGCCTCAAAAACACTCAAGAATATTATTACAGTTTGACCTGTTGCCATGGCAACAATATTTCAAATATCAAAAATCCTGTCATAGGTCTACATCTGCTGTGTATTGACATTACACTGATGAAGTTTGAAGCAAATCAGGTAAAAATAAGAGGGTGATCTCAAAACATTTCAAAAAGTGATACACTTCCTGCTGCCAGTTGGTGGCGCTATAACTTTGACTCACAATAGTCACATCCATGTGATCAGACTCCTATAACGAACACACTCGTGAAGTTTCATAAAGATCAATATATGTATTAAGACGTTATAACACATTTCCTGTTTCCTTTTTCTCGCCATAAATTCGTTGCCTCGCCACGGCCAAACCGTTCGAGATATCAAAAATCCCCTGGCAATTTTTAATCATCAGTGTCTTGACTTCATGCTGACCGAGTTTGGTGGCGATCGGATTAATCGTCTAGGAGGAGTATATCAAATTCCAGAGCATGCGTTTTTCAAACAACCCTTAATAGCTGACTTCCTGTTGGCGTGGCGATTAACTTAGAGCGCGAAAGTTGTTCGGCCCGATGAGGTCTATATGTGTACCGAGTTTCATACTAATACATGCAAGCATGTTTAATATATGGACCAAATTTTCAGACTTTTTTCAAGGGGGCGCTGTCGAGCCCCCCTGCCACGCCTGGGTACCAGCCTCTCCGGCGTCCTAATGGCCGCGGATTCCAATGTGTGTGCCAATTTTCAAGAGTTTTTGAGCATGTTAAGGCCCCCAAAAAGCCCCGGAAGACGAAAAAAATAAAAAAAATAAAAAAATAAAAAAATAATAATAAATATAGCTGCGAGCAGCGATGGCGGGCCCAAGCCCGGTGGCACCGCCACCCCGGTGGCTTCAGGGCAACTGTGCAGGGCGGGCAATAGGCATTTAAAACGGTAAAACATCAAAGGACTATGTCAAATTCACTCCACATTTACTGCACTACAAGGTGCCGCTATAGAGCCCCTCCTCCCTGCTCATTTTCAAAGGATTACATGTGCCGTGTATTGACATTACACTGATGAAGTTTGAAGCAAATCAGGTAAAAATAAGAGGGTGATCTCAAAACATTTCAAAAAGTGATACACTTCCTGCTGCCAGTTGGTGGCGCTATAACTTTGACTCACAATAGTCACATCCATGTGATCAGACTCCTATAACGAACACACTCGTGAAGTTTCATAAAGATCAATATATGTATTAAGACGTTATAACACATTTCCTGTTTCCTTTTTCTCGCCATAAATTCGTTGCCTCGCCACGGCCAAACCGTTCGAGATATCAAAAATCCCCTGGCAATTTTTAATCATCAGTGTCTTGACTTCATGCTGACCGAGTTTGGTGGCGATCGGATTAATCGTCTAGGAGGAGTATATCAAATTCCAGAGCATGCGTTTTTCAAACAACCCTTAATAGCTGACTTCCTGTTGGCGTGGCGATTAACTTAGAGCGCGAAAGTTGTTCGGCCCGATGAGGTCTATATGTGTACCGAGTTTCATACTAATACGTGCAAGCATGTTTAATATATGGACCAAATTTTCAGACTTTTTTCAAGGGGGCGCTGTCGAGCCCCCCTGCCACGCCCGGGTACCAGCCTCTCCGGCGTCCTAATGGCCGCGGATTCCAATGTGTGTGCCAATTTTCAAGAGTTTTTGAGCATGTTAAGGCCCCCAAAAAGCCCCGGAAGACGGAAAAAAAAAAAATAAAAAAAAAATAATAATAAATATAGCTGCGAGCAGCGATGGCGGGCCCAAGCCCGGTGGCACCGCCACCCCGGTGGCTTCAGGGCAACTGTGCACAGCGGGCAATAGGCACTTAAAACGGTTAAACATCAAAGGACTATGTCAAATTCACTCCACATTTACTGCACTACAAGGTGCCGCTATAGAGCCCCTCCTCCCTGCCCATTTTCAAAGGATTACATGTGCCAAGTTTTAACATTATTCTGATGAATTTTGAAGCAAATCAGGTAAAAATAAGAGGGTGATCTCAATGTATGCTGAAAGTGACACATTTTCTGCTTCCAGTTGGTGGCGCTATGACTTTGAATCACAATAGTCAAATCCATGTGATCAGCCTTGTACAACAAAGACTAAGCCAAAGTTTCATCAAAATCAATTAATGTATGCAGAAGTTATAACACTTTGTTTCCCTTTTCTTGCCATAAATTCGTTGCCTCGCCACGGCCAAACCGTTTGAGATATCCAAAATCCGTTTGCAATTAAACAACTTCAATGTGTTAGCAACAAGTTAAAAAAAGCTTGGTGTAAATTGGATAAACCCTGTAGGAGTAGTAGTATAAAATTCATAGCCTGTTTTTTCAAAAAATTAACATTCAAACAAAAATAGCCGACTTCCTGTTGGTCGGAGCTAATGAATGTAAATTCGAAAATTGTCCGGCTTGATGAGATCAATATATGTACCGAGTTTGGTGACTGTAGGAAAAACTAACCCCCCCACTTTTGTCAAAAGGTGGCGCTACTGAGCCCCTCCACCACGCCCATTTCTATGGCTTTGTCCATGTCTACTGGTTGACAATATTGATGTGTGTGTCGAGTTTCATGCAATTTGAAGCATGTTAAGAGCCTCAAAAACACTCAAGAATATTATTACAGTTTGACCTGTTGCCATGTCAACAATATTTCAAATATCAAAAATCCTGTCATAGGTCTACATCTGCTGTGTATTGACATTACACTGATGAAGTTTGAAGCAAATCAGGTAAAAATAAGAGGGTGATCTCAAAACATTTCAAAAAGTGATACACTTCCTGCTGCCAGTTGGTGGCGCTATAACTTTGACTCACAATAGTCACATCCATGTGATCAGACTCCTATAACGAACACACTCGTGAAGTTTCATAAAGATCAATATATGTATTAAGACGTTATAACACATTTCCTGTTTCCTTTTTCTCGCCATAAATTCGTTGCCTCGCCACGGCCAAACCGTTCGAGATATCAAAAATCCCCTGGCAATTTTTAATCATCAGTGTCTTGACTTCATGCTGACCGAGTTTGGTGGCGATCGGATTAATCGTCTAGGAGGAGTATATCAAATTCCAGAGCATGCGTTTTTCAAACAACCCTTAATAGCTGACTTCCTGTTGGCGTGGCGATTAACTTAGAGCGCGAAAGTTGTTCGGCCCGATGAGGTCTATATGTGTACCGAGTTTCATACTAATACGTGCAAGCATGTTTAATATATGGACCAAATTTTCAGACTTTTTTCAAGGGGGCGCTGTCGAGCCCCCCTGCCACGCCCGGGTACCAGCCTCTCCGGCGTCCTAATGGCCGCGGATTCCAATGTGTGTGCCAATTTTCAAGAGTTTTTGAGCATGTTAAGGCCCCCAAAAAGCCCCGGAAGACGGGAAAAAAAAAAAAAATAATAATAATAATAATAAATATAGCTGCGAGCAGCGATGGCGGGCCCAAGCCCGGTGGCACCGCCACCCCGGTGGCTTCAGGGCAACTGTGCAGGGCGGGCAATAGGCATTTAAAACGGTAAAACATCAAAGGACTATGTCAAATTCACTCCACATTTACTGCACTACAAGGTGCCGCTATAGAGCCCCTCCTCCCTGCTCATTTTCAAAGGATTACATGTGCCGTGTATTGACATTACACTGATGAAGTTTGAAGCAAATCAGGTAAAAATAAGAGGGTGATCTCAAAACATTTCAAAAAGTGATACACTTCCTGCTGCCAGTTGGTGGCGCTATAACTTTGACTCACAATAGTCACATCCATGTGATCAGACTCCTATAACGAACACACTCGTGAAGTTTCATAAAGATCAATATGTGTATTAAGACGTTATAACACATTTCCTGTTTCCTTTTTCTCGCCATAAATTCGTTGCCTCGCCACGGCCAAACCATTCGAGATATCAAAAATCCCCTGGCAATTTTTAATCATCAGTGTCTTGACTTCATGCTGACCGAGTTTGGTGGCGATCGGATTAATCGTCTAGGAGGAGTATATCAAATTCCAGAGCATGCGTTTTTCAAACAACCCTTAATAGCTGACTTCCTGTTGGCGTGGCGATTAACTTAGAGCGCGAAAGTTGTTCGGCCCGATGAGGTCTATATGTGTACCGAGTTTCATACTAATACGTGCAAGCATGTTTAATATATGGACCAAATTTTCAGACTTTTTTCAAGGGGGCGCTGTCGAGCCCCCCTGCCACGCCCGGGTACCAGCCTCTCCGGCGTCCTAATGGCCGCGGATTCCAATGTGTGTGCCAATTTTCAAGAGTTTTTGAGCATGTTAAGGCCCCCAAAAAGCCCCGGAAGACGGAAAAAAAAAAAATAAAAAAAAAAAATAAAAAAATAATAAATATAGCTGCGAGCAGCGATGGCGGGCCCAAGCCCGGTGGCACCGCCACCCCGGTGGCTTCAGGGCAACTGTGCACAGCGGGCAATAGGCACTTAAAATGGTTAAACATCAAAGGACTATGTCAAATTCACTCCACATTTACTGCACTACAAGGTGCCGCTATAGAGCCCCTCCTCCCTGCCCATTTTCAAAGGATTACATGTGCCAAGTTTTAACATTATTCTGATGAATTTTGAAGCAAATCAGGTAAAAATAAGAGGGTGATCTCAATGTATGCTGAAAGTGACACATTTTCTGCTTCCAGTTGGTGGCGCTATGACTTTGAATCACAATAGTCAAATCCATGTGATCAGCCTTGTACAACGAAGACTAAGCCAAAGTTTCATCAAAATCAATTAATGTATGCAGAAGTTATAACACTTTGTTTCCCTTTTCTTGCCATAAATTCGTTGCCTCGCCACGGCCAAACCGTTTGAGATATCCAAAATCCGTTTGCAATTAAACAACTTCAATGTGTTAGCAACAAGTTAAAAAAAGCTTGGTGTAAATTGGATAAACCCTGTAGGAGTAGTAGTATAAAATTCATAGCCTGTTTTTTCAAAAAATTAACATTCAAACAAAAATAGCCGACTTCCTGTTGGTCGGAGCTAATGAATGTAAATTCGAAAATTGTCCGGCTTGATGAGATCAATATATGTACCGAGTTTGGTGACTGTAGGAAAAACTAACCCCCCCACTTTTGTCAAAAGGTGGCGCTACTGAGCCCCTCCACCACGCCCATTTCTATGGCTTTGTCCATGTCTACTGGTTGACAATATTGATGTGTGTGTCGAGTTTCATGCAAATTGAAGCATGTTAAGAGCCTCAAAAACACTCAAGAATATTATTACAGTTTGACCTGTCGCCATGGCAACGATATTTCAAATATCAAAAATCCTGTCATAGGTCTACATCTGCTGTGTATTGACATTACACTGATGAAGTTTGAAGCAAATCAGGTAAAAATAAGAGGGTGATCTCAAAGCATTTTAAAAGTGATACACTTCTTGCTGCCATTTGGTGGCGCTATAACTTTGACTCACAATAGTTACATCCATGTGATCAGACTACTACAACCAACACACTCCTGAAGTTTCATAAACATCAATCAATGTATGCAGAAGTTATAACACATTTCCTGTTTCCCTTTTCTCGCCATAAATTCGTTGCCTCGCCACGGCCAAACCGTTTGAGATATCCAAAATCCGTTTGCAATTAAACAACTTCAATGTGTTCGCAACAAGTTAAAAAAAGCTTGGTGTAAATTGGATAAACCCTGTAGGAGTAGTAGTATAAAATTCATAGCCTGTTTTTTCAAAAAATTAACATTCAAACCAAAATAGCTGACTTCCTGTTGGTCGGAGCTAATGAATGTAAATTAGAAAATTGTCCGGCTTGATGAGAATAATATGTGTACCGAGTTTGGTGACTGTAGGAAAAACTAACCCCCCACTTTTGTCAAAAGGTGGCGCTACTGAGCCCCTCCACCACGCCCATTTCTATGGCTTTGTCCATGTCTACTGGTTGACAATATTGATGTGTGTGTCGAGTTTCATGCAATTTGAAGCATGTTAAGAGCCTCAAAAACACTCAAGAATATTATTACAGTTTGACCTGTTGCCATGGCAACAATATTTCAAATATCAAAAATCCTGTCATAGGTCTACATCTGCTGTGTATTGACATTACACTGATGAAGTTTGAAGCAAATCAGGTAAAAATAAGAGGGTGATCTCAAAACATTTCAAAAAGTGATACACTTCCTGCTGCCAGTTGGTGGCGCTATAACTTTGACTCACAATAGTCACATCCATGTGATCAGACTCCTATAACGAACACACTCGTGAAGTTTCATAAAGATCAATATATGTATTAAGACGTTATAACACATTTCCTGTTTCCTTTTTCTCGCCATAAATTCGTTGCCTCGCCACGGCCAAACCGTTCGAGATATCAAAAATCCCCTGGCAATTTTTAATCATCAGTGTCTTTGCTTCATGCTGACCGAGTTTGGTGGCGATCGGATTAATCGTCTAGGAGGAGTATATCAAATTCCAGAGCATGCGTTTTTCAAACAACCCTTAATAGCTGACTTCCTGTTGGCGTGGCGATTAACTTAGAGCGCGAAAGTTGTTCGGCCCGATGAGGTCTATATGTGTACCGAGTTTCATACTAATACATGCAAGCATGTTTAATATATGGACCAAATTTTCAGACTTTTTTCAAGGGGGCGCTGTCGAGCCCCCCTGCCACGCCTGGGTACCAGCCTCTCCGGCGTCCTAATGGCCGCGGATTCCAATGTGTGTGCCAATTTTCAAGAGTTTTTGAGCATGTTAAGGCCCCCAAAAAGCCCCGGAAGACGGAAAAAAAAAAAAAAATAAAAAAAATAAAAAAAAAAAATAAATATAGCTGCGAGCAGCGATGGCGGGCCCAAGCCCGGTGGCACCGCCACCCCGGTGGCTTCAGGGCAACTGTGCAGGGCGGGCAATAGGCATTTAAAACGGTAAAACATCAAAGGACTATGTCAAATTCACTCCACATTTACTGCACTACAAGGTGCCGCTATAGAGCCCCTCCTCCCTGCTCATTTTCAAAGGATTACATGTGCCGTGTATTGACATTACACTGATGAAGTTTGAAGCAAATCAGGTAAAAATAAGAGGGTGATCTCAAAACATTTCAAAAAGTGATACACTTCCTGCTGCCAGTTGGTGGCGCTATAACTTTGACTCACAATAGTCACATCCATGTGATCAGACTCCTATAACGAACACACTCGTGAAGTTTCATAAAGATCAATATATGTATTAAGACGTTATAACACATTTCCTGTTTCCTTTTTCTCGCCATAAATTCGTTGCCTCGCCACGGCCAAACCGTTCGAGATATCAAAAATCCCCTGGCAATTTTTAATCATCAGTGTCTTGACTTCATGCTGACCGAGTTTGGTGGCGATCGGATTAATCGTCTAGGAGGAGTATATCAAATTCCAGAGCATGCGTTTTTCAAACAACCCTTAATAGCTGACTTCCTGTTGGCGTGGCGATTAACTTAGAGCGCGAAAGTTGTTCGGCCCGATGAGGTCTATATGTGTACCGAGTTTCATACTAATACGTGCAAGCATGTTTAATATATGGACCAAATTTTCAGACTTTTTTCAAGGGGGCGCTGTCGAGCCCCCCTGCCACGCCCGGGTACCAGCCTCTCCGGCGTCCTAATGGCCGCGGATTCCAATGTGTGTGCCAATTTTCAAGAGTTTTTGAGCATGTTAAGGCCCCCAAAAAGCCCCGGAAGACGGAAAAAAAAAAAATAAAAAAAAAAATAATAATAAATATAGCTGCGAGCAGCGATGGCGGGCCCAAGCCCGGTGGCACCGCCACCCCGGTGGCTTCAGGGCAACTGTGCACAGCGGGCAATAGGCACTTAAAATGGTTAAACATCAAAGGACTATGTCAAATTCACTCCACATTTACTGCACTACAAGGTGCCGCTATAGAGCCCCTCCTCCCTGCCCATTTTCAAAGGATTACATGTGCCAAGTTTTAACATTATTCTGATGAATTTTGAAGCAAATCAGGTAAAAATAAGAGGGTGATCTCAATGTATGCTGAAAGTGACACATTTTCTGCTTCCAGTTGGTGGCGCTATGACTTTGAATCACAATAGTCAAATCCATGTGATCAGCCTTGTACAACAAAGACTAAGCCAAAGTTTCATCAAAATCAATTAATGTATGCAGAAGTTATAACACTTTGTTTCCCTTTTCTTGCCATAAATTCGTTGCCTCGCCACGGCCAAACCGTTTGAGATATCCAAAATCCGTTTGCAATTAAACAACTTCAATGTGTTCGCAACAAGTTAAAAAAAGCTTGGTGTAAATTGGATAAACCCTGTAGGAGTAGTAGTATAAAATTCATAGCCTGTTTTTTCAAAAAATTAACATTCAAACCAAAATAGCTGACTTCCTGTTGGTCGGAGCTAATGAATGTAAATTAGAAAATTGTCCGGCTTGATGAGAATAATATGTGTACCGAGTTTGGTGACTGTAGGAAAAACTAACCCCCCACTTTTGTCAAAAGGTGGCGCTACTGAGCCCCTCCACCACGCCCATTTCTATGGCTTTGTCCATGTCTACTGGTTGACAATATTGATGTGTGTGTCGAGTTTCATGCAATTTGAAGCATGTTAAGAGCCTCAAAAACACTCAAGAATATTATTACAGTTTGACCTGTTGCCATGGCAACAATATTTCAAATATCAAAAATCCTGTCATAGGTCTACATCTGCTGTGTATTGACATTACACTGATGAAGTTTGAAGCAAATCAGGTAAAAATAAGAGGGTGATCTCAAAACATTTCAAAAAGTGATACACTTCCTGCTGCCAGTTGGTGGCGCTATAACTTTGACTCACAATAGTCACATCCATGTGATCAGACTCCTATAACGAACACACTCGTGAAGTTTCATAAAGATCAATATATGTATTAAGACGTTATAACACATTTCCTGTTTCCTTTTTCTCGCCATAAATTCGTTGCCTCGCCACGGCCAAACCGTTCGAGATATCAAAAATCCCCTGGCAATTTTTAATCATCAGTGTCTTGACTTCATGCTGACCGAGTTTGGTGGCGATCGGATTAATCGTCTAGGAGGAGTATATCAAATTCCAGAGCATGCGTTTTTCAAACAACCCTTAATAGCTGACTTCCTGTTGGCGTGGCGATTAACTTAGAGCGCGAAAGTTGTTCGGCCCGATGAGGTCTATATGTGTACCGAGTTTCATACTAATACGTGCAAGCATGTTTAATATATGGACCAAATTTTCAGACTTTTTTCAAGGGGGCGCTGTCGAGCCCCCCTGCCACGCCTGGGTACCAGCCTCTCCGGCGTCCTAATGGCCGCGGATTCCAATGTGTGTGCCAATTTTCAAGAGTTTTTGAGCATGTTAAGGCCCCCAAAAAGCCCCGGAAGACGAAAAAAATAAAAAAAATAAAAAAATAATAATAAATATAGCTGCGAGCAGCGATGGCGGGCCCAAGCCCGGTGGCACCGCCACCCCGGTGGCTTCAGGGCAACTGTGCACGGCGGGCAATAGGCATTTAAAACGGTAAAACATCAAAGGACTATGTCAAATTCACTCCACATTTACTGCACTACAAGGTGCCGCTATAGAGCCCCTCCTCCCTGCTCATTTTCAAAGGATTACATGTGCCGTGTATTGACATTACACTGATGAAGTTTGAAGCAAATCAGGTAAAAATAAGAGGGTGATCTCAAAACATTTCAAAAAGTGATACACTTCCTGCTGCCAGTTGGTGGCGCTATAACTTTGACTCACAATAGTCACATCCATGTGATCAGACTCCTATAACGAACACACTCGTGAAGTTTCATAAAGATCAATATATGTATTAAGACGTTATAACACATTTCCTGTTTCCTTTTTCTCGCCATAAATTCGTTGCCTCGCCACGGCCAAACCGTTCGAGATATCAAAAATCCCCTGGCAATTTTTAATCATCAGTGTCTTGACTTCATGCTGACCGAGTTTGGTGGCGATCGGATTAATCGTCTAGGAGGAGTATATCAAATTCCAGAGCATGCGTTTTTCAAACAACCCTTAATAGCTGACTTCCTGTTGGCGTGGCGATTAACTTAGAGCGCGAAAGTTGTTCGGCCCGATGAGGTCTATATGTGTACCGAGTTTCATACTAATACGTGCAAGCATGTTTAATATATGGACCAAATTTTCAGACTTTTTTCAAGGGGGCGCTGTCGAGCCCCCCTGCCACGCCCGGGTACCAGCCTCTCCGGCGTCCTAATGGCCGCGGATTCCAATGTGTGTGCCAATTTTCAAGAGTTTTTGAGCATGTTAAGGCCCCCAAAAAGCCCCGGAAGACGGAAAAAAAAAATAATAATAATAATAATAATAAATATAGCTGCGAGCAGCGATGGCGGGCCCAAGCCCGGTGGCACCGCCACCCCGGTGGCTTCAGGGCAACTGTGCACAGCGGGCAATAGGCACTTAAAACGGTTAAACATCAAAGGACTATGTCAAATTCACTCCACATTTACTGCACTACAAGGTGCCGCTATAGAGCCCCTCCTCCCTGCCCATTTTCAAAGGATTACATGTGCCAAGTTTTAACATTATTCTGATGAATTTTGAAGCAAATCAGGTAAAAATAAGAGGGTGATCTCAATGTATGCTGAAAGTGACACATTTTCTGCTTCCAGTTGGTGGCGCTATGACTTTGAATCACAATAGTCAAATCCATGTGATCAGCCTTGTACAACAAAGACTAAGCCAAAGTTTCATCAAAATCAATTAATGTATGCAGAAGTTATAACACTTTGTTTCCCTTTTCTTGCCATAAATTCGTTGCCTCGCCACGGCCAAACCGTTTGAGATATCCAAAATCCGTTTGCAATTAAACAACTTCAATGTGTTAGCAACAAGTTAAAAAAAGCTTGGTGTAAATTGGATAAACCCTGTAGGAGTAGTAGTATAAAATTCATAGCCTGTTTTTTCAAAAAATTAACATTCAAACAAAAATAGCCGACTTCCTGTTGGTCGGAGCTAATGAATGTAAATTCGAAAATTGTCCGGCTTGATGAGATCAATATATGTACCGAGTTTGGTGACTGTAGGAAAAACTAACCCCCACTTTTGTCAAAAGGTGGCGCTACTGAGCCCCTCCACCACGCCCATTTCTATGGCTTTGTCCATGTCTACTGGTTGACAATATTGATGTGTGTGTCGAGTTTCATGCAAATTGAAGCATGTTAAGAGCCTCAAAAACACTCAAGAATATTATTACAGTTTGACCTGTCGCCATGGCAACGATATTTCAAATATCAAAAATCCTGTCATAGGTCTACATCTGCTGTGTATTGACATTACACTGATGAAGTTTGAAGCAAATCAGGTAAAAATAAGAGGGTGATCTCAAAGCATTTTAAAAGTGATACACTTCTTGCTGCCATTTGGTGGCGCTATAACTTTGACTCACAATAGTTACATCCATGTGATCAGACTACTACAACCAACACACTCCTGAAGTTTCATAAACATCAATCAATGTATGCAGAAGTTATAACACATTTCCTGTTTCCCTTTTCTCGCCATAAATTCGTTGCCTCGCCACGGCCAAACCGTTTGAGATATCCAAAATCCGTTTGCAATTAAACAACTTCAATGTGTTCGCAACAAGTTAAAAAAAGCTTGGTGTAAATTGGATAAACCCTGTAGGAGTAGTAGTATAAAATTCATAGCCTGTTTTTTCAAAAAATTAACATTCAAACCAAAATAGCTGACTTCCTGTTGGTCGGAGCTAATGAATGTAAATTAGAAAACTGTCCGGCTTGATGAGAATAATATGTGTACCGAGTTTGGTGACTGTAGGAAAAACTAACCCCCACTTTTGTCAAAAGGTGGCGCTACTGAGCCCCTCCACCACGCCCATTTCTATGGCTTTGTCCATGTCTACTGGTTGACAATATTGATGTGTGTGTCGAGTTTCATGCAATTTGAAGCATGTTAAGAGCCTCAAAAACACTCAAGAATATTATTACAGTTTGACCTGTTGCCATGGCAACAATATTTCAAATATCAAAAATCCTGTCATAGGTCTACATCTGCTGTGTATTGACATTACACTGATGAAGTTTGAAGCAAATCAGGTAAAAATAAGAGGGTGATCTCAAAACATTTCAAAAAGTGATACACTTCCTGCTGCCAGTTGGTGGCGCTATAACTTTGACTCACAATAGTCACATCCATGTGATCAGACTCCTATAACGAACACACTCGTGAAGTTTCATAAAGATCAATATATGTATTAAGACGTTATAACACATTTCCTGTTTCCTTTTTCTCGCCATAAATTCGTTGCCTCGCCACGGCCAAACCGTTCGAGATATCAAAAATCCCCTGGCAATTTTTAATCATCAGTGTCTTGACTTCATGCTGACCGAGTTTGGTGGCGATCGGATTAATCGTCTAGGAGGAGTATATCAAATTCCAGAGCATGCGTTTTTCAAACAACCCTTAATAGCTGACTTCCTGTTGGCGTGGCGATTAACTTAGAGCGCGAAAGTTGTTCGGCCCGATGAGGTCTATATGTGTACCGAGTTTCATACTAATACGTGCAAGCATGTTTAATATATGGACCAAATTTTCAGACTTTTTTCAAGGGGGCGCTGTCGAGCCCCCCTGCCACGCCTGGGTACCAGCCTCTCCGGCGTCCTAATGGCCGCGGATTCCAATGTGTGTGCCAATTTTCAAGAGTTTTTGAGCATGTTAAGGCCCCCAAAAAGCCCCGGAAGACGGAAAAAAAAAAAAAAAAAAAAAAAAAAAAAATAATAAATATAGCTGCGAGCAGCGATGGCGGGCCCAAGCCTGGTGGCACCGCCACCCCGGTGGCTTCAGGGCAACTGTGCAGGGCGGGCAATAGGCATTTAAAACGGTAAAACATCAAAGGACTATGTCAAATTCACTCCACATTTACTGCACTACAAGGTGCCGCTATAGAGCCCCTCCTCCCTGCTCATTTTCAAAGGATTACATGTGCCGTGTATTGACATTACACTGATGAAGTTTGAAGCAAATCAGGTAAAAATAAGAGGGTGATCTCAAAACATTTCAAAAAGTGATACACTTCCTGCTGCCAGTTGGTGGCGCTATAACTTTGACTCACAATAGTCACATCCATGTGATCAGACTCCTATAACGAACACACTCGTGAAGTTTCATAAAGATCAATATATGTATTAAGACGTTATAACACATTTCCTGTTTCCTTTTTCTCGCCATAAATTCGTTGCCTCGCCACGGCCAAACCGTTCGAGATATCAAAAATCCCCTGGCAATTTTTAATCATCAGTGTCTTGACTTCATGCTGACCGAGTTTGGTGGCGATCGGATTAATCGTCTAGGAGGAGTATATCAAATTCCAGAGCATGCGTTTTTCAAACAACCCTTAATAGCTGACTTCCTGTTGGCGTGGCGATTAACTTAGAGTGCGAAAGTTGTTCGGCCCGATGAGGTCTATATGTGTACCGAGTTTCATACTAATACGTGCAAGCATGTTTAATATATGGACCAAATTTTCAGACTTTTTTCAAGGGGGCGCTGTCGAGCCCCCCTGCCACGCCCGGGTACCAGCCTCTCCGGCGTCCTAATGGCCGCGGATTCCAATGTGTGTGCCAATTTTCAAGAGTTTTTGAGCATGTTAAGGCCCCCAAAAAGCCCCGGAAGACGGAAAAAAAAATAAAAATAAAAAAAAAATAATAATAAATATAGCTGCGAGCAGCGATGGCGGGCCCAAGCCCGGTGGCACCGCCACCCCGGTGGCTTCAGGGCAACTGTGCACAGCGGGCAATAGGCACTTAAAACGGTTAAACATCAAAGGACTATGTCAAATTCACTCCACATTTACTGCACTACAAGGTGCCGCTATAGAGCCCCTCCTCCCTGCCCATTTTCAAAGGATTACATGTGCCAAGTTTTAACATTATTCTGATGAATTTTGAAGCAAATCAGGTAAAAATAAGAGGGTGATCTCAATGTATGCTGAAAGTGACACATTTTCTGCTTCCAGTTGGTGGCGCTATGACTTTGAATCACAATAGTCAAATCCATGTGATCAGCCTTGTACAACGAAGACTAAGCCAAAGTTTCATCAAAATCAATTAATGTATGCAGAAGTTATAACACTTTGTTTCCCTTTTCTTGCCATAAATTCGTTGCCTCGCCACGGCCAAACCGTTTGAGATATCCAAAATCCGTTTGCAATTAAACAACTTCAATGTGTTAGCAACAAGTTAAAAAAAGCTTGGTGTAAATTGGATAAACCCTGTAGGAGTAGTAGTATAAAATTCATAGCCTGTTTTTTCAAAAAATTAACATTCAAACAAAAATAGCCGACTTCCTGTTGGTCGGAGCTAATGAATGTAAATTAGAAAATTGTCCGACTTGATGAGATCAATATATGTACAGAGTTTGGTGACTGTAGGAAAAACTAACCCCCAAACTTTTGTCAAAAGGTGGCGCTACTGAGCCCCTCCACCACGCCCATTTCTATGGCTTTGTCCATGTCTACTGGTTGACAATATTGATGTGTGTGTCGAGTTTCATGCAAATTGAAGCATGTTAAGAGCCTCAAAAACACTCAAGAATATTATTACAGTTTGACCTGTCGCCATGGCAACGATATTTCAAATATCAAAAATCCTGTCATAGGTCTACATCTGCTGTGTATTGACATTACACTGATGAAGTTTGAAGCAAATCAGGTAAAAATAAGAGGGTGATCTCAAAGCATTTTAAAAGTGATACACTTCTTGCTGCCATTTGGTGGCGCTATAACTTTGGCTCACAATAGTTACATCCATGTGATCAGACTACTACAACCAACACACTCCTGAAGTTTCATAAACATCAATCAATGTATGCAGAAGTTATAACAAATTTCCTGTTTCCCTTTTCTCGCCATAAATTCGTTGCCTCGCCACGGCCAAACCGTTTGAGATATCCAAAATCCGTTTGCAATTAAACAACTTCAATGTGTTCGCAACAAGTTAAAAAAAGCTTGGTGTAAATTGGATAAACCCTGTAGGAGTAGTAGTATAAAATTCATAGCCTGTTTTTTCAAAAAATTAACATTCAAACCAAAATAGCTGACTTCCTGTTGGTCGGAGCTAATGAATGTAAATTAGAAAATTGTCCGGCTTGATGAGAATAATATGTGTACCGAGTTTGGTGACTGTAGGAAAAACTAACCCCCACTTTTGTCAAAAGGTGGCGCTACTGAGCCCCTCCACCACGCCCATTTCTATGGCTTTGTCCATGTCTACTGGTTGACAATATTGATGTGTGTGTCGAGTTTCATGCAATTTGAAGCATGTTAAGAGCCTCAAAAACACTCAAGAATATTATTACAGTTTGACCTGTTGCCATGGCAACAATATTTCAAATATCAAAAATCCTGTCATAGGTCTACATCTGCTGTGTATTGACATTACACTGATGAAGTTTGAAGCAAATCAGGTAAAAATAAGAGGGTGATCTCAAAACATTTCAAAAAGTGATACACTTCCTGCTGCCAGTTGGTGGCGCTATAACTTTGACTCACAATAGTCACATCCATGTGATCAGACTCCTATAACGAACACACTCGTGAAGTTTCATAAAGATCAATATATGTATTAAGACGTTATAACACATTTCCTGTTTCCTTTTTCTCGCCATAAATTCGTTGCCTCGCCACGGCCAAACCGTTCGAGATATCAAAAATCCCCTGGCAATTTTTAATCATCAGTGTCTTGACTTCATGCTGACCGAGTTTGGTGGCGATCGGATTAATCGTCTAGGAGGAGTATATCAAATTCCAGAGCATGCGTTTTTCAAACAACCCTTAATAGCTGACTTCCTGTTGGCGTGGCGATTAACTTAGAGCGCGAAAGTTGTTCGGCCCGATGAGGTCTATATGTGTACCGAGTTTCATACTAATACGTGCAAGCATGTTTAATATATGGACCAAATTTTCAGACTTTTTTCAAGGGGGCGCTGTCGAGCCCCCCTGCCACGCCCGGGTACCAGCCTCTCCGGCATCCTAATGGCCGCGGATTCCAATGTGTGTGCCAATTTTCAAGAGTTTTTGAGCATGTTAAGGCCCCCAAAAAGCCCCGGAAGACGGAAAAAAAAATAAATAAATAAAAATAAAAAAAATAATAATAATCCTTAGAAGAACAAGAGGGCCCTGCGCGAATTTTCGCTTGGGCCCTAAATATATATATAGCTGCGAGCAGCGATGGCGGGCCCAAGCCAGGTGGCACCGCCACCCCGGTGGCTTCAGGGCAACTGTGCACAGCGGGCAATAGGCACTTAAAACGGTTAAACATCAAAGGACTATGTCAAATTCACTCCACATTTACTGCACTACAAGGTGCCGCTATAGAGCCCCTCCTCCCTGCCCATTTTCAAAGGATTACATGTGCCAAGTTTTAACATTATTCTGATGAATTTTGAAGCAAATCAGGTAAAAATAAGAGGGTGATCTCAATGTATGCTGAAAGTGACACATTTTCTGCTTCCAGTTGGTGGCGCTATGACTTTGAATCACAATAGTCAAATCCATGTGATCAGCCTTGTACAACAAAGACTAAGCCAAAGTTTCATCAAAATCAATTAATGTATGCAGAAGTTATAACACTTTGTTTCCCTTTTCTTGCCATAAATTCGTTGCCTCGCCACGGCCAAACCGTTTGAGATATCCAAAATCCGTTTGCAATTAAACAACTTCAATGTGTTAGCAACAAGTTAAAAAAGCTTGGTGTAAATTGGATAAACCCTGTAGGAGTAGTAGTATAAAATTCATAGCCTGTTTTTTCAAAAAATTAACATTCAAACCAAAATAGCTGACTTCCTGTTGGTCGGAGCTAATGAATGTAAATTAGAAAATTGTCCGGCTTGATGAGAATAATATGTGTACCGAGTTTGGTGACTGTAGGAAAAACTAACCCCCCCACTTTTGTCAAAAGGTGGCGCTACTGAGCCCCTCCACCACGCCCATTTCTATGGCTTTGTCCATGTCTACTGGTTGACAATATTGATGTGTGTGTCGAGTTTCATGCAATTTGAAGCATGTTAAGAGCCTCAAAAACACTCAAGAATATTATTACAGTTTGACCTGTTGCCATGGCAACAATATTTCAAATATCAAAAATCCTGTCATAGGTCTACATCTGCTGTGTATTGACATTACACTGATGAAGTTTGAAGCAAATCAGGTAAAAATAAGAGGGTGATCTCAAAGCATTTTAAAAGTGATACACTTCTTGCTGCCATTTGGTGGCGCTATAACTTTGACTCACAATAGTTACATCCATGTGATCAGACTACTACAACCAACACACTCCTGAAGTTTCATAAACATCAATCAATGTATGCAGAAGTTATAACACATTTCCTGTTTCCCTTTTCTCGCCATAAATTCGTTGCCTCGCCACGGCCAAACCGTTTGAGATATCCAAAATCCGTTTGCAATTAAACAACTTCAATGTGTTCGCAACAAGTTAAAAAAGCTTGGTGTAAATTGGATAAACCCTGTAGGAGTAGTAGTATAAAATTCATAGCCTGTTTTTTCAAAAAATTAACATTCAAACCAAAATAGCTGACTTCCTGTTGGTCGGAGCTAATGAATGTAAATTAGAAAATTGTCCGGCTTGATGAGAATAATATGTGTACCGAGTTTGGTGACTGTAGGAAAAACTAACCCCCACTTTTGTCAAAAGGTGGCGCTACTGAGCCCCTCCACCACGCCCATTTCTATGGCTTTGTCCATGTCTACTGGTTGACAATATTGATGTGTGTGTCGAGTTTCATGCAATTTGAAGCATGTTAAGAGCCTCAAAAACACTCAAGAATATTATTACAGTTTGACCTGTTGCCATGGCAACAATATTTCAAATATCAAAAATCCTGTCATAGGTCTACATCTGCTGTGTATTGACATTACACTGATGAAGTTTGAAGCAAATCAGGTAAAAATAAGAGGGTGATCTCAAAACATTTCAAAAAGTGATACACTTCCTGCTGCCAGTTGGTGGCGCTATAACTTTGACTCACAATAGTCACATCCATGTGATCAGACTCCTATAACGAACACACTCGTGAAGTTTCATAAAGATCAATATATGTATTAAGACGTTATAACACATTTCCTGTTTCCTTTTTCTCGCCATAAATTCGTTGCCTCGCCACGGCCAAACCGTTCGAGATATCAAAAATCCCCTGGCAATTTTTAATCATCAGTGTCTTGACTTCATGCTGACCGAGTTTGGTGGCGATCGGATTAATCGTCTAGGAGGAGTATATCAAATTCCAGAGCATGCGTTTTTCAAACAACCCTTAATAGCTGACTTCCTGTTGGCGTGGCGATTAACTTAGAGCGCGAAAGTTGTTCGGCCCGATGAGGTCTATATGTGTACCGAGTTTCATACTAATACGTGCAAGCATGTTTAATATATGGACCAAATTTTCAGACTTTTTTCAAGGGGGCGCTGTCGAGCCCCCCTGCCACGCCCGGGTACCAGCCTCTCCGGCGTCCTAATGGCCGCGGATTCCAATGTGTGTGCCAATTTTCAAGAGTTTTTGAGCATGTTAAGGCCCCCAAAAAGCCCCGGAAGACGGAAAAAAATAAATAAATAAAAAAAAAAAAAAATATATATAGCTGCGAGCAGCGATGGCGGGCCCAAGCCCGGTGGCACCGCCACCCCGGTGGCTTCAGGGCAACTGTGCACAGCGGGCAATAGGCACTTAAAACGGTTAAACATCAAAGGACTATGTCAAATTCACTCCACATTTACTGCACTACAAGGTGCCGTTATAGAGCCCCTCCTCCCTGCCCATTTTCAAAGGATTACATGTGCCAAGTTTTAACATTATTCTGATGAATTTTGAAGCAAATCAGGTAAAAATAAGAGGGTGATCTCAATGTATGCTGAAAGTGACACATTTTCTGCTTCCAGTTGGTGGCGCTATGACTTTGAATCACAATAGTCAAATCCATGTGATCAGCCTTGTACAACGAAGACTAAGCCAAAGTTTCATCAAAATCAATTAATGTATGCAGAAGTTATAACACTTTGTTTCCCTTTTCTTGCCATAAATTCGTTGCCTCGCCACGGCCAAACTGTTTGAGATATCCAAAATCCGTTTGCAATTAAACAACTTCAATGTGTTAGCAACAAGTTAAAAAAGCTTGGTGTAAATTGGATAAACCCTGTAAAAGTAGTAGTATAAAATTCATAGCCTGTTTTTTCAAAAAATTAACATTCAAACAAAAATAGCCGACTTCCTGTTGGTCGGAGCTAATGAATGTAAATTAGAAAATTGTCCGGCTTGATGAGATCAATATATGTACCGAGTTTGGTGACTGTAGGAAAAACTAACCCCCACTTTTGTCAAAAGGTGGCGCTACTGAGCCCCTCCACCACGCCCATTTCTATGGCTTTGTCCATGTCTACTGGTTGACAATATTGATGTGTGTGTCGAGTTTCATGCAAATTGAAGCATGTTAAGAGCCTCAAAAACACTCAAGAATATTATTACAGTTTGACCTGTCGCCATGGCAACGATATTTCAAATATCAAAAATCCTGTCATAGGTCTACATCTGCTGTGTATTGACATTACACTGATGAAGTTTGAAGCAAATCAGGTAAAAATAAGAGGGTGATCTCAAAGCATTTTAAAAGTGATACACTTCTTGCTGCCATTTGGTGGCGCTATAACTTTGAATCACAATAGTTACATCCATGTGATCAGACTACTACAACCAACACACTCCTGAAGTTTCATAAACATCAATCAATGTATGCAGAAGTTATAACACATTTCCTGTTTCCCTTTTCTCGCCATAAATTCGTTGCCTCGCCACGGCCAAACCGTTTGAGATATCCAAAATCCGTTTGCAATTAAACAACTTCAATGTGTTCGCAACAAGTTAAAAAAAGCTTGGTGTAAATTGGATAAACCCTGTAGGAGTAGTAGTATAAAATTCATAGCCTGTTTTTTCAAAAAATTAACATTCAAACCAAAATAGCTGACTTCCTGTTGGTCGGAGCTAATGAATGTAAATTAGAAAATTGTCCGGCTTGATGAGAACAATATGTGTACCGAGTTTGGTGACTGTAGGAAAAACTAACCCCCACTTTTGTCAAAAGGTGGCGCTACTGAGCCCCTCCACCACGCCCATTTCTATGGCTTTGTCCATGTCTACTGGTTGACAATATTGATGTGTGTGTTGAGTTTCATGCAATTTGAAGCATGTTAAGAGCCTCAAAAACACTCAAGAATATTATTACAGTTTGACCTGTTGCCATGGCAACAATATTTCAAATATCAAAAATCCTGTCATAGGTCTACATCTGCTGTGTATTGACATTACACTGATGAAGTTTGAAGCAAATCAGGTAAAAATAAGAGGGTGATCTCAAAACATTTCAAAAAGTGATACACTTCCTGCTGCCAGTTGGTGGCGCTATAACTTTGACTCACAATAGTCACATCCATGTGATCAGACTCCTATAACGAACACACTCGTGAAGTTTCATAAAGATCAATATATGTATTAAGACGTTATAACACATTTCCTGTTTCCTTTTTCTCGCCATAAATTCGTTGCCTCGCCACGGCCAAACCGTTCGAGATATCAAAAATCCCCTGGCAATTTTTAATCATCAGTGTCTTGACTTCATGCTGACCGAGTTTGGTGGCGATCGGATTAATCGTCTAGGAGGAGTATATCAAATTCCAGAGCATGCGTTTTTCAAACAACCCTTAATAGCTGACTTCCTGTTGGCGTGGCGATTAACTTAGAGCGCGAAAGTTGTTCGGCCCGATGAGGTCTATATGTGTACCGAGTTTCATACTAATACGTGCAAGCATGTTTAATATATGGACCAAATTTTCAGACTTTTTTCAAGGGGGCGCTGTCGAGCCCCCCTGCCACGCCCGGGTACCAGCCTCTCCGGCGTCCTAATGGCCGCGGATTCCAATGTGTGTGCCAATTTTCAAGAGTTTTTGAGCATGTTAAGGCCCCCAAAAAGCCCCGGAAGACGAAAAAAAAAAAAAAAAAATAATAATAATAAATATAGCTGCGAGCAGCGATGGCGGGCCCAAGCCCGGTGGCACCGCCACCCCGGTGGCTTCAGGGCAACTGTGCACAGCGGGCAATAGGCACTTAAAACGGTTAAACATCAAAGGACTATGTCAAATTCACTCCACATTTACTGCACTACAAGGTGCCGCTATAGAGCCTCTCCTCCCTGCCCATTTTCAAAGGATTACATGTGCCAAGTTTTAACATTATTCTGATGAATTTTGAAGCAAATCAGGTAAAAATAAGAGGGTGATCTCAATGTATGCTGAAAGTGACACATTTTCTGCTTCCAGTTGGTGGCGCTATGACTTTGAATCACAATAGTCAAATCCATGTGATCAGCCTTGTACAACGAAGACTAAGCCAAAGTTTCATCAAAATCAATTAATGTATGCAGAAGTTATAACACTTTGTTTCCCTTTTCTTGCCATAAATTCGTTGCCTCGCCACGGCCAAACCGTTTGAGATATCCAAAATCCGTTTGCAATTAAACAACTTCAATGTGTTAGCAACAAGTTAAAAAAAGCTTGGTGTAAATTGGATAAACCCTGTAGGAGTAGTAGTATAAAATTCATAGCCTGTTTTTTCAAAAAATTAACATTCAAACAAAAATAGCCGACTTCCTGTTGGTTGGAGCTAATGAATGTAAATTCGAAAATTGTCCGGCTTGATGAGATCAATATATGTACCGAGTTTGGTGACTGTAGGAAAAACTAACCCCCCCACTTTTGTCAAAAGGTGGCGCTACTGAGCCCCTCCACCACGCCCATTTCTATGGCTTTGTCCATGTCTACTGGTTGACAATATTGATGTGTGTGTCGAGTTTCATGCAAATTGAAGCATGTTAAGAGCCTCAAAAACACTCAAGAATATTATTACAGTTTGACCTGTCGCCATGGCAACGATATTTCAAATATCAAAAATCCTGTCATAGGTCTACATCTGCTGTGTATTGACATTACACTGATGAAGTTTGAAGCAAATCAGGTAAAAATAAGAGGGTGATCTCAAAGCATTTTAAAAGTGATACACTTCTTGCTGCCATTTGGTGGCGCTATAACTTTGACTCACAATAGTTACATCCATGTGATCAGACTACTACAACCAACACACTCCTGAAGTTTCATAAACATCAATCAATGTATGCAGAAGTTATAACACATTTCCTGTTTCCCTTTTCTCGCCATAAATTCGTTGCCTCGCCACGGCCAAACCGTTTGAGATATCCAAAATCCGTTTGCAATTAAACAACTTCAATGTGTTCGCAACAAGTTAAAAAAAGCTTGGTGTAAATTGGATAAACCCTGTAGGAGTAGTAGTATAAAATTCATAGCCTGTTTTTTCAAAAAATTAACATTCAAACCAAAATAGCTGACTTCCTGTTGGTCGGAGCTAATGAATGTAAATTAGAAAATTGTCCGGCTTGATGAGAATAATATGTGTACCGAGTTTGGTGACTGTAGGAAAAACTAACCCCCACTTTTGTCAAAAGGTGGCGCTACTGAGCCCCTCCACCACGCCCATTTCTATGGCTTTGTCCATGTCTACTGGTTGACAATATTGATGTGTGTGTCGAGTTTCATGCAATTTGAAGCATGTTAAGAGCCTCAAAAACACTCAAGAATATTATTACAGTTTGACCTGTTGCCATGGCAACAATATTTCAAATATCAAAAATCCTGTCATAGGTCTACATCTGCTGTGTATTGACATTACACTGATGAAGTTTGAAGCAAATCAGGTAAAAATAAGAGGGTGATCTCAAAACATTTCAAAAAGTGATACACTTCCTGCTGCCAGTTGGTGGCGCTATAACTTTGACTCACAATAGTCACATCCATGTGATCAGACTCCTATAACGAACACACTCGTGAAGTTTCATAAAGATCAATATATGTATTAAGACGTTATAACACATTTCCTGTTTCCTTTTTCTCGCCATAAATTCGTTGCCTCGCCACGGCCAAACCGTTCGAGATATCAAAAATCCCCTGGCAATTTTTAATCATCAGTGTCTTGACTTCATGCTGACCGAGTTTGGTGGCGATCGGATTAATCGTCTAGGAGGAGTATATCAAATTCCAGAGCATGCGTTTTTCAAACAACCCTTAATAGCTGACTTCCTGTTGGCGTGGCGATTAACTTAGAGCGCGAAAGTTGTTCGGCCCGATGAGGTCTATATGTGTACCGAGTTTCATACTAATACGTGCAAGCATGTTTAATATATGGACCAAATTTTCAGACTTTTTTCAAGGGGGCGCTGTCGAGCCCCCCTGCCACGCCCGGGTACCAGCCTCTCCGGCGTCCTAATGGCCGCGGATTCCAATGTGTGTGCCAATTTTCAAGAGTTTTTGAGCATGTTAAGGCCCCCAAAAAGCCCCGGAAGACGGAAAAAAAAAAAAAAAAATAATAATAATAATAATAAATATAGCTGCGAGCAGCGATGGCGGGCCCAAGCCCGGTGGCACCGCCACCCCGGTGGCTTCAGGGCAACTGTGCAGGGCGGGCAATAGGCATTTAAAACGGTAAAACATCAAAGGACTATGTCAAATTCACTCCACATTTACTGCACTACAAGGTGCCGCTATAGACCCCTTCCTCCCTGCCCATTTTCAAAGGATTACATGTGCCAAGTTTTAACATTATTCTGATGAATTTTGAAGCAAATCAGGTAAAAATAAGAGGGTGATCTCAATGTATGCTGAAAGTGACACATTTTCTACTTCCAGTTGGTGGCGCTATGACTTTGAATCACAATAGTCAAATCCATGTGATCAGCCTTGTACAACGAAGACTAAGCCAAAGTTTCATCAAAATCAATTAATGTATGCAGAAGTTATAACACTTTGTTTCCCTTTTCTTGCCATAAATTCGTTGCCTCGCCACGGCCAAACCGTTTGAGATATCCAAAATCCGTTTGCAATTAAACAACTTCAATGTGTTAGCAACAAGTTAAAAAAGCTTGGTGTAAATTGGGTAAACCCTGTAGGAGTAGTAGTATAAAATTCATAGCCTGTTTTTTCAAAAAATTAACATTCAAACCAAAATAGCTGACTTCCTGTTGGTCGGAGCTAATGAATGTAAATTAGAAAATTGTCCGGCTTGATGAGAATAATATGTGTACCGAGTTTGGTGACTGTAGGAAAAACTAACCCCCCCACTTTTGTCAAAAGGTGGCGCTACTGAGCCCCTCCACCACGCCCATTTCTATGGCTTTGTCCATGTCTACTGGTTGACAATATTGATGTGTGTGTCGAGTTTCATGCAATTTGAAGCATGTTAAGAGCCTCAAAAACACTCAAGAATATTATTACAGTTTGACCTGTTGCCATGGCAACAATATTTCAAATATCAAAAATCCTGTCATAGGTCTACATCTGCTGTGTATTGACATTACACTGATGAAGTTTGAAGCAAATCAGGTAAAAATAAGAGGGTGATCTCAAAGCATTTTAAAAGTGATACACTTCTTGCTGCCATTTGGTGGCGCTATAACTTTGACTCACAATAGTTACATCCATGTGATCAGACTACTACAACCAACACACTCCTGAAGTTTCATAAACATCAATCAATGTATGCAGAAGTTATAACAAATTTCCTGTTTCCCTTTTCTCGCCATAAATTCGTTGCCTCGCCACGGCCAAACCGTTTGAGATATCCAAAATCCGTTTGCAATTAAACAACTTCAATGTGTTCGCAACAAGTTAAAAAAAGCTTGGTGTAAATTGGATAAACCCTGTAGGAGTAGTAGTATAAAATTCATAGCCTGTTTTTTCAAAAAATTAACATTCAAACCAAAATAGCTGACTTCCTGTTGGTCGGAGCTAATGAATGTAAATTAGAAAATTGTCCGGCTTGATGAGAATAATATGTGTACCGAGTTTGGTGACTGTAGGAAAAACTAACCCCCCACTTTTGTCAAAAGGTGGCGCTACTGAGCCCCTCCACCACGCCCATTTCTATGGCTTTGTCCATGTCTACTGGTTGACAATATTGATGTGTGTGTCGAGTTTCATGCAATTTGAAGCATGTTAAGAGCCTCAAAAACACTCAAGAATATTATTACAGTTTGACCTGTTGCCATGGCAACAATATTTCAAATATCAAAAATCCTGTCATAGGTCTACATCTGCTGTGTATTGACATTACACTGATGAAGTTTGAAGCAAATCAGGTAAAAATAAGAGGGTGATCTCAAAACATTTCAAAAAGTGATACACTTCCTGCTGCCAGTTGGTGGCGCTATAACTTTGACTCACAATAGTCACATCCATGTGATCAGACTCCTATAACGAACACACTCGTGAAGTTTCATAAAGATCAATATATGTATTAAGACGTTATAACACATTTCCTGTTTCCTTTTTCTCGCCATAAATTCGTTGCCTCGCCACGGCCAAACCGTTCGAGATATCAAAAATCCCCTGGCAATTTTTAATCATCAGTGTCTTGACTTCATGCTGACCGAGTTTGGTGGCGATCGGATTAATCGTCTAGGAGGAGTATATCAAATTCCAGAGCATGCGTTTTTCAAACAACCCTTAATAGCTGACTTCCTGTTGGCGTGGCGATTAACTTAGAGCGCGAAAGTTGTTTGGCCCGATGAGGTCTATATGTGTACCGAGTTTCATACTAATACGTGCAAGCATGTTTAATATATGGACCAAATTTTCAGACTTTTTTCAAGGGGGCGCTGTCGAGCCCCCCTGCCACGCCCGGGTACCAGCCTCTCCGGCGTCCTAATGGCCGCGGATTCCAATGTGTGTGCCAATTTTCAAGAGTTTTTGAGCATGTTAAGGCCCCCAAAAAGCCCCGGAAGACGGAAAAAAAAAAAAAAAAAAAAAAAAAAAAAAAAAAAAAATAATAATAATCCTTAGAAGAACAAGAGGGCCCTGCGCGAATTTTCGCTTGGGCCCTAATAATCCTTAGAAGAACAAGAGGGCCCTGCGCGAATTTTCGCTTGGGCCCTAATAATCCTTAGAAGAACAAGAGGGCCCTGCGCGAATTTTCGCTTGGGCCCTAATAATCCTTAGAAGAACAAGAGGGCCCTGCGCGAATTTTCGCTTGGGCCCTAATAATCCTTAGAAGAACAAGAGGGCCCTGCGCGAATTTTCGCTTGGGCCCTAATAATAATCATAATCCTTAGAAGAACAAGAGGGCCCTGCGCGAATTTTCGCTTGGGCCCTAATAATAATCCTTAGAAGAACAAGAGGGCCCTGCGCGAATTTTCGCTTGGGCCCTAATAATCCTTAGAAGAACAAGAGGGCCCTGCGCGAATTTTCGCTTGGGCCCTAATAAATAATAATCCTTAGAAGAACAAGAGGGCCCTGCGCGCTTAATTCGCTTGGGCCCTAATAATAATCCTTAGAAGAACAAGAGGGCCCTGCGCGCTTAATTCGCTTGGGCCCTAATAATAATAATAATAATAATAAACGGAGCAATTCCAATAGGGTCCTCACACCATCGGTGCTCTGGCCCTAATAATCCTTAGAAGAACAAGAGGGCCCTGCGCGCTTAATTCGCTTGGGCCCTAATAATAATAATAATAATAATAATAATAATAATAATAAACGGAGCAATTCCAATAGGGTCCTCACACCATCGGTGCTCTGGCCCTAAAAATACGTTTTTAACTTTGATTTGAAGATATACAATGTTGGTGCAGTTCTAATATGAATCAGTAACGTGTTCCAAAGTGTTCCACAGTAACGTGTTCCAAAGCTTAAAAGAAAAGAAGGTCTTTACTTTAGCCAGCATTCTTAATTGATAAAAACTAGATTTAACAACTAAATTTATTTGCCTATCAAATTTAAGTGCACTATCAAAAAAGACGCCCAAGTCTTTTACACCTTATTTAACTGAAGAGGATAAAACACCAGAAATTCCATGAGAAATGTTTGGGACTTCAGAAGAGCCAAACACAATGATCTCCGTTTTACTCTCATTTAGATTTAAGAAAGTCAAAGACATCCAGGCTTTGACGTCAGAAAGGCAGGCACTGATGGAGTCTACACCATTTCTATGCTTCAGAGGCAAATAAAGTTGAGTATCATCTGCATAGCAGTGATAGTACAAGCCATGCTTTCCAAAAATAGAGACTAAAGAAAGCATATATAAAGAAAACAATAAAAGGGCCAAAATAGAGCCTTAGGGGACCCCACAGGTCAGGGGGACCGCCCCAGGATAATAACATCCGATAATGATTGAAAAGCTTCTATTTTTAAGATATGACTGAAACTAACTTAATGCAGTTCCTCTGATGCCCACAACTTGCAAGCAAGACCTTATGGCCCACTGTATCAAATGCTGCACTTAAATCTAATAGTATCAGCACAACAGAGTCACCTGAGTCAGTGGCCATTAAAACATCATTTAAAACTTTTACAAGTGCTGTCTCTGTAGAGTGAAACTTTCTAAAACCTGATTGGAAAACATCAAAAATCTAATTGTCATTCAAAAATCGCTGCAGCTGGTGAAAAACCACTTTCTCCAAATTTTTGGAGAAAAAAAAAAGAAATACTAGAAATGGGCCTAAAGTTAGATAAAACTGATGGATCCAAATTTGGACTTTTAAAAGAGGTTTAACAATTGCATGCTTCAAACAGTCAGGTACAATTCCTGATTCTAGACATTTATTAATAAAAACCAGAAAGACAGGACCAACTACATCAAAAACCTCTTTAAAAAGACGCGGAGACAAGATGTCACAGGGAGACCCATGTGATTTTAACTGATTAACAATCTCATGTAGAAAAGAAAAAGAAACAGAACTGAACTGGCTAAAGGTAGCACTGGGATTTGAATGAACAGCAGGATCATAAGTAGCAGGCCTGGGGCCTCATGTACAAAGACTTGCGTTGAATTCATTCTAAAACATTGCGTACGGACAAAGCTGAAAATGTGCGTACGCAAAAAAAACCCCAGATGTATGAATCTCTGCGTACGAAAAATCCCACGCATATTCTCTTTGTACATCCCAATTAACGTAAAATTGAGCGCACATGCACGAGCACAACACCCCACCCAGTCTCCTCCCTTAATTAAATCTATTTAAATGTGTTAATGAGTCCACTTGGGCAAAAGAAAGTAGTAAGAAAATGGCTAAAGCAAGCGGCAAGAAACGAAACTTTACAGAAAGTGAATTGGAGGTGCTACTATCAGAGGTAGAAACGAGAAAAAATATTTTATTTGGAACTTTGTCCTCCGGAATTAATAACAAAAGGAAAAAATATGAGTGGGAGAGTTTGGCTGATGCCGTCAATGCGGTGGGATCTGAAAGTCGCACTGTAAATGATCTTAAAAAGAAATGGTCTGATATAAAGGTGGACGTTAAACGGAGAACTGCTGCGCACCGACCACGTGTGGGCAGAACAGGCGGTGGTAAAGGGGTCGATGAACTTACACCCTTTGAGCAGAGAGTTGCCTCTATTATAGGTGACACTTTACTCTCTGGAGTAGTATCTGCTGCTGTGGGAGACTCGGATTTACTGCAGGACTGCCACGAAGGTAACCAATTTCCATTTGTTTTTACTTTGGTACAAATACCTTAACAATTTAATTTTCAAATGCATGCAATGTAGCGGACCAAAAGTACACCAGAGATTTTACGTATCCATTGCATTTATGGCAAATGCGTGTACCCATTAATAAGGAACAGACTCAAATCACCGTTAGCATGTGCCTGTGTTTATTTAGACTCATATGGTGCAACAGCCGGAACATCCACTGGCACGCACTCGGAATCCGCCCCTCCTGAGCAGCCAGCGCCCACTGTGGCCAGCATCTCCAGTGTTTCTGGAGTTTCCGGTGCTCCCCCCAGTGCTGAGGCCCGTCCGTCTGGCCGTGTCTTGACGCATGCAGTTCTGGAGTCACAACAGCAAATCGTTATGGCCATTGGAGAAATTAACAGTCACCTGAAAAATATCACTGACGCACTCACAGACATAAGCCACTCATTAAAGGAATTGGTCAAAAAATGAACTTCGTCTCCAGTTACCATTTAAATTGTCGCAATCACATGTTGACGGGCCTGAATGGCTTGTTGGTTGGGCTGCACATACATTGGTCCTGGGTCAGGGTCATCTGGCGGTGCTGCCACCTCACCAAGTGGTATGCCATGCCTGTGCGCAACATTGTGCAGCACACCACAGGCCAGCACAATGCGGCATACCTTGTCAGGGCGGTATAACAGCAACCCCCCAGTCCTGTCAAGGCAGCGCCACCGACATTTCAGCTGCCCAATCGCCCGCTCTACAACTGACCGAGTGCGAGAATGGGCATCATTGTATCTGCGCTCTCGGTCAGTTTGTGGGTTGGTGAGGGGGTTAACAGCCACGTCTTTAGTGGATAACCGCGGTCTCCTGAAGGGTTGTTGAATAATTAAATGCAAATAAATAAAAATAAAAAAGTACTATTAGATAGAACCATAACTTTAAATGCATCACTCACCAAGAAGCCACCCATCGCGCACCCTGCCAGCTTGGAGCCTCATCCCAACCATGCTGTTGGTTAGGATGTATGAATCATGGGTTGACCCAGGCCACCTTGCCACAATATTTGTTAGGCGCATTTGTGCATCACATATTATCTGCACATTTATTGAATGGAAATGTTTCCGATTCACATATGCAAATTCATCTTCAGATGGCGCTTTTATAGCAATGTGTGTGCAGTCGATCGCTCCGATTACATTAGGGAAACCGGCTATCGCTGCAAATTGCGTTTTAATGTTTGGCTGGTCAACTGCATCATATGGGAACCTTATATACCTGGTAGACATGCCGATGATCCCGTCCCATACAGCTGGCATTGCGCGGCTCAAAGATGACTGGTTTATTCCTGAGCGGTCTGCCAGTTCCCTTTGGAAAGAACCAGTTGCAAGGAAACCAAGTGTTGTCAGCACCTGTAAGGGAACGGGTATTGCGTGGCTCCTCGCTGTCTCTCTCTCTAGATTCGGAGACTCAGCACAGAGTTCCAAGAGGATAGCCCTTGGAAATCTGAAACGGCTGATAAGCCAGTCATCATCCTGGGCCAGAAAATCATTGTGGTCCCTAAAAACTCGTTCTCTTCGGATTCTGCCATTAGCAATATCCTCTAATAAGGCCAAAGCTGCCATTGCCATAGACTAAGGGTTGTATCAATTTGCACATGCTTTTATATGTTCTTACTTAATTGCATAATTGATAGAATATTCCCATAAGGCTTGTGTGACAATATATGTCAATTATTTTATAAATTGCAAATTAATAGCAATGCTTCCCACAGGTGGTGGGTGCGATAGACTTGTAGAGCAATTCATTGTGTAATGTTTGCAACTTCCCTTCATTGCCTGTAAGAGTCGCCAACGGACAAAAACAATGAGAAATGTACGTACGCCAGACATGAAATTGGCGTGGAGAAACGCACATTCTCGCGTTAATTTCAGTGTTAGTACATCCGACCGTGAGCGTGAAAGCTGGCGTACGCAAAGTTTTTGTGCGTACGCAAAGTTGATACATGAGGCCCCTGATGTTTTACCTAATTTTCTTTATCTTCTCTACAAAAAAATTACAAAAACTCTCACACATATCAACTCTTTCAAAAAGGTAGTTAGAAACAGGTGGATTCACAACCGTATTTATAGTATTGAAGAGCATTCTTGGTCTGTGAACATTCTTATCAATGAGCTCAGATAAATACATAGACTTCGCCGATCTTACAGCTTTCTGATATTGAGACAAAGTAGACCTTAAGATTTCATACTAAATCTGGAGCTTATCCTTCTTCCACCTTCTTTCTGCTTATCTGCAAGTCTGTCTAAGTTCATGTGTTGCATCATTTAACCTGGGTACAGGCTTGGGTTTGGATTTTTTTAAGCTACAGAGGAGCAACAGAGTCCAAAATATTAGTGCAAACATCATTAAAACAATGTACACTGTGTGCAGAATTATTAGGCAAGTTGATTTTCTGATCATATTTTTTTCCAAGCACATTTTACCAATTCCAATCCACATCAATCTTAATAACTACTATTAATATTGTTTTTAATCATTTATAAGTGATATATAATTGTTCATGAAGGCTGGAAATGAAAAATGCCCTATATTCAGGTGTGCAGAATTATTAGGCAGGTTTTCTTTTACAGATAAAATGAGCCAAAAAAGAGATTTAACTCAGACTGAAAAGTCAAAAATTATTAAATACTCATGAAAAGGACACAATACTAATGTAATACTAGAAATTGCAAAGTTAAAGCATGACCATTGGACAGTGAAATGCTCATTGGGTCAGCGGGGTCATACAAAAACAGCTAGAGAAAAAAAGACACGTTAACTGCAAAATAATTAAGAATTAAGGTGAAGAATTAAGTGTGAAACCATCAGGAACCCTTTAGTCTCCAGCGCCACCATTTCCCAGTACTGAAACCTACCTGGAGTCTTCAGAAGTGTGAGGTGTCAGGATCTCAGAGACTTAGGTTAGGTGAAGAATCCCAAAAAATGATCCGCTCTTAATAAGAATCACAAGCTGAAGTGTTATTGTCACGGAATGAAGGAAGGATGCAGATGCAAGTTAAATCTCTTTAATAGAGCTTCACACCGAAGGTAGTCAGATTCAACATACACAAAGAACATATAACAGTCAGCAGGAGAGTGGTAACACAGGGACGTCGATGGGCGGTGAAGATCCGTGAAGAGTGATGACCGAAGAGCAGTGTCCGTGAAGTAATCCGTGCGTGAAGTCCAGAGAGTAATCCAACGAGAACACGAAAACCAGGAAGCAATGAATCAAAGTCCAGTCCAGGGAAACACACAACAAGCAACACAGGAAACAACACGCGGACACCGTACAATGATCTGACAAACAAGAGACGAAAGACAAGGCGTTATATAGGCAGATGGTAATTGCTCACAGCTGCCGCTGATCAACAATCAGCGGCGACGCCCACACAAAACAATCAGGTGACACACCCACACCATCACACAGACACCAGAATGAGACAGCGGATTCATGAACCGTGACAGTACCCCCTCTCCTAGGAACACCTCACGGCGTTCCCAGAACTCCTTACCTGCCGATTGTAATCATCGATAAGGGAGTGATCCAGAATGTCTCTAGCAGGAACCCAACTTCTCTCCTCCGGACCGTAACCTTCCCAGTCCACCAAGTACTGGAATCCGCGTCCCCTCCGCCTCGAGTCCAGAATGCGATTAACCGAATAGGTTGGTTCCCCGTCTACGAGCCGCGGCGGTGGGGGAACCGGAGTAGGCGGATTAAGATGCGAGTGAAAAACAGGCTTAATTTTGGAAACATGGAAGGCGGGATGAATCCTCCTGTACGCCGGAGGCAATTTGAGCCGGACTGCCACTGGGCTAATAATCTTAGTGACAGGAAACGGGCCAATGAATTTGGGAGCTAACTTATTGGCAACGGAACGGAGCGGAATGTTCTTGGTAGAAAGCCACACTTTTTGACCCACGATGTATACGGGAGGCTTTGACCGGTGGCGATCAGTCTTAGCCTTGGTGCGCGCCCTCACTTGCAACAGAGTCTCGCGGGCTCTGTTCCAAGTGCGGTGGCACCTCTGGACAAAGGCGTGAGCAGAGGGGACCGCGACTTCGGATTCCAGACTGGGAAACACAGGTGGCTGGTAACCTAAACTGCATTCGAACGGAGAGAGGCCCGTAGAAGACACTGGTAACGAATTGTGTGCGTACTCAATCATAGAGAGTTGTTGGCTCCAGGAGGAAGGATTCTTGGACGCCAAACATCGCAACATACGCTCTAAATCTTGGTTGGCTCTCTCGGTCTGTCCATTGGTCTGGGGGTGGAACCCAGAGGAAAGACTAGCCGTCGCGCCCAGCAGTCTACAAAACTCCTGCCAAAATTTGGACACAAACTGGGGACCCCTGTCGGACACCACATCTACCGGGAGGCCATGTAACCGAAAGATGTGGTCTACGACAGTAACCGCTGTCTCCTTGGCAGAGGGCAATTTGGTCAAGGGAATGAAATGAGTCGCCTTCGAGAACCGGTCCACTACGGTCAAAACGACCGTGTACCCCTGGGAGGGTGGGAGGGCGGTGACAAAATCTAGAGCGATGTGGGACCAGGGTCTCAAAGGGACAGACAGCGGTTGGAGTAACCCATCTGGAGGGCGGTTGGACGTCTTACCAGTGGCACAAACCGAGCAAGCCAAAACAAAACTGCGGATGTCCCGAGCCATAGCAGGCCACCAGAATCGTTGCTTAACCAAAAATCTGGTTCGATTAACCCCTGGATGACAAGCCACGTTGGAACAATGCCCCCACTTGATGACGCAGGACCTTAACTCCTCCGGCACAAACAAACGGTTCGGTGGGCACCCGGGCGGAGGCATTACCCCTTCTAAGGCCGCCAGGACCTTCGATTCGACCTCCCATGTAAGAGTGGAGACTACTAATGTCTCAGGAAGAATACACTCAGGAGTGGACGGGCGCTCGGATGGATCAAAAATACGAGATAAAGAATCGGGCTTGATGTTTTTGGAGCCCGGGCGGTACGATAGAGCAAAGTCAAAACGTCCGAAAAAAAGTGCCCACCGAGCCTGCCTGGAGTTGAGTCTTTTGGCCGATCGAATATGTTCTAGGTTCTTGTGATCAGTCCAAACGATGAAGGGCACCCCCGATCCCTCCAACCAATGACGCCACTCTTCCAACGCTAATTTGACTGCCAACAACTCTCTGTTACCAATGTCATAATTGCGTTCAGCGGGAGACAAACGATGAGAAAAATACGCGCAGGGATGCATCTTCTCGTCCGAGGGCGCCCGCTGGGAAAGAACTGCTCCTACCCCCACCTCTGACGCATCGACCTCCACCACGAACTGACGCGAAGGATCAGGGGCGATAAGAATGGGAGCCGAAACGAAGCGGCTCTTCAGTTTGGCAAATGCAACCTGAGCTGCATCTGACCACCTGAAGGTCGTTCGTGGTGAGGTCAAGGCGGTCAGAGGCGCGGCTAGCTGGCTGAAATTGCGAATAAAACGCCGGTAAAAATTGGCAAACCCCAGAAACCGCTGTAGGGCCTTACGGGAATCTGGACTTGGCCAATCCACCACAGCCTTAACCTTGTCAGGATCCATGCGAATTCCCTCGGACGAGACGATGTACCCTAGAAAGGAAACAGACTGTGCATGAAATTCGCATTTCTCCGCCTTGACAAAAAGCCCATTCTCTAGCAGACGCTGGAGCACTCGTCTGACGTGTTGAACATGTTCCTGGAGAGACGACGAAAATATCAATATGTCATCCAGGTAGACATAAATGAACTGATCAACCATGTCTCTCAACACGTCATTGACGAGTGCCTGGAAGACCGCGGGCGAGTTGGAAAGCCCGAAGGGCATAACCAAGTATTCAAAGTGCCCTCTAGGGGTGTTAAAAGCGGTCTTCCATTCATCCCCCTTCCTAATGCGGACCAAATGATAAGCGTTCCTCAAGTCCAATTTAGTGAAAACGGACGCTCCCTGCAACCTCTCAAAGGCTGAAGACATCAACGGCAAAGGGTAAGTATTCTTTACCGTGATGTTGTTCAACCCTCGGTAATCAATACAAGGTCGCAGAGATCCGTCCTTCTTCCCCACAAAAAAGAACCCCGCCCCCGCTGGAGAAGAGGAAGGGCGGATGAACTTAGCTGCCAGAGAATCAGAAATGTATTTCTCCATGGCCTCCCTCTCGGGAACAGACAGAGAGTATAATTTGCCCTTAGGCGGAGACTTACCCGGAACTAAGTCTATGGCACAGTCATAGGGACGATGCGGAGGGAGAGAAGCAGCACGGGACTTACTGAACACTTCCTTCAGGTCCAGATACTCCGCGGGCACGTTAGACAAATCCGCAGCCTTTTCCTGTAACACAGAGACAGACACAGTGGGACAAGCAGACTTAAGACAAGACCTGTGACACAAAGTGCTCCACTCGGTGATGGTGTTGAGTTGCCAGTCGATCCGAGGATTGTGCTTGGTGAGCCAGGGGTGTCCGAGAACTACGGGTGCTTGCGGTGAGTCCAAAAGCATGAACTGAATCCTCTCGTTGTGGTTACCGGAGGTGGTGAGGGTGACGTAATCCGTGATCTGAGAGATGTTAGGAAGACGTTGACCGTTGAGTGCGTTGACTGTAACCAGGTGAGTAAGTGAAGAGATGGGTAGTCCATGCTGTAGTGCGTAACTGGTGTCCATAAAGTTCCCCTCAGCCCCGGAGTCAATGAGTGCATTGCAGGTGATGTTGTGAGACGCCCATCTCAGTCTTACCAGGAGAAGAGGTGATGGTGAGGACTTCTCAGCGGAGATCCCGCCCGATAGTAGCCTCGAGTTTACTATCGGGCTTGGTCTTTTACTGGACAAGACCTGAGAAGATGTCCCGATGCTCCACAGTATAGGCATAAGCCCAGGGATCTCCGCCTTTCTCTCTCCTCCCGGGAAAGCCGAGCTCTCCCTACCTGCATGGGCTCAGGATCTGTGGCGGGGCCGACCGTATTAGCAGCGCTGGCCGTCCGGCCCTCCGCTCCCTGTAGTCTGGTGCTGGGGACCTCCAAAAACTCCAGTTTCTGGAGGCGGGAATCCACCCGTAAAGCGAGATCAACCAGCCCGTTGAAAGTCTGAGGAAGGTCCAGGGTGTACATCTCGCGGTGAATACGGCCGGCCAGCCCATGCAGGAACACATCCCACTGCGCCTCCTCGTTCCAACGGCACTCCGCCGCGAGGGTGCGGAACTGGATGGCATAATCCGCGACCGTGCGGCTGCCCTGCTTGAGTTCGGTGAGCTGTCGAGCGGCCTCCTTTCCTGCCACCGCACGGTCGAACACCCTCTTCATCTCGGCGGAGAGTGCCTGGAACGAGGAACAACATGGGTCTTTATTCTCCCACACCGCCGTTCCCCATAAAGCCGCCTTCCCAGTCAACAATGTAAGGACGAACGCCACCTTGGATTCCTCATGCTCGAATGTACGAGGCTGCAGAGAAAAATGCAGGGAACACTTATTCAGGAAAGCTCTGCAAAACTCTGGCTCACCGGCGTAACTCTGGGGCACAGGCAGGCGGGGCTCCGGTAGATCGCGTCGCTCCAGCGACGCGGGGGGAACAGGCGGTGTGGGTGGCGCAGTGGGAGCGCGAAGTTGTTGAAGTTCCCGGGAGAGCTCGGACACCTGTGTTACCAGCGCTTGGACAGCGCGTCCGGTGGAAGTGATGCTCTCCTGCTGCTGGTCCATGCGGGAGATGCTGTGGTTGATGAACTCCGTTAAAGCTGCTGAACTCGCTGCATCCATATTGGTCAGATCGTTCTGTCACGGAATGAAGGAAGGATGCAGATGCAAGTTAAATCTCTTTAATAGAGCTTCACACCGAAGGTAGTCAGATTCAACATACACAAAGAACATATAACAGTCAGCAGGAGAGTGGTAACACAGGGACGTCGATGGGCGGTGAAGATCCGTGAAGAGTGATGACCGAAGAGCAGTGTCCGTGAAGTAATCCGTGCGTGAAGTCCAGAGAGTAATCCAACGAGAACACGAAAACCAGGAAGCAATGAATCAAAGTCCAGTCCAGGGAAACACACAACAAGCAACACAGGAAACAACACGCGGACACCGTACAACGATCTGACAAACAAGAGACGAAAGACAAGGCGTTATATAGGCAGATGGTAATTGCTCACAGCTGCCGCTGATCAACAATCAGCGGCGACGCCCACACAAAACAATCAGGTGACACACCCACACCATCACACAGACACCAGAATGAGACAGCGGATTCATGAACCGTGACAGTTATAAAATACATGAAGACTGGGTTTTTATAGGCCTTATAGACAGACAGCTTGAGAGTGACTCCTGAAGGACCAGCACCACATCCTCTTGTACCACTGTTTGAAGAATTTATCTTCCAGAATCTGGCAGTAAGTTTTGGAAGATCATTTAGTCCATCTCTGCAAGATGGACATTTCAGGATAAGAGATGGACTAAAAGTGAACTCCCACACCTTACTGCCAGATTCTGGAAGATAAATTCTGGAAGAGGACAAAGAAACAGTAAATAAAATAAGTTTATGATCTGAAAAACTGCATTCTCCAACTTCAATGTCCAGCACTGAAAAACCACAAGAAAGCACAAGATCAAGTGTATGACCATGTAAATGAGTGGGACTTTTCACCAGTTGAACCACATCAAATGAGTCTATAAGGCTAACGAAGTCCATGGCTAACAAATTAGAGGGACAGCACACATGAACATTAAAATCTCCAAGGATTAAAAACCTATCAAAATTAGTAATAATACCACTTAAAAAAGCAGAAAAATCAGCAAGAAAATCTTTATGAGTTTTTGGGGGTCGATAAATCAATGCAGTCACCAATGGATTAACAGAGCCCAGAACCAGGAGTTGAAGTTCAAAGCTGTTATATGTATCTTTATATATCTTTAGAGAACGACAGGGAAAGTTCTCTTTAAAAATAGTTGCCAATCCTCCTCCCCTTCTCACAGTTCACTGGGAATTTAAAAATGCAGTTGCTAGGTAACAATTCGGAAAACAGACATCCCCAGCAGTAAACCAGGTTTCTGTAACAAATAGAAAGTCCAGAGAATGTGAAGTGAAGAAGTCATTAAGAATAAAAGTTTTATTTACAGCTGATCTTGCATTGACTAAAGCCATTCTTACCCGCACCGGGCCATCCGCTGCCGCTTATCTGGTCCGACACAGCGAGTGGAGATTGTACACACGCACACCGCCACGATGAAGACGAGGCGAACGGGGCTAAGCCAGCTGAGCAAAGGCAGTTGGTAGAACTGGTATAATCCAGGAACAGACAGGATCCAATGGATGCCATACAACAAAGCGTCTATAATCCACATCATGATTTGGGATGAGAAAAAACAAGGTCTGAGCTCTCTTTTTGCTATCATCAAGAGTTTGATCTTGACAGCTATGCTTCCTCGTATCCCCCGTCTTTTCCGGCGTCTTTTCACAGGCAAGGAGCACGGAGTTTGCCGTAAACTTGAAGGTAGAGACGCCAGGGAGGGGGAGAATGATTTGAGTCTCTCTGACTTTGGTTAAATAAGGCAACCGTAGAGATTTGCAAATTTAAAAGCGTTTGACGGTCATATACTATAAGCGGTGAAACAGCTCGAAATAAAAAACAAAAACACAGTACAACAGACAAAGTAAGAGACACAGAGGGGAGCAGACGGCAGGCCACACACTACGGCGCCATCTTGAACCCAGTCTTGAAAGGTTGGGACATCTGCAACCAAGGACATCAAGCTCCGACTACTCTGTAAAAAAAGTCCACATTTAACTGGTCCCTTCCTCATTGTAAAGCAGGTTTATCCTGTTACTGATCAGTTACAGTTGCCCCGTGGTTATAGAATTCACCTCAGTTTCCATGTTTTACTTTTGAAGCCTTATTCCCCCTCTCTTTCTGCCACCTCTACAGAGGCAGGTGCCACGGACAGTCCCCCACTTCCGCTCCTCTTGGATGATGGACCTGTGTATATTGTGAAGGAGGTATTGAGCTCCAATCTCCATGGTGGCAGACTAGAATATCATGTAGATTGGGAGGGGTTTGGACCTGGGTAGCGAGAAATTACTTCCTCAATCCATCATTACTGTTTTGAGCTTCTGTGGTATTTCTTGCCATGCAGACACCAAGTACTGTTCTTAATTTTTCTGTTTATTCCTTAGAAGATAGTTATCTGTTTACCCACCTGAAGTTCTGGTCTTTGTGAAATTTCTTTGTGTTAAAAGAAATCCCACACCTGAGTCCAGATATCTCTTATCTTTCTCCATTCATTACAAAGGGATTAAGTTTTACACTTTTATTGGCCAGGTTACTTTGTTCTCTATATGAATTTAACTTAGCTGGGTAATGTAATTTCCTGCAAATACTGTAATAAAAAAAAGAAAGAAAGAAAAGTGTAATTTCAATTTGTGCATAAATATTTACAGAGGGTGTGCTCTTGAGTCCAAATTTACTTTATAATAGTATAAATCTTTTAATGTACTGCACAGAGGTAAGAGACAAAAGGTTCCATACAGAATTACTATTGACTAAAGTCTATTCCAGATTTAGAATCAACCCTTTAGATTCCTTTTATATTAATTTTTGATTGCAGACTAATTTTCTTGATTCTTTTATAAAATCTAGATGTGAGATTTTATCACATAAAGTCAAATTATAGGCACATGTAAGTACAGTAATCAAGATGTCTGTAGCCTGTTATTTAGGGCCAAAATCCCCAAAAGGGATTTAAATAATGAATGATTAACTGATTGGAGTTCAATTTAAGCTGCGTTTCCACTGAAATTACCTGGAAAAATTTGTCCCAGGACCTTTTTTTTCCCCACAGACCTGTTGCTGTCTGCATTTTCATCACAGCCTAAAGTAATGTAAATATTACACAAATTAGTACAGTGACGTAGGACGTAGTGACGTAGCGACTAAAGTACATTTACAAATGGCCAGAGGCTGACCAGAGTGCTGTACAACAATAAGAGGAGGAATGTACATAAAATATGCAAGAAACAGTTAAAAAACAAAGAACAAAAAGCAGAGAAATATACACACTATATACACACACATACAGTGGGCATGGAAAGTATTCAGACCCCCTTAAATTTTTCACTCTTTGTTATATTGCACCCCATAGCACCCCGTATTGACAGAAAAAAACATATAATTGTTGACATTTTTGCAGATTTATTAAAAAAGAAAAACTGAAATATCACATGGTCCTACGTATTCAGACCCTCTGTCAGTATTTAGTAGAAGCACCCTTTTGATCTAATACAGCCAGTCTTTTTGGGAAAGATGCAACAAGTTTTTCACACCTGGATTTGGGGATCCTCTGCCATTCCTCCTTGCAGATCCTCTCCAGTTCTGTCAGGTTGGATGGTAAATGTTGGTGGACAGCCATTTTTAGATCTCTCCAGAGATGCTCAGTTGAGTTTAAGTCAGGGCTCTGGCTGGGCCATTCAAGAACAGTCACAGAGTTGTTGTGAAGCCACTCCTTCCTTATTTTAGCTGTGTGCTTAGGGTCATTGTCTTGTTGGAAGGTAAACCTTCGGCCCAGGCTGAGGTCCTGAGCACTCTGGAGAAGGTTTTCATCCAGGATATCCCTGTACTTGGCTGCATTTATCTTTCCCTCGATTGCAACCAGTCGTCCTGTCCCTGCAGCTGAAAAACACCCACACAGCATGATGCTGCAACCACCATGCTTCACTGTTGGGACTGTATTGGACAGGTGATGAGCAGTGCCTGGTTTTCTCCACACATACCGCTTAGAATTAAGGCCAAAAAGTTCTATCTTGGTCTCATCAGACCAGAGAAACTTATTTCTCACCATCTTGGCAAACTCCATGCAGGCTTTCATTTGTCTTGCACTGAAGAGGGGCTTCCGTCGGGCCACTCTGCCATAAAGCCCCGACTGGAGGAGGGCTGCAGTAATGGTTGACTTTCTACAACTTTTTATCTCCCGACTGCATCTCTGGAGCTCAGCCACAGTGATCTCTGGGTCCTTCTTTACCTCTCTCACCAAGGCTCTTCTCCCCTGATAGCTCAGTTTGGCCAGACGGTCAGCTCTAAGAAGGGTTCTGGTCATCCCAAAGGTCTTCCATTTAAGGATTATGGAGGCCACTGTGCTCTTAGGAACCATAAGTGCAGCAGAAATGTTTTTGTAACCTTGGCCAGATCTGTGCCTTGCCACAATTCTGTCTCTGAGCTCTTCAGGCAATTCATTTGACCTCATGATTCTCATTTGCTCTGACATGCACTGTGAGCTGTAAGGTCTTATATAGACAGGTGTGTGGCTTTCCTAATCAAGTCCAATCAGTATAATCAAACACAGCTGGACTCAAATGAAGGTGTAGAACCATTTCAAGGATGATCAGAAGAGATGGACAGCACCTGAGTTAAATATATGAGTGTCACAGCAAAGAGTCTGAATACTTAGGACCATGTGATATATATTTATATATATGTATATATATATATATATATATATATATATATATATATATATATATATATATATATATATATATATATATATATATATATATATATATATATATATATGTATAATGTATATATATACATTATACATATATACGTACGTATATACACATGCATATACACACATACCTACATATTACATACAAAATGCAAGAGAGAAAAGATGAGTTTTAAGGCATGATTTAAACTCAGATAAACTGGAAGCCATTCTAATGGAATGGTCCCACTTTATATTAAGTGGCCTTAACTACTATATACTTACATCAAAAAATAAGTGCAATGTACTTATTGGGTTCATATTGAAATGCAAAATACTTTTGCTGCTATTGAGGTGGGATACGGGTAAGGTTAGGGAAAGCTTTGGTGGTATGGGTAGCTTTAAGGGCAGGGGTAAGGGTTAAGGGATGGGTCAACAGTGTAATTAGGGACCGAGCACCGATGGTGTGAGGACCCTATTGGAATTGCTCCGTTTATTATTATTAGGGCCCGAGCACCGATGGTGTGAGGACCCTATTGGAATTGCTCTGTTTATTATTATTATTATTATTAGGGCCCGAGCACCGATGGTGTGAGGACCCTATTGGAATTGCTCCGTTTATTATTATTATTATTATTATTATTAGGGCCCGAGCACCGATGGTGTGAGGACCCTATTGGAATTGCTCCGTTTATTAGGGCCCGAGCACCGATGGTGTGAGGACCCTATTGGAATTGCTCCGTTTATTATTATTATTATTAGGGCCCGAGCACCGATGGTGTGAGGACCCTATTGGAATTGCTCCGTTTATTATTATTATTATTATTATTATTATTAGGGCCCGAGCACCGATGGTGTGAGGACCCTATTGGAATTGCTCCGTTTATTATTATTATTATTATTATTATTAGGGCCCGAGCACTGATGGTGTGAGGACCCTATTGGAATTGCTCCGTTTATTATTATTATTATTAGGGCCCGAGCACCGATGGTGTGAGGACCCTATTGGAATTGCTCCGTTTATTATTATTATTATTATTATTATAAGGGCCCGAGCACCGATGGTGTGAGGACCCTATTGGAATTGCTCCGTTTATTATTATTATTATTATTATTATTATTATTATTATTAGGGCCCAAGCGAATTAAGCGCGCAGGGCCCTCTTGTTCTTCTAAGGATTATTATTATTTTTTTAATTTTTTTTCCGTCTTCCGGGGCTTTTTGGGGGCCTTAACATGCTCAAAAACTCTTGAAAATTGGCACACACATTGGAATCTGCGGCCATTAGGATGCCCCAGAGGCTGGTATCCGGGCGTGGCAGGGGGCCTCGACAGCGCCCCCTTGAAAAAAGTCTGATAATTTGGTCCATATATTAAACACGCTTGCACGTATTAGTATGAAACTCGGTACACATATTGACCTCATCGGGCCGAACAACTTTCGTGCTCTAAGTTAAACGCCACGCCAACAGGAAGTCAGCTATTAAGGGTTGTTTGAAAAACGCATGCTCTGGAATTTGATATACTCCTCCTAGACGATTAATCCGATCGCCACCAAACTCGGTCAGCATGAAGTCAAGACATTGAAGATTAAAAATTGCCAGCGGATTTTTGATATCTCGAACGGTTTGGCCGTGGCGAGGCAACGAATTTATGGCGAGAAAAAGGAAACAGGAAATGTGTTATAACGTCTGCATACATATATTGATCTTTATGAAACTTCACGAGTGTGTTAGTTGTAGTAGTCTGATCACATGGATGTGACTATTGTGAGTCAAAGTTATAGCGCCACCAACTGACAGCAGGAAGTGTATCACTTTTTGAAATGCTTTGAGATCACCCTCTTATTTTTACCTGATTTGCTTCAAACTTCATTAATGTAATGGCAATACACAGCAGATGTAGACCTATGACAGGATTTTTGATATTTGAAATATTGTTGCCATGGCAACAGGTCAAACTGTAATAATATTCTTGAGTGTTTTTGAGGCTCTTAACATGCTTCAAATTGCATGAAACTCGACACACACATCAATATTGTCAACCAGTAGACATGGACAAAGCCATAGAAATGGGCGTGGTGAAGGGGCTCAGTAGCGCCACCTTTTGTCAAAAGTGGGGGGTTAGTTTTTCCTACAGTCACCAAACTCGGTACACATATTGTTCTCATCAAGCCGGACAATTTTCTAATTTACATTCTCTAGCTCCGACCAACAGGAAGTTGGCTATTTTTGTTTGAATGTTAATTTTTTGAAAAAACAGGCTATGAATTTTATACTACTACTCCTACAGGGTTTATCCAATTTACACCAAGCTTTTTTTAACTTGTTGCTAACACATTGAAGTTGTTTAATTGCAAACGGATTTTGGATATCTCAAACGGTTTGGCCATGGCGAGGCAACAAATTTATGGCGAGAAAAAGGAAACAGGAAATGTGTTATAACGTCTGCATACATATATTAATCTTTATGAAACTTCACGAGTGTGTTAGTTGTAGTAGTCTGATCACATGGATGTGACTATTGTGAGTCAAAGTTATAGCGCCACCAACTGGCAGCAGGAAGTGTATCACTTTTTGAAATGCTTTGAGATCACCCTCTTATTTTTACCTGATTTGCTTCAAACTTCATCAGTGTAATGTCAATACACAGCAGATGTAGACCTATGACAGGATTTTTGATATTTGAAATATTGTTGCCATGGCAACAGGTCAAACTGTAATAATATTCTTGAGTGTTTTTGAGGCTCTTAACATGCTTCAAATTGCATGAAACTCGACACACACATCAATATTGTCAACCAGTAGACATGGACAAAGCCATAGAAATGGGCGTGGTGAAGGGGCTCAGTAGCGCAACCTTTTTTTCAAAAGTGGGGGGGTTAGTTTTTCCTAAAGTCACCAAACTCGGTACACATATTGTTCTCATCAAGCCGGACAATTTTCTAATTTACATTCATTAGCTCCGACCAACAGGAAGTCGGCTATTTTTGTTTGAATGTTAATTTTTTGAAAAAACAGGCTATGAATTTTATACTACTACTCCTACAGGGTTTATCCAATTTACACCAAGCTTTTTTTTAACTTGTTGCTTACACATTGAAGTTGTTTAATTGCAAACGGACTTTGGATATCTCAAACGGTTTGGCCGTGGCGAGGCAACGAATTTATGGCAAGAAAAGGAAACAAAGTGTTATAACTTCTATATACATTAATTGATTTTGATGAAACTTCGGCTTAGTCTTCGTTGTATAAGGCTGATCACATGGATGTGACTATTGTGATTCAAAGTCATAGCACCACCAACTGGAAGCAGAAAATGTCACTTTCAGCATACATTGAGATCACCCTCTTATTTTTACCTGATTTGCTTCAAAATTCATCAGAATAATGTTAACTTGGCACATTTAATCATTTGAAAATGGGCAGGGAGGAGGGGCTCTATAGTGGCACCTTGTAGTGCAGTAAATGTGGAGTGAATTTGACATAGCCCTTTGATGTTTAACCATTTTAAATGCCTATTGCCCGCTGTGCGCAGTTGCCCTGAAGCCACCGGGGTGGCGGTGCCACCGGGCTTGGGCCCGCCATCGCTGCTCGCAGCTATATTTAGGGCCCAAGCGAAAATTCGCGCAGGGCCCTCTTGTTCTTCTAAGGATTATTATTATTATTTATTTATTTATTTTTTTTTTTTTTTCCGTCTTCCGGGGCTTTTTGGGGGCCTTAACATGCTCAAAAACTCTTGAAAATTGGCACACACATTGGAATCCGCGGCCATTAGGACGGCGGAGAGGCTGGTACCCGGGCGTGGCAGGGGGGCTCGACAGCGCCCCCTTGAAAAAAGTCTGAAAATTTGGTCCATATATTAAACATGCTTGCACGTATTAGTATGAAACTCGGTACACATATAGACCTCATCGGGCCGAACAACTTTCGCGCTCTAAGTTAATCGCCACGCCAACAGGAAGTCAGCTATAAAGGGTTGTTTGAAAAACGCATGCTCTGGAATTTGATATACTCCTCCTAGACGATTAATCCGATCGCCACCAAACTCGGTCAGCATGAAGTCAAGACACTGATGATTAAAAATTGCCAGGGGATTTTTGATATCTCGAACGGTTTGGCCGTGGCGAGGCAACGAATTTATGGCGAGAAAAAGGAAACAGGAAATGTGTTATAACGTCTTAATACATATATTGATCTTTATGAAACTTCACGAGTGTGTTCGTTATAGGAGTCTGATCACATGGATGTGACTATTGTGAGTCAAAGTTATAGCGCCACCAACTGGCAGCAGGAAGTGTATCACTTTTTGAAATGTTTTGAGATCACCCTCTTATTTTTACCTGATTTGCTTCAAACTTCATCAGTGTAATGTCAATACACAGCAGATGTAGACCTATGACAGGATTTTTGATATTTGAAATATTGTTGCCATGGCAACAGGTCAAACTGTAATAATATTCTTGAGTGTTTTTGAGGCTCTTAACATGCTTCAAATTGCATGAAACTCGACACACACATCAATATTGTCAACCAGTAGACATGGACAAAGCCATAGAAATGGGCGTGGTGGAGGGGCTCAGTAGCGCCACCTTTTGACAAAAGTGGGGGTTAGTTTTTCCTACAGTCACCAAACTCGGTACACATATTATTCTCATCAAGCCGGACAATTTTCTAATTTACATTCATTAGCTCCGACCAACAGGAAGTCAGCTATTTTGGTTTGAATGTTATTTTTTTGAAAAAACAGGCTATGAATTTTATACTACTACTCCTACAGGGTTTATCCAATTTACACCAAGCTTTTTTTAACTTGTTGCGAACACATTGAAGTTGTTTAATTGCAAACGGATTTTGGATATCTCAAACGGTTTGGCCGTGGCGAGGCAACGAATTTATGGCGAGAAAAGGGAAACAGGAAATGTGTTATAACTTCTGCATACATTGATTGATGTTTATGAAACTTCAGGAGTGTGTTGGTTGTAGTAGTCTGATCACATGGATGTAACTATTGTGAGTCAAAGTTATAGCGCCACCAAATGGCAGCAAGAAGTGTATCACTTTTAAAATGCTTTGAGATCACCCTCTTATTTTTACCTGATTTGCTTCAAACTTCATCAGTGTAATGTCAATACACAGCAGATGTAGACCTATGACAGGATTTTTGATATTTGAAATATTGTTGCCATGGCAACAGGTCAAACTGTAATAATATTCTTGAGTGTTTTTGAGGCTCTTAACATGCTTCAAATTGCATGAAACTCGACACACACATCAATATTGTCAACCAGTAGACATGGACAAAGCCATAGAAATGGGCGTGGTGGAGGGGCTCAGTAGCGCCACCTTTTGACAAAAGTGGGGTGGTTAGTTTTTCCTACAGTCACCAAACTCGGTACACATATTACTCTCATCAAGCCGGACAATTTTCTAATTTACATTCATTAGCTCCGACCAACAGGAAGTCAGCTATTTTGGTTTGAATGTTAATTTTTTGAAAAAACAGGCTATGAATTTTATACTACTACTCCTACAGGGTTTATCCAATTTACACCAAGCTTTTTTTAACTTGTTGCTAACACATTGAAGTTGTTTAATTGCAAACGGATTTTGGATATCTCAAACTGTTTGGCCGTGGCGAGGCAACGAATTTATGGCAAGAAAAGGGAAACAAAGTGTTATAACTTCTGCATACATTAATTGATTTTGATGAAACTTTGGCTTAGTCTTCGTTGTACAAGGCTGATCACATGGATTTGACTATTGTGATTCAAAGTCATAGCGCCACCAACTGGAAGCAGAAAATGTGTCACTTTCAGCATACATTGAGATCACCCTCTTATTTTTACCTGATTTGCTTCAAAATTCATCAGAATAATGTTAAAACTTGGCACATGTAATCCTTTGAAAATGGGCAGGGAGGAGGGGCTCTATAACGGCACCTTGTAGTGCAGTAAATGTGGAGTGAATTTGACATAGTCCTTTGATGTTTAACCGTTTTAAGTGCCTATTGCCCGCTGTGCACAGTTGCCCTGAAGCCACCGGGGTGGCGGTGCCACCGGGCTTGGGCCCGCCATCGCTGCTCGCAGCTATATTTATTTATTTTTTTTTATTATTTTTTTTTTTTTCCGTCTTCCGGGGCTTTTTGGGGGCCTTAACATGCTCAAAAACTCTTGAAAATTGGCACACACATTGGAATCCGCGGCCATTAGGACGCCGGAGAGGCTGGTACCCGGGCGTGGCAGGGGGGCTCGACAGCGCCCCCTTGAAAAAAGTCTGAAAATTTGGTCCATATATTAAACATGCTTGCACGTATTAGTATGAAACTCGGTACACATATAGACCTCATCGGGCCGAACAACTTTCGCGCTCTAAGTTAATCGCCACGCCAACAGGAAGTCAGCTATTAAGGGTTGTTTGAAAAACGCATGCTCTGGAATTTGATATACTCCTCCTAGACGATTAATCCGATCGCCACCAAACTCGGTCAGCATGAAGTCAAGACACTGATGATTAAAAATTGCCAGGGGATTTTTGATATCTCGAACGGTTTGGCCGTGGCGAGGCAACGAATTTATGGCGAGAAAAAGGAAACAGGAAATGTGTTATAACGTCTTAATACATATATTGATCTTTATGAAACTTCACGAGTGTGTTCGTTATAGGAGTCTGATCACATGGATGTGACTATTGTGAGTCAAAGTTATAGCGCCACCAACTGGCAGCAGGAAGTGTATCACTTTTTGAAATGTTTTGAGATCACCCTCTTATTTTTACCTGATTTGTTTCAAACTTCATCAGTGTAATGTCAATACACAGCAGATGTAGACCTATGACAGGATTTTTGATATTTGAAATATTGTTGCCATGGCAACAGGTCAAACTGTAATAATATTCTTGAGTGTTTTTGAGGCTCTTAACATGCTTCAAATTGCATGAAACTCGACACACACATCAATATTGTCAACCAGTAGACATGGACAAAGTCATAGAAATGGGCGTGGTGGAGGGGCTCAGTAGCGCCACCTTTTGACAAAAGTGGGGGTTAGTTTTTCCTACAGTCACCAAACTCGGTACACATATTATTCTCATCAAGCCGGACAATTTTCTAATTTACATTCATTAGCTCCGACCAACAGGAAGTCAGCTATTTTGGTTTGAATGTTAATTTTTTGAAAAAACAGGCTATGAATTTTATACTACTACTCCTACAGGGTTTATCCAATTTACACCAAGCTTTTTTAACTTGTTGCGAACACATTGAAGTTGTTTAATTGCAAACGGATTTTGGATATCTCAAACGGTTTGGCCGTGGCGAGGCAACGAATTTATGGCGAGAAAAGGGAAACAGGAAATGTGTTATAACTTCTGCATACATTGATTGATGTTTATGAAACTTCAGGAGTGTGTTGGTTGTAGTAGTCTGATCACATGGATGTAACTATTGTGAGTCAAAGTTATAGCGCCACCAAATGGCAGCAAGAAGTGTATCACTTTTAAAATGCTTTGAGATCACCCTCTTATTTTTACCTGATTTGCTTCAAACTTCATCAGTGTAATGTCAATACACAGCAGATGTAGACCTATGACAGGATTTTTGATATTTGAAATATCGTTGCCATGGCGACAGGTCAAACTGTAATAATATTCTTGAGTGTTTTTGAGGCTCTTAACATGCTTCAATTTGCATGAAACTCGACACACACATCAATATTGTCAACCAGTAGACATGGACAAAGCCATAGAAATGGGCGTGGTGGAGGGGCTCAGTAGCGCCACCTTTTGACAAAAGTGGGGGTTAGTTTTTCCTACAGTCACCAAACTCGGTACATATATTGATCTCATCAAGTCGGACAATTTTCTAATTTACATTCATTAGCTCCGACCAACAGGAAGTCGGCTATTTTTGTTTGAATGTTAATTTTTTGAAAAAACAGGCTATGAATTTTATACTACTACTCCTACAGGGTTTATCCAATTTACACCAAGCTTTTTTTAACTTGTTGCTAACACATTGAAGTTGTTTAATTGCAAACAGATTTTGGATATCTCAAACGGTTTGGCCGTGGCGAGGCAACGAATTTATGGCAAGAAAAGGGAAACAAAGTGTTATAACTTCTGCATACATTAATTGATTTTGATGAAACTTTGGCTTAGTCTTCGTTGTACAAGGCTGATCACATGGATTTGACTATTGTGATTCAAAGTCATAGCGCCACCAACTGGAAGCAGAAAATGTGTCACTTTCAGCATACATTGAGATCACCCTCTTATTTTTACCTGATTTGCTTCAAAATTCATCAGAATAATGTTAAAACTTGGCACATGTAATCCTTTGAAAATGGGCAGGGAGGAGGGGCTCTATAGCGGCACCTTGTAGTGCAGTAAATGTGGAGTGAATTTGACATAGTCCTTTGATGTTTAACCGTTTTAAGTGCCTATTGCCCGCTGTGCACAGTTGCCCTGAAGCCACCGGGGTGGCGGTGCCACCGGGCTTGGGCCCGCCATCGCTGCTCGCAGCTATATTTAGGGCCCAAGCGAAAATTCGCGCAGGGCCCTCTTGTTCTTCTAAGGATTATTAGGGCCCAAGCGAAAATTCGCGCAGGGCCCTCTTGTTCTTCTAAGGATTATTATTATTATTTTTTTTTTTTTTTTTTTTTTCCGTCTTCCGGGGCTTTTTGGGGGCCTTAACATGCTCAAAAACTCTTGAAAATTGGCACACACATTGGAATCCGCGGCCATTAGGACGCCGGAGAGGCTGGTACCCGGGTGTGGCAGGGGGGCTCGACAGCGCCCCCTTGAAAAAAGTCTGAAAATTTGGTCCATATATTAAACATGCTTGCACGTATTAGTATGAAACTCGGTACACATATAGACCTCATCGGGCCGAACAACTTTCGCGCTCTAAGTTAATCGCCACGCCAACAGGAAGTCAGCTATTAAGGGTTGTTTGAAAAACGCATGCTCTGGAATTTGATATACTCCTCCTAGACGATTAATCCGATCGCCACCAAACTCGGTCAGCATGAAGTCAAGACACTGATGATTAAAAATTGCCAGGGGATTTTTGATATCTCGAACGGTTTGGCCGTGGCGAGGCAACGAATTTATGGCGAGAAAAAGGAAACAGGAAATGTGTTATAACGTCTTAATACATATATTGATCTTTATGAAACTTCACGAGTGTGTTCGTTATAGGAGTCTGATCACATGGATGTGACTATTGTGAGTCAAAGTTATAGCGCCACCAACTGGCAGCAGGAAGTGTATCACTTTTTGAAATGTTTTGAGATCACCCTCTTATTTTTACCTGATTTGCTTCAAACTTCATCAGTGTAATGTCAATACACAGCAGATGTAGACCTATGACAGGATTTTTGATATTTGAAATATTGTTGCCATGGCAACAGGTCAAACTGTAATAATATTCTTGAGTGTTTTTGAGGCTCTTAACATGCTTCAAATTGCATGAAACTCGACACACACATCAATATTGTCAACCAGTAGACATGGACAAAGCCATAGAAATGGGCGTGGTGGAGGGGCTCAGTAGCGCCACCTTTTGACAAAAGTGGGGGTTAGTTTTTCCTACAGTCACCAAACTCGGTACACATATTATTCTCATCAAGCCGGACAATTTTCTAATTTACATTCATTAGCTCCGACCAACAGGAAGTCAGCTATTTTGGTTTGAATGTTAATTTTTTGAAAAAACAGGCTATGAATTTTATACTACTACTCCTACAGGGTTTATCCAATTTACACCAAGCTTTTTTTAACTTGTTGCGAACACATTGAAGTTGTTTAATTGCAAACGGATTTTGGATATCTCAAACGGTTTGGCCGTGGCGAGGCAACGAATTTATGGCGAGAAAAGGGAAACAGGAAATGTGTTATAACTTCTGCATACATTGATTGATGTTTATGAAACTTCAGGAGTGTGTTGGTTGTAGTAGTCTGATCACATGGATGTAACTATTGTGAGTCAAAGTTATAGCGCCACCAAATGGCAGCAAGAAGTGTATCACTTTTAAAATGCTTTGAGATCACCCTCTTATTTTTACCTGATTTGCTTCAAACTTCATCAGTGTAATGTCAATACACAGCAGATGTAGACCTATGACAGGATTTTTGATATTTGAAATATCGTTGCCATGGCAACAGGTCAAACTGTAATAATATTCTTGAGTGTTTTTGAGGCTCTTAACATGCTTCAAATTGCATGAAACTCGACACACACATCAATATTGTCAACCAGTAGACATGGACAAAGCCATAGAAATGGGCGTGGTGGAGGGGCTCAGTAGCGCCACCTTTTGACAAAAGTGGGGGTTAGTTTTTCCTACAGTCACCAAACTCGGTACACATATTATTCTCATCAAGCCGGACAATTTTCTAATTTACATTCATTAGCTCCGACCAACAGGAAGTCAGCTATTTTGGTTTGAATGTTAATTTTTTTGAAAAAACAGGCTATGAATTTTATACTACTACTCCTACAGGGTTTATCCAATTTACACCAAGCTTTTTTTAACTTGTTGCTAACACATTGAAGTTGTTTAATTGCAAACGGATTTTGGATATCTCAAACGGTTTGGCCGTGGCGAGGCAACGAATTTATGGCAAGAAAAGGGAAACAAAGTGTTATAACTTCTGCATACATTAATTGATTTTGATGAAACTTTGGCTTAGTCTTCGTTGTACAAGGCTGATCACATGGATTTGAGTATTGTGATTCAAAGTCATAGCGCCACCAACTGGAAGCAGAAAATGTGTCACTTTCAGCATACATTGAGATCACCCTCTTATTTTTACCTGATTTGCTTCAAAATTCATCAGAATAATGTTAAAACTTGGCACATGTAATCCTTTGAAAATGGGCAGGGAGGAGGGGCTCTATAGCGGCACCTTGTAGTGCAGTAAATGTGGAGTGAATTTGACATAGTCCTTTGATGTTTAACCGTTTTAAGTGCCTATTGCCCGCTGTGCACAGTTGCCCTGAAGCCACCGGGGTGGCGGTGCCACCGGGCTTGGGCCCGCCATCGCTGCTCGCAGCTATATTTATTTATTTATTTATTTTATTTTTTTTTTTTTTTCCGTCTTCCGGGGCTTTTTGGGGGCCTTAACATGCTCAAAAACTCTTGAAAATTGGCACACACATTGGAATCCGCGGCCATTAGGACGCCGGAGAGGCTGGTACCCGGGCGTGGCAGGGGGGCTCGACAGCGCCCCCTTGAAAAAAGTCTGAAAATTTGGTCCATATATTAAACATGCTTGCACGTATTAGTATGAAACTCGGTACACATATAGACCTCATCGGGCCGAACAACTTTCGCGCTCTAAGTTAATCGCCACGCCAACAGGAAGTCAGCTATTAAGGGTTGTTTGAAAAACGCATGCTCTGGAATTTGATATACTCCTCCTAGACGATTAATCCGATCGCCACCAAACTCGGTCAGCATGAAGTCAAGACACTGATGATTAAAAATTGCCAGGGGATTTTTGATATCTCGAACGGTTTGGCCGTGGCGAGGCAACGAATTTATGGCGAGAAAAAGGAAACAGGAAATGTGTTATAACGTCTTAATACATATATTGATCTTTATGAAACTTCACAAGTGTGTTCGTTATAGGAGTCTGATCACATGGATGTGACTATTGTGAGTCAAAGTTATAGCGCCACCAACTGGCAGCAGGAAGTGTATCACTTTTTGAAATGTTTTGAGATCACCCTCTTATTTTTACCTGATTTGCTTCAAACTTCATCAGTGTAATGTCAATACACAGCAGATGTAGACCTATGACAGGATTTTTGATATTTGAAATATTGTTGCCATGGCAACAGGTCAAACTGTAATAATATTCTTGAGTGTTTTTGAGGCTCTTAACATGCTTCAAATTGCATGAAACTCGACACACACATCAATATTGTCAACCAGTAGACATGGACAAAGCCATAGAAATGGGCGTGGTGGAGGGGCTCAGTAGCGCCACCTTTTGACAAAAGTGGGGGTTAGTTTTTCCTACAGTCACCAAACTCGGTACACATATTATTCTCATCAAGCCGGACAATTTTCTAATTTACATTCATTAGCTCCGACCAACAGGAAGTCAGCTATTTTGGTTTGAATGTTAATTTTTTGAAAAAACAGGCTATGAATTTTATACTACTACTCCTACAGGGTTTATCCAATTTACACCAAGCTTTTTTTAACTTGTTGCGAACACATTGAAGTTGTTTAATTGCAAACGGATTTTGGATATCTCAAACGGTTTGGCCGTGGCGAGGCAACGAATTTATGGCGAGAAAAGGGAAACAGGAAATGTGTTATAACTTCTGCATACATTGATTGATGTTTATGAAACTTCAGGAGTGTGTTGGTTGTAGTAGTCTGATCACATGGATGTAACTATTGTGAGTCAAAGTTATAGCGCCACCAAATGGCAGCAAGAAGTGTATCACTTTTAAAATGCTTTGAGATCACCCTCTTATTTTTACCTGATTTGCTTCAAACTTCATCAGTGTAATGTCAATACACAGCAGATGTAGACCTATGACAGGATTTTTGATATTTGAAATATTGTTGCCATGGCAACAGGTCAAACTGTAATAATATTCTTGAGTGTTTTTGAGGCTCTTAACATGCTTCAAATTGCATGAAACTCGACACACACATCAATATTGTCAACCAGTAGACATGGACAAAGCCATAGAAATGGGCGTGGTGGAGGGGCTCAGTAGCGCCACCTTTTGACAAAAGTGGGGGTTAGTTTTTCCTACAGTCACCAAACTCGGTACACATATTATTCTCATCAAGCCGGACAATTTTCTAATTTACATTCATTAGCTCCGACCAACAGGAAGTCAGCTATTTTGGTTTGAATGTTAATTTTTTGAAAAAACAGGCTATGAATTTTATACTACTACTCCTACAGGGTTTATCCAATTTACACCAAGCTTTTTTTAACTTGTTGCTAACACATTGAAGTTGTTTAATTGCAAACGGATTTTGGATATCTCAAACGGTTTGGCCGTGGCGAGGCAACGAATTTATGGCAAGAAAAGGGAAACAAAGTGTTATAACTTCTGCATACATTAATTGATTTTGATGAAACTTTGGCTTAGTCTTCGTTGTACAAGGCTGATCACATGGATTTGAGTATTGTGATTCAAAGTCATAGCGCCACCAACTGGAAGCAGAAAATGTGTCACTTTCAGCATACATTGAGATCACCCTCTTATTTTTACCTGATTTGCTTCAAAATTCATCAGAATAATGTTAAAACTTGGCACATGTAATCCTTTGAAAATGGGCAGGGAGGAGGGGCTCTATAGCGGCACCTTGTAGTGCAGTAAATGTGGAGTGAATTTGACATAGTCCTTTGATGTTTAACCGTTTTAAGTGCCTATTGCCCGCTGTGCACAGTTGCCCTGAAGCCACCGGGGTGGCGGTGCCACCGGGCTTGGGCCCGCCATCGCTGCTCGCAGCTATATTTATTATTATTTTTTTTTTATTTATTTTTTTTTCCGTCTTCCGGGGCTTTTTGGGGGCCTTAACATGCTCAAAAACTCTTGAAAATTGCCACACACATTGGAATCCACGGCCATTAGGACGCCCCAGAGGCTGGTACCCGGGCGTGGCAGGGGGGCTCGACAGCGCCCCCTTGAAAAAAGTCTGAAAATTTGGTCCATATATTAAACATGCTTGCACGTATTAGTATGAAACTCGGTACACATATAGACCTCATCGGGCCGAACAACTTTCGTGCTCTAAGTTAATCGCCACGCCAACAGGAAGTCAGCTATTAAGGGTTGTTTGAAAAACGCATGCTCTGGAATTTGATATACTCCTCCTAGACGATTAATCAGATCGCCACCAAACTCGGTCAGCATGAAGTCAAGACACTGATGATTAAAAATTGCCAGGGGATTTTTGATATCTCGAACAGTTTGGCCGTGGCGAGGCAACGAATTTATGGCGAGAAAAAGGAAACAGGAAATGTGTTATAACGTCTTAATACATATATTGATCTTTATGAAACTTCACGAGTGTGTTCGTTATAGGAGTCTGATCACATGGATGTGACTATTGTGAGTCAAAGTTATAGCGCCACCAACTGGCAGCAGGAAGTGTATCACTTTTTGAAATGTTTTGAGATCACCCTCTTATTTTTACCTGATTTGCTTCAAACTTCATCAGTGTAATGTCAATACACAGCAGATGTAGACCTATGACAGGATTTTTGATATTTGAAATATTGTTGCCATGGCAACAGGTCAAACTGTAATAATATTCTTGAGTGTGTTTGAGGCTCTTAACATGCTTCAAATTGCATGAAACTCGACACACACATCAATATTGTCAACCAGTAGACATGGACAAAGCCATAGAAATGGGCGTGGTGGAGGGGCTCAGTAGAGCCACCTTTTGACAAAAGTGGGGGGGTTAGTTTTTCCTACAGTCACCAAACTCGGTACACATATTATTCTCATCAAGCCGGACAATTTTCTAATTTACATTCATTAGCTCCGACCAACAGGAAGTCAGCTATTTTGGTTTCAATGTTAATTTTTTGAAAAAAACAGGCTATGAATTTTATACTACTACTCCTACAGGGTTTATCCAATTTACACCAAGCTTTTTTTAACTTGTTGCGAACACACTGAAGTTGTTTAATTGCAAACAGATTTTGGATATCTCAAACGGTTTGGCCGTGGCGAGGCAACGAATTTATGGCGAGAAAAGGGAAACAGGAAATGTGTTATAACTTCTGCATACATTGATTGATGTTTATGAAACTTCAGGAGTGTGTTGGTTGTAGTAGTCTGATCACATGGATGTAACTATTGTGAGTCAAAGTTATAGCGCCACCAAATGGCAGCAAGAAGTGTATCACTTTTAAAATGCTTTGAGATCACCCTCTTATTTTTACCTGATTTGCTTCAAACTTCATCAGTGTAATGTCAATACACAGCAGATGTAGACCTATGACAGGATTTTTGATATTTGAAATATCGTTGCCATGGCGACAGGTCAAACTGTAATAATATTCTTGAGTGTTTTTGAGGCTCTTAACATGCTTCAATTTGCATGAAACGCGACACACACATCAATATTGTCAACCAGTAGACATGGACAAAGCCATAGAAATGGGCGTGGTGGAGGGGCTCAGTAGCGCCTCCTTTTGACAAAAGTGGGGGGGTTAGTTTTTCCTATAGTCACCAAACTCGGTACATATATTGATCTCATCAAGCCGGACAATTTTCTAATTTACATTCATTAGCTCCGACCAACAGGAAGTCGGCTATTTTTGTTTGAATGTTAATTTTTTGAAAAAACAGGCTATGAATTTTATACTACTACTCCTACAGGGTTTATCCAATTTACACCAAGCTTTTTTTAACTTGTTGCTAACACATTGAAGTTGTTTAATTGCAAACGGATTTTGGATATCTCAAACGGTTTGGCCGTGGCGAGGCAACGAATTTATGGCGAGAAAAGGGAAACAGGAAATGTGTTATAACTTCTGCATACATTGATTGATGTTTATGAAACTTCAGGAGTGTGTTGGTTGTAGTAGTCTGATCACATGGATGTAACTATTGTGAGTCAAAGTTATAGCGCCACCAAATGGCAGCAAGAAGTGTATCACTTTTAAAATGCTTTGAGATCACCCTCTTATTTTTACCTGATTTGCTTCAAACTTCATCAGTGTAATGTCAATACACAGCAGATGTAGACCTATGACAGGATTTTTGATATTTGAAATATCGTTGCCATGGCGACAGGTCAAACTGTAATAATATTCTTGAGTGTTTTTGAGGCTCTTAACATGCTTCAATTTGCATGAAACTCGACACACACATCAATATTGTCAACCAGTAGACATGGACAAAGCCATAGAAATGGGCGTGGTGGAGGGGCTCAGTAGCGCCACCTTTTGACAAAAGTGGGGGTTAGTTTTTCCTACAGTCACCAAACTCGGTACATATATTGATCTCATCAAGCCGGACAATTTTCGAATTTACATTCATTAGCTCCGACCAACAGGAAGTCGGCTATTTTTGTTTGAATGTTAATTTTTTGAAAAAACAGGCTATGAATTTTATACTACTACTCCTACAGGGTTTATCCATTTTACACCAAGCTTTTTTTAACTTGTTGCTAACACATTGAAGTTGTTTAATTGCAAACGGATTTTGGATATCTCAAACGGTTTGGCCGTGGCGAGGCAACGAATTTATGGCAAGAAAAGGGAAACAAAGTGTTATAACTTCTGCATACATTAATTGATTTTGATGAAACTTTGGCTTAGTCTTCGTTGTACAAGGCTGATCACATGGATTTGACTATTGTGATTCAAAGTCATAGCGCCACCAACTGGAAGCAGAAAATGTGTCACTTTCAGCATACATTGAGATCACCCTCTTATTTTTACCTGATTTGCTTCAAAATTCATCAGAATAATGTTAAAACTTGGCACATGTAATCCTTTGAAAATGGGCAGGGAGGAGGGGCTCTATAGCGGCACCTTGTAGTGCAGTAAATGTGGAGTGAATTTGACATAGTCCTTTGATGTTTAACCATTTTAAGTGCCTATTGCCCGCTGTGCACAGTTGCCCTGAAGCCACCGGGGTGGCGGTGCCACCGGGCTTGGGCCCGCCATCGCTGCTCGCAGCTATATTTAGGGCCCGAGCACCGATGGTGTGAGGACCCTATTGGAATTGCTCCGTTTATTCTTCTTCTTCTTCTTCTTCTTCTTCTTCTTCTTCTCCAAAATGAATCGCATTTGAGAGGGCCTAAACGTGCTCGAAAACTCACGAAACTTTGCACACGCGTCAGAAGTGGTGAAAATTTACGTCTGTTATGGGTTTCGGAATTGGGCGTGGCAAAATGGCTCGATAGCGCCATCTAACGTACAGCCCCGCTGGCTACATTACACTAGGGCTTCGAAATTCGGTACACACATTTATCAGCCCAGTACCTACAAAAAATTCTCTTGGAGCGAAATCCGAAACCAAACAGGAAGTCAGATATTTTGAATTAATTCACCGTTTTTTGCATTTTCCAGACGTTGTACTTTAACGAACTCCTCCTAGATATTTAATCAGATCAATGTCATTTTTGGTCAGTCTAATCTAAAGGCCTTTGTGACGTTAAATTGCGAAGATCTAGAGTTTTCACTGAAGGGCGTGTCCGTGGCGGCCTGACAAAGTTTGATGTCTTCGCCATGAAAAAGGAAGTTGTTGTAACTCAGACAAACAATGTCGGATCTGCCCCAAACTTCACATGCTTTATTAGAGTCCTAACCTGAAGACATCTTCATAAAAATATTCAGTTACAGTCATAGCGCCACCTGCAGGCAACAGGAAATTACATGTTTTATACTGTGATTAACTCCTCATAGAGATTTAACCAGATCAACATCAAATGTTATCAGTCTCATCTCAAGACCTTAGCGATGATAAATTTCAAAGATCTTGAGTTTTCGCTGAAGGGCGTGTCTGTGGCGGCCTGACAAAGTCTGATGTTTCGCCATGAAAGAGGAAGCTGCTGTAACTCAGGCATACAATGTCCGATCTGCCCCAAACTTCACATGTGTGATAAGAGTCCTGGCCTAAAGACATCTATATGACAATATTTAGTTAGTCATAGCGCCACCTGCTGGCAACAGGAAATGGCATGCTTCAGGATGTAATTCACTACCAGAGTCACATTTCATTATGCCACGAAGTACCAAACATGCTAGAGACGCGTTAAATCATGCAACACTTGGCAGAGTGCTAATTTATGCGATTAACGCCACGAAAGAAACAGGAAGTTGTTGTAACTCAGGCATACAATGTCCGATCTGCTTCAAACTTCACATGTTCAAAAATAGTCCTGGGCTGAAGACATCAACATGGAAAAATTCAGTTACGGTAAAAGCGCCACCTGTTGGCCGCAGGAAGTGTGGCATTTCGAAATGACTTTGGCATAATTCTCCTGTATTCACTCACTTAAATGCATGACGCCCACTGTTCACTGTTTTCCTGAGGCCAACGGGTGGCGGTGAGCCCGGGTGCGAGGGCCCTCTCAACGCTGCTTGCAGCTTTAATTAGGGCCCAAGCGAAAATTCGCGCAGGGCCCTCTTGTTCTTCTAAGGATTATTATTAGGGCCCAAGCGAAAATTCGCGCAGGGCCCTCTTGTTCTTCTAAGGATTATTATTTTTTTTTTTTTTTTTTTTTTTTTTTTTTTTTTTTTCCGTCTTCCGGGGCTTTTTGGGGGCCTTAACATGCTCAAAAACTCTTGAAAATTGGCACACACATTGGAATCCGCGGCCATTAGGACGCCGGAGAGGCTGGTACTCGGGCGTGGCAGGGGGGCTCGACAGCGCCCCCTTGAAAAAAGTCTGAAAATTTGGTCCATATATTAAACATGCTTGCACGTATTAGTATGAAACTCGGTACACATATAGACCTCATCGGGCCGAACAACTTTCGCGCTCTAAGTTAATCGCCACGCCAACAGGAAGTCAGCTATTAAGGGTTGTTTGAAAAACGCATGCTCTGGAATTTGATATACTCCTCCTAGACGATTAATCCGATCGCCACCAAACTCGGTCAGCATGAAGTCAAGACACTGATGATTAAAAATTGCCAGGGGATTTTTGATATCTCGAACGGTTTGGCCGTGGCGAGGCAACGAATTTATGGCGAGAAAAAGGAAACAGGAAATGTGTTATAACGTCTTAATACATATATTGATCTTTATGAAACTTCACGAGTGTGTTCGTTATAGGAGTCTGATCACATGGATGTGACTATTGTGAGTCAAAGTTATAGCGCCACCAACTGGCAGCAGGAAGTGTATCACTTTTTGAAATGTTTTGAGATCACCCTCTTATTTTTACCTGATTTGCTTCAAACTTCATCAGTGTAATGTCAATACACAGCAGATGTAGACCTATGACAGGATTTTTGATATTTGAAATATTGTTGCCATGGCAACAGGTCAAACTGTAATAATATTCTTGAGTGTTTTTGAGGCTCTTAACATGCTTCAAATTGCATGAAACTCGACACACACATCAATATTGTCAACCAGTAGACATGGACAAAGCCATAGAAATGGGCGTGGTGGAGGGGCTCAGTAGCGCCACCTTTTGACAAAAGTGGGGGTTAGTTTTTCCTACAGTCACCAAACTCGGTACACATATTATTCTCATCAAGCCGGACAATTTTCTAATTTACATTCATTAGCTCCGACCAACAGGAAGTCAGCTATTTTGGTTTGAATGTTAATTTTTTGAAAAAACAGGCTATGAATTTTATACTACTACTCCTACAGGGTTTATCCAATTTACACCAAGCTTTTTTTAACTTGTTGCGAACACATTGAAGTTGTTTAATTGCAAACGGATTTTGGATATCTCAAACGGTTTGGCCGTGGCGAGGCAACGAATTTATGGCGAGAAAAGGGAAACAGGAAATGTGTTATAACTTCTGCATACATTGATTGATGTTTATGAAACTTCAGGAGTGTGTTGGTTGTAGTAGTCTGATCACATGGATGTAACTATTGTGAGTCAAAGTTATAGCGCCACCAAATGGCAGCAAGAAGTGTATCACTTTTAAAATGCTTTGAGATCACCCTCTTATTTTTACCTGATTTGCTTCAAACTTCATCAGTGTAATGTCAATACACAGCAGATGTAGACCTATGACAGGATTTTTGATATTTGAAATATTGTTGCCATGGCAACAGGTCAAACTGTAATAATATTCTTGAGTGTTTTTGAGGCTCTTAACATGCTTCAAATTGCATGAAACTCGACACACACATCAATATTGTCAACCAGTAGACATGGACAAAGCCATAGAAATGGGCGTGGTGGAGGGGCTCAGTAGCGCCACCTTTTGACAAAAGTGGGGGTTAGTTTTTCCTACAGTCACCAAACTCGGTACACATATTGTTCTCATCAAGCCGGACAATTTTCTAATTTACATTCATTAGCTCCGACCAACAGGAAGTCAGCTATTTTGGTTTGAATGTTAATTTTTTGAAAAAACAGGCTATGAATTTTATACTACTACTCCTACAGGGTTTATCCAATTTACACCAAGCTTTTTTTAACTTGTTGCTAACACATTGAAGTTGTTTAATTGCAAACGGATTTTGGATATCTCAAACGGTTTGGCCGTGGCGAGGCAACGAATTTATGGCAAGAAAAGGGAAACAAAGTGTTATAACTTCTGCATACATTAATTGATTTTGATGAAACTTTGGCTTAGTCTTCGTTGTACAAGGCTGATCACATGGATTGGACTATTGTGATTCAAAGTCATAGCGCCACCAACTGGAAGCAGAAAATGTGTCACTTTCAGCATACATTGAGATCACCCTCTTATTTTTACCTGATTTGCTTCAAAATTCATCAGAATAATGTTAAAACTTGGCACATGTAATCCTTTGAAAATGGGCAGGGAGGAGGGGCTCTATAGCGGCACCTTGTAGTGCAGTAAATGTGGAGTGAATTTGACATAGTCCTTTGATGTTTAACCGTTTTAAGTGCCTATTGCCCGCTGTGCACAGTTGCCCTGAAGCCACCGGGGTGGCGGTGCCACCGGGCTTGGGCCCGCCATCGCTGCTCGCAGCTATATTTATTATTATTTTTTTTTTATTTTTTTTTTTTTCCGTCTTCCGGGGCTTTTTGGGGGCCTTAACATGCTCAAAAACTCTTGAAAATTGCCACACAAATTGGAATCCACGGCCATTAGGACGCCCCAGAGGCTGGTACCCGGGCGTGGCAGGGGGGCTCGACAGCGCCCCCTTGAAAAAAGTCTGAAAATTTGGTCCATATATTAAACATGCTTGCACGTATTAGTATGAAACTCGGTACACATATAGACCTCATCGGGCCGAACAACTTTCGTGCTCTAAGTTAATCGCCACGCCAACAGGAAGTCAGCTATTAAGGGTTGTTTGAAAAACGCATGCTCTGGAATTTGATATACTCCTCCTAGACGATTAATCAGATCGCCACCAAACTCGGTCAGCATGAAGTCAAGACACTGATGATTAAAAATTGCCAGGGGATTTTTGATATCTCGAACAGTTTGGCCGTGGCGAGGCAACGAATTTATGGCTAGAAAAAGGAAACAGGAAATGTGTTATAACGTCTTAATACATATATTGATCTTTATGAAACTTCACGAGTGTGTTCGTTATAGGAGTCTGATCACATGGATGTGACTATTGTGAGTCAAAGTTATAGCGCCACCAACTGGCAGCAGGAAGTGTATCACTTTTTGAAATGTTTTGAGATCACCCTCTTATTTTTACCTGATTTGCTTCAAACTTCATCAGTGTAATGTCAATACACAGCAGATGTAGACCTATGACAGGATTTTTGATATTTGAAATATTGTTGCCATGGCAACAGGTCAAACTGTAATAATATTCTTGAGTGTGTTTGAGGCTCTTAACATGCTTCAAATTGCATGAAACTCGACACACACATCAATATTGTCAACCAGTAGACATGGACAAAGCCATAGAAATGGGCGTGGTGGAGGGGCTCAGTAGAGCCACCTTTTGACAAAAGTGGGGGGGTTAGTTTTTCCTACAGTCACCAAACTCGGTACACATATTATTCTCATCAAGCCGGACAATTTTCTAATTTACATTCATTAGCTCCGACCAACAGGAAGTCAGCTATTTTGGTTTGAATGTTAATTTTTTGAAAAAAACAGGCTATGAATTTTATACTACTACTCCTACAGGGTTTATCCAATTTACACCAAGCTTTTTTTAACTTGTTGCGAACACACTGAAGTTGTTTAATTGCAAACGGATTTTGGATATCTCAAACGGTTTGGCCGTGGCGAGGCAACGAATTTATGGCGAGAAAAGGGAAACAGGAAATGTGTTATAACTTCTGCATACATTGATTGATGTTTATGAAACTTCAGGAGTGTGTTGGTTGTAGTAGTCTGATCACATGGATGTAACTATTGTGAGTCAAAGTTATAGCGCCACCAAATGGCAGCAAGAAGTGTATCACTTTTAAAATGCTTTGAGATCACCCTCTTATTTTTACCTGATTTGCTTCAAACTTCATCAGTGTAATGTCAATACACAGCAGATGTAGACCTATGACAGGATTTTTGATATTTGAAATATCGTTGCCATGGCGACAGGTCAAACTGTAATAATATTCTTGAGTGTTTTTGAGGCTCTTAACATGCTTCAATTTGCATGAAACGCGACACACACATCAATATTGTCAACCAGTAGACATGGACAAAGCCATAGAAATGGGCGTGGTGGAGGGGCTCAGTAGCGCCACCTTTTGACAAAAGTGGGGGTTAGTTTTTCCTATAGTCACCAAACTCGGTACATATATTGATCTCATCAAGCCGGACAATTTTCTAATTTACATTCATTAGCTCCGACCAACAGGAAGTCGGCTATTTTTGTTTGAATGTTAATTTTTTGAAAAAACAGGCTATGAATTTTATACTACTACTCCTACAGGGTTTATCCAATTTACACCAAGCTTTTTTTAACTTGTTGCGAACACATTGAAGTTGTTTAATTGCAAACGGATTTTGGATATCTCAAACGGTTTGGCCGTGGCGAGGCAACGAATTTATGGCGAGAAAAGGGAAACAGGAAATGTGTTATAACTTCTGCATACATTGATTGATGTTTATGAAACCTCAGGAGTGTGTTGGTTGTAGTAGTCTGATCACATGGATGTAACTATTGTGAGTCAAAGTTATAGCGCCACCAATTGGCAGCAAGAAGTGTATCACTTTTAAAATGCTTTGAGATCACCCTCTTATTTTTACCTGATTTGCTTCAAACTTCATCAGTGTAATGTCAATACACAGCAGATGTAGACCTATGACAGGATTTTTGATATTTGAAATATCGTTGCCATGGCGACAGGTCAAACTGTAATAATATTCTTGAGTGTTTTTGAGGCTCTTAACATGCTTCAATTTGCATGAAACTCGACACACACATCAATATTGTCAACCAGTAGACATGGACAAAGCCATAGAAATGGGCGTGGTGGAGGGGCTCAGTAGCGCCACCTTTTGACAAAAGTGGGGGGGTTAGTTTTTCCTACAGTCACCAAACTCGGTACATATATTGATCTCATCAAGCCGGACAATTTTCGAATTTACATTCATTAGCTCCGACCAACAGGAAGTCAGCTATTTTGGTTTGAATGTTAATTTTTTGAAAAAACAGGCTATGAATTTTATACTACTACTCCTACAGGGTTTATCCATTTTACACCAAGCTTTTTTTAACTTGTTGCTAACACATTGAAGTTGTTTAATTGCAAACGGATTTTGGATATCTCAAACGGTTTGGCCGTGGCGAGGCAACGAATTTATGGCAAGAAAAGGGAAACAAAGTGTTATAACTTCTGCATACATTAATTGATTTTGATGAAACTTTGGCTTAGTCTTCGTTGTACAAGGCTGATCACATGGATTTGACTATTGTGATTCAAAGTCATAGCGCCACCAACTGGAAGCAGAAAATGTGTCACTTTCAGCATACATTGAGATCACCCTCTTATTTTTACCTGATTTGCTTCAAAATTCATCAGAATAATGTTAAAACTTGGCACATGTAATCCTTTGAAAATGGGCAGGGAGGAGGGGCTCTATAGCGGCACCTTGTAGTGCAGTAAATGTGGAGTGAATTTGACATAGTCCTTTGATGTTTAACCATTTTAAGTGCCTATTGCCCGCTGTGCACAGTTGCCCTGAAGCCACCGGGGTGGCGGTGCCACCGGGCTTGGGCCCGCCATCGCTGCTCGCAGCTATATTTAGGGCCCGAGCACCGATGGTGTGAGGACCCTATTGGAATTGCTCCGTTTATTCTTCTTCTTCTTCTTCTTCTTCTTCTTCTTCTTCTTCTTCTCCAAAATGAATCGCATTTGAGAGGGCCTAAACGTGCTCGAAAACTCACGAAACTTTGCACACGCGTCAGAAGTGGTGAAAATTTACGTCTGTTATGGGTTTCGGAATTGGGCGTGGCAAAATGGCTCGATAGCGCCATCTAACGTACAGCCCCGCTGGCTACATTACACTAGGGCTTTGAAATTCGGTACACACATTTATCAGCCCAGTACCTACAAAAAATTCTCTTGGAGCGAAATCCGAAACCAAACAGGAAGTCAGATATTTTGAATTAATTCACCGTTTTTTGCATTTTCCAGATGTTGTACTTTAACGAACTCCTCCTAGATATTTAATCAGATCAATGTCATTTTTGGTCAGTCTAATCTAAAGGCCTTTGTGACGTTAAATTGCGAAGATCTAGAGTTTTCACTGAAGGGCGTGTCCGTGGCGGCCTGACAAAGTTTGATGTCTTCGCCATGAAAAAGGAAGTTGTTGTAACTCAGACAAACAATGTCGGATCTGCCCCAAACTTCACATGCTTTATTAGAGTCCTAACCTGAAGACATCTTCATAAAAATATTCAGTTACAGTCATAGCGCCACCTGCAGGCAACAGGAAATTACATGTTTTATACTGTGATTAACTCCTCATAGAGATTTAACCAGATCAACATCAAATGTTATCAGTCTCATCTCAAGACCTTAGCGATGATAAATTTCAAAGATCTTGAGTTTTCGCTGAAGGGCGTGTCTGTGGCGGCCTGACAAAGTCTGATGTTTCGCCATGAAAGAGGAAGCTGCTGTAACTCAGGCATACAATGTCCGATCTGCCCCAAACTTCACATGTGTGATAAGAGTCCTGGCCTAAAGACATCTATATGACAATATTTAGTTAGTCATAGCGCCACCTGCTGGCAACAGGAAATGGCATGCTTCAGGATGTAATTCACTACCAGAGTCACATTTCATTATGCCACGAAGTACCAAACATGCTAGAGACGCGTTAAATCATGCAACACTTGGCTGAGTGCTAATTTATGCGATTAACGCCACGAAAGAAACAGGAAGTTGTTGTAACTCAGGCATACAATGTCCGATCTGCTTCAAACTTCACATGTTCAAAAATAGTCCTGGGCTGAAGACATCAACATGGAAAAATTCAGTTACGGTAAAAGCGCCACCTGTTGGCCGCAGGAAGTGTGGCATTTCGAAATGACTTTGGCATAATTCTCCTGTATTCACTCACTTAAATGCATGACGCCCACTGTTCACTGTTTTCCTGAGGCCAACGGGTGGCGGTGAGCCCGGGTGCGAGGGCCCTCTCAACGCTGCTTGCAGCTTTAATTAGGGCCCAAGCGAAAATTCGCGCAGGGCCCTCTTGTTCTTCTAAGGATTATTATTAGGGCCCAAGCGAAAATTCGCGCAGGGCCCTCTTGTTCTTCTAAGGATTATTAGGGCCCAAGCGAAAATTCGCGCAGGGCCCTCTTGTTCTTCTAAGGATTATTATTATTATTTTTTTTTTTTTTTTTTTTTTTTTTTTTCCGTCTTCCGGGGCTTTTTGGGGGCCTTAACATGCTCAAAAACTCTTGAAAATTGGCACACACATTGGAATCCGCGGCCATTAGGACGCCGGAGAGGCTGGTACCCGGGCGTGGCAGGGGGGCTCGACAGCGCCCCCTTGAAAAAAGTCTGAAAATTTGGTCCATATATTAAACATGCTTGCACGTATTAGTATGAAACTCGGTACACATATAGACCTCATCGGGCCGAACAACTTTCGTGCTCTAAGTTAATCGCCACGCCAACAGGAAGTCAGCTATTAAGGGTTGTTTGAAAAACGCATGCTCTGGAATTTGATATACTCCTCCTAGACGATTAATCCGATCGCCACCAAACTCGGTCAGCATGAAGTCAAGACACTGATGATTAAAAATTGCCAGGGGATTTTTGATATCTCGAACGGTTTGGCCGTGGCGAGGCAACGAATTTATGGCGAGAAAAAGGAAACAGGAAATGTGTTATAACGTCTTAATACTTATATTGATCTTTATGAAACTTCACGAGTGTGTTCGTTATAGGAGTCTGATCACATGGATGTGACTATTGTGAGTCAAAGTTATAGCGCCACCAACTGGCAGCAGGAAGTGTATCACTTTTTGAAATGTTTTGAGATCACCCTCTTATTTTTACCTGATTTGCTTCAAACTTCATCAGTGTAATGTCAATACACCGCAGATGTAGACCTATGACAGGATTTTTGATATTTGAAATATTGTTGCCATGGCAACAGGTCAAACTGTAATAATATTCTTGAGTGTTTTTGAGGCTCTTAACATGCTTCAAATTGCATGAAACTCGACACACACATCAATATTGTCAACCAGTAGACATGGACAAAGCCATAGAAATGGGCGTGGTGGAGGGGCTCAGTAGCGCCACATTTTGACAAAAGATGGGGGTTTAGTTTTTCCTACAGTCACCAAACTCGGTACACATATTATTCTCATCAAGCCGGACAATTTTCTAATTTACATTCATTAGCTCCGACCAACAGGAAGTCAGCTATTTTGGTTTGAATGTTAATTTTTTGAAAAAACAGGCTATGAATTTTATACTACTACTCCTACAGGGTTTATACAATTTACACCAAGCTTTTTTAACTTGTTGCGAACACATTGAAGTTGTTTAATTGCAAAAGGATTTTGGATATCTCAAACGGTTTGGCCGTGGCGAGGCAACGAATTTATGGCGAGAAAAGGGAAACAGGAAATGTGTTATAACTTCTGCATACATTGATTGATGTTTATGAAACTTCAGGAGTGTGTTGGTTGTAGTAGTCTGATCACATGGATGTAACTATTGTGAGTCAAAGTTATAGCGCCACCAAATGGCAGCAAGAAGTGTATCACTTTTAAAATGCTTTGAGATCACCCTCTTATTTTTACCTGATTTGCTTCAAACTTCATCAGTGTAATGTCAATACACAGCAGATGTAGACCTATGACAGGATTTTTGATATTTGAAATATTGTTGCCATGGCAACAGGTCAAACTGTAATAATATTCTTGAGTGTTTTTGAGGCTCTTAACATGCTTCAAATTGCATGAAACTCGACACACACATCAATATTGTCAACCAGTAGACATGGACAAAGCCATAGAAATGGGCGTGGTGGAGGGGCTCAGTAGCGCCACCTTTTGACAAAAGTGGGGGTTAGTTTTTCCTACAGTCACCAAACTCGGTACACATATTATTCTCATCAAGCCGGACAATTTTCTAATTTACATTCATTAGCTCCGACCAACAGGAAGTCAGCTATTTTGGTTTGAATGTTAATTTTTTTAAAAAACAGGCTATGAATTTTATACTACTACTCCTACAGGGTTTATCCAATTTACACCAAGCTTTTTTTAACTTGTTGATAACACATTGAAGTTGTTTAATTGCAAACGGATTTTGGATATCTCAAACGGTTTGGCCGTGGCGAGGCAACGAATTTATGGCAAGAAAAGGGAAACAAAGTGTTATAACTTCTGCATACATTAATTGATTTTGATGAAACTTTGGCTTAGTCTTCGTTGTACAAGGCTGATCACATGGATTTGACTATTGTGATTCAAAGTCATAGCGCCACCAACTGGAAGCAGAAAATGTGTCACTTTCAGCATACATTGAGATCACCCTCTTATTTTTACCTGATTTGCTTCAAAATTCATCAGAATAATGTTAAAACTTGGCACATGTAATCCTTTGAAAATGGGCAGGGAGGAGGGGCTCTATAACGGCACCTTGTAGTGCAGTAAATGTGGAGTGAATTTGACATAGTCCTTTGATGTTTAACCGTTTTAAGTGCCTATTGCCCGCTGTGCACAGTTGCCCTGAAGCCACCGGGGTGGCGGTGCCACCGGGCTTGGGCCCGCCATCGCTGCTCGCAGCTATATTTATTTATTTATTTATTTATTTATTTATTTTTTTTTTTTTCTTTCCGTCTTCCGGGGCTTTTTGGGGGCCTTAACATGCTCAAAAACTCTTGAAAATTGGCACACACATTGGAATCCGCGGCCATTAGGACGCCGGAGAGGCTGGTACCCGGGCGTGGCAGGGGGGCTCGACAGCGCCCCCTTGAAAAAAGTCTGAAAATTTGGTCCATATATTAAACATGCTTGCACGTATTAGTATGAAACTCGGTACACATATAGACCTCATCGGGCCGAACAACTTTCGCGCTCTAAGTTAATCGCCACGCCAACAGGAAGTCAGCTATTAAGGGTTGTTTGAAAAACGCATGCTCTGGAATTTGATATACTCCTCCTAGACGATTAATCCGATCGCCACCAAACTCGGTCAGCATGAAGTCAAGACACTGATGATTAAAAATTGCCAGGGGATTTTTGATATCTCGAACGGTTTGGCCGTGGCGAGGCAACGAATTTATGGCGAGAAAAAGGAAACAGGAAATGTGTTATAACGTCTTAATACATATATTGATCTTTATGAAACTTCACGAGTGTGTTCGTTATAGGAGTCTGATCACATGGATGTGACTATTGTGAGTCAAAGTTATAGCGCCACCAACTGGCAGCAGGAAGTGTATCACTTTTTGAAATGTTTTGAGATCACCCTCTTATTTTTACCTGATTTGCTTCAAACTTCATCAGTGTAATGTCAATACACAGCAGATGTAGACCTATGACAGGATTTTTGATATTTGAAATATTGTTGCCATGGCAACAGGTCAAACTGTAATAATATTCTTGAGTGTTTTTGAGGCTCTTAACATGCTTCAAATTGCATGAAACTCGACACACACATCAATATTGTCAACCAGTAGACATGGACAAAGCCATAGAAATGGGCGTGGTGGAGGGGCTCAGTAGCGCCACCTTTTGACAAAAGTGGGGGTTAGTTTTTCCTACAGTCACCAAACTCGGTACACATATTATTCTCATCAAGCCGGACAATTTTCTAATTTACATTCATTAGCTCCGACCAACAGGAAGTCAGCTATTTTGGTTTGAATGTTAATTTTTTGAAAAAACAGGCTATGAATTTTATACTACTACTCCTACAGGGTTTATCCAATTTACACCAAGCTTTTTTTAACTTGTTGCTAACACATTGAAGTTGTTTAATTGCAAACGGATTTTGGATATCTCAAACGGTTTGGCCGTGGCGAGGCAACGAATTTATGGCGAGAAAAGGGAAACAGGAAATGTGTTATAACTTCTGCATACATTGATTGATGTTTATGAAACTTCAGGAGTGTGTTGGTTGTAGTAGTCTGATCACATGGATGTAACTATTGTGAGTCAAAGTTATAGCGCCACCAAATGGCAGCAAGAAGTGTATCACTTTTAAAATGCTTTGAGATCACCCTCTTATTTTTACCTGATTTGCTTCAAACTTCATCAGTGTAATGTCAATACACAGCAGATGTAGACCTATGACAGGATTTTTGATATTTGAAATATTGTTGCCATGGCAACAGGTCAAACTGTAATAATATTCTTGAGTGTTTTTGAGGCTCTTAACATGCTTCAAATTGCATGAAACTCGACACACACATCAATATTGTCAACCAGTAGACATGGACAAAGCCATAGAAATGGGCGTGGTGGAGGGGCTCAGTAGCGCCACCTTTTGACAAAAGTGGGGGTTAGTTTTTCCTACAGTCACCAAACTCGGTACACATATTATTCTCATCAAGCCGGACAATTTTCTAATTTACATTCATTAGCTCCGACCAACAGGAAGTCAGCTATTTTGGTTTGAATGTTAATTTTTTGAAAAAACAGGCTATGAATTTTATACTACTACTCCTACAGGGTTTATCCAATTTACACCAAGCTTTTTTTAACTTGTTGCTAACACATTGAAGTTGTTTAATTGCAAACGGATTTTGGATATCTCAAACGGTTTGGCCGTGGCGAGGCAACGAATTTATGGCAAGAAAAGGGAAACAAAGTGTTATAACTTCTGCATACATTAATTGATTTTGATGAAACTTTGGCTTAGTCTTCGTTGTACAAGGCTGATCACATGGATTTGAGTATTGTGATTCAAAGTCATAGCGCCACCAACTGGAAGCAGAAAATGTGTCACTTTCAGCATACATTGAGATCACCCTCTTATTTTTACCTGATTTGCTTTAAAATTCATCAGAATAATGTTAAAACTTGGCACATGTAATCCTTTGAAAATGGGCAGGGAGGAGGGGCTCTATAGCGGCACCTTGTAGTGCAGTAAATGTGGAGTGAATTTGACATAGTCCTTTGATGTTTAACCGTTTTAAGTGCCTATTGCCCGCTGTGCACAGTTGCCCTGAAGCCACCGGGGTGGCGGTGCCACCGGGCTTGGGCCCGCCATCGCTGCTCGCAGCTATATTTATTATTATTTTTTTTTTATTTTTATTTTTTTTCCGTCTTCCGGGGCTTTTTGGGGGCCTTAACATGCTCAAAAACTCTTGAAAATTGCCACACACATTGGAATCCACGGCCATTAGGACGCCCCAGAGGCTGGTACCCGGGCGTGGCAGGGGGGCTCGACAGCGCCCCCTTGAAAAAAGTCTGAAAATTTGGTCCATATATTAAACATGCTTGCACGTATTAGTATGAAACTCGGTACACATATAGACCTCATCGGGCCGAACAACTTTCGTGCTCTAAGTTAATCGCCACGCCAACAGGAAGTCAGCTATTAAGGGTTGTTTGAAAAACGCATGCTCTGGAATTTGATATACTCCTCCTAGACGATTAATCAGATCGCCACCAAACTCGGTCAGCATGAAGTCAAGACACTGATGATTAAAAATTGCCAGGGGATTTTTGATATCTCGAACAGTTTGGCCGTGGCGAGGCAACGAATTTATGGCTAGAAAAAGGAAACAGGAAATGTGTTATAACGTCTTAATACATATATTGATCTTTATGAAACTTCACGAGTGTGTTCGTTATAGGAGTCTGATCACATGGATGTGACTATTGTGAGTCAAAGTTATAGCGCCACCAACTGGCAGCAGGAAGTGTATCACTTTTTGAAATGTTTTGAGATCACCCTCTTATTTTTACCTGATTTGCTTCAAACTTCATCAGTGTAATGTCAATACACAGCAGATGTAGACCTATGACAGGATTTTTGATATTTGAAATATTGTTGCCATGGCAACAGGTCAAACTGTAATAATATTCTTGAGTGTGTTTGAGGCTCTTAACATGCTTCAAATTGCATGAAACTCGACACACACATCAATATTGTCAACCAGTAGACATGGACAAAGCCATAGAAATGGGCGTGGTGGAGGGGCTCAGTAGAGCCACCTTTTGACAAAAGTGGGGGTTAGTTTTTCCTACAGTCACCAAACTCGGTACACATATTATTCTCATCAAGCCGGACAATTTTCTAATTTACATTCATTAGCTCCGACCAACAGGAAGTCAGCTATTTTGGTTTGAATGTTAATTTTTTGAAAAAAACAGGCTATGAATTTTATACTACTACTCCTACAGGGTTTATCCAATTTACACCAAGCTTTTTTAACTTGTTGCGAACACACTGAAGTTGTTTAATTGCAAACGGATTTTGGATATCTCAAACGGTTTGGCCGTGGCGAGGCAACGAATTTATGGCGAGAAAAGGGAAACAGGAAATGTGTTATAACTTCTGCATACATTGATTGATGTTTATGAAACTTCAGGAGTGTGTTGGTTGTAGTAGTCTGATCACATGGATGTAACTATTGTGAGTCAAAGTTATAGCGCCACCAAATGGCAGCAAGAAGTGTATCACTTTTAAAATGCTTTGAGATCACCCTCTTATTTTTACCTGATTTGCTTCAAACTTCATCAGTGTAATGTCAATACACAGCAGATGTAGACCTATGACAGGATTTTTGATATTTGAAATATCGTTGCCATGGCGACAGGTCAAACTGTAATAATATTCTTGAGTGTTTTTGAGGCTCTTAACATGCTTCAATTTGCATGAAACGCGACACACACATCAATATTGTCAACCAGTAGACATGGACAAAGCCATAGAAATGGGCGTGGTGGAGGGGCTCAGTAGCGCCACCTTTTGACAAAAGTGGGGGGGTTAGTTTTTCCTATAGTCACCAAACTCGGTACATATATTGATCTCATCAAGCCGGACAATTTTCTAATTTACATTCATTAGCTCCGACCAACAGGAAGTCGGCTATTTTTGTTTGAATGTTAATTTTTTTGAAAAAACAGGCTATGAATTTTATACTACTACTCCTACAGGGTTTATCCAATTTACACCAAGCTTTTTTTAACTTGTTGCGAACACATTGAAGTTGTTTAATTGCAAACGGATTTTGGATATCTCAAACGGTTTGGCCGTGGCGAGGCAACGAATTTATGGCGAGAAAAGGGAAACAGGAAATGTGTTATAACTTCTGCATACATTGATTGATGTTTATGAAACCTCAGGAGTGTGTTGGTTGTAGTAGTCTGATCACATGGATGTAACTATTGTGAGTCAAAGTTATAGCGCCACCAAATGGCAGCAAGAAGTGTATCACTTTTAAAATGCTTTGAGATCACCCTCTTATTTTTACCTGATTTGCTTCAAACTTCATCAGTGTAATGTCAATACACAGCAGATGTAGACCTATGACAGGATTTTTGATATTTGAAATATCGTTGCCATGGCGACAGGTCAAACTGTAATAATATTCTTGAGTGTTTTTGAGGCTCTTAACATGCTTCAATTTGCATGAAACTCGACACACACATCAATATTGTCAACCAGTAGACATGGACAAAGCCATAGAAATGGGCGTGGTGGAGGGGCTCAGTAGCGCCACCTTTTGACAAAAGTGGGGGGGTTAGTTTTTCCTACAGTCACCAAACTCGGTACATATATTGATCTCATCAAGCCGGACAATTTTCGAATTTACATTCATTAGCTCCGACCAACAGGAAGTCGGCTATTTTTGTTTGAATGTTAATTTTTTGAAAAAACAGGCTATGAATTTTATACTACTACTCCTACAGGGTTTATCCATTTTACACCAAGCTTTTTTTAACTTGTTGCTAACACATTGAAGTTGTTTAATTGCAAACGGATTTTGGATATCTCAAACGGTTTGGCCGTGGCGAGGCAACGAATTTATGGCAAGAAAAGGGAAACAAAGTGTTATAACTTCTGCATACATTAATTGATTTTGATGAAACTTTGGCTTAGTCTTCGTTGTACAAGGCTGATCACATGGATTTGACTATTGTGATTCAAAGTCATAGCGCCACCAACTGGAAGCAGAAAATGTGTCACTTTCAGCATACATTGAGATCACCCTCTTATTTTTACCTGATTTGCTTCAAAATTCATCAGAATAATGTTAAAACTTGGCACATGTAATCCTTTGAAAATGGGCAGGGAGGAGGGGCTCTATAGCGGCACCTTGTAGTGCAGTAAATGTGGAGTGAATTTGACATAGTCCTTTGATGTTTAACCATTTTAAGTGCCTATTGCCCGCTGTGCACAGTTGCCCTGAAGCCACCGGGGTGGCGGTGCCACCGGGCTTGGGCCCGCCATCGCTGCTCGCAGCTATATTTAGGGCCCGAGCACCGATGGTGTGAGGACCCTATTGGAATTGCTCCGTTTATTCTTCTTCTTCTTCTTCTTCTTCTTCTTCTTCTTCTTCTTCTTCTTCTTCTCCAAAATGAATCGCATTTGAGAGGGCCTAAACGTGCTCGAAAACTCACGAAACTTTGCACACGCGTCAGAAGTGGTGAAAATTTACGTCTGTTATGGGTTTCGGAATTGGGCGTGGCAAAATGGCTCGATAGCGCCATCTAACGTACAGCCCCGCTGGCTACATTACACTAGGGCTTTGAAATTCGGTACACACATTTATCAGCCCAGTACCTACAAAAAATTCTCTTGGAGCGAAATCCGAAACCAAACAGGAAGTCAGATATTTTGAATTAATTCACCGTTTTTTGCATTTTCCAGATGTTGTACTTTAACGAACTCCTCCTAGATATTTAATCAGATCAATGTCATTTTTGGTCAGTCTAATCTAAAGGCCTTTGTGACGTTAAATTGCGAAGATCTAGAGTTTTCACTGAAGGGCGTGTCCGTGGCGGCCTGACAAAGTTTGATGTCTTCGCCATGAAAAAGGAAGTTGTTGTAACTCAGACAAACAATGTCGGATCTGCCCCAAACTTCACATGCTTTATTAGAGTCCTAACCTGAAGACATCTTCATAAAAATATTCAGTTACAGTCATAGCGCCACCTGCAGGCAACAGGAAATTACATGTTTTATACTGTGATTAACTCCTCATAGAGATTTAACCAGATCAACATCAAATGTTATCAGTCTCATCTCAAGACCTTAGCGATGATAAATTTCAAAGATCTTGAGTTTTCGCTGAAGGGCGTGTCTGTGGCGGCCTGACAAAGTCTGATGTTTCGCCATGAAAGAGGAAGCTGCTGTAACTCAGGCATACAATGTCCGATCTGCCCCAAACTTCACATGTGTGATAAGAGTCCTGGCCTAAAGACATCTATATGACAATATTTAGTTAGTCATAGCGCCACCTGCTGGCAACAGGAAATGGCATGCTTCAGGATGTAATTCACTACCAGAGTCACATTTCATTATGCCACGAAGTACCAAACATGCTAGAGACGCGTTAAATCATGCAACACTTGGCTGAGTGCTAATTTATGCGATTAACGCCACGAAAGAAACAGGAAGTTGTTGTAACTCAGGCATACAATGTCCGATCTGCTTCAAACTTCACATGTTCAAAAATAGTCCTGGGCTGAAGACATCAACATGGAAAAATTCAGTTACGGTAAAAGCGCCACCTGTTGGCCGCAGGAAGTGTGGCATTTCGAAATGACTTTGGCATAATTCTCCTGTATTCACTCACTTAAATGCATGACGCCCACTGTTCACTGTTTTCCTGAGGCCAACGGGTGGCGGTGAGCCCGGGTGCGAGGGCCCTCTCAACGCTGCTTGCAGCTTTAATTAGGGCCCAAGCGAAAATTCGCGCAGGGCCCTCTTGTTCTTCTAAGGATTATTATTAGGGCCCAAGCGAAAATTTGCGCAGGGCCCTCTTGTTCTTCTAAGGATTATTAGGGCCCAAGCGAAAATTCGCGCAGGGCCCTCTTGTTCTTCTAAGGATTATTATTAATTTTTTTTTTTTTTTTTTTTTTTTTTGGTCTTCCGGGGCTTTTTGGGGGCCTTAACATGCTCAAAAACTCTTGAAAATTGGCACACACATTGGAATCCGCGGCCATTAGGACGCCGGAGAGGCTGGTACCCGGGCGTGGCAGGGGGGCTCGACAGCGCCCCCTTGAAAAAAGTCTGAAAATTTGGTCCATATATTAAACATGCTTGCACGTATTAGTATGAAACTCGGTACACATATAGACCTCATCGGGCCGAACAACTTTCGTGCTCTAAGTTAATCGCCACGCCAACAGGAAGTCAGCTATTAAGGGTTGTTTGAAAAACGTATGCTCTGGAATTTGATATACTCCTCCTAGACGATTAATCCGATCGCCACCAAACTCGGTCAGCATGAAGTCAAGACACTGATGATTAAAAATTGCCAGGGGATTTTTGATATCTCGAACGGTTTGGCCGTGGCGAGGCAACGAATTTATGGCGAGAAAAAGGAAACAGGAAATGTGTTATAACGTCTTAATACATATATTGATCTTTATGAAACTTCACGAGTGTGTTCGTTATAGGAGTCTGATCACATGGATGTGACTATTGTGAGTCAAAGTTATAGCGCCACCAACTGGCAGCAGGAAGTGTATCACTTTTTGAAATGTTTTGAGATCACCCTCTTATTTTTACCTGATTTGCTTCAAACTTCATCAGTGTAATGTCAATACACCGCAGATGTAGACCTATGACAGGATTTTTGATATTTGAAATATTGTTGCCATGGCAACAGGTCAAACTGTAATAATATTCTTGAGTGTTTTTGAGGCTCTTAACATGCTTCAAATTGCATGAAACTCGACACACACATCAATATTGTCAACCAGTAGACATGGACAAAGCCATAGAAATGGGCGTGGTGGAGGGGCTCAGTAGCGCCACCTTTTGACAAAAGTGGGGGTTAGTTTTTCCTACAGTCACCAAACTCGGTACACATATTATTCTCATCAAGCCGGACAATTTTCTAATTTACATTCATTAGCTCCGACCAACAGGAAGTCAGCTATTTTGGTTTGAATGTTAATTTTTTGAAAAAACAGGCTATGAATTTTATACTACTACTCCTACAGGGTTTATACAATTTACACCAAGCTTTTTTTAACTTGTTGCGAACACATTGAAGTTGTTTAATTGCAAAAGGATTTTGGATATCTCAAACGGTTTGGCCGTGGCGAGGCAACGAATTTATGGCGAGAAAAGGGAAACAGGAAATGTGTTATAACTTCTGCATACATTGATTGATGTTTATGAAACTTCAGGAGTGTGTTGGTTGTAGTAGTCTGATCACATGGATGTAACTATTGTGAGTCAAAGTTATAGCGCCACCAAATGGCAGCAAGAAGTGTATCACTTTTAAAATGCTTTGAGATCACCCTCTTATTTTTACCTGATTTGCTTCAAACTTCATCAGTGTAATGTCAATACACAGCAGATGTAGACCTATGACAGGATTTTTGATATTTGAAATATTGTTGCCATGGCAACAGGTCAAACTGTAATAATATTCTTGAGTGTTTTTGAGGCTCTTAACATGCTTCAAATTGCATGAAACTCGACACACACATCAATATTGTCAACCAGTAGACATGGACAAAGCCATAGAAATGGGCGTGGTGGAGGGGCTCAGTAGCGCCACCTTTTGACAAAAGTGGGGGGGTTAGTTTTTCCTACAGTCACCAAACTCGGTACACATATTATTCTCATCAAGCCGGACAATTTTCTAATTTACATTCATTAGCTCCGACCAACAGGAAGTCAGCTATTTTGGTTTGAATGTTAATTTTTTTAAAAAACAGGCTATGAATTTTATACTACTACTCCTACAGGGTTTATCCAATTTACACCAAGCTTTTTTTAACTTGTTGATAACACATTGAAGTTGTTTAATTGCAAACGGATTTTGGATATCTCAAACGGTTTGGCCGTGGCGAGGCAACGAATTTATGGCAAGAAAAGGGAAACAAAGTGTTATAACTTCTGCATACATTAATTGATTTTGATGAAACTTTGGCTTAGTCTTCGTTGTACAAGGCTGATCACATGGATTTGACTATTGTGATTCAAAGTCATAGCGCCACCAACTGGAAGCAGAAAATGTGTCACTTTCAGCATACATTGAGATCACCCTCTTATTTTTACCTGATTTGCTTCAAAATTCATCAGAATAATGTTAAAACTTGGCACATGTAATCCTTTGAAAATGGGCAGGGAGGAGGGGCTCTATAACGGCACCTTGTAGTGCAGTAAATGTGGAGTGAATTTGACATAGTCCTTTGATGTTTAACCGTTTTAAGTGCCTATTGCCCGCTGTGCACAGTTGCCCTGAAGCCACCGGGGTGGCGGTGCCACCGGGCTTGGGCCCGCCATCGCTGCTCGCAGCTATATTTATTTATTTTTTTATTTATTTTTTTTTTTATTTTTTTTTCTTTCCGTCTTCCGGGGCTTTTTGGGGGCCTTAACATGCTCAAAAACTCTTGAAAATTGGCACACACATTGGAATCCGCGGCCATTAGGACGCCGGAGAGGCTGGTACCCGGGCGTGGCAGGGGGGCTCGACAGCGCCCCCTTGAAAAAAGTCTGAAAATTTGGTCCATATATTAAACATGCTTGCACGTATTAGTATGAAACTCGGTACACATATAGACCTCATCGGGCCGAACAACTTTCGCGCTCTAAGTTAATCGCCACGCCAACAGGAAGTCAGCTATTAAGGGTTGTTTGAAAAACGCATGCTCTGGAATTTGATATACTCCTCCTAGACGATTAATCCGATCGCCACCAAACTCGGTCAGCATGAAGTCAAGACACTGATGATTAAAAATTGCCAGGGGATTTTTGATATCTCGAACGGTTTGGCCGTGGCGAGGCAACGAATTTATGGCGAGAAAAAGGAAACAGGAAATGTGTTATAACGTCTTAATACATATATTGATCTTTATGAAACTTCACGAGTGTGTTCGTTATAGGAGTCTGATCACATGGATGTGACTATTGTGAGTCAAAGTTATAGCGCCACCAACTGGCAGCAGGAAGTGTATCACTTTTTGAAATGTTTTGAGATCACCCTCTTATTTTTACCTGATTTGCTTCAAACTTCATCAGTGTAATGTCAATACACAGCAGATGTAGACCTATGACAGGATTTTTGATATTTGAAATATTGTTGCCATGGCAACAGGTCAAACTGTAATAATATTCTTGAGTGTTTTTGAGGCTCTTAACATGCTTCAAATTGCATGAAACTCGACACACACATCAATATTGTCAACCAGTAGACATGGACAAAGCCATAGAAATGGGCGTGGTGGAGGGGCTCAGTAGCGCCACCTTTTGACAAAAGTGGGGGGTTAGTTTTTCCTACAGTCACCAAACTCGGTACACATATTATTCTCATCAAGCCGGACAATTTTCTAATTTACATTCATTAGCTCCGACCAACAGGAAGTCAGCTATTTTGGTTTGAATGTTAATTTTTTGAAAAAACAGGCTATGAATTTTATACTACTACTCCTACAGGGTTTATCCAATTTACACCAAGCTTTTTTAACTTGTTGCGAACACATTGAAGTTGTTTAATTGCAAACGGATTTTGGATATCTCAAACGGTTTGGCCGTGGCGAGGCAACGAATTTATGGCGAGAAAAGGGAAACAGGAAATGTGTTATAACTTCTGCATACATTGATTGATGTTTATGAAACTTCAGGAGTGTGTTGGTTGTAGTAGTCTGATCACATGGATGTAACTATTGTGAGTCAAAGTTATAGCGCCACCAAATGGCAGCAAGAAGTGTATCACTTTTAAAATGCTTTGAGATCACCCTCTTATTTTTACCTGATTTGCTTCAAACTTCATCAGTGTAATGTCAATACACAGCAGATGTAGACCTATGACAGGATTTTTGATATTTGAAATATTGTTGCCATGGCAACAGGTCAAACTGTAATAATATTCTTGAGTGTTTTTGAGGCTCTTAACATGCTTCAAATTGCATGAAACTCGACACACACATCAATATTGTCAACCAGTAGACATGGACAAAGCCATAGAAATGGGCGTGGTGGAGGGGCTCAGTAGCGCCACCTTTTGACAAAAGTGGGGGGGTTAGTTTTTCCTACAGTCACCAAACTCGGTACACATATTATTCTCATCAAGCCGGACAATTTTCTAATTTACATTCATTAGCTCCGACCAACAGGAAGTCAGCTATTTTGGTTTGAATGTTAATTTTTTGAAAAAACAGGCTATGAATTTTATACTACTACTCCTACAGGGTTTATCCAATTTACACCAAGCTTTTTTTAACTTGTTGCTAACACATTGAAGTTGTTTAATTGCAAACGGATTTTGGATATCTCAAACGGTTTGGCCGTGGCGAGGCAACGAATTTATGGCAAGAAAAGGGAAACAAAGTGTTATAACTTCTGCATACATTAATTGATTTTGATGAAACTTTGGCTTAGTCTTCGTTGTACAAGGCTGATCACATGGATTTGAGTATTGTGATTCAAAGTCATAGCGCCACCAACTGGAAGCAGAAAATGTGTCACTTTCAGCATACATTGAGATCACCCTCTTATTTTTACCTGATTTGCTTCAAAATTCATCAGAATAATGTTAAAACTTGGCACATGTAATCCTTTGAAAATGGGCAGGGAGGAGGGGCTCTATAGCGGCACCTTGTAGTGCAGTAAATGTGGAGTGAATTTGACATAGTCCTTTGATGTTTAACCGTTTTAAGTGCCTATTGCCCGCTGTGCACAGTTGCCCTGAAGCCACCGGGGTGGCGGTGCCACCGGGCTTGGGCCCGCCATCGCTGCTCGTTATTATTTTTTTTTTTTTTTTTTTTTTTTCCGTCTTCCGGGGCTTTTTGGGGGCCTTAACATGCTCAAAAACTCTTGAAAATTGGCACACACATTGGAATCCGCGGCCATTAGGACGCCGGAGAGGCTGGTACCCGGGCGTGGCAGGGGGGCTCGACAGCGCCCCCTTGAAAAAAGTCTGAAAATTTGGTCCATATATTAAACATGCTTGCACGTATTAGTATGAAACTCGGTACACATATAGACCTCATCGGGCCGAACAACTTTCGCACTCTAAGTTAATCGCCACGCCAACAGGAAGTCAGCTATTAAGGGTTGTTTGAAAAACGCATGCTCTGGAATTTGATATACTCCTCCTAGACGATTAATCCGATCGCCACCAAACTCGGTCAGCATGAAGTCAAGACACTGATGATTAAAAATTGCCAGGGGATTTTTGATATCTCGAACGGTTTGGCCGTGGCGAGGCAACGAATTTATGGCGAGAAAAAGGAAACAGGAAATGTGTTATAACGTCTTAATACATATATTGATCTTTATGAAACTTCACGAGTGTGTTCGTTATAGGAGTCTGATCACATGGATGTGACTATTGTGAGTCAAAGTTATAGCGCCACCAACTGGCAGCAGGAAGTGTATCACTTTTTGAAATGTTTTGAGATCACCCTCTTATTTTTACCTGATTTGCTTCAAACTTCATCAGTGTAATGTCAATACACAGCAGATGTAGACCTATGACAGGATTTTTGATATTTGAAATATTGTTGCCATGGCAACAGGTCAAACTGTAATAATATTCTTGAGTGTTTTTGAGGCTCTTAACATGCTTCAAATTGCATGAAACTCGACACACACATCAATATTGTCAACCAGTAGACATGGACAAAGCCATAGAAATGGGCGTGGTGGAGGGGCTCAGTAGCGCCACCTTTTGACAAAAGTGGGGGTTAGTTTTTCCTACAGTCACCAAACTCGGTACACATATTATTCTCATCAAGCCGGACAATTTTCTAATTTACATTCATTAGCTCCGACCAACAGGAAGTCAGCTATTTTGGTTTGAATGTTAATTTTTTGAAAAAACAGGCTATGAATTTTATACTACTACTCCTACAGGGTTTATCCAATTTACACCAAGCTTTTTTTAACTTGTTGCGAACACATTGAAGTTGTTTAATTGCAAACGGATTTTGGATATCTCAAACGGTTTGGCCGTGGCGAGGCAACGAATTTATGGCGAGAAAAGGGAAACAGGAAATGTGTTATAACTTCTGCATACATTGATTGATGTTTATGAAACTTCAGGAGTGTGTTGGTTGTAGTAGTCTGATCACATGGATGTAACTATTGTGAGTCAAAGTTATAGCGCCACCAAATGGCAGCAAGAAGTGTATCACTTTTAAAATGCTTTGAGATCACCCTCTTATTTTTACCTGATTTGCTTCAAACTTCATCAGTGTAATGTCAATACACAGCAGATGTAGACCTATGACAGGATTTTTGATATTTGAAATATTGTTGCCATGGCAACAGGTCAAACTGTAATAATATTCTTGAGTGTTTTTGAGGCTCTTAACATGCTTCAAATTGCATGAAACTCGACACACACATCAATATTGTCAACCAGTAGACATGGACAAAGCCATAGAAATGGGCGTGGTGGAGGGGCTCAGTAGCGCCACCTTTTGACAAAAGTGGGGGGTTAGTTTTTCCTACAGTCACCAAACTCGGTACACATATTATTCTCATCAAGCCGGACAATTTTCTAATTTACATTCATTAGCTCCGACCAACAGGAAGTCAGCTATTTTGGTTTGAATGTTAATTATTTGAAAAAACAGGCTATGAATTTTATACTACTACTCCTACAGGGTTTATCCCATTTACACCAAGCTTTTTTTAACTTGTTGCTAACACATTGAAGTTGTTTAATTGCAAACGGATTTTGGATATCTCAAACGGTTTGGCCGTGGCGAGGCAACGAATTTATGGCAAGAAAAGGGAAACAAAGTGTTATAACTTCTGCATACATTAATTGATTTTGATGAAACTTTGGCTTAGTCTTCGTTGTACAAGGCTGATCACATGGATTTGACTATTGTGATTCAAAGTCATAGCGCCACCAACTGGAAGCAGAAAATGTGTCACTTTCAGCATACATTGAGATCACCCTCTTATTTTTTACCTGATTTGCTTCAAAATTCATCAGAATAATGTTAAAACTTGGCACATGTAATCCTTTGAAAATGGGCAGGGAGGAGGGGCTCTATAGTGGCACCTTGTAGTGCAGTAAATGTGGAGTGAATTTGACATAGTCCTTTGATGTTTAACCGTTTTAAATGCCTATTGCCCGCTGTGCACAGTTGCCCTGAAGCCACCGGGGTGGCGGTGCCACCGGGCTTGGGCCCGCCATCGCTGCTCGCAGCTATATTTATTATTATTATTATTATTATTATTTTTTTTTTTTTTCCGTTTTCCGGGGCTTTTTGGGGGCCTTAACATGCTCAAAAACTCTTGAAAATTGGCACACACATTGGAATCCACGGCCATTAGGACGCCCCAGAGGCTGGTACCCGGGCGTGGCAGGGGGGCTCGACAGCGCCCCCTTGAAAAAAGTCTGAAAATTTGGTCCATATATTAAACATGCTTGCACGTATTAGTATGAAACTCGGTACACATATAGACCTCATCGGGCCGAACAACTTTCGTGCTCTAAGTTAATCGCCACGCCAACAGGAAGTCAGCTATTAAGGGTTGTTTGAAAAACGCATGCTCTGGAATTTGATATACTCCTCCTAGACGATTAATCCGATCGCCACCAAACTCGGTCAGCATGAAGTCAAGACACTGATGATTAAAAATTGCCAGGGGATTTTTGATATCTCGAATAGTTTGGCCGTGGCGAGGCAACGAATTTATGGCGAGAAAAAGGAAACAGGAAATGTGTTATAACGTCTTAATACATATATTGATCTTTATGAAACTTCACGAGTGTGTTCGTTATAGGAGTCTGATCACATGGATGTGACTATTGTGAGTCAAAGTTATAGCGCCACCAACTGGCAGCAGGAAGTGTATCACTTTTTGAAATGTTTTGAGATCACCCTCTTATTTTTACCTGATTTGCTTCAAACTTCATCAGTGTAATGTCAATACACAGCAGATGTAGACCTATGACAGGATTTTTGATATTTGAAATATTGTTGCCATGGCAACAGGTCAAACTGTAATAATATTCTTGAGTGTGTTTGAGGCTCTTAACATGCTTCAAATTGCATGAAACTCGACACACACATCAATATTGTCAACCAGTAGACATGGACAAAGCCATAGAAATGGGCGTGGTGGAGGGGCTCAGTAGAGCCACCTTTTGACAAAAGTGGGGGGGTTAGTTTTTCCTACAGTCACCAAACTCGGTACACATATTATTCTCATCAAGCCGGACAATTTTCTAATTTACATTCATTAGCTCCGACCAACAGGAAGTCAGCTATTTTGGTTTGAATGTTAATTTTTTGAAAAAACAGGCTATGAATTTTATACTACTACTCCTACAGGGTTTATCCAATTTACACCAAGCTTTTTTTAACTTGTTGCGAACACACTGAAGTTGTTTAATTGCAAACAGATTTTGGATATCTCAAACGGTTTGGCCGTGGCGAGGCAACGAATTTATGGCGAGAAAAGGGAAACAGGAAATGTGTTATAACTTCTGCATACATTGATTGATGTTTATGAAACTTCAGGAGTGTGTTGGTTGTAGTAGTCTGATCACATGGATGTAACTATTGTGAGTCAAAGTTATAGCGCCACCAAATGGCAGCAAGAAGTGTATCACTTTTAAAATGCTTTGAGATCACCCTCTTATTTTTACCTGATTTGCTTCAAACTTCATCAGTGTAATGTCAATACACAGCAGATGTAGACCTATGACAGGATTTTTGATATTTGAAATATCGTTGCCATGGCGACAGGTCAAACTGTAATAATATTCTTGAGTGTTTTTGAGGCTCTTAACATGCTTCAATTTGCATGAAACTCGACACACACATCAATATTGTCAACCAGTAGACATGGACAAAGCCATAGAAATGGGCGTGGTGGAGGGGCTCAGTAGCGCCACCTTTTGACAAAAGTGGGGGGGTTAGTTTTTCCTACAGTCACCAAACTCGGTACATATATTGATCTCATCAAGCCGGACAATTTTCGAATTTACATTCATTAGCTCCGACCAACAGGAAGTCGGCTATTTTTGTTTGAATGTTAATTTTTTGAAAAAACAGGCTATGAATTTTATACTACTACTCCTACAGGGTTTATCCAATTTACACCAAGCTTTTTTAACTTGTTGCTAACACATTGAAGTTGTTTAATTGCAAACGGATTTTGGATATCTCAAACGGTTTGGCCGTGGCGAGGCAACGAATTTATGGCAAGAAAAGGGAAACAAAGTGTTATAACTTCTGCATACATTAATTGATTTTGATGAAACTTTGGCTTAGTCTTCGTTGTACAAGGCTGATCACATGGATTTGACTATTGTGATTCAAAGTCATAGCGCCACCAACTGGAAGCAGAAAATGTGTCACTTTCAGCATACATTGAGATCACCCTCTTATTTTTACCTGATTTGCTTCAAAATTCATCAGAATAATGTTAAAACTTGGCACATGTAATCCTTTGAAAATGGGCAGGGAGGAGGGGCTCTATAGCGGCACCTTGTAGTGCAGTAAATGTGGAGTGAATTTGACATAGTCTTTTGATGTTTAACCATTTTAAGTGCCTATTGCCCGCTGTGCACAGTTGCCCTGAAGCCACCGGGGTGGCGGTGCCACCGGGCTTGGGCCCGCCATCGCTGCTCGCAGCTATATTTAGGGCCCGAGCACCGATGGTGTGAGGACCCTATTGGAATTGCTCCGTTTATTCTTCTTCTTCTTCTTCTTCTTCTTCTTCTTCTTCTTCTTCTTCTTCTTCTTCTTCTTCTTCTTCTCCAAAATGAATCGCATTTGAGAGGGCCTAAACGTGCTCGAAAACTCACGAAACTTTGCACACGCGTCAGAAGTGGTGAAAATTTACGTCTGTTATGGGTTTCGGAATTGGGCGTGGCAAAATGGCTCGATAGCGCCATCTAACGTACAGCCCCGCTGGCTACATTACACTAGGGCTTTGAAATTCGGTACACACATTTATCAGCCCAGTACCTACAAAAAATTCTCTTGGAGCGAAATCCGAAACCAAACAGGAAGTCAGATATTTTGAATTAATTCACCGTTTTTTGCATTTTCCAGACGTTGTACTTTAACGAACTCCTCCTAGAGATTTAATCAGATCAATGTCATTTTTGGTCAGTCTAATCTAAAGGCCTTTGTGACGTTAAATTGCGAAGATCTAGAGTTTTCACTGAAGGGCGTGTCCGTGGCGGCCTGACAAAGTTTGATGTCTTCGCCATGAAAAAGGAAGTTGTTGTAACTCAGACAAACAATGTCGGATCTGCCCCAAACTTCACATGCTTTATTAGAGTCCTAACCTGAAGACATCTTCATAAAAATATTCAGTTACAGTCATAGCGCCACCTGCAGGCAACAGGAAATTACATGTTTTATACTGTGATTAACTCCTCATAGAGATTTAACCAGATCAACATCAAATGTTATCAGTCTCATCTCAAGACCTTAGCGATGATAAATTTCAAAGATCTTGAGTTTTCGCTGAAGGGCGTGTCTGTGGCGGCCTGACAAAGTCTGATGTTTCGCCATGAAAGAGGAAGCTGCTGTAACTCAGGCATACAATGTCCGATCTGCCCCAAACTTCACATGTGTGATAAGAGTCCTGGCCTAAAGACATCTATATGACAATATTTAGTTAGTCATAGCGCCACCTGCTGGCAACAGGAAATGGCATGCTTCAGGATGTAATTCACTACCAGAGTCACATTTCATTATGCCACGAAGTACCAAACATGCTAGAGACGCGTTAAATCATGCAACACTTGGCTGAGTGCTAATTTATGTGATTAACGCCACGAAAGAAACAGGAAGTTGTTGTAACTCAGGCATACAATGTCCGATCTGCTTCAAACTTCACATGTTCAAAAATAGTCCTGGGCTGAAGACATCAACATGGAAAAATTCAGTTACGGTAAAAGCGCCACCTGTTGGCCGCAGGAAGTGTGGCATTTCGAAATGACTTTGGCATAATTCTCCTGTATTCACTCACTTAAATGCATGACGCCCACTGTTCACTGTTTTCCTGAGGCCAACGGGTGGCGGTGAGCCCGGGTGCGAGGGCCCTCTCAACGCTGCTTGCAGCTTTAATTAGGGCCCAAGCGAAAATTCGCGCAGGGCCCTCTTGTTCTTCTAAGGATTATTATTAGGGCCCAAGCGAAAATTCGCGCAGGGCCCTCTTGTTCTTCTAAGGATTATTATTATTATTTTTTTTTTTTTTTTTTTCCGTCTTCCGGGGCTTTTTGGGGGCCTTAACATGCTCAAAAACTCTTGAAAATTGGCACACACATTGGAATCCGCGGCCATTAGGACGCCGGAGAGGCTGGTACCCGGGCGTGGCAGGGGGGCTCGACAGCGCCCCCTTGAAAAAAGTCAGAAAATTTGGTCCATATATTAAACATGCTTGCACGTATTAGTATGAAACTCGGTACACATATAGACCTCATCGGGCCGAACAACTTTCGCGCTCTAAGTTAATCGCCACGCCAACAGGAAGTCAGCTATTAAGGGTTGTTTGAAAAACGCATGCTCTGGAATTTGATATACTCCTCCTAGACGATTAATCCGATCGCCACCAAACTCGGTCAGCATGAAGTCAAGACACTGATGATTAAAAATTGCCAGGGGATTTTTGATATCTCGAACGGTTTGGCCGTGGCGAGGCAACGAATTTATGGCGAGAAAAAGGAAACAGGAAATGTGTTATAACGTCTTAATACATATGAAGAGTTTGGTTCCAAAACGCAATAAGTCCATTTTGATTAATTTGAGTAAAAAGGTGTTTTCTTTACCAAGAAAGTGGCAAGATGAAAACCACTATTTTCTGTTTCAAACTTTCACATAGCATCTTTTGGTTATAAAAACATTAAAAATTCAAATCTACATTTTTATTTTAAAAAGTTTATTATAAAAACGTATTATTTTTTTCCCAAAATGCAATAAATCCATGACATTTTTTTTTTCCAAAATGCAATTAATCCATCAATATAAAAGTTATTTTTCAAATTGAAAATACACAACAAAGCAAGTTAATTCACATATATGACAGAGTCTAAACTTTGCCAATATTTATTTTATATACAGGCATTTTACTAAAAATACATTCAGCCGTTGCTCCCAAAATGAATTCAACGGATCATCTTGTTAATGTTATAAATTATTTGTCATCACCGATTAACGAGTATCTGGCGCCACCGCACGGTTAAATAAACACATTTGCAGAGTACATTGGTATTAAAACGGCTTTTTAAAAAAGCCTTCAATGTTTACAGTGGGTGGAATGGTGCGCTGTGATTGGTTGAGCGGATATATCACGTTCTGCAGAAAAAGGAGACTGGCGTTTGTCGCGTTTTGGAAAGAAAGGGAGAAAACATGACAGAATAACATGACGGATATCACATTTTGCGCAAAAATGATAAATGACTTTTCAATACAGACCAGATACTATACTGATTTTGGCGGAAACTCAATTTTTTTGAAAATGGCGTTTATCGCGTTTTGGAACCAAACTCTTCATATATTGATCTTTATGAAACTTCACGAGTGTGTTCGTTATAGGAGTCTGATCACATGGATGTGACTATTGTGAGTCAAAGTTATAGCGCCACCAACTGGCAGCAGGAAGTGTATCACTTTTTGAAATGTTTTGAGATCACCCTCTTATTTTTACCTGATTTGCTTCAAACTTCATCAGTGTAATGTCAATACACAGCAGATGTAGACCTATGACAGGATTTTTGATATTTGAAATATTGTTGCCATGGCAACAGGTCAAACTGTAATAATATTCTTGAGTGTTTTTGAGGCTCTTAACATGCTTCAAATTGCATGAAACTCGACACACACATCAATATTGTCAACCAGTAGACATGGACAAAGCCATAGAAATGGGCGTGGTGGAGGGGCTCAGTAGCGCCACCTTTTGACAAAAGTGGGGGGGTTAGTTTTTCCTACAGTCACCAAACTCGGTACACATATTATTCTCATCAAGCCGGACAATTTTCTAATTTACATTCATTAGCTCCGACCAACAGGAAGTCAGCTATTTTGGTTTGAATGTTAATTTTTTGAAAAAACAGGCTATGAATTTTATACTACTACTCCTACAGGGTTTATCCAATTTACACCAAGCTTTTTTTAACTTGTTGCGAACACATTGAAGTTGTTTAATTGCAAAAGGATTTTGGATATCTCAAACGGTTTGGCCGTGGCGAGGCAACGAATTTATGGCGAGAAAAGGGAAACAGGAAATGTGTTATAACTTCTGCATACATTGACTGATGTTTATGAAACTTCAGGAGTGTGTTGGTTGTAGTAGTCTGATCACATGGATGTAACTATTGTGAGTTAAAGTTATAGCGCCACCAAATGGCAGCAAGAAGTGTATCACTTTTAAAATGCTTTGAGATCACCCTCTTATTTTTACCTGATTTGCTTCAAACTTCATCAGTGTAATGTCAATACACAGCAGATGTAGACCTATGACAGGATTTTTGATATTTGAAATATTGTTGCCATGGCAACAGGTCAAACTGTAATAATATTCTTGAGTGTTTTTGAGGCTCTTAACATGCTTCAAATTGCATGAAACTCGACACACACATCAATATTGTCAACCAGTAGACATGGACAAAGCCATAGAAATGGGCGTGGTGGAGGGGCTCAGTAGCGCCACCTTTTGACAAAAGTGGGGGGGTTAGTTTTTCCTACAGTCACCAAACTCGGTACACATATTATTCTCATCAAGCCGGACAATTTTCTAATTTACATTCATTAGCTCCGACCAACAGGAAGTCAGCTATTTTGGTTTGAATGTTAATTTTTCGAAAAAACAGGCTATGAATTTTATACTACTACTCCTACAGGGTTTATCCAATTTACACCAAGCTTTTTTTAACTTGTTGCTAACTGTTATGGTATGCTGGTGTAGAGAAGAGGCAGATACGGATTTCCACAATTGCACGTAGTATTTAATACATAGAAGGCAAGGAGAACCAAACATACACGTTATACAACATTCAAGACGGACGAGGAGTGAAGGGAGTGAGTGCAATATAAAGGGAGTGCTAACAATAGAGTCCAGGTGCAGGTGATGAGTGATGATGAGGAACTGACGAGGGAAGTGAGTGCAGGTGTGGAGAACAGGAGGATTCTGGGAAATGGAGTCCAGGGAAACAAGGGATCTGTAACAGTACCTCCCCCTCCCGGTAGGCGCGTCCTCGCGCCGTAGATGTAACAACCGGGAGGGGGGCGGGCGCCCTGGAGACCTCAAACCGGAGCAGGGGAAGGAGTAAACTGGAGTGGAGGTCTCCAGGGCAGGTCCAAAAACCATGGCGGGTCAGGAGCCGTGGGCAGCCATGGCGGGTCAGGGGTTGAAGGCAGCCATGGCGGGTCAGGAGCCGAAGGCAGCCATGGCGGGTCAGGAGCCGAAGGCAGCCATGGCGGGTCAGGTGCAGCGGGCAGCCATGGCGGGTCAGGTGCAGCGGGCAGACATGCAGCGGGCATACATGGCGGGTCAGGTGCAGCGGGCAGCCATGGCGGGTCAGGTGCAGCGGGCAGCCATGGCGGGTCAGGAGCCGAAGCCTTCGAGGCGCTGAGCCCAGGCGTCGCTGAAGGACTGGCGGGTGATGGCGGAACCGAAGGCTCCGCCGACCGAAGCGCAGCCGGGGCTCCAGAAGGCCGCAGTTGAACACAGACAACAGACAACAAAGTGAACACTAGGGGGAGTGAGGAAGCCAACTGGAAGCGAGGGACGGAGGGACGGAGCGGAGACGGAGGAGTGCAGTCCAGAGGGGAAGGCAGGCTGACGAGGGACCAAGGTGTGAACGGGGGCAGGATGGAGACTTGTGAGGCTGGAGGACTGATGGGCAACGGTGGAGCAGAGGGAGGTTGGAGCCAGGGTGTAGGTAATCGCCCAGAGGTCCGAGGTGGAGATCTGGGCGAGGGGGCTTGAGGTGAAGGTTCAGTGAAGACAGACATGGGAGGCGGGAGAGGGAGGCAGGGAGGGAAAACAGTCTTTGGGCTGGAGGGTTCAAAAACACAGTTCATAGGAGCAGTAGGTTCGGCGGCGGCGGCGGCTGGAGCGGCTGGCTCGGCGGCGGCGGCTGGAGCGGCTGGCTCGGCGGCGGCGGCTGGAGCGGCTGGCTCGGCGGCGGCGGCTGGAGCGGCTGGCTCGGCGGCGGCGGCTGGAGCTGAGGGCTCGTAGGCGGCGGCTGGAGCTGAGGGCTCGTAGGCGGCGGCTGGAGCTGAGGGCTCGTAGGCGTCGGAGACTGGAGAACTTTGCTCGGCGGCGGAGACTGGAGAACTTTGCTCGGCGGCGGAGACTGGAGAACTTTGCTCGGCGGCGGAGACTGGAGAACTTTGCTCGGCGGCGGAGACTGGAGAACTTTGCTCGGCGACGGAGACTGGAGAACTTTGCTCGGCGGAGACTGGCGCTGCTTGCTCGGCGGAGACTGGAGAACTTGGCTCGGAGGAGACTGGAGAACTTTGCTCGGCGGCGGAGACTGGAGAACTTTGCTCGGCGGCGGAGACTGGAGAACTTTGCTCGGCGGCGGAGACTGGCGCTGCTTGCTCGGCGGAGACTGGCGCTGCTTGCTCGGCGGAGACTGGCGCTGCTTGCTCGGCGGAGACTGGAGAACTTGGCTCGGAGGAGACTGGAGAACTTGGCTCGGAGGAGACTGGAGAACTTGGCTCGGAGGAGACTGGAGAACTTGGCTCGGAGGAGACTGGGGTTGAGGGCCATTTCATCCCCTCAAATACAATTAAAATCCCCACAGGCACTGGAGCTGGCTCTGTGGGGACTGGAGCTGGCTCTGGAGATACTGGAGCGGGCTCTGGAGACACTGGAGCGGGCTCTGGAGACACTGGAGCGGGCTCTGGAGATACTGGAGCGGGCTCTGGAGATACTGGAGCGGGCTCTGGAGATACTGGAGCGGGCTCTGGAGATACTGGAGCGGGCTCTGGAGACACTGGAGCGGGCTCTGGAGACACTGGGGCCGCTTTCTTCCTCCTCCTCCGCTTACTGGGCCCAGTAGCGGAATATGGGTCCAGCCTGGGGCAGGCAGGGAGTTCGCTGGAGCGGTATGCGGAGGAAGCCGGAGGTTGACTAACTGGCCCGGCCAACCGTGTTTCTGGATGGACTGGACGACAACACTGATCCTGAACCTCTTCTACTAAGAATTTGGAGCCATTCAACCACAAAATTAAATTGATAGTATCGCTTAAGGAGAAACAAAAAACAGGTTCATCAAAACGGATAGTGTCATCATCCAATCCATCCAAAAACAGGGAGATCAAAACTGCTTCAGGCCAGTCAGACAAATAAGCGATCTCAACGAACTCCTCCACATACCTCTCCAGCGAACGACCTACCTGCAGGAGCCCGATAAGGCGATCGCTGGCTGTCAGGGTGAGAGGTGTTGGAGGAGCTGGATCCAGGGAGCTGGGGAAAGTCTCCATTTTTTTCTTTTTTTTTTTTTTTTGTGAAAATCCAACTTCTTGGGTCCGTCTTTCTGTTATGGTATGCTGGTGTAGAGAAGAGGCAGATACGGATTTCCACAATTGCACGTAGTATTTAATACATAGAAGGCAAGGAGAACCAAACATACACGTTATACAACATTCAAGACGGACGAGGAGTGAAGGGAGTGAGTGCAATATAAAGGGAGTGCTAACAATAGAGTCCAGGTGCAGGTGATGAGTGATGATGAGGAACTGACGAGGGAAGTGAGTGCAGGTGTGGAGAACAGGAGGATTCTGGGAAATGGAGTCCAGGGAAACAAGGGATCTGTAACACTAACACATTGAAGTTGTTTAATTGCAAACGGATTTTGGATATCTCAAACGGTTTGGCCGTGGCGAGGCAACGAATTTATGGCGAGAAAAGGGAAACAGGAAATGTGTTATAACTTCTGCATACATTGATTGATGTTTATGAAACTTCAGGAGTGTGTTGGTTGTAGTAGTCTGGTCACATGGATGTAACTATTGTGAGTCAAAGTTATAGCGCCACCAAATGGCAGCAAGAAGTGTATCACTTTTAAAATGCTTTGAGATCACCCTCTTATTTTTACCTGATTTGCTTCAAACTTCATCAGTGTAATGTCAATACACAGCAGATGTAGACCTATGACAGGATTTTTGATATTTGAAATATCGTTGCCATGGCGACAGGTCAAACTGTAATAATATTCTTGAGTGTTTTTGAGGCTCTTAACATGCTTCAATTTGCATGAAACTCGACACACACATCAATATTGTCAACCAGTAGACATGGACAAAGCCATAGAAATGGGCGTGGTGGAGGGGCTCAGTAGCGCCACCTTTTGACAAAAGTGGGGGGGTTAGTTTTTCCTACAGTCACCAAACTCGGTACATATATTGATCTCATCAAGCCGGACAATTTTCGAATTTACATTCATTAGCTCCGACCAACAGGAAGTCGGCTATTTTTGTTTGAATGTTAATTTTTTGAAAAAACAGGCTATGAATTTTATACTACTACTCCTACAGGGTTTATCCAATTTACACCAAGCTTTTTTTAACTTGTTGCTAACACATTGAAGTTGTTTAATTGCAAACGGATTTTGGATATCTCAAACGGTTTGGCCGTGGCGAGGCAACGAATTTATGGCAAGAAAAGGGAAACAAAGTGTTATAACTTCTGCATACATTAATTGATTTTGATGAAACTTTGGCTTAGTCTTCGTTGTACAAGGCTGATCACATGGATTTGACTATTGTGATTCAAAGTCATAGCGCCACCAACTGGAAGCAGAAAATGTGTCACTTTCAGCATACATTGAGATCACCCTCTTATTTTTACCTGATTTGCTTCAAAATTCATCAGAATAATGTTAAAACTTGGCACATGTAATCCTTTGAAAATGGGCAGGGAGGAGGGGCTCTATAGCGGCACCTTGTAGTGCAGTAAATGTGGAGTGAATTTGACATAGTCTTTTGATGTTTAACCATTTTAAGTGCCTATTGCCCGCTGTGCACAGTTGCCCTGAAGCCACCGGGGTGGCGGTGCCACCGGGCATGGGCCCGCCATCGCTGCTCGCAGCTATATTTATTATTATTATTATTTATTTTATTTATTATTTTTTTTCTTTCCGTCTTCCGGGGCTTTTTGGGGGCCTTAACATGCTCAAAAACTCTTGAAAATTGGCACACACATTGGAATCCGCGGCCATTAGGACGCCGGAGAGGCTGGTACCCGGGCGTGGCAGGGGGGCTCGACAGCGCCCCCTTGAAAAAAGTCTGAAAATTTGGTCCATATATTAAACATGCTTGCACGTATTAGTATGAAACTCGGTACACATATAGACCTCATCGGGCCGAACAACTTTCGCGCTCTAAGTTAATCGCCACGCCAACAGGAAGTCAGCTATTAAGGGTTGTTTGAAAAACGCATGCTCTGGAATTTGATATACTCCTCCTAGACGATTAATCCGATCGCCACCAAACTCGGTCAGCATGAAGTCAAGACACTGATGATTAAAAATTGCCAGGGGATTTTTGATATCTCGAACGGTTTGGCCGTGGCGAGGCAACGAATTTATGGCGAGAAAAAGGAAACAGGAAATGTGTTATAACGTCTTAATACATATATTGATCTTTATGAAACTTCACGAGTGTGTTCGTTATAGGAGTCTGATCACATGGATGTGACTATTGTGAGTCAAAGTTATAGCGCCACCAACTTGCAGCAGGAAGTGTATCACTTTTAGAAATGTTTTGAGATCACCCTCTTATTTTTACCTGATTTGCTTCAAACTTCATCAGTGTAATGTCAATACACAGCAGATGTAGACCTATGACAGGATTTTTGATATTTGAAATATTGTTGCCATGGCAACAGGTCAAACTGTAATAATATTCTTGAGTGTTTTTGAGGCTCTTAACATGCTTCAAATTGCATGAAACTCGACACACACATCAATATTGTCAACCAGTAGACATGGACAAAGCCATAGAAATGGGCGTGGTGGAGGGGCTCAGTAGCGCCACCTTTTGACAAAAGTGGGGGGGTTAGTTTTTCCTACAGTCACCAAACTCGGTACACATATTATTCTCATCAAGCCGGACAATTTTCTAATTTACATTCATTAGCTCCGACCAACAGGAAGTCAGCTATTTTGGTTTGAATGTTAATTTTTTGAAAAAACAGGCTATGAATTTTATACTACTACTCCTACAGGGTTTATCCAATGTACACCAAGCTTTTTTAACTTGTTGCGAACACATTGAAGTTGTTTAATTGCAAACGGATTTTGGATATCTCAAACGGTTTGGCCGTGGCGAGGCAACGAATTTATGGCGAGAAAAGGGAAACAGGAAATGTGTTATAACTTCTGCATACATTGATTGATGTTTATGAAACTTCAGGAGTGTGTTGGTTGTAGTAGTCTGATCACATGGATGTAACTATTGTGAGTCAAAGTTATAGCGCCACCAAATGGCAGCAAGAAGTGTATCACTTTTAAAATGCTTTGAGATCACCCTCTTATTTTTACCTGATTTGCTTCAAACTTCATCAGTGTAATGTCAATACACAGCAGATGTAGACCTATGACAGGATTTTTGATATTTGAAATATTGTTGCCATGGCAACAGGTCAAACTGTAATAATATTCTTGAGTGTTTTTGAGGCTCTTAACATGCTTCAAATTGCATGAAACTCGACACACACATCAATATTGTCAACCAGTAGACATGGACAAAGCCATAGAAATGGGCGTGGTGGAGGGGCTCAGGAGCGCCACCTTTTGACAAAAGTGGTGGGGTTAGTTTTTCCTACAGTCACCAAACTCGGTACACATATTATTCTCATCAAGCCGGACAATTTTCTAATTTACATTCATTAGCTCCGACCAACAGGAAGTCAGCTATTTTGGTTTGAATGTTAATTTTTTGAAAAAACAGGCTATGAATTTTATACTACTACTCCTACAGGGTTTATCCAATTTACACCAAGCTTTTTTTAACTTGTTGCTAACACATTGAAGTTGTTTAATTGCAAACGGATTTTGGATATCTCAAACGGTTTGGCCGTGGCGAGGCAACGAATTTATGGCAAGAAAAGGGAAACAAAGTGTTATAACTTCTGCATACATTAATTGATTTTGATGAAACTTTGGCTTAGTCTTCGTTGTACAAGGCTGATCACATGGATTTGACTATTGTGATTCAAAGTCATAGCGCCACCAACTGGAAGCAGAAAATGTGTCACTTTCAGCATACATTGAGATCACCCTCTTATTTTTACCTGATTTGCTTCAAAATTCATCAGAATAATGTTAAAACTTGGCACATGTAATCCTTTGAAAATGGGCAGGGAGGAGGGGCTCTATAACGGCACCTTGTAGTGCAGTAAATGTGGAGTGAATTTGACATAGTCCTTTGATGTTTAACCGTTTTAAGTGCCTATTGCCCGCTGTGCACAGTTGCCCTGAAGCCACCGGGGTGGCGGTGCCACCGGGCTTGGGCCCGCCATCGCTGCTCGCAGCTATATTTATTATTTATTTATTTATTTATTTTTTTTTATTTTTTTTTCCGTCTTCCGGGGCTTTTTGGGGGCCTTAACATGCTCAAAAACTCTTGAAAATTGGCACACACATTGGAATCCGCGGCCATTAGGACGCCGGAGAGGCTGGTACCCGGGCGTGGCAGGGGGGCTCGACAGCGCCCCCTTGAAAAAAGTCTGAAAATTTGGTCCATATATTAAACATGCTTGCACGTATTAGTATGAAACTCGGTACACATATAGACCTCATCGGGCCGAACAACTTTCGCGCTCTAAGTTAATCGCCATGCCAACAGGAAGTCAGCTATTAAGGGTTGTTTGAAAAACGCATGCTCTGGAATTTGATATACTCCTCCTAGACGATTAATCCGATCGCCACCAAACTCGGTCAGCATGAAGTCAAGACACTGATGATTAAAAATTGCCAGGGGATTTTTGATATCTCGAACGGTTTGGCCGTGGCGAGGCAACGAATTTATGGCGAGAAAAAGGAAACAGGAAATGTGTTATAACGTCTTAATACATATATTGATCTTTATGAAACTTCACGAGTGTGTTCGTTATAGGAGTCTGATCACATGGATGTGACTATTGTGAGTCAAAGTTATAGCGCCACCAACTGGCAGCAGGAAGTGTATCACTTTTTGAAATGTTTTGAGATCACCCTCTTATTTTTACCTGATTTGCTTCAAACTTCATCAGTGTAATGTCAATACACAGCAGATGTAGACCTATGACAGGATTTTTGATATTTGAAATATTGTTGCCATGGCAACAGGTCAAACTGTAATAATATTCTTGAGTGTTTTTGAGGCTCTTAACATGCTTCAAATTGCATGAAACTCGACACACACATCAATATTGTCAACCAGTAGACATGGACAAAGCCATAGAAATGGGCGTGGTGGAGGGGCTCAGTAGCGCCACCTTTTGACAAAAGTGGGGGGGTTAGTTTTTCCTACAGTCACCAAACTCGGTACACATATTATTCTCATCAAGCCGGACAATTTCTAATTTACATTCATTAGCTCCGACCAACAGGAAGTCAGCTATTTTGGTTTGAATGTTAATTTTTTGAAAAAACAGGCTATGAATTTTATACTACTACTCCTACAGGGTTTATCCAATTTACACCAAGCTTTTTTTAACTTGTTGCGAACACATTGAAGTTGTTTAATTGCAAACGGATTTTGGATATCTCAAACGGTTTGGCCGTGGCGAGGCAACGAATTTATGGCGAGAAAAGGGAAACAGGAAATGTGTTTTAACTTCAGCATACATTGATTGATGTTTATGAAACTTCAGGAGTGTGTTGGTTGTAGTAGTCTGATCACATGGATGTAACTATTGTGAGTCAAAGTTATAGCGCCACCAAATGGCAGCAAGAAGTGTATCACTTTTAAAATGCTTTGAGATCACCCTCTTATTTTTACCTGATTTGCTTCAAACTTCATCAGTGTAATGTCAATACACAGCAGATGTAGACCTATGACAGGATTTTTGATATTTGAAATATTGTTGCCATGGCAACAGGTCAAACTGTAATAATATTCTTGAGTGTTTTTGAGGCTCTTAACATGCTTCAAATTGCATGAAACTCGACACACACATCAATATTGTCAACCAGTAGACATGGACAAAGCCATAGAAATGGGCGTGGTGGAGGGGCTCAGTAGCGCCACCTTTTGACAAAAGTGGGGGGGTTAGTTTTTCCTACAGTCACCAAACTCGGTACACATATTATTCTCATCAAGCTGGACAATTTTCTAATTTACATTCATTAGCTCCGACCAACAGGAAGTCAGCTATTTTGGTTTGAATGTTAATTTTTTGAAAAAACAAGCTATGAATTTTATACTACTACTCCTACAGGGTTTATCCAATTTACACCAAGCTTTTTTTAACTTGTTGCGAACACATTGAAGTTGTTTAATTGCAAACGGATTTTGGATATCTCAAACGGTTTGGCCGTGGCGAGGCAACGAATTTATGGCAAGAAAAGGGAAACAAAGTGTTATAACTTCTGCATACATTAATTGATTTTGATGAAACTTTGGCTTAGTCTTCGTTGTACAAGGCTGATCACATGGATTTGAGTATTGTGATTCAAAGTCATAGCGCCACCAACTGGAAGCAGAAAATGTGTCACTTTCAGCATACATTGAGATCACCCTCTTATTTTTACCTGATTTGCTTCAAAATTCATCAGAATAATGTTAAAACTTGGCACATGTAATCCTTTGAAAATGGGCAGGGAGGAGGGGCTCTATAGCGGCACCTTGTAGTGCAGTAAATGTGGAGTGAATTTGACATAGTCCTTTGATGTTTAACCGTTTTAAGTGCCTATTGCCCGCTGTGCACAGTTGCCCTGAAGCCACCGGGGTGGCGGTGCCACCGGGCTTGGGCCCGCCATCGCTGCTCGCAGCTATATTTATTATTTATTTATTTTTTTTTTTTCCGTCTTCCGGGGCTTTTTGGGGGCCTTAACATGCTCAAAAACTCTTGAAAATTGGCACACACATTGGAATCCGCGGCCATTAGGACGCCGGAGAGGCTGGTACCCGGGCTTGGCAGGGGGGCTCGACAGCGCCCCCTTGAAAAAAGTCTGAAAATTTGGTCCATATATTAAACATGCTTGCACGTATTAGTATGAAACTCGGTACACATATAGACCTCATCGGGCCGAACAACTTTCGCGCTCTAAGTTAATCGCCACGCCAACAGGAAGTCAGCTATTAAGGGTTGTTTGAAAAACGCATGCTCTGGAATTTGATATACTCCTCCTAGACGATTAATCCTAAAGCTAAAATAAAATGGCGCCGTTGTGGTTGGCATGCCGTCTATCGCTCGGCATAGTCCTGAGTTTGTTTGTTTTAAGCTCATTTATGAAGTGTTTAACACAATGTGCTTCACCAGTTTTAACATATGACCGATGTACTCTTTTAAAGTTGGAAGAAATTTCATATAAAAAACTCGTCAGTTTTCATGGTGTTCCACCTCCCTTTCTGAAGTCAATTCCGGACTGTATACGCCGTTGGCCTTGCTCCCTGCCGGGCAGAAAGCGAAAGAGACGACGTGGACGACGGGGTGGCTTAGCTGTTAAGCTAAAATGCTACCTGCGATTCCATCGGGAGTCGCGTTCTTCCCCGGGGAGCTTTATGAAGGACTTCGGGAAATGCTACCCGCGCTGGTGTTCCCTGGAGCCAGTGCATGGTTGGATTGTTCCCGTGTTTCCCACCTCGCTGGAGCCGCTCCCGGTTTTTCGCGCGCCTCGCCCTGCGCGGGGAGGAGTGTGTCCGGGGAATCTTCGGCCGCTGCCTCGGGCGAAACAACCTGCGGCCTCTCCTGAACTTCCAGCGCTGCTCAGAATGGCTTTGATTAACGCCAGGTCGGTAGTAAACAAGACTTTCATTATAAATGACTTTTTCTCTGCTAGCCACCTAGACCTTCTCTTTTTGACTGAAACATGGATTACTCCGGGGGATATCAGCGCCTTTTCTGAAATGGTTCCGTCAAATTCTTTGTTTTTAAATTCACCGCGTACAACGGGACGAGGTGGTGGTCTGGCCTCTATTTATAAAGACATTTTTTCCTGCCGTCCCGTAGTTTCAAAGGAATACCAAAGCTTTGAGCTACAGTTGTTTACTTTGGAGCTATGCGACCCTGTTCTGTTTGCACTGATTTATCGTCCCCCAAAACCTAATTCGAATTTTCTGAAGGATTTTGCTGACTTTTTGGGAGATTTCATTGCAAAATATGACAAACTAATGATTGTTGGGGACTTTAATGTTCATGTCTGTTGTGCAGCAGATTCCCTAGCAAAGGAATTTATCAATCTGCTAAACGCATTTGATCTGACGCTTCAGATCAATGTACCCACTCATCAGCATGGCCATACACTGGATTTAGTGCTAACTTACGGCTGCTCTCTGAATAAACTAGAGGTGTGTGAAAATGGTTTCTCTGACCACAAGACTATTATGTTTACGTTTCCATCTTTTAACAAAACTGTAACGTCGATGTATTCGGCTCGCCAGTCTCGGCTTATTACATCAGCTACCAGAGAAGCTTTTCGCTCAGCCTTTAGTGAAGGTTTGCTACAAAGTGACGTTCTAAACACCGATTCAAGTGCTGAAGAACTACTTCGCAGTTTTAATTCTACCTGTGTTCAGGCTCTAGACCAAGTGGCACCTTTAAAGACTCATCTCCATAAACCGAAATCTGAGCCTTGGCTTAATGACACAACTCGCACTCTTAGGCGTATTTGCAGAAGATTTGAACGAAAATGGAGGAAGGACAGACTTCAGGTTTCAATGCAAATGTTCAGAGATTCACTAACTCAATATCAGAAAGCAGTGAAAACGGCAAGATCAATTTATTTCACTGACATTATAAACAAGAACTGTCATAAACCGAAAACTCTGTTTAATGTTATAAATTCCACCATCAACCCCTTCACTGGTCTTGATATAGAAGTGTCATTAGTTTCCTGTGAAGACTTTCTTTGTTTCTTTGTACAGAAGACACATGACTTAAGAATGGGGCTAAACCCAGTTTCATCTGACCCTTCAACTCTCTCTAGATGTACTGCTGTTTTTAGTTGTTTTACTCCTGTTACAGATAACCAGCTAATAGAAATAGTGGATCACCTGAAAGCATCTGGTTCCCCAACTGATGTAATGCCCCCTCTCTTCTTTAAGCAAGTTATAGATGTGGTTGTTCAAAATCTTCTGTTTTTGATAAATCGCTGTTTACAAACAGGTACTTTTCCAGAGTCGCTTAAACATGCAACTATTCGCCCTCTGCTTAAAAAACAGGGTATGGATCCTACTATTCTGACAAATTTTAGGCCCATCTCCAATTTGTCTTTCATTTCAAAAATTATTGAGAAATCAGTTCTTGATCAAATACAATCTTTTATGGCTGAAAATTTGATCTTTGAGGTTTTCCAATCTGGGTTTAGAAAACATCACTCTACTGAGACTGCACTGCTGAAAGTTTCAAATGATATACTGTTAACATGTGACTCAGGTAACTATGCGGTTTTACTTCTTTTAGATCTCACCGCTGCATTTGATACTGTCGATCATGCTGTACTTCTCGATCGACTGGAATATAGCGCCGGTATTACTGGCAGTGCCCTGCAGTGGTTTAGATCCTATCTGACAAATAGGACCTTTTCAGTGAAGTTAGGAGATCATACCTCAAGTAAAGCTGCGATAACCAGTGGAGTTCCTCAAGGATCAATTTTAGCTCCCTTTCTTTTCTCTCTCTATATGCTCCCTCTTGGCTCTATTTTCAGAAAGTATGGGCTATCGTTCCATTGCTATGCGGACGATACACAAGTTTATCTGCCTCTAAAACGGAATGCACCGGATGGACTGAATGCACTATTGCTTTGTTTGAGTGATGTAAAGAAATGGTTGTCTCTAAACTTTTTAAATTTTAATGAGAGCAAAACAGAATTGATTGTTTTTAAACCCTCTATGTCTGTGACTTCTACAATTCCAAATTTGGGTGAGTTATCACCGTATGTTAAGCAACATGTAAAAAATTTGGGTGTTGTATTTGATGAACAAATGAAATTTGATAGACAGATTAATTCTGTGGTTAAATCTTCCTTTTTCCAACTGCGGCTTCTTGCTAAAGTAAAACCTTTCCTATCTTTTAAAAACCTTGAAAAAGTGATACATGCTTTCATTACCTCCAGATTAGATTACTGTAATTCACTGTACGCTGGGATTAGTCAAACAGCTCTTTCTCGTTTACAGCTGGTCCAGAACGCAGCAGCAAGATTTCTGACCAGGTCTCGTAAGCGGGATCATATTACTCCAGTTTTACAGTCTTTACACTGGCTGCCTGTACGCTATAGAGTTGATTTTAAAATTGTATTAATCGTGTTTAAGTCACTACATGGTATGGCCCCTTCGTATATATCTGAACTTTTAATTGAACGCAGCGAAACAAGATCTCTCCGGTCATCAAACCAGAGACTATTGTTTACACCAAAGACAAGGCTGAAGTCCAGGGGCGATCGTGCGTTTTCATCTATCGCCCCAAGACTTTGGAATGAGTTGCCCTCTTCTATTCGATTAGCTCCCTCTGTGTCCATTTTTAAGTCAAGATTAAAAACCTATCTGTTTGACAAAGCTTTTATTTCTGGTTGAAGCACTGTGTTTTACCATGATTTTATTTATAGTTTTTTTTTTTTTTTTAATTTCCTTTTAAATTATTACAAATGGCTGTGGTACTTTTTATAAGTTTTTTTTTTTTTTTTTTTTTTTTTTTTTAACTTTTACTTCTATCTTTATTGTGCAAATGTGGTGTGTGTTTTATGTAAAGCACATTGGTCAACCATGTGTTGTGAAAATGGTGCTATATAAATAAAATTGACATTGACATTGACATTAATCCGATCGCCACCAAACTCGGTCAGCATGAAGTCAAGACACTGATGATTAAAAATTGCCAGGGGATTTTTGATATCTCGAACGGTTTGGCCGTGGCAAGGCAACGAATTTATGGCGAGAAAAAGGAAACAGGAAATGTGTTATAACGTCTTAATACATATATTGATCTTTATGAAACTTCACGAGTGTGTTCGCTATAGGAGTCTGATCACATGGATGTGACTATTGTGAGTCAAAGTTATAGCGCCACCAACTGGCAGCAGGAAGTGTATCACTTTTTGAAATGTTTTGAGATCACCCTCTTATTTTTACCTGATTTGCTTCAAACTTCATCAGTGTAATGTCAATACACAGCAGATGTAGACCTATGACAGGATTTTTGATATTTGAAATATTGTTGCCATGGCAACAGGTCAAACTGTAATAATATTCTTGAGTGTTTTTGAGGCTCTTAACATGCTTCAAATTGCATGAAACTCGACACACACATCAATATTGTCAACCAGTAGACATGGACAAAGCCATAGAAATGGGCGTGGTGGAGGGGCTCAGTAGCGCCACCTTTTGACAAAAGTGGGGGGGTTAGTTTTTCCTACAGTCACCAAACTCGGTACACATATTATTCTCATCAAGCCGGACAATTTTCTAATTTACATTCATTAGCTCCGACCAACAGGAAGTCAGCTATTTTGGTTTGAATGTTAATTTTTTGAAAAAACAGGCTATGAATTTTATACTACTACTCCTACAGGGTTTATCCAATTTACACCAAGCTTTTTTTAACTTGTTGCGAACACACTGAAGTTGTTTAATTGCAAACGGATTTTGGATATCTCAAACGGTTTGGCCGTGGCGAGGCAACGAATTTATGGCAAGAAAAGGGAAACAAAGTGTTATAACTTCTGCATACATTAATTGATTTTGATGAAACTTTGGCTTAGTCTTCGTTGTACAAGGCTGATCACATGGATTTGACTATTGTGATTCAAAGTCATAGCGCCACCAACTGGAAGCAGAAAATGTGTCACTTTCAGCATACATTGAGATCACCCTCTTATTTGTACCTGATTTGCTTCAAAATTCATCAGAATAATGTTAAAACTTGGCACATGTAATCCTTTGAAAATGGGCAGGGAGGAGGGGCTCTATAACGGCACCTTGTAGTGCAGTAAATGTGGAGTGAATTTGACATAGTCCTTTGATGTTTAACCGTTTTAAGTGCCTATTGCCCGCTGTGCACAGTTGCCCTGAAGCCACCGGGGTGGCGGTGCCACCGGGCTTGGGCCCGCCATCGCTGCTCGCAGCTATATTTGATATTTGAAATATTGTTGCCATGGCAACAGGTCAAACTGTAATAATATTCTTGAGTGTTTTTGAGGCTCTTAACATGCTTCAAATTGCATGAAACTCGACACACACATCAATATTGTCAACCAGTAGACATGGACAAAGCCATAGAAATGGGCGTGGTGGAGGGGCTCAGTAGCGCCACCTTTTGACAAAAGTGGGGGGGTTAGTTTTTCCTACAGTCACCAAACTCGGTACACATATTATTCTCATCAAGCTGGACAATTTTCTAATTTACATTCATTAGCTCCGACCAACAGGAAGTCAGCTATTTTGGTTTGAATGTTAATTTTTTGAAAAAACAGGCTATGAATTTTATACTACTACTCCTACAGGGTTTATCCAATTTACACCAAGCTTTTTTTAACTTGTTGCTAACACATTGAAGTTGTTTAATTGCAAACGGATTTTGGATATCTCAAACGGTTTGGCCGTGGCGAGGCAACGAATTTATGGCAAGAAAAGGGAAACAAAGTGTTATAACTTCTGCATACATTAATTGATTTTGATGAAACTTTGGCTTAGTCTTCGTTGTACAAGGCTGATCACATGGATTGGACTATTGTGATTCAAAGTCATAGCGCCACCAACTGGAAGCAGAAAATGTGTCACTTTCAGCATACATTGAGATCACCCTCTTATTTTTACCTGATTTGCTTCAAAATTCATCAGAATAATGTTAAAACTTGGCACATGTAATCCTTTGAAAATGGGCAGGGAGGAGGGGCTCTATAACGGCACCTTGTAGTGCAGTAAATGTGGAGTGAATTTGACATAGTCCTTTGATGTTTAACCGTTTTAAGTGCCCATTGCCCGCTGTGCACAGTTGCCCTGAAGCCACCGGGGTGGCGGTGCCACCGGGCTTGGGCCCGCCATCGCTGCTCGCAGCTATATTTATTATTATTATTTTTTTATTTATTTTTTTTTCCGTCTTCCGGGGCTTTTTGGGGGCCTTAACATGCTCAAAAACTCTTGAAAATTGGCACACACATTGGAATCCGCGGCCATTAGGATGCCCCAGAGGCTGGTATCCGGGCGTGGCAGGGGGCCTCGACAGCGCCCCCTTGAAAAAAGTTTGAAAATTTGGTCCATATATTAAACACGCTTGCACGTATTAGTATGAAACTCGGTACACATATAGACCTCATCGGGCCGAACAACTTTCATGCTCTAAGTTAAACGCCACGCCAACAGGAAGTCAGCTATTAAGGGTTGTTTGAAAAACGCATGCTCTGGAATTTGATATACTCCTCCTAGACGATTAATCCGATCGCCACCAAACTCGGTCAGCCTGAAGTCAAGACATTGAAGATTAAAAATTGCCAGCGAATTTTTGATATCTCGAACGGTTTGGCCGTGGCGAGGCAACGAATTTATGGCGAGAAAAAGGAAACAGGAAATGTGTTATAACGTCTGCATACATATATTGATCTTTATGAAACTTCACGAGTGTGTTAGTTGTAGTAGTCTGATCACATGGATGTGACTATTGTGAGTCAAAGTTATAGCGCCACCAACTGGCAGCAGGAAGTGTATCACTTTTTGAAATGCTTTGAGATCACCCTCTTATTTTTACCTGATTTGCTTCAAAATTCATCAGAATAATGTTAACTTGGCACATGTAATCATTTGAAAATGGGCAGGGAGGAGGGGCTCTATAGTGGCACCTTGTAGTGCAGTAAATGTGGAGTGAATTTGACATAGCCCTTTGATGTTTAACCATTTTAAATGCCTATTGCCCGCTGTGCGCAGTTGCCCTGAAGCCACCGGGGTGGCGGTGCCACCGGGCTTGGGCCCGCATCGCTGCTCGCAGCTATATTTATTATTATTATTTATTTTTATTTTTTTTTTTTTCGTCTTCCGGGGCTTTTTGGGGGCCTTAACATGCTCAAAAACTCTTGAAAATTGGCACACACATTGGAATCCGCGGCCATTAGGACGCCGGAGAGGCTGGTACCCGGGCGTGGCAGGGGGGCTCGACAGCGCCCCCTTGAAAAAAGTCTGAAAATTTGGTCCATATATTAAACATGCTTGCACGTATTAGTATGAAACTCGGTACACATATAGACCTCATCGGGCCGAACAACTTTCGCGCTCTAAGTTAATCGCCACGCCAACAGGAAGTCAGCTATTAAGGGTTGTTTGAAAAACGCATGCTCTGGAATTTGATATACTCCTCCTAGACGATTAATCCGATCGCCACCAAACTTGGTCAGCATGAAGTCAAGACACTGATGATTAAAAATTGCCAGGGGATTTTTGATATCTCGAACGGTTTGGCCGTGGCGAGGCAACGAATTTATGGCGAGAAAAAGGAAACAGGAAATGTGTTATAACGTCTTAATACATATATTGATCTTTATGAAACTTCACGAGTGTGTTCGTTATAGGAGTCTGATCACATGGATGTGACTATTGTGAGTCAAAGTTATAGCGCCACCAAATGGCAGCAAGAAGTGTATCACTTTTTGAAATGTTTTGAGATCACCCTCTTATTTTTACCTGATTTGCTTCAAACTTCATCAGTGTAATGTCAATACACAGCAGATGTAGACCTATGACAGGATTTTTGATATTTGAAATATTGTTGCCATGGCAACAGGTCAAACTGTAATAATATTCTTGAGTGTTTTTGAGGCTCTTAACATGCTTCAAATTGCATGAAACTCGACACACACATCAATATTGTCAACCAGTAGACATGGACAAAGCCATAGAAATGGGCGTGGTGGAGGGGCTCAGTAGCGCCACCTTTTGACAAAAGTGGGGGGGTTAGTTTTTCCTACAGTCACCAAACTCGGTACACATATTATTCTCATCAAGCCGGACAATTTTCTAATTTACATTCATTAGCTCCGACCAACAGGAAGTCAGCTATTTTGGTTTGAATGTTAATTTTTTGAAAAAACAGGCTATGAATTTTATACTACTACTCCTACAGGGTTTATCCAATTTACACCAAGCTTTTTTTAACTTGTTGCGAACACATTGAAGTTGTTTAATTGCAAATGGATTTTGGATATCTCAAACGGTTTGGCCGTGGCGAGGCAACGAATTTATGGCGAGAAAAGGGAAACAGGAAATGTGTTATAACTTCTGCATACATTGATTGATGTTTATGAAACTTCAGGAGTGTGTTGGTTGTAGTAGTCTGATCACATGGATGTAACTATTGTGAGTCAAAGTTATAGCGCCACGAAATGGCAGCAAGAAGTGTATCACTTTTAAAATGCTTTGAGATCACCCTCTTATTTTTACCTGATTTGCTTCAAACTTCATCAGTGTAATGTCAATACACAGCAGATGTAGACCTATGACAGGATTTTTGATATTTGAAATATTGTTGCCATGGCAACAGGTCAAACTGTAATAATATTCTTGAGTGTTTTTGAGGCTCTTAACATGCTTCAAATTGCATGAAACTCGACACACACATCAATATTGTCAACCAGTAGACATGGACAAAGCCATAGAAATGGGCGTGGTGGAGGGGCTCAGTAGCGCCACCTTTTGACAAAAGTGGGGGTTAGTTTTTCCTACAGTCACCAAACTCGGTACACATATTATTCTCATCAAGCCGGACAATTTTCTAATTTACATTCATTAGCTCCGACCAACAGGAAGTCAGCTATTTTGGTTTGAATGTTAATTTTTTGAAAAAACAGGCTATGAATTTTATACTACTACTCCTACAGGGTTTATCCAATTTACACCAAGCTTTTTTTAACTTGTTGCTAACACATTGAAGTTGTTTAATTGCAAACGGATTTTGGATATCTCAAACGGTTTGGCCGTGGCGAGGCAACGAATTTATGGCAAGAAAAGGGAAACAAAGTGTTATAACTTCTGCATACATTAATTGATTTTGATGAAACTTTGGCTTAGTCTTCGTTGTACAAGGCTGATCACATGGATTTGACTATTGTGATTCAAAGTCATAGCGCCACCAACTGGAAGCAGAAAATGTGTCACTTTCAGCATACATTGAGATCACCCTCTTATTTTTACCTGATTTGCTTCAAAATTCATCAGAATAATGTTAAAACTTGGCACATGTAATCCTTTGAAAATGGGCAGGGAGGAGGGGCTCTATAACGGCACCTTGTAGTGCAGTAAATGTGGAGTGAATTTGACATAGCCCTTTGATGTTTAACCGTTTTAAGTGCCTATTGCCCGCTGTGCGCAGTTGCCCTGAAGCCACCGGGGTGGCGGTGCCACCGGGCTTGGGCCCGCCATCGCTGCTCGCAGCTATATTTATTATTATTATTCTCCAAAATAAATCGCATTTTTGAGGGCCTAAACATGCTCTAAAACTCATGAAACTTTGCACACGCGTCAGAAGTGGTGAAAATTTACGTCTGTTATGGGTTTCAGAATTGGGCGGGGCAAAATGGCTCGATAGCGCCACCTAACGTAGTGCCCCTCTCGCTACATTTCACATTGAATTTTGAAATTCGGTACACACATTTATCAGTCCAGTACCTACAAAAAAGTCTCTTGGAGCGAAATCCAAAACCGAACAGGAAGTCAGATATTTTGAGTTGATTCACCGTTTTTTGCATTTTCCAGACGTTGTACTTTAACGAACTCCTCCTAGAGCTTTTATCAGATCAATGTCATATTTGGTCAGTCTAATCTAAAGGCCTTTGCGATGTTAAATTGCGAAGATCTAGAGTTTTCACCAAAGGGCGTGTCCGTGGCGGCCTGACAAATTTTGATGTTTCGCTATGAAACAGGAAGTTGTTGTAACTCGGGTATACAATGTCGGATCTGCCCCAAACTGCACATGCTTTATTAGAGTCCTGGCCTGAAGACATCTTCATGACAATATTCAGTTACTGTCATAGCGCCACCTGCAGGCAACAGGAAATGACATGTTTTACACTGTGATTAACTCCTCATGGAGATTTAACCAGATCAACATCATATGTTGTCAGTCTAATCTTAAGACCTTAGCGATGATAAATATCAAAGAGCTTGAGTTTTCGGTGAAGGGCGTGTCCGTGGCGGCCTGACAAAGTCTGATGTTTCGCCATAAAAGAGGAAACTGTTGTAACTCAGGCATACTATGTCCGATCTGCTCCAAACTTCACATGTGTGATAAGAGTACTAGCCTAAAGACGTCTATATGATAATATTCAGTTAGTCATAGCGCCACCTGCTGGCAACAGGAAGTGGCATGCTTTATACTGTAATTCACTACCAGATTCACATTTCATCATGCCACGAAGTACCAGACATGCTAGAAACACGTTAAATCATGCAACACTTGGCTGAGTGCTAATGTATGCGATTAACGCCACGAAAGAAACAGGAAGTTGTTGTAACTCAGGCATACAATGTCTGATCTGCTTCAAACTTCACATGTTCGATAAAAGTCCTGGCCTGAAGACATCAACATGGCAAAATTCAGTTACGGTCAATGCGCCACCTGTTGGCCGCAGGAAGTGTGGCATTTCGAAATGACTTTGGCATAATTCTCCTGTATTCACTCACTTAAATGCATGACGCCCACTGTTCACTGTTTTCCTGAGGCCAACGGGTGGCGGTGAGCCCGGGTGCGAGGGCCCTCTCAACGCTGCTTGCAGCTTTAATTATTATTATTATTCTTCTCCAAAGTGAATCGCATTTGAGAGGGCCTAAACGTGCTCGAAAACTCACGAACCTTTGCACACGCGTCAGAAGTGGTGAAAATTTACGTCTGTTATGGGTTTCGGAATTGGGCGTGGCAAAATGGCTCGATAGCGCCATCTAACGTACAGCCCCGCTCGCTACATAACACTAGGGGTTTGAAATTCGGTACACACATTTATCAGCCCAGTACCTACAAAAAATTCTCTTGGAGCGAAATCCGAAACCAAACAGGAAGTCAGATATTTTGAATTAATTCACCGTTTTTTGCATTTTCCAGACGTTGTACTTTAACGAACTCCTCCTAGAGATTTAATCAGATCAATGTCATTTTTGGTCAGTCTAATCTAAAGGCCTTTGTGACGTTAAATTGCGAAGATCTAGAGTTTTCACCGAAGGGCGTGTCCGTGGCAGCCTGACAAAGTTTGATGTTTTCGCCATGAAACAGGAAGTTGTTGTACCTCAGACAAACAATGTCGGATCTGCCCCAAACTTCACATGTTTTATTAGAGTCCTGACCTGAAGACATATTCATAACAATATTCAGTTACAGTCATAGCGCCACCTGTAGGCAACAGGAAATGAGATGTTGTACTCTGTGATTAACTCCTCATAGAGATTTAACCAGATCAACATCATATGTTGTCAGTATAATCTTAAGACCTTAGCGATGATAAATATCAAAGATCTTGAGTTTTCATTGAAGGGCGTGTCCGTGGCGGCCTGACAAAGTCTGATGTTTCGCCATGAAAGAGGAAACTGTCGTAACTCAGGCATACTATGTCCGATCTGCTCCAAACTTCACATGTGTGATAAGAGTCCTAGCCTAAAGACGTCTATATGATAATATTCAGTTAGTCATAGTGCCACCTGCTGACAACAGGAAGTGGCATGCTTTATACTGTAATTCACTACCAGATTCACATTTCATCATGCCACGAAGTACCAGACATGCTAGAAACACGTTAAATCATGCAACACTTGGCTGAGTGCTAATGTATGCGATTAACACCACGAAACAGGAAGTTGTTGTAACTCAGGCATACAATGTCCGATCTGCTTCAAACTTCACGTGTTCAATGATAGTCCTGGCCTGAAGACATCAACATGGCAAAATTCAGTTACGGTAAAAGTGCCACCTGTTGGCCGCAGGAAGTGTGGCATTTCGAAATGACTTTGGCATAATTCTCCTGTATTCACTCACTTAAATGCATGACGCCCACTGTTCACTGTTTTCCTGAGGCCAACGGGTGGCGGTGAGCCCGGGTGCGAGGGCCCTCTCAACGCTGCTTGCAGCTTTAATTATAAATGTAATTACAGAAATTAATTACAGATGTAATTACATGCAGGTGTTTTTAAAATATAAGTACAATGTAAAAGCATGTATGTACACAATAAGTGCATTGTAGCAAATGATTAATTTAAATGTAAGTACATAGTAGTTAAGGCCACTTAATATAAAGTGGGACCAATGGAATTAGGAAGATTGTTCCAGAGTGTGGGGCCAGCCACTTCAAAAGCTCGATTACCCCTTGTCTTTAGGTGGGTTCCGGGGATCTTTAGGAGTAATTTTCCCTCCGATCTTAGTCCTTTCACAGGAGTTTAAGGGTGAAGTAGGTCAGTCAGATAGGAAGGAGCTAAATTATTCAAAGATTTATAAACAAGTAGTAGGATTTTATACTCAATTCTGTAATGGGTGGGTAACCAATGTAGAGAGGGAGGGGCTTAATGTGATTGAATCTTTTATGCCTCTTCAGAAATCTAGCTGCAGCATTTTGAACTACTTGTAATTTTGGGTCTTTGAGATCCCGTAATACAGGGAGTTGAAATAGTCCAGTCATGATGTAGTGAAGGCATGGATTGCAGTCTTTAAAGAGCCCTCTGAAAGTAAGGATTTGATTTTCAAGAGAGAACGAAGATAGAAAAATTAGAACCAACAACAGTACTTATTTGTTTATCAAATTTCAAGCAGTTGCCAATTACCACTCCCAGATTCCTCACTTGGGGAGAGATAAACGAATTTAATGACTCAAGATCAATTGGGTTTTGTGTTCTGGAGTCAGAGGGGCTTAAGACAATAACTTCTGTTTTATCTGAATTCAGGAGAAGAAAAATTTTTGGGAAGCCATGATTTAACATCGTCCAGACACACTAATCGAGTATGTAGAGCACATTTTCCTTTCCCTGTTACAGGCAGATAGATTTGCATATCATCTGCATAACAATGGAAAGAAATGCCACGTTTCCTAAAGATGGAGCCCAAAGGAAGTAAATAAAGAGAGAAAAGGGTGGGAGCTAAAATAGAACCCTGAGGAACACCGCAGCTTAGATTGCCCAAGGAGGTGGTGAAATTACCAACTTTAACAGAAGAACTTTGATTTGTTAAAAAAAAGATTTAAACCAACTTAAAACCTCCCCCCGTAGACTTACACAGGATTCCAGGCGAGAGACAAGAATCTCGTGATCAACAGTCAAGTCAAGCATAACTAAAATGACAGAATCGCCTGAATCAGTAGCCATTAAGATTGTCATTGAGGACTCTAAGGAGGGCAGTTTTGGTACTGTGCAGTGATTTGAACCCAGACTGAAATGTCTCATAAATGTGATTATTAGTTAAAAATTACTAAAGCTGTAAAAAACACGATTTTTTCCATCACCTTAGAAATGAACAAGTCAAGTCAAATTTATTTATATAGCGCTTTTACAATTGGTAATTGTTTCAAAGCAGCTTTACATATTAGAAGCACAGAAAAAAAAAAGGGAAGTGGTTAAAACTGTACAAACAAGCGTGGTAATATGTAACATATACAAGATGGTGCTACATTAAGCCAATGTCGGCTGACTTCCAGGGGTGGAAAAAACCCCCTAGGAGAAAAACCCAGCGTGCTAGCACTGGGAAAAAAGTCCTAGGAGGGAAAAAACCCCTTGGAAGATATATATATATGTAAATGTATATGGAGATCAAAATCTGAATTGTACATTTTTATTATAGAGTTTAAAAATCGATTATATATAAATATATGTAAGCGGATACGGGGATCCTGGGCTACGTTGTAGTCAGGTCCAGACGCAGGTTCTCCATCTGACCTGGATACGGCCTGGATCCAGCACCCGGCAAACCTCAGGATAAGCAGAGAGACAGATATTAGCGTAGATGCCATTCTTGTTCTGATGTACAGGTATATCTAGTGTTATAGGAAATGTTCTCGGTTCCGGCCGACCTAATTATTGCAGCGTAACAATCCTTTAACGGATTTGAAAAATGTTAATGTATTGATAATGTGTTATGTGTATGCAAGAGCAAAGAGATGTGTTTTTAGTCTAGATTTAAACTGACAGAGTGTGTCTGCTTCCCGAACAATGCTAGGAAGATTGTTCCAGAGTTTAGGTGCTAAATAGGAAAATGATCTGCCGCCTTCAGTTGATTTTGATATTCTGGGTATTATCAACTGGCCTAAATTCTGAGATCGCAATAAACGTGAAGGACTATAATGCATTAAGAGCTCACTTAGGTACTGGGGAGCTAAACCATTTAGAGCTTTATAAGTAAGTAGCAAGATTTTAAAATCTATACGATGTTTAATAGGGAGCCAATGTAATGTTGACAGAACTGGGCTAATATGGTCATACTTTCTGGTTCTAGTAAGAACTCTAGCTGCCGCATTTTGAACCAACTGTAGTTTGTTTAAAAGCCGAGCAGAACAACCACCCAGTAGAGCGTTACAATAATCTAGTCTTGAGGTCATGAATGCATGAACCAACTGTTCCGCATTTGTCATTGAGAGCATATGTCGTAATTTAGATATATTTTTTAGATGGAAGAAGGCGGTTTTACATATACTAGAAACATGACTTTCAAATGAAAGATTGGTATCAAAGAGCACACCCAGGTTCCTAACTGAGGACGAAGGTTTAATGGAGCACCCGTCAAGTGTTAGAGAGTATTCAAGGTTTTTTCGTGAGGAAGTTTTTGGTCCAAAGATTAGGAAATCAGTTTTTTCTGAATTTAATAATAAGAAATTTCTTGTCATCCAGTTTTTAATGTCAGCTATGCATTCTGTTAGTTTTGTGAATTTGTAGGTTTCGTCAGGGCGCGAGGAAATATAGAGCTGAGTATCGTCAGCGTAGCAGTGAAAACTAACACCATGCTTCCTAATTATCTCTCCTAAGGGCAGCATGTACAGAGTGAAAAGCAACGGTCCTAATACTGAGCCTTGTGGTACCCCATATTTAACCTGTGATCGATACGACATCTCTTCATTAACTACCACAGACTGATAACGGTCAGATAAGTATGATTTGAACCATGCCAAAGCAATTCCACTAATGCCAATATAGTTTTCAAGTCTTTTTAAAAGAATGTTATGATCGATAGTGTCAAAAGCAGCACTGAGATCTAATAACACTAATAGAGAAATACAGCCACGATCGGATGATAGGAGTAGATCGTTTGTAACTCTAACGAGAGCAGTCTCAGTACTATGGTATGGTCTAAATCCTGACTGGAAATCCTCACAGATTCCATTTCTTTCTAAAAAGGAACACAGTTGTGTTGAAACTGTCTTTTCTAGTATCTTTGACAGAAAAGGTAGATTCGAGATTGGCCTGTAATTTACTAAATCTCTCGGATCTAGTTGAGGTTTTTTAATAAGAGGTTTGATAATAGCCTGCTTAAAGGTTTTTGGCACGTGTCCTAGTGTTAAAGATGAATTAATTATATCAAGAAGTGGACCTACGACCTCTGGAAGCATTTCTTTCAGTAGTTTAGTCGGCATTGGGTCTAACATACATGTCGTTGATTTTGATGATTTGATAAGTTTAGATAATTCTTCCTCTCCTATAGCGGCGAATGATTCTAGTTTTACCTCAGGGACACTACAGTGCACTGTCTGAAGAGAAACTGTAGACGGATGCATGTTTATAATTTTCTCTCTAATATTATCAATCTTGCAAGTAAAGAAGTTCATAAAGTCATTACTGCTGTGCTCTATGGAAACGTCAGCAGTTGAATCTCTGTTTCTAGTTAATTTAGCCACTGTGTCAAATAAATACCTAGGATTATGTTTGTTTTCTATTAAGAGATTTGAAAAATAAGTAGATCTAGCATTTCTTATGGCTGTTCTGTACTCAATCATTTTTTCTTTCCACGAAAGGCGAAAAACTTCTAGTTTTGTTTTCTTCCAACTACGTTCAGCTTTTCTAACAGTTCGTTTTAGAGCCCGAGTGTGCTCATCATACCACGGCGTTGGATTAGTTTCCTTAATCTTCTTTAGACGTAAAGGAGCGACCGCATCTAATGTGCTGGAAAAGAGAGAGCCAATAGTTTCTGTTGCAGCATCGAGTTCTTCTAAGTTGTCAGGTATACTAAGGCGATGAAACTGCTCGGGGAGATTATTTATAAAGCAATCTTTAGTGGCAGACGTGATTGTTCTACAATATTTATGGCTGGGTGGTGGTTTTGTAGCCTTGGCTAATTGTATTATACACGAGACTAAATAATGATCTGATATATCATCGCTCTGCTGTAGAATTTCAACAGCATCAATATCTATTCCATGCGACAGTATTAGATCTAGGGTATGATTACGACAATGAGTGGGTCCTGACACGTGTTGTTTAACTCCAATAGAGTTTAAAATATCTGCAAATGCCAATCCAAATGCGTCTTTATTATTATCTACATGGATATTAAAATCACCAACAACAAGGACTTTATCCGCAGCCAGTACTAACTCTGATAGAAACTCAGCAAATTCTTTGATAAAGTCAGTATGGTGCCCTGGTGGCCTGTATACAGTAGCCAGCACAAATGTCAACTTACATAATGTTACATAAAGCACCATCACTTCAAAGGAATTATATTTGAAATTCTTTTGAATGATTCTGAATATATTACTATAAATTACAGCAACACCTCCCCCTTTGCCTTTCTGTCGAGGATTGTGTCGATAATCATAACCTTGAGGACTAGATTCATTTAAAGTAATGTAATCGTCTGGTTTTAGCCAGGTTTCTGTCAAACACAGCAAGTCTAGTTTATTGTCTGTGATAATTTCATTTACAATAAGTGCTTTTGAAGAAATAGATCTAATATTCAGTAACCCAAGCTTTATCATTTGTTTATCTGATTTATCTGTGATTTTCATTTTTTGAACATCAATTAAATTTTTACCCTTAAAAGGTTTTGGAAGTTTTTTGTATTTATTAGTTCGAGGTACAGACACAGTCTCTATGTGATAATATCTAGGTGAAAGTGTTTCTATGTGCTGTGAATTATCTGAGTTCTGTGACGTGAGGCGGCTAGCAGACGGTCGGTTTAGCCAGTTTGTCTGCGTCCTGATCTGGGCCCTGGTTTGTCATGTTTCAGCTCTAAGACTATTTGCCAAATTTCTAGAGAGAAGAGCAGCACCATCCCGGGAGGGATGAATACCATCTCTTTTCAACAGATCAGGTCTGCCCCAAAAGCTTTTCCAATTGTCTATGAAACCTATATTATTCTGCGCACACCAGCCATTGAGTGATGATAACCTGCTAACTATCTCATCACTCCGACGAACAGGAAGAGGGCCAGAACAAATTACTTTTGCTGACATTGAATTTGCGAGTTCACACACCTCTTTAATGTTAATTTTAGTGATCTCCGACTGGCGAAGTCGAACATCATTTGTGCCGACGTGGATAATGATTTTAGAATATTTACGTTTAGCATTAGCCAGCACTTTTAAATTTGCTTTGATGTCAGGTGCTCTGGCCCCCGGCAAACATGTGACTATGGTGGCTGGTGTCTCTATTTTCACGTTCCGTGTAATAGAATCGCCAATTACTAGGGCACTTTCAACAGGATTCTCAGTGGGTGCGTCACTGAGTGGGGAGAACCTGTTTGATGTTCTAATCGGAACGGAAGAGTGGTGTTTGTTCTTGCCATTATGCCGCCTCACAGTCACCCAGTTAGCCTGCTGCGTGGCTTCTACAACCGGAACCGAATGTGTAGTGTTTACTAGGCTAGTCGCATCCAAAGCAGTATCTAAGGCCCTTTCATTCTCACTATCCTCAATTAAAGTTTGGATGCGTGTCTCTAATTCTGAGATTCTCTCTGTCAGCCTGACAATATCCCTGCATTTATCACATGTGTAAGTCTCACTGCTGACAGAAAGAGCTAAGCTGTACATGTTGCATTTACTACACATGATAATCGTCGGACATGACTGACCGTGTGTTTGATGAACGCCGTCCGAAAAACTGCAACGCACACGGGACTCGCTGGCTGGATGTCTCGGTCGCTTGCCGGTGCCTGGGGCGAGGGTGATGTGCGGGACGCTGTACCTCGCGGTGGATCGATGAATGCCGGGCAGCAACGTCTCCACAGCTTCCCGATCTGGCGAGGACAGATCAGAATAACATACATCGGATAAATCCGCCATTCAATCGACAAGGAAGGTTGGTTTAGAGGAAAAAAAAAAGAAAGTAGACGGTAGCTAGCAGGCTATGGCTAACACTAGGTGATTACGCTGGTGGATTGCTAGTAATAAATCGTTCCGTTTAGTAATACTATGCAATAGGTTAAGTAATCTAGTGAAAAATAAGAAAGTTATATTATGCGAATAGGAATAAAGAGAAGGATTTAGGATAATCTCCACGAAGCTCCGAGCGTAGATCAGACAGCTGGCAGGCAGCAGCGTTGAACCGGAAACCGGAAGGATGATTATCTACCCAGTAAAACAGTAAAAACAGTAAAACAGTAAAACAGACATATGCTGGAAGTTTGCTAAGACAGATGCATCCAGTGAAGGTGTTTTTTTGTAAAAAAAAAAAAAAAAAAAAAAAGTATATAAATATTTATAGGCTTTTTGGACCTCAAGACAGGAATCGAACTCGGGTCGCCGTGAACGCATTCGCGCCATATGTCGACGCACTAACCACTAGGCTATCGGTGCCGACGAGTGAACCACGGATCGGGTTGCTATGAAGCAGGCCCGCATTCCAAACAGCAAACAATAATATTAGAGTATAAAGTGTATCTTCCTTAGATGTGTTGGGAAAATTCATTGATTATTAACATATTACCAGTAGAGAATATCTTGTATGAACAACACTGGAAAGCACCGGGTTTTCTGCACAGAGAGCATCAAGCGTAAATGAAATATAAGTGTATCCAATGCAAATTATAAAAGCAAAGTTGTGGAAAGTACCAAAGAAACCATTAAAACATGTTTTTAAAAAATTTAGCGGCTGGCGATCCGCCATCTTTAAAACCAAAGCTGAGGGGTATTCATAGATAATGGTGGCAAAACGCCAGGGTGGAGCTAAAAGAAAAAGATAGCTAGATGAATCCTCATTGGATCTGTAACGATAAGAAAAACATATAAAACGAGCTGATTAACGCTGTTTAGATCAGATGTGATGCCTGATGAGTAGCTGACTCACTTTGTTGCCTGGCAATAAAGAATATCTTTTGGAGACCTGGAACTTCTGACTCTGAGAGCTTTATTGAGAAGGAAACAGAATCATCTTAGGACACTGCAGACTGGCCACAACATAATTGGCGAGCCCCAGCCAGGAGCAGCGAGAGGTCAGAGGTGGCCCCCACGGCGGGACTGCTGCAGGAGGCCCTACAAAACAAAAAGGCGCCAAAACAAAGAGGTAAGCACTTTTGCTTATATTTGTTTTGTATGGCCCCTTGTGAGCTGATGCCTGGGTGGTAACTATAAGACCTCAGCCAAACGAACCTAAATTTAAACTGAAATAATAAATGAAAGAATTAAGAAAATAAAATAATTAAGATTAAAATGACTTATTTTGAATAATTAAATGAGGAACAATTTCCAGGTCTTTGAAGATAGCGCATGCATAGATTAGTAGTATTTAACACGCAGAAGTGCGTTGTGCCAGAAGTTGGCTTTAGAAGTATTTAACACGCAGAAGTGCGTTGTGCCAGAAGTTGGCTGTAGAAGTAGTATTTTACATGCAGAAGTGCGTTTTGCCAGAAGTCGGCTATATAAGAAGTGTTTTATGCAGAAGTGCATCTCTGTCTGCTTGGAGGAGGCACAGAGGAATGTGTGTGTGCAGAAGTGCGTTTGTTGTTTGATGTGTGTCAGGGAAAGCCTTGTGAAGAGTGGGCAGCCCTGTAATTGTGCTGTATAATAGTGTATAAAGTGTAAATTAAGAAAAAAAAGCGAAATAAGGTGGATAAAAGATTCTTTGGCTTTGTATAATTTGCATTGAGGAAAACAGTATGCTTAGAATTGATGAAAGTATTTAAAGGTGTTTTTGTGAATTGGGAGAACAAGCTTATTAATGGATAATGAGAATCAAAATAAAAATGGAAATGTAAAATGTAAAATGTGAGAAAATTTATGTGAGAACAAAAAATACTCCAAAGACTTTGTGTTGCAGATTATTTGGACATTTTCCAGATTGCAGACGCTGTGATCCAGATAAAGAAACACAGCCGTTGATAAATAAAATAATTAAACAAGACTGAATTGTTTTCCCACTGTCACAAAAATCAGAAAAAAGTTAATGTATTGTAAGTATATTGTATATGAAGTGTGAGTGAAATCCCGGGTGTGTGAGTGTGCATTGAAGTGTCCGTGAGCTTGAGGAGGGAAAAGAGGTGTGTGTGTGTGTGTGTGTGTGTGTGTGTGTGTGTGTGTGTGTGTGTGTGTGTGTGTGTGTGTGTGTGTGTGTGCTTTTGTTTATATTACATTGTGGGGACCAAATGTCCCCATGATGTAATATAAACCTGAGTTCACCTACATCGTGGGGACCAGCCAGCGGTCCCCACAATGTAAATGGGTTTATAAATCATATAGAATGAGTTTTTGTGAAAAAGTAAAAGTTTGCACAGTTTCCTGTGAGGGTTAGGTTTAGGGGTAGGGGCAGGGTAGGGGGATAGAATGTACAGTTTGTTCAGTGTAAAATGCATTGAAGTCTATGGAAAGTCCCCACAATTCACAAAAACAAACATGTGTGTGTGTGTGTGTGTGTGTGTGTGAGAGAGTGTGTAGTGGACCAGAAACAGAGAGATTCCTTTCTAAGAAGCAACAGTTGGCCAGGATCCATGTTTGAATTATTTGTCTCAGAATATGAGAAGGATAGAATGAGGGAGTATTTGAGGCTAGAAAGAGAAGAAACCAAATTTAGACAAGCGTTAAAAGAGTCCCAAGGGATACGGAACCATTTTTGGCTTGAAACTGAATATATAGACATTAATGGGCAGAGGGAGTGTTGTTCCAGAGGGGGAACTCACTGAACAGAAAAAAGAACAGTTGCTGAGAGATTTAGTAAAAGTCTCCAATGCAAAATTGATTGAAAAAGAATGGCCTTTAGTGAATTGGAGTGAAGAAATTTAAGAACAAATAACACTTGAAAAGCTAAGGCCATATTTAACTAAATTTTGCCATCCCAGAACAACACTTCTGGAAACATTGCTGACAACAGCAGAAATAGAATTAGACCCAATTCTCGTTCCCTATTTGAAAATAAATGTTGGGTATCGTTGGCCACAGGATTTGGGAGGAGCAACTATACTGAAAAATATTTACATCATTGTAAGTACAAGCACAAGGCCAGTACAGTGGGAAAGTGACAACATTTTTAAAGTAGGGAAAAAAGGAGTTAAAAGTGTCACACCAACCAACTGGACACTGGTAAAACTGACAGTGTCAGTGGTGCTGAGGAACAACCCAGAGCACATACATCACTTGTGGGTGGAGATAAAGAGGGGCAAGAGGGAAGTGGAGGAGCAGCCAGTGACTGTGGAAGATGACAGACCCTCAAGCAGAGAAGCAGAAGCGAAAGAGGGGGAAGAAGGGGAGGAGGATTTTGAATACTAGGGAGAGAGAAAGTTTGATTGAAGTGTTTGAGCCATTGGATTTTATTACCTTTCCCAAAACACAATTACAAATTTCAATAACAGTAGTAGGAGGATTTAATGCAAATTTAACCCCATGTCTCACTTATTCATATTGGGCAGGAGGAATAACAGCAATTGGGCGGAGAGTTGAGGAGAACGAGCTCTGGAGTTTTGAATTGATCTGCTTGGGGGAAGACATTATTTGGAAACGCAACAATTACAGTTGGCTGGATCTGGAAGACGTGACTCCGAAGCCATTGACTGAGGTACAAATAAGAGCAATTTTAAAATACATGAGAAAAAGAAAGACCATCAAACTATTGTTTTGAAGTCCTCAACCCAGTGCAAGTCCAGTGAAGGTCAGGGGTCGGATGCTTTTAGTGGTCCTCGTCTGACTAATCCAGTGAAGAATTAAAATAAAATTGGAAAATGATTTAACTGGGGTTAAAGAGGTAAAAGATTGGTCACAAGACACAATGGCTTCGAAGTCCCCCGGAAACAGACTTACCAGTAGAACGAATAATAACACAATACCCCATATGTAGAGATATTATTAAGAAATTATCAAAAAAAATGGGGAAAAAAGGACCAAAAAATTAAAAACAAAATGGCCAGCAGAGGGAACATTTGATGTAGCAATGTGTTATTAATAAAGAACCACAAACCATATGAAAAAACTAAGAAAAGAGAACAAAAGAGACAAAAAGAGCAGGAGGTTTTAGATCTCTTCATACAGCAAGCAATAAAAGATCACAAGAAAAAACAAATGGAAGAACAGAAAAAGAAGATGGAAGAAAAGGTGGAGCGCCCACCTCCCTATGCACCTCCCTATCAGGAAGTAAAAAAGCAAATGAAAACTCAACTACAGCTAGAAGACCTGGCCAGCAAAAAGAAAAAAGTTCAAGCTACCATGAAGAGTGGTGAAGACCAAACTGCAGTGATGGCCACAGTGGACATGTCAAGCCCACCTATGCAAGCTTCAGTTGTGACACCAGCACAGGCTCCAGTAATGGCAGCAGCACCAGTATCAGTGCCAACACCAGTCCCTCAGAACACGCCTGCACCTGCAGGAGGTGTGCAACAACCAAATGCACCAATTGTGATCTACTTACCTGAACGACAGAGTAACAGGAACCCAGCTGAACAACAACAAAGAGGAAGAGGAAGAGGGAGACAGTTCAACACTCAACAGAAGAATGGTCCTCCAGGAATGTGTTGGGGATGCAACCAATTCGGACATAACAAGAAGGATTGTCCAATCAACCCATGGCCATTGAATATGCCACCTACAGGACAAATGCAGCAACCATGGCAACACAACCCTCAGAGCCCCACATCAGGCCCTGTCAATCCATGGCGAGGCCCGTATCAAGGCTATTAGGGATGCCCAGAGAATCCTACGGGGAGAAGTCAGCTTCCAATGATATCTTCTGATGCTGATCAAGAACCTATGCTGCAGGTTAAAGTACAGGGACAAGATAACGCCAATGATGTTTGATATGTGGGCCACTTTTTCCTGTTTAAATCCAAAATATGCCTCTCATCTCCCCAAGTCTGGCAAGTATGTCAAGACAGTAGGATTCTCGGGACAAACGCAGCTAATCCAAATGACGGCCCCTGTCACCATAAAAGTCAAAGACTCTGAAACAAAGATTCCAGTCCTAATATCAGAACAGACACCAGTTAATTTGTTAGGAAGAGATGCAATATGCAAACTGAAACTGCAAATATGGTGCTCTCCAGAGGGAATATACATAGATGACAAGGGAATTAGACAAATGGTAGTAACAGAAGAACAAAACTCACAAGAACCACAGGCAAATATATATTGGCTAGGAAATCTGGAAAAGGAAGCAGGAGAAACTATTAACAAATGGGGAAAATATATAAAAGAACAACTTAAGAATCCAGTCATGCCTGAAACTGAATTTCATTGCACAATGAGATATGACCCTACCAGAGACCCTGAGTTAGAAAGACGGTGGTTAGATCAGACCAAAGAACTGGAAATACCCTTAAACTCTGAGTATTTAGTAGTGGGATCAAAGGGAGCAGCCTTACAAATTGAAGAAAATAGATTTATCCAAAAATGGTTTAAGGTAGATAATTCAACTCCACATGTTACTTTATACATAAGTGAGGGATGTCGACCTGAGGACTTAGGACCAATGATGTTACATGCAAAAGGGAAAGCATGGGAGGCCACAGAAAATCCATTCATCTTTCAAACTACAGATATGATGTATCTTAAAATTCTCTGTCAGACTAAAATGAGAGGAATACCAAAAATGATAGTGGAAACTAGGGAAATTAAAAAAGAATTAAACTCCAAAATGGATGAATTAATGATGGAAATGGAACAAAGATGATACAGATGTAGGTTTAGTAAAATCTGCCAAGCCAGTGAGAATTAAGACAAAGCCAGGTGTTCAGTTACCCAGGAAACAACAATACCCGCTCAAGCCTGAAGCAGTGGAAGGGATTAGGAAAACAATTGAAGGGTTAATTAAAGCAGGGGTGTTAATTGAATCAATTAGCTATTGTAACACACCCATTTTACCTGTTGAGAAAGCCAATAAGTCAAAGTGGAGGTTGGTCCATGACCTAAGGGCAGTGAATGAGGTAGTGGAAGATTGGCCTGCTGAGGTCCCAAACCCACACACGTTGTTGACGAATGTTCCACCTGCTGCTAATTACTTCACAGTTATTGATCTCAGTATTGTATGACACAAGTAGAATATTTAGGCCGAATTATTTCTCACCAGACAAAAGCAATTTCTCCAAGCCAATTAGAAGGAATTAGCAAGGCGCCACAGCCCCAAACTGTGGGCCAAATGATGACCTTTTTAGATATGACAGGGTTTAGTGCTGATTGGATTGAAGAATATGCAATAAAAACAGACCAATTACGGGCGATGATGAAACAAGCTGGTCATCAAAAGAGCAAAACTTGTATGGGATACTACCTCCAGCACCCGCTCCAGCCCGTGAGGCCACTCCAGCCCGGGTGTCCACTCCAGAGCCCGCTCCAGCCCGTGACTCCACTCCAGTCCGTAAGTCCGCTCCAGCCCGTGTGTCCTTTTCAAGGCCTGCTCCAGCCCATGAGTGCGTCCCAGCCCGTGAATCCGCTCCTGAGGCCTCAGAGGAGGTTGGCACTGAGTCTCCGCTTCACACTCGTAAAAGGAGGAAGAGGAGGAAGGCTATAGTCATCCCTCAAGGCCTGGAGGCTTTTCCAGAGCCCGCTCCAGTCAGTGAGTCCACTCCAGAGCCCGCTCCAGTCAGTGAGTCCACTCCAGAGCCCGCTCCAGTCAGTGAGTCCACTCCAGAGCCCGCTCCAGTCAGTGAGTCCACTCCAGAGCCCGTTCCAGTCAGTGAGTCCACTCTAGTCAGTGAGTCCACTCCAGAGCCCGCTCCAGTCAGTGAGTCCACTCCAGAGCCCGTTCCAGTCAGTGAGTCCACTCCAGAGCCCGCTCTAGTTAGTGAGTCCACTCCAGAGCCCGTTCCAGTCAGTGAGTCCACTCCAGAGCCCGTTCCAGTCAGTGAGTCCACTCCAGAGCCCGTTCCAGTCAGTGAGTCCACTCCAGAGCCCGCTCCAGTCAGTGAGCCCACTCCAGAGCCCGTTCCAGTCAGTGAGTCCACTCAAGTTAGTGAGTCCACTCCAGAGCCTGCTCCAGTCAGTGAGTCCACTCCAGAGCCCGTTCCAGTCAGTGAGTCCACTCCAGTTAGTGAGTCCACTCCAGAGCCCGCTCCAGCCAGTGAGTCCGCTCCAGAGCCCGCTTCAGTCAGTGAGTCCGCTCCAGTCAGTGAGTCCACTCCAGAGTCCGCTCCAGTTAGTGAGTCCACTCCAGAGTCCGCTCCAGTCAGTAAGTCCACTCCAGAGCCCGCTCCAGTTAGTGACTCCACTCCAGAGCCCGTTCCAGTCAGTGAGTCCACTCTAGTCAGTGAGTCCACTCCAGAGCCCGCTCCAGTTAGTGAGTCCACTCCAGAGCCCGCTCCAGTCAGTGAGTCCACTCCAGAGCCCGCTCCAGCCAGTGAGTCCGCTCCAGCCAGTGGGTCTACTACAGAGCCCGCTCCAGCCAGTGAGTCCGCTCCAGCCAGTGAGTCCGCTCCAGTACGGCATGCTCTCCCTATCAGTCCAGTGATGGCCAAGAGGGCTGTCCTCACGTTCTATGTTGTGGCGGTTTTGCGTGCCTGGAGGATGCTCTCAGAACAGCCCCAGCCTGAGCACGCTGCCGTCCCAGAGCAGCCCCAGCCTGAGCACGCTGCCGTCCAAGAGCAGCCCCAGCCTGAGCACGCTGCCGTCCCAGAGCAGCCCCAGCCTGAGCACGCTGCCGTCCCAGAGCAGCCCCAGCCTGAGCACGCTGCCGTCCCAGAGCAGCCCCAGCCTGAGCACGCTGCCGTCCCAGAGCAGCCCCAGCCTGAGCACGCTGCCGTCCCAGAGCAGCCCCAGCCTGAGCACGCTGCCGTCCCAGAGCAGCCCCAGTCTGAGCCCGCTGCCGTCCCTGAGTCCTCCGCTCTCCCTGATACGGCCACGGAGGCCGTCACCGAGCTGTCTGCTCTCCCTGATATGGCCATGAAGCACCCTTGGCCTACTGCCCTGCCGCCGTCCAAGTCTTCTGCCCTGCCGCCACCGCCCAGATCTTCTGTCCTGCCGCCATCATCCAAGCCTTCTGCCCTGCCGCCGCCGCCCAGACTTTCTGCCCTGCCGCCACTGCCCAGGCCGTCTGAACCGTTGGAACCAGCTTGGTCAGTTCCTCCGGCACCACCCTGGCAATCAGCCAGGATTCCAGACCCGCTGGCACCAGCCTGGTCAGTTCCTACAGCACCACCCTGGCACCCAGCCAGGACTCTAGAACCGCTGGAACCAGCCTGGTCAGTTCCTCCAGCACCACCCTGGCTATCAGTTGGGGACCCTGGATCTGGCCCGCCATCCCTCCCCCTGATCCTCCTCCTGTCCACCTCCCTCATGAGTTGCTGGTGTTTTTGTTTTTTTGTTTTCTGGTGGAGCGTCTGGTAGCCGCTCCTTTGAGGGGGGGTAATGTCACGACCATCAGTGAGAGTGCCTGAATTAGCCACTAGAGGGCACTCCATCCCGGACTCTCATTTCCACCCATACATTCACTACATTACCCAATAGACACTTCCCTGGACTCATTAACCTCGTTCATTGCACTCAGCTGTTCTGTATTATGTTATTAGTGTCTGTCTATTTATACTGAGTTGTGTCTGTCCTTGGTTGTGGTTCGTTGTATTTTGTTGTGTGCACTTTTGTTTTCTCTGGCTTTCTGTTTTGGACTGTTTTTGTGGAGTTTAACCTTTGCCTGTGCTCTGGATTACATGCTTGGAGTTTCCTGTAATAAACATCGCTGCACTTGGATCTTACCATCTTGTTCTTGTGTGCACCGTGACAATGGTAAGGTATTTCATTTATATATTGCTGATAGAAAAGACGGCTATGCTTCAGCAGTACTAATGCAAGAGACATGTAATGGCAGGAAAAAACAGCCACTTGCTTACTATAGCACCAAATTGGATAGTGTAGCCCAAGGCTACACGCCATTCTATCAGCAAGGTTTAGCAGCTGTATATTTTGCTTATGACAAAGCATCCACTGTGACAATGGGCTACCCAGTCATTATATATACACACCACAAGGTGGCTGAACTGTTAGAAAAAGGAAGATTTGTTTTGACACAGGCAAGATGCCTTACGTATTCTAGCCTGTTAACATATCCTGACATTACTATCAAACGATGTACAACAACAAATCCAGCAAACTTCATCCCTTTGGAGGGAGAAGGAACCCCACATGATTGTGTGACAGAATCTCTGGCTTTCACTCGATTGAGACCAGATTTGGAATCAATTCCAATTTCTCATGCAAATGTTGACTATTTTGTTGATGGATCATGTTTTAGAGATCATTTGGGGAACCATGCTGGATTTGCAGCTGTAAAAAGAGAAGGAGATGACTTTATCCCGTTCTTACTCAAACATTGTGAACAGCCATGCTCAGCACAATTGGTACAATTATGAGCACTTACTGAGGCATGTCTATTGGCAAAAGATCAAGTAGCAAACATCTATACTGACTCTGCATATGCACATGGAGTATGCCATTTATTTGTAGCAGTATGGAAACTAAGAGGGTTCAAAAAGAGTGATGGAACATCAATCCAACATGGAGACCAAATAACTAAATTGATTTTGGCCCAACAAGGTTGGCTATCATTAAATGTCAGGCACATAAGAAATCTGACTCCCCAATTGATTTTGGCCCAACAAGGTTGGCTATCATTAAATGTCAGGCACATAAGAAAGGTAATGATTTCGTAATTAAAGGAAATAATGCTGCGGACTCTTTTGCAAAACAGGCCTCAGGGTGTCAGCTGGCTGTGATGGTGCCATCAGTCTTAATCCAACCGGTTCCAACTCTTGAGCACATAAGTGAAATGCAAAACAGAGCACCCCCTTATGAAGTAGCAATATGACAACAACGAGGAGCAACAAGAGATGCTAATGGATTTTGGCACTCTCATGAAGGATTCATGATAGCTCCAAACCCACTGTTGAACATTTTAATCATGGATGCGCATGGGTTTGCCCATTGCGCAAGGGGGGAAATCTTAAAGAAAATAAAAAGACAGGGATTCTGGTCACCCTATATACAACAAAGAGTAGATGAGTACTTAAGTGAATGTGAAGTCTGTGCACAGAACAATGTTAGAAGAGGAACAGCAACACCACTAGGCTCAATACCAGTTCCAGAGGGACCCTTCAAACACCTAGTTCTAGATTATGTGGACATGGTTAAATCTGTAAGGGGGAAAGATACATGCTAGTGATAATAGATCGATTTAGTAGATGGGTGGAAGCAGAACCCTCAGCAGATCAAGGAGCTAAGATCAGATCAGATTCTTGACCAGAGAGGTTATCCCAAGATTTGGCATACCATCGCAGATTAGTTCTGACAATGGCTCAGCCTTCATTCAAAGAACAGTAAAGACAGTAATACAACAGCTACGAATCAAACAGAGGTTAGGATGCATATACCACCCTTCCTCTCAGGGTATTGTTGAACATGCCAATGGCACCCTCAAGGCCAAACTCAACAAGATTTGTGCAGATACAAAACTTAACTGGGTAGATGCGTTACCCCTTGCCCTTATGAGTTACCGCATGCAAACTAACAGAGTGACAAATCTGACTCCCCATGAGATGTTGACAGGGAGACTCATGCCTGCGCCCCATTTGAGAGGCCCATATGAAGGACCGCCCCTAGAACAACTTGAGACTGAAATAAGGGCCTATATGAGACAATTGACTTCCATACACGAAGCCATACATACTCAGGAGCAAAACAGGGGGCCAAGAGAGAAGGAAGAGGCACCCTGTCCTGTGCTTCCTGGAGATCAGGTCTATTTGAGAGTCTTTAGGAGAAGATGGAATGAGCCAAGGCGAGAAGGACCTTATACTGTAGTAAGAGCAACCCCAACTGCAGTCCAAGTAGAAGGAAGAATGACTTGGTATCATTTGAATCATTGTACTAGGGTGCCAAGGCTGAGACAGAGAGAAGAAGAGGCAGGGGATGCAGAAGAAGATGCAGACCAAGATGCCCAAGAAGGGGAGGGGCCAGGGGATCCAGGTGAGGGATCTAGTAATGTTGTTGCTGAACCTTCTTCTAGGGAAGCTGAGCAACCTGAGACACGAGATGAGATGCGGGGACAGGATGACGCCCCACAAGCAGGTGAAACTGGGGAGGAGGGTCTTGACATTGACCCTAGCTGCTGATGTACCTGCTGAATCAGCTGCCACTGATCCAGAGCCGTCAGGTGACCAATCTGGGGCGGGACCCTCCACCAGTGAACAACCTTAGCCAAATGGATTCCTCACCGGATCCCCAGCCAGTGACCTTCCACTTTCCCACCCTCAATCTTCAAGACCTTGAGGAGATCATCGGAAGTGATCCAACTCAAAATGATTAATTCAACTCAAGGTACTGTTGTAAATAGATCTATAAGGAAACGAGCTGCAGACCTGAATGATACGGACTATGAAGGATTAGGGTATGATATGGCTTTAGAAATGCATAAAGAGAAACTGTTGGACATTGCTTATCACAATGAGTGGTACAAGTGGGCAGAATATACTGCCAAACAATCAAAGAGAAAGACTTGTTTGTTGTGCTCGCCATCTCCCTTGAAAAAGCTTTGCACACTGTGCCAGATTTTACTCGAATCACTGTGTAAATATATCAGGGCGAGTTGCTCCTTATTGCCCTGCAGAGTGTCTGGCATTACTGGGAAGTAAATACTATCACAGGTACTATGAGCAAGAATATTGGGGAGATGAATGCAGGAAATTAAATTTAAGAATTGACCTAAGGCGAAGAGAAACTCCCAGTAACTATGTTTTTGATCGAACCTTAATATATGAATGCTTCAACAAGTCAAAAGGGGATGTAGATTATGGAAGCTTTCAAGGACAGTGTGGAATAATTTGGCATTTGGATAGGGACATGTATTACAAATCAGGTGTACATAAAACATATAGTGTAATATACGCTACAGCCACTGTAAATATTGATATGCCAGTAGTCACAACTATGGAAGCTTGTGAAAATGCTACACTGGCCTTTCCATTGATAGATCAATTTGAGGAAATAGATGAAGCAATTGCTGATCATTTTTGGATATGTGGAGGCAAACGACTAAGAGCCACCTTACCAAAAGGGTGGAAAGGGATATGTGCTAGAGTAAGACTAGCTCAAGAAGTAACAATGATTGATTGGGACCCAGATGATAAAACACCACAGCTAGCATGTAACTCCGGGACATAGAGCCAAAAGAGCATACAAACCAGATCCTAATGTGATAATAGACGCAATAGGCCAGCCTAGAGGCATACCACATGAATTCAAGGCAAGAGATGAAGTGAAATCAGGATTTGAGTCTATATTTGTTTGGATAACCCCAAATAAGAATGCTGAATGGATTAACTACATTTACTATAATCAGCAAAGATTTATTAATTACACAGATGATGTTCTGATGGCTCTGGGAGAACAATTGAAATACACCAGTAAAATGACCTGGCAGAACAGACAGGCACTTAATTGGCTGCTCGCGGAAAAAGGCGGGGTTTGCGTGATGTTTTGAATTGACTGTTGTACCTTTATCCCAAATAATACAGCACCTGATGGATCCTTTACCAAAGCCATGAAGAAGCTGAAGAGCCTGAGAACAGAAGTCACTGTAAATGCTGGAAGAGACAGAAAAATTGGAGAATGGTTTGACTCTCTTTGGCTCATGGAAAGAATAACTGGTAAAGGTGGGAGTAATAGTAGCAGTTGCTGTTGGAATCTTTGTGCTGTTGTTCTGTTGTGTGTTACCTTTTCTCAGATCAATGATGGCAGGTGCAGCAGCCAAGCAGATGGTGAATGTGTCTGTAAAACAATCTGGGGTTGACATTGGATGCACCACGACAACTGGAGTGTATCCAATAGGTCCAGGTCTGGATGAGCTGGATGAATTCCCGTAAAGAAACCCTTAACTGGGAAAAATGGAAGGGGTGCCATTTTTTTATTTTTGACCCTGAATTTAATGCTGTTTTTGATAGAGAGGAAGGTAGTCAATGACATGTATTTTCTTTTGCGGCAAAAACTCAAGTAAGCATTTTAGACAATGGGTAGAGTAGGCAGTTAGTAAGTGGATGTTTTGTTTGTTATTTTGGCATAAACCCCCTTCCGATTTTTATTTTTGTTTTTGTTTTTTCCATTATTATAAAATACCTGCACAATATTAAATATCACTTTAAAGAATGAATGAAGGGGACGAATGAAGGTCAGAAGCAGGCCATCATCCGGCACACCACTGAGGGATGATGCAACCCGATTAAAATGAAAAGAATATGAACGTTTTTCTGTTTTTATCATTTAACCTCTAAAAATTTCACTTTTGAATGTAATGTGCACTCACGTTCCACTGGTGAAAAGAAGAAGGATCGGCGAGCACCTCAGTGCTTAGCAGTAAGGGCTGACTCTACTGGTGGTTTAAAAACCCGCTGTCAGTCCTAACTCCAGATAGTACCTTAGGCAGGTCCAGGTTCCTCTGGCAACGGTGGAGCAGCCCAGATAGCGCTCCAGGCCACCGGAAGCGCCTGAGAGTTCCTCTGGCATCGTGGGACTATATATACATATATATGTGTGCATTCTACTACTGCCATTATTCTATTACTGTATGATGTAATCACTGAAGTGCATTAATCTACTGATATAACCAAAGCTTCTGAATCAATTAAAATGTGAAGAAGTATCCCCCTAAAAGATAGGTAGGGAGATGGGATCTTTTACTCCTCTCTAGACAAACAAAGGGGGGAGATGTTTGGTCTCATTCTCCTCTGGAGTGTGTCCCCATGGGAAGGTCACTTGGTAGAAAAAGATGGGTGACTATTCTTGGTCACTAAGAAAGAAGAAGGAAACAGGCTGACCTATGAGGACATGCTCTGGGATAAGGGCATAGAGGTGGGGCTAAAGAGAGCCCCAAAGGGGGGATGTGTTGGGAAAATTCATTGATTATTTACGTATTACCAGTAGAGAATAGCTTGTATGAACAACACTGGAAAGCACCGGGTTTTCTGCACAGAGAGCATCAAGCGTAAATGAAATATAAGTGTATTCAATGCAAATTATAAAAGCAAAGTTGTGGAAAATACCAAAGAAACCATTAAAACATGTTTTTTTTAAAAATGTAGTGGCTGGCGATCCGCCACCTTTAAAACCAAAGCTGAGGGGTATTCATAGATAATGGTGGCAAAACGCCAGGGTGGAGCTAAAAGAAAAAGATAGCTAGAGGAATCCTCATTGGATCTGTAACGATAAGAAAAATATATAAAACGACCTGATTAACGCTGTTTAGATCAGATGTGATGCCTGATGAGCAGCTGACATCTCACTTTGTTGCCTGGCAATAAAGAATATCTTTTGGAGACCTGGAACTTCTGACTCTGAGAGATTTTTTGAGAAGGAAACAGAATCATCTTAGGACACTGCAGACTGGCCACAACAGATGATGTGCGACACTTGTCGAATTTGATCTCTCCGTAAAGCTCCGGACTCGAGCTATTCACTAATGTATGTCACACTGCTGACAAATGCATTGTACCATTTTTAATAGTACCTTGAAAGAAAAGGAACACTGATCCAACCTCATGAATTATGCAAATGAATTCGCAAGAGAAGACAAAGGAATCCTTGCCCGCCAAAGATTGCACTGCATCCAATGGCCACCCAACTCAGGAGGTGGGTTAGTTTTGTTTTCCATAAAAGCAAAGACGCACAATTTTTCCTTTGTCTCCCGATTGTCTCTCGACTGCCCCTGAACTGCCTCAGGCGACAGCGCTGTCATCACGCGCTCAGCTCCTTCCGGGACGACCATTTCCTTGTACTCTCTCTCTCTCTCTCTCTCTTCGTTCTTCTCTGTTATCTTATCTCTGTTATCGACCCTTGGGTCGGTATATGCATAATAATTATTCATAAAGCTTTATGAGTTATTATATTCATATTCCACCCATAAATTGATTAATAACTGTACAAACCGCTACAATTACTTCCTTAACTGATTGTAGAGAGACAAGGTTAAAAGTTGTCCAAAAGGCAGGTGGGTTACCAAGCGTCAACATTTATGTAAGGAACATGTATGTACATGTTTGTATTTTTGAAGGAATAACGTTTATGCATGGTTATTGAAAAAACAAAAACTTAAGTCACTGAAATAAAGCCAAAAAAATATATATTAAATCTGTGTTCACAAGACTTCTGGGTATTGGAGGTTGTAGACTAGAGTTTTTGCTTCAAAATTATGTAAAAATTATCACTCTTACTCCTTCATATAAAACAATAGAGAGATTTAAATGTTCTAAAACATCTTTGGTCAAGAAACACAGTATGCGTGGAGGTGTGAATAATCATGAATAATGGGTGATTCTCACCTGAGAAGACAAAAGAATCGCAAAAAAGAGCTCTAATGACCTGCATAAATAATGAGGCCTTTCAGTCAGATAGGCTGTGAAAAAACCCTCTGTTGATCATGTCTCAAGCTCATCATAATGTAAATCAAACATACAGAAAAAACAGCAATACTGTGAAATATAATTACAATTTAAAATAATGGTATTCTATTATTAAAATATAATGCATTTCTATGATACAAAGTGTCTGAACAGTTATGTTACCTCTATGGCATTTCATATAGGCTTTTAGCTTAAAAGCATGCACATTTGGAGAAATATTGATGGATTTTCTATACAGAGGAGTATTTATTCCTGTACTGTACTTTTTATAATTGTACTTTCCTGTAGCTCAGTGGTTAGAGCATGGCACTAACAATGCCAAGGTCATGGGTTCGATCCCAGGGATTGCACATACTCAGATACAAATGTGTAGTATAATGCAATGTAAGTCGCTTTGGATAAAAGCGTCTGCCAAATGCATAAATGTAAATGTAAATGTTATTCGTTATTTATTGTCGTCACTGTGAACGCTGGATACTGTGTTTACAATTCATACCCACAAATGCCAATGCTAAAGAAGAATAGGCAATCCAGGAAATAATTGAACTAACAGAGGCCAGAGATCGCTAACTATGGCTATTGAAAACACTTTTCAAGACAATAAATTCACGATTGAGACGATGTATGCATGTATTGACTGAATTTGCCTCTGAATAGCGCTGATTCCGTGGGCGTGGCCGCATTAGCGGATAATGAGCTGAATCAAGGACTTCTGACATGGCTCTCTTTTCATACAGATTACATAAACACAGAAGGTTTGTTTTCGATTTGACTTACACGATTTAAAACCTGACATTTCAAAATTTCTTTAGACACAAGTCTAATTTTTTTGTGATTAGTATTCACTAAGTTACAGTTCATTTTCTGAGAACTATCAGATTTGACTTCGTTCAGAGACATGGATCAGGAACATGTTGAACTCAGCAAAATCAGGTTCTGCTGTCTAATGTCAGATGCTGTTTTATTGGAGATGGCAGGAAGAGACATTTTAAATATGATAGGAAAATGATCAGATATGAGAGATTCAATCACGTCATTGTCAGTTATCAACCGGCCAAGATACAGAATTAAGTCCAGAGTGTGTCCTGGCCTATTGTAGGAAGTGTAACCCATTGTTTTAGATTAAAAGAGTCAATGATGCTCAAGTTTGGAAGTTTGTTTACTTTTTTGCGTGGCAAATCACGTTTGTTCTCATTTCGCTCTGAGCCAGTGAGGTGTGGCCAAAGCCAGCTTTAGTATTTAAACAGTTGTAATTTAGCATTCATTAGAGCGAATCATTCAAGCTACAAGAGGGTCTGCGTACTGTAAGTGTTTTTGTGTTGTCTGTAGTTTGATTTGAGTGCTGTGTAGTTGCTAGGAAGTTTGTTTACTGTGATCACGTGGCAAATCGCATTTGTTCTCGTTGTTTCACTGTAAGCCAGTAAGGCGTGGCCTGCTGAAACAACTAATGTTGTATGTAGCTGAAAAAACTGTGTAGTATACCACGGCAGTGGATGCGGCAGCCCTTGTGTGAAGCCCTCCTCGTGTGAAGACCGAAGAGTGTAAAGACCAGCGACTCTACCTGATCCATGTCGGCACAAATGATGTTCAACTTCGCCAGTCGGAGATCACTAAAATTAACATTAAAGAGGTGTGTGAACTCGCAAATTCAATGTCAGCAGAAGTAATTTGTTCTGGCCCTCTTCCTGTTCATCGGAGTGATGAGATAGTTAGCAGGTTATCATCACTCAATGGCTGGCTGTCTAAGTGGTGTGCGCAGAATAATATAGGTTTCATAGACAATTGGAAAAGCTTTTGGGGCAGACCTGATCTGTTGAAAAGAGATGGTATTCATCCCTCCCGGGATGGTGCTGCTCTTCTATCTAGAAATTTGGCAAATAGTCTTAGAGCTGGCTAAACCGACCGTCTGCTAGCCGCCTCACGTCACAGAACTCAAATAATTCACAGCACATAGAAACTCTTTTACCTAGATATTATCACATAGAGACTGTGTCTGTACCTCGAACTAGTAAACACAAAAAACTTCCGAAACCTTTTAAGGGTAAAAATTTAATTGATGTTCAAAAAATGAAAATCACAGATAAATCAGATAAACAAATGATAAAGCTTGGGTTACTGAATATTAGATCTATTTCTTCAAAAGCACTTATTGTAAATGAAATTATCACAGACAATAAACTAGACTTGCTGTCTTTGACAGAAACCTGGCTAAAACCAGACAATTACATTACTTTAAATTAATCTAGTCCCCAAGGTTATGATTATCGACACTATTATCGCTACTGTATACAGGCCACCAGGGCACCATACTGACTTTATCAAAGAATTTGCTGATTTTCTATCAGAGTTAGTACTGGCTGCGGATAAAGTCCTTGTTGTTGGTGATTTTAATATCCATGTAGATAATAATAAAGACACATTGGATTGGCATTTGCAGACATTTTAAACTCTATTGGAGTTAGACAACACGTGTCAGGACCCACTCATTGTCGTAATCATACCCTAGATCTAATACTGTCACATGGAATTGATATTGATGCTGTTGAAATTCTACAGCAGAGCTATGATATATCAGATCATTATTTAGTCTCGTGTATAATACAATTAGCCAAGGCTACAAGGCTGACAACTTAGAAGAACTCGATGCTGCAACAGAAACTATTGGCTCTCTCTTTTGCAGCACATTAGATGCAGTCGCTCCTTTACGTCTAAAGAAGATTAAGGAAACGAATCCAACGCCGTGGTATGATGAGCACACTCGGGCTCTAAAACGAGCTGTTAGAAAAGCTGAACGTAGTTGGAAGAAAACAAACAGAACGGCTATAAGAAATGCTAGATCTACTTATTTTTCAAATCTCTTAATAGAAAACAAACATAATCCTAGGTATTTATTTGACACAGTGGCTAAATTAACTAGAAACAGAGATTCAACTGCTGACGTTTCCATAGAGCACAGCAGTAATGACTTTATGAACTTCTATACTTGCAAGATTGATAATATTAGAGAGAAAATTAAAAACATGCAACCGTCTACAGTTTCGCTTCAGACAGTGCACTGTAGTGTCCCTGAGGTAAAACTAGAATCATTCGCTGCTATAGGAGAGGAAGAATTATCTAAACTTATCAAATCATCAAAATCAACGACATGTATGCTAGACCCAATGCCGACTAAACTACTGAAAGAAATGCTTCCAGAGGTCGTAGGTCCACTTCTTGATATAATTAATTCATCCTTAACACTAGGATACGTGCCAAAAACCTTTAAGCAGGCTATTATTAAACCTCTTATTAAAAAAACTCAACTAGATCCGAGAGATTTAGTAAATTACAGGCCAATATCGAATCTACCTTTTCTGTCAAAGATACTAGAAAAGGCAGTTTCAACACAACTTTGCTCCTTTTTAGAAAGAAATGGAATCTGTGAGGATTTCCAGTCAGGATTTAGACCATACCGTAGTACTGAGACTGCTCTCGTTAGAGTTACAAACGATCTACTTCTATCATCCGATCGTGGCTGTATTTCTCTATTAGTGTTATTAGATCTCAGTGCTGCTTTTGACACTATCGATCACAACATTCTTTTAAATAGACTTGAAAACTATATTGGCATTAGTGGAATTGCTTTGGCGTGGTTCAAATCGTACTTATCTGACCGTTATCAGTCTGTAGTAGTTAATGAAGAGATGTTGTATCGATCACAGGTTCAATATGGAGTACCACAAGGCTCATAACTAGGACAATTGCTTTTCACTCTGTACATGCTGCCCTTAGGAGAGATAATTAGGAAGCATGGTGTTAGTTTTCACTGCTACGCTGACAATACTCAGCTCTATATTTCCTCGCGCCCTGACGAAACCTACAAATTCACAAAACTAACAGAATGCATAGCTGACATTAAAAACTGGATGACAAGAAATTTATTATTATTAAATTCAGAAAAAACTGATATCCTAATCTTTGGACCAAAAACTTCCTCACGAAAAAACCTTGAATACTCTCTAACACTTGACGGGTGCTCCATTAAACCTTCGTCCTCAGTTAGGAACTTGGGTGTGCTCTTTGATACCAATCTTTCATTTGAAAGTCATGTTTCTAGTATCTGTAAAACCGCCTTTTTCCATCTAAAAAATATATCTAAATTACGACATATGCTCTCAATGACAAATACGGAACAGTTGGTTCATGCATTCATGACCTCAAGACTAGATTATTGTAACGCTCTACTGGGTGGTTGTTCTGCTCGGCCTTTAAACAGACTAGAATTGGTCCAAAATACGGCAGCTAGAGTTCTTACTAGAACCAGAAAGTATGACCATATTAGCCCAGTTCTGTCAACATTACATTGGCTCCCTATTAAACATCGTATAGATTTTAAAATCTTGCTACTTACTTATAAAGCTCTAAATGTTTAGCTCCCCAGTACTTAAGTGAGCTCTTAATGCATTATAGTCCTTCACGTTTATTGCAATCTCAGAATTTAGGCCAGTTGATAATACCCAGAATATCAAAATCAACTGAAGGCGGCAGATCCTTTTCCTATTTAGCACCTAAACTCTGGAACAATCTTCCTAGCATTGTTCGGGAAGCAGACACACTCTGTCAGTTTAAATCTAGACTAAAAACACATCTCTTTGCTCTTGCATACACATAACACATTATCAATACATTAACATTTTTCAAATCCGTTAAAGGATTGTTACGCTGCAATAATTTGGTCAGCTGGAACCGAGAACATTTCCTATAACACTAGATATACCTGTACATCAGAATAAGAATGGCCTCTACGCTAATATCTGCCTCTCTGCTTATCCTGAGGTTTGCCGGGTGCTGGATCCAGGCCGTATCCAGATCAGATGGAGAACCTGTGTCTGGACCTGACTACAACGTAGCCCAGGAGACAATGGGCCTACAGATCCAGTTCTGGCTGCATCTATGATTCAGATTTTGAATCCCTGTGTCCGCTTACATATATTTATATATAATCTATTTTTAATCTCTATAATAAAAATGTATAATTCAGATTTTGATCTCCATATCCGTTTACATATATTATATATATCTTCCAAGTGTTTTTTTTCCCTCCTAGGACTTTTTTTCCCAGTGCTAGCATGCTGGGTTTTTCTCCTAGGGGGTTTTTTCCACCCCTGGGAGTCAGCTGACATTGGCTTAATGTAGCACCATCTTGTACCTGTTACATATTACCACGCTTGTTTGTACAGCTTATTTTTAACCACTTCCCTTTTTTCTGTGCTTCTAATATGTAAAGCTGCTTTGAAACAATTACCAATTGTAAAAGCGCTATATAAATAAATTTGACTTGACTTGACTTGACCTGTGCAACTCCACAGAGCAACGACACCGACAAGGCACTTGAGTACTGCACTTTTCTTTTTCCTTCTTTCCTTCCTATTTATACAGTGTGTTCTTGTCTGTCTGTCTTTTGACCTGTTTTAGATATGTGCTTCCAAATTCCCACTATTACTAACACTCGTAAATCGCATGCTACACGTTGGAGGCAGTGCAACCATAACAACCTGCGAATTTTACCCATGTCATCTGGTACATTACTTTCTATTTCCGTTGGGCTCTGGAATTGTCAATCTGCTGCAAACAAAGCAGACTTCATTACAGCTATTGCTACTTATTCAGATCTCCATCTCTTGGCTCTGACTGGGACATGGATCAAACCAGAGGAGACTGCCACACCAGCAGCCCTCTCCTCTAATTTCACTTTCTCTCACACCTCACGCCAGATTGGGAGGGGTGGTGGTACTGGTTTGCCTATGTCCAGTGAAGGGAAGTTCAATCCTTTACATTTACATTTAGTCATTTAGTAGACGCTTTTATCCAAAGCGACTTACAAATGAGAATAGTAGAATCAATCAAATCAACATGAGAACAACAGTACATAAGTGCTGAGTGAAGTCACAGTTATGACAGTAAAGTGCTCGTAGCAAGGATTTTTTTTTTTTTTAAATACACAAATAGATGGAAGGAAAATAGAAATCAAGATAGGAAAATAGAAATCGAGGTAAGTGCTACTATTACTGGGTCAAGTGCTGGCGAAAAAGATATGTCTTTAGCATTTTTTTGAAAATGGCTAAAGATTCAGCTGCTCAGATAGAGCGTGGCAGCTCATTCCACCAGCCAGGAACAGACCTGGAGAAGATCCGTAAAAGCGACTTTGTGCCCTTATGTGATGGCACCACAAGGCGCCGTTCACTTGCAGAATGCAAGTTTCTGGAGGGCGCATAAGTCTGAAGTAGTGAGTTAAGATATAGCGGTGCAGAGCCAGCGGTCGTTCTGTAGGCAAACATCAGAGCCTTGAATTGGATGCGAGCAGCTACTGGCAGCCAATGCAGACTGATGAAGAGAGGTGTGACGTGCGCTCTCTTCGGTTTGTTGAAGACCAGTCTTGCTGCAGCGTTCTGGATCAGTTGTAGAGGCTTGACAGTGCATGCTGGAAGGCCAGCCAAGAGAGCATTACAGTAGTCCAGTCTGGATAGAACAAGAGCTTGGACAAGAATTTGTGTGGAATGCTCCGATAGGAAGGGTCTAATCTTCCTGATGTTGTACAAGGCAAATTTGCAGGACCGGGCCGTTGTCACAACATGATCTGTGAAGCTTAAACAATCATCCATCACCACTCCAAGGTTCCTAGCTGTCCTGGAAGGAGTAATGGTTGATGACCCAAGTTGAATTGAAAGGTTATGACGAAGTGTTTGGTTGGCACCGACCACAAGCAGTTCCGTTTTTGCAAGGTTGAGTTGAAGGTGGTGGTCCTTCATCCAGGCAGAAATGGCTGTCAGGCAGGCTGCGATGCGACCAGCAACCGTCAGATCATCTGGTTGGAATGAGAGGTAGAGTTGTGTGTCATCAGCGTAACAGTGATAGGAGAAACCATGCTCCTGAATGACAGATCCTAGTGATGACATGTAGATGGAGAAGAGAAGTGGTCCAAGCACTGAGCCCTGAGGTACCCCAGTAGCAAGATGATGTGACTTGGACACCTCACCTCTCCAAGATACCCTGAAGGACCTACCTGAGAGGTAACACTTGAACCACTGAAGTGTGGTTCCTGAGATGCCCTTCGACATGAGTGTTGACAGGAGGATCTGGTGGTTAACTTTACCATCTCTCAGTGACAATGGCTCATTTGAATCAAATGCAATTACCATCACCTACCCTACTAAAATCCATGTTGTAGTTGTTTATCGTCCCCCAGGTCAGCTAGGTAACTTCTTGGAGGAGTTAGATGTGTTACTCTCATCCTTCCCTAGTACTTGGAGATTTCAACATCCATCTAGACAAACCTCAGGCTGCTGACTTCCACACTCTGCTTGCCTCACTACCTCAGCTACCCACAAATCAGGTAACCAATTTGACCTCATCTACACACGCTATGACTCCACCGACAATACACTGGTTACTCCACTACATACCTCAGACCACTTTCTCATCACTTTTAATCTCAACCTGACCCCTAACTCGACACACACTCCACCGGGTTACTTTTCGGCAAAACCTACGCTCCCTCTCACCATCCCACCTATCCTCTTTGGTCTCATCCACACTTCCTCCTCCTAAACAGTTCTTATCACTGGACACTAACAATGCTACTGACACTTTTTGCAACACTCTGACATCTTGCTTAGATGACTTCTGCCCCCTTTTAACCAGACCAGCCCGCACCACTCCATCTGCCCCCTGGCTCTCTGATGCTCTCCGCGAGCATCAGTGTAGACTCAGGGCTGCAGAGGGGAAGTGGCGCAAATCTAAAGATCCTACTGACCTTACCTTATATCAGTCACTCCTTTCTTCTTTCTCTACTAATGTCTCCAGTGCTAAAAAATTAACAATTCGACTGATTCCCGCAAACTTTTCAAATCCTTCTCTTCTCTTCTTTGTCCTCCTGTCCTACCTCCCACATCAGCTCTTACAGCTGATGACTTTGCCACATTCTTCACACATAAAATAACAACCATCAGCAGCCAATTCTCCACACCACACACTGACAATAACATCTTAACGGAAACCACAGGAATTCTCCGTTCCTTCTCCATGCTTTCTGAGGCAGAGGTTTCAAGACGTCTCGGGTTACGTCTGTAACCATGGTTCCCTGAATAAGGGAACGAGACGCTGCGTAGTCGCTTTGGGAACGCCTCTGCGCGTTTTGTCTTGAAGCACTCGTGAAATCGAACCAATAGTGTGACGGGACGTCAGTGCGGGTGACGTCACGGACCAGGAAACTATAAAGCACTCCTGAGAACAAAGAACGCCAGCTTCTGATATGGATGAAGCAGACGCTCACAGGCGTGCAGGGAGTATGGCTAAGCTACGCAGCGTCTCGTTCCCTTATTCAGGGAACCAGGGTTACAGACGTAACCCGAGACGTTCCCTTTCATGGGAACATCGACGCTGCGTAGTCGCTTTGGGAACGCTATCCCAACTAGGCCATAAGACCGAGTGCCTGTCTGTTATCTTACGACGAGAGCACCGAGGACCCTGGAGTGGAGCCCAAATCAAGGTTATACAACCTAATGAAGGTATGCTGAGATGACCACCCAGCCGCATCACATATCTCGTTAATGGGAACCCCCGAGATCAAAGCCTTTGAGGCAGCCATACCCCTAGTAGAGTGTGCCCGGACAGCCAAAGGTGAAGGCTGCCCGTATGACTCATAGGCAAGAGAGATGGCCTCAACCACCCACTTGCTCATTCTTCCTGATCCGGATTAATCAAAGGAGGAGGACAAAAGGCCTGCAGTACAATCGGTCCTGGGACGTTGGTGGGGACCTTGGATTTATAACCAGGTCTAGGATGAAGGAAAGCCCTGAACATACCAGGCGCAAATTCCAAACATGAGGGAGCAACCGAAAGTGCTTGAAGATCTCCAATTCTTTTGAGAGATGAAATTGCCAACAGGTGGACAGCTTTGAGAGGAATCTTCCAGACACCTCCTCTAATGGTTCAAAGGGAGCCTCAGCTAACCCTTCCAACACAATAGCCCAGTCCCAGGCCGGAGTTTTGTACGCACAGAAGGCCTCAGCCTCTGGGTACCACAGAGAAAGCGTATAAATAGGGGGTCTCTTCCACAGAAGAGTCCCCAAACAGAGCATGATAAGTGGAAATAGCCACTATATAAACCTTCAAGGTAGAAGGAGATAAACCATCCAAGTTTTATACTTGGAGAAATTGCAGCACAAGACTGATAGAAGAGTGGAACAGGTCCAGCTGACGTTGTCTACAGCAAGTAGAAACCAACTTCCATTTATTTGTCTGTATAGCTTTCTCGTGGAAGGAGCTCTGGAGTGGAGTATGGTCTCGACAACCTCAGTTGGGAGACCGGATTCTATGAGCCTAGCCCCCTCAGAGGCCAAGCTCAGAGTTTCCACAACTCCAGGCGGGGGTAAATTATCATGCCGCCCGCTTGAGACAGAAAGTCCTGTCTGATGGGGATCTCCACGGGGGAGCCGTCTAGAAGAGACACTAGGTCTGCAAATCAAACTCGGGTTGGCCTTAATGGGGCTATCAGTATGAGATAGACCCTCTCTAGGCAAACCCTCTCCAGAACTCCTGGGAACAGAGCGATCGGGGAAAAGTGTGTACAGACGTAACCTCGGCCACGTCTGCACCATGGCATCCAACCCCAGAGGGGTGGATTAGTCAGAGAGCACCACAGTGGGCAAAGAGATGTTCTTTCGAAGCAAATAGGTCAACTTCTGCACGACCGAAGTTCTCAAATGAGCTCCACCACCTCAGGGTGGAGACTCCATTCCCCGGGCCTCGGCCCCTGCCTCAACAGGATGTCTGCCCCCACATTTTGATGGCCCCTCGGGTGTGGGAGGAAGTATTTGAGTACTCGAAATACCGCCATCATTTCCACATGATTTATGTGTCAGGAAAGTAGATGGTCCTCCCAAAGACCCTGAGCCGAGCGACCACTCATGATCGCCCCCCCAGCCTGTGAGGGAAGCATCCGTCGTTAGCATTACATGACGACAATGAGCCCCCAACACAGGTCCCTGGGACAGGAACCAAGGCTTCTTCCACATGACTAAGGCACGAAGGCATTGCCGCGTGACCTTAATCATGCGAAAAGGATTTCTTCTCAGAGAAAACCCCTTGGTCCTGAGCCACCACTGTAAGGGTCTCATGTGCAGCAGGCCAAAAGGTATCACGTTGGACGCAGCTGCCGTAAGACCCAACAGTCTCTGAAACTGTTTTGCAGTGTGTGACTGGCCTAATTTCACCCCATTCACGGCCGAGAGAATGGAACGCACCAGAGCAGGAGACAGATGTGCCTGCATCGTGATGGAATCCCAGACTACCCCTAGATCGTTGGTAGTTTAAGCTGGAAGAAGCACACTCTTCTTGGCATTAATTCTCAGCCCTAGCCTTCTGATGTGAGACAGAACAACATCTCAATGTTGGACTGCCATATGCTCAAACTGAGCTAAATTCAACCAATTGTTGATATAATTCAACACGCGAACGCCCTGGAGTCTCAGAGGAGCCAGAGCTGCATCCACGCATTTTGTGAAGGTGTGGGGTGAAAGCTAGGCAGAAAGGAAGAACCCTGTATTGGTAAGCTTCGCCCCCGAAAGCAAATCTGAGGAACCTCCTGTGCTGAGGATGGATGGATACATGAAAGTACCCTCCAACCCTCTTTGGAACAAAGTACAGACTGTAAAACCCTGACAGCTTGCTGGGAGGAGAAACCCTTCTATAGCTCCTTTTTGCAAGAGCGTCAGAACTATGTGTTCCAATACCAGAGACTGCAAGGGGTCCACCACTATAGGGAAGACCCTGTTAAATTGGGGCGGGCGAGACCCGAATTCTGTAACCCTTTCTTTGTGAGCAGTACCCATTGAGAAATACTTGGAAGAAGTTTCCATTCTACCAGAAATCTACTAAGGGAACCAGTCTCTCAAGACTGGCCTCTGTTTTTTTTTTTTTTTTTGTTTGTTTTTTTTTTTTTGAACATTTGACTCGGCGCCCTGAAGCGGCGAACCGGCAGGGAACAACCGAATCAAATGTCGACCGGCCCTCCTCAGAGGGTCAGTGGAGACCGCTGCACCCTGAAGCACACGAGGTGGCAGGGTTGGCAGAACGGCCCCCTGAGGGCACCGAGGAGGGGCGGATACCATATAGTGTGGTAAAGAACCCTCTTCGGAAAGGGGCTACCCTCGAATGTCCTATGCCACTGGCGTCAGGACCTTTTCGAAGTCTTCTTGGTGATAACAGTCCGCAGATCTGTCTTACCCCACAAAGACTTCAGCTGTGTTGCCTGTCCCGGTCCCCAAGCTTTCTGCGGGGGAGCACGGGTGACAACACTTTTTTTTTTTTTTTTTTCAGTGCCCTGAAACGGCGAACCGGCAAGGAACAACTGAACTGACCACTCTATGACCCTCCTCTTCTTAGAGGATCACTGGAAACCGCTGCACCCTGAAGCACACGAGGTGGCAGGGTTGGCAGACCGGCCTCTCTTCTTTTAAATTCCTCAGAATTTAATGTATTCAATATTTCATTTAATCCTTAAATTAAATGCAGCCAAAAACAAACAGTCAAAAAGACAGGCTGAATATATTGGAATAATAAAAGAATTATAGCTCGTAATAGTTTGCAAGATATTATAGGGAAAAAGAGAAAGGGAACTCCCGTCTACTCAGTTCCCTCCAAATATATATAAACATTTTATATATAATCGGCTATATATTACGGGCACGATATCTATGCGCAGCCTCGGCAAACGCGAGATCCGAGCCGTATATTCTTTATTGCAGACTTAATCTGCGCGCTGCCTCGGCAAACGCAAGATCCGAGCTATATATTCTTTATTGCAGACTTAATCTGCGCGCTGCCGCGGCAAACGCGAGATTCGAGCCTTGCGTTGGACTTTTATTCCCTCGAGAATAAAGCCAACAGGAGTGGAGCTAAAAACTCCCGCTAGTGCATACTTCTCTTTACACTTCGGGACATTTTTATGAATGAACACTGTCAGCTGTGAACTGACGTGCATGCTCCACTCTCAGCGTGTGCATCCCTACTCGCTTTGTAGTATAGCACTCAAACTGCTGTTCACTTTCTTTATATATATAAATATATCTTCAATATTTGTAAGTTGACAAATTCAGAAAGATATTTAACTTCTCAGTTAAATCGAGAAAATAATCAGACAAGTCTATCACGGTCTGAATATTTCAGATTAACAAAATAATCATGGCTTTCAAACACAACTGACTATTTCTTCTTTTTTTTGTTTCTGATGTTAGAATAATAAACGTGTGATTTTGAAACACGATATGTGTGTGAGGTGGCGAGTCCTCAAATCAATATCACAATATCCACCTCCTCAGAGCTGGACATGTGTACCGGTGCCTCAGCCCGGAGGAAGAAACCGCAGAGCGTGCTTCCACCTGGGAGAGGCACTGAACCTGGCAGGTAAGGGCAGAGAAAGGGCAGCGCCCGTCTCTAACCCCTCTGCCAAATTCATCTGCGAACCCCATGATCTGAACCGCCTGTCTGCCTCGGCAGATGCGGGATCCGACCACGAAGAACGCGAGCCGCGGCGCCCTCCTCAAAGAGCGCCCGGCGGGAGTGGAGAGGTTTTATATTACAATGCTCGCAAACAACCCCCTCGAGGGCCGCCTGGGCATGCTCCGCTCCCAGACAAACAACACAGAGCTCGTGTGTATCCCCACCCGTGAAGTAATGAAGGTAGGGAGAAGCACACGGTCTGATGCCGTTTGCTCGCCATTATAGTGTCTTTTATATACATATATATGTGGTGTAATACTGATACTCTTGTTCTCAAACAAAAGAGATCGTCTCTGTATATGTAATTGACAGACAACACCAAATAAGACACACGATAACACAGAGCGCTGCTGAAGACACAGAAGCTGGCGTTCTTTGTTCTCAGGAGTGCTTTATAGTTTCCTGGTCCGTGACGTCACCCGCACTGACGTCCCGTCACACTATTGGTTCGATTTCACGAGTGCTTCAAGACAAAACGCGCAGAGGCGTTCCCAAAGCGACTACGCAGCGTCGATGTTCCCATGAAAGGGAACTCATCCTTTCCAATCACCCTACTACCTGTCCGCTAGACCCTATCGCCACTCATCTTCTTCAGGCCATCTCCTCTTCAATTCTACCTGCACTCACTCACATTATCAATTCTTCCCTTCACACTGGAACATTTCCCACAGCTTTTAAGCAGGCTAGGATTACCCCACTGTTAAAAAACCCACTCTGAATCCAGCACTTTTAGAAAACTACAGACCAGTATCCCTTCTTCCTTTCATTGCTCAGACACTTGAGAGAGTTGTGTTCAACCAACTGTCTACTTATCTCACACAGAAAAACCTCCTGGACAACTACCAGTCTGGTTTCAAGAGTGGCCACTCAACTGAGACTGCTCTGCTCTCAGTCACTGAAGCCCTGAGACTGACACGAGCAACTTCAAAATCATCAGTACTCATCTTGCTGGATCTGTCTGCTGCTTTTGACACAGTTAACCACCAGATCCTCCTGTCAACGCTTATGTCAAAGGGCATCTCGGGAACCACACTGCCGTGGTTCAAGTCTTACCTCTCAGGTAGGTCCTTCAGGGTATCTTGGTGAGGTGAGGTGTCCAAGTCACATCATCTTGCTACTGGGGTACCTCAGGACTCTGTGCTTGGACCACTTCTCTTCTCCATCTACATGTCATCACTAGTAGCTGATGTTTGCCTACAGAACGACCGATGGCTCTGCACCGCTATACCTTAACTCACTACTTCAGACTCAGAAACTTGTTCTGCAAGTGAACGGCGCCTTGTGGTGCCATCACAAAGGGGCACAAAATCACTCTCACAGACCTTCTCCAGGTCTGTTCCTGGCTGGTGGAATGACCTACCACACTCTATCTGAACAGCTGAGTCTCTAGCCATTTTCAAAAAAATGCTAAAGACGTATCTTTTTTATCAGCACTTGACCCAGTAATAGTAGCATTTACCTTGATGTCTATTCCATCTATTTGTGTATTAAAAAAATAAATAATAATAATTCCTTGCTACGAGCATGTTACTGTCATAACTGTGACTTCACACAGCACTTACATACTCATGTCATTCTCATGTTGTTTTGATTGATTCTACTATTCTCATTTGTAAGTCGCTTTGGATAAAAGCGTCTGCTAAATGACTAAATGTAAATGTAAATAAATGGGGTCATACCAGTCAAGTAGTAATAGCTGAACTTCAAAGGTCGTGAATTTGGTGGAAGGTAGCATCTTACATCGGGAACTAAAGTTTTCTTTGTGATTATAGCTAGTCCTCCACCTCTTCCAACAGGATGGGGAGAGTTATAAAAACAGTAGTCTGTAGGAACAAGTTCTGAGAAAGGTCTTAGATCTCCTACCTTCACCCAGGTTTCGGTGATAAACAGGAAGTCCAGGCTGTGAGAAGAGATAAAATCGTTGAGAATAAAAGTCTTGTTAACCAGGGAGTGAGCATTTATCAGTGCCATTTTTGAAGAATATAACATTAGAGTGTTGCGTGAGGCCGGTGCTTTGCTCAGAAAGCGAAGATTGGCAGTTTTTACTCCCTCCAGACGAGGCCGAATGACAATCCGAGAAACAGAGTCCTGTAGAAGTAGAACTGGAGAATCGGGAAGAGCAGGATAGTCTGCTGGAATAGATGTATGACAGCGAGATGACAGGATCAGCGCGCAGGTGGATCTTTAATCTGAGATTCTAATTTTTGGACTGAAAACTTCTTCACGCAATAATCTAGAATACTGTCTAACACTTGATGGCTGCTCTGTTAAGTCTTCATCGTCAGCAAGGAACCTGGGTGTGCTCTTTGATACCAATCTTTAATTTCAAGGCCATGTTACTAGCATCTGTAAAACTGCATTCTTCCATCTGAAAAATATATCTAAACTACGACATATGCTCTCATTGAAAAATGCAGAACAGTTAGTTCATGCGTTTATGACCTCAAGGCTAGACTACTGTAACGCTCTACTAGGTGGTTGTTCTGCTCGCTTGATAAATAAACTACAGCTCGTACAAAATGCAGCAGCTAGAGTTCTTACTAGAACTAGGAAGCATGACCATATTAGCCCAGTTCTGTCATCACTGCATTGGCTTCCTGTTAAACATTGTATAGATTTTACAAACAACTAAATGGTTTAGCTCCCCAGTACCTGAGTGAGCTCTTAATACATTATAGTCCTTCATGTTTATTGCGATCTCAGAATTCAGGCCAGCTGATAATACCTAGAATATCAAAATCAACTGCAGGCGGTAGATCCTTCTCCTATTTGGCACCTAAACTCTGGAACAATCTTCCTAGCATTGTTCGGGATGCAGACACACTCTGTCAGTTTAAATCTAGACTAAAAACACATCTCTTTAACCTGGCATACACATAACACATTATCAATTTATATTTTCAAATCCATTAAAGGATTATTAGGCTGCATAAATTAGGTCAGCCGGAACCGGGAACACTTCCTATAACAGCAGATGTACTCATTACATCAGAAAAAGAATGGCATCTACGCTAATATTAGTCTTTCTGTTTGTCCCGAGGTTTACTGTAGTCAACCGGATCTGGGCCATATCCAGCTGAGACCAAGGACACAACCACAACGCAGCCCTGAAGTATCAGCAGCGATCGAGTCAAGTAGATCATCCATTGTGAAGACATCATCAACACGACAGCCAGTGCCACATTTCCTCAACAGACCATCCATACCGGCGTGATGAATACGATCCTCAACTGAACACGACCACAACTCAGCCCTGAAGTATCAGCAGAGATCGAGTCAACTGGATCATCCAAAAATGAATTTTAGTTCAATAACTTACCGTTATGCTAGCTTTCACCTCTGATATTATAACAGTGTAGGAAACCCCCCCATCGGCCCAAAAACGGAATCCGACGGCCTGGGCGAAGGTTAACGCATGTATGTCTTTTCAGCTCCCCTGTGAAGTTCACTTAATTTCACTCATTTAATCTGACTCCAATATCAAATGATTATTAGTCTTAGGTTGTGTTTCCAATTAAAAAATGAATCATTGGTTATGTATTAATTTAGATATTTGATTATTCTGGGTATCCCGTATTTTCAATTATTCGGTCTGGGCGATTACCTTCACCCCGGCTCCAACCTCCCTCTGCTCCACCGTTGTCCATCAGTCCACCAGTTTCACCAGTATCCATCCTGCCTCCACTCACACCTTGTCCACTTGTCAGCCTGCCATCCCCTCTGGACTTCACTCCTCCGTCTCCGCTCCGTCACTCCGTCCCTCAGTTCCAGTTGGCCTCCTCACTCCCCCCGGTATTCGTTTTGTTGGCTGTCCTCCTGCTTCCACTGCGGCCTTCTGGAGCCCCGGCTGTGCTTCGGTCGGCGGAGCCTACAGTTCGGCCATCACCCGCCGGTCCCTCACCGCCGCCTGGGCTCAACGCCTCGAAGCCTTCGGCCCCTGACCCTGCATGGCTGCCTTCGGCCCCTGACCCTGCATGGCTGCCTTCGGCCCCTGACCCTGCATGGCTGCCTTCGGCCCCTGACCCTGCATGGCTGCCTTCGGCCCCTGACCCTGCATGGCTGCCCTCGGCCCCTGACCCGCCATGGCTGCCCACGGCCCCTGACCCGCCATGGCTGCCCACGGCTCCTGACCCGCCATGGCTGCCTTCAGCCCCTGACCCGCCATGGCTGCCTTCAGCCCCTGACCCGCCATGGCTGCCTTCAGCCCCTGACCCGCCATGGCCGCCCACGGCTCCTGACCCGCCATGGCTGCCCATGGCTCCTGACCCACCATGGGTTTTGGACCTGCCCTGGAGACCTCCACTCCAGTCTACTCCTCCCCCTGCTCCGGTTTGAGGTCTCCAGGGCGCCCGCCCCCCTCCCGGTTGTTACATCTACGGCGCGAGGACGCGCCTACCGGGAGGGGGAGGTACTGTTACAGATCCCTTGTTTCCCTGGACTCCATTTCCCAGAATCCTCCTGTTCTCCTCACCTGCACACACTTCCCTCGTCAGTTCCTCATCATCACGGATCACCTGCACCTGGACTCTATTGTTAGCACTCCTATATATTGCACTCACTCCCTTCACTCCTTGTCCGTTCTCTGTTTATGTTAGCGTATGTTGGATGTACTCTGCCTTTGTGTTCATTAAAGTATCGTCTATTTGTGGAAATCCGTATCAGCCTCATCTCTACACCAGCATCCGTAACAGAAGAACGGACCAAAAACGTTGGATTTTCACAGGAAAAAAAAAATGGAGACTTTCCCCAGCTCCCTGGATCCAGCTCCTCCAACGCCTCTCACCCTGACAGCCAGCGATCGCCTTATCGGGCTCCTGCAGGTAGGACGTTCGCTGGAGAGGTATGTGGAGGAGTTCGTTGAGCTTGCTTACTTGACTAACTGGCCCGACGCTCAGTTGATCTCCCTGTTTTTGGATGGATTGGATGACGACACTATCCGTTTTGATGAACCTGTTTTTTGTTTCTCCTTAAGCGATACTATCAATTTAATTTTGTGGTTGAATGGCTCCAAATTCTTAGTAGAAGAGGTTCAGGATCAGTGTTGTCGTCCGGTCCATCCAGAAACACAGTTGGCCGGGCCAGTCAGTCAACCTCCGGCTTCCTCCGCACACCATTCCAGCGAACTCCCTGCCTGCCCCAGGCTGGACCCATATTCCGCTACTGGGCCCAGTAAGCGGAGGAGGAGGAAGAAAGCGGCCCCAATGTCTCCAGAGCCCGCTCCAGTATCTCCAAAGCCCGCTCCAGTATCTCCAGAGCCCGCTCCAGTATCTCCAGAGCCCGCTCCAGTATCTCCAGAGCCCGCTCCAGTATCTCCAGAGCCCGCTCCAGTATCTCCAGAGCCCGTTCCAGTATCTCCAGAGCCCGCTCCAGTATCTCCAGAGCCCGCTCCAGTATCTCCAGAGCCCGCTCCAGTATCTCCAGAGCCCGCTCCAGTGTCTCCAGAGCCCGCTCCAGTATCTCCAGAGCCCGCTCCAGTATCTCCAGAGCCAGCTCCAGTCCCCACAGAGCCAGCTCCAGTGCCTGTGGGGATTTTAATTGTATTTGAGGGGATGAAATGGCCCTCAACCCCAGTCTCCTCCGAGCCAAGTTCTCCAGTCTCCGCCGAACCAAGTTCTCCAGTCTCCGCCGAGCCAAGTTCTCCAGTCTCCGCCGAGCCAAGTTCCCCAGTCTCCGCCGAGCTAAGTTCTCCAGTCTCCGCCGAGCAAAGTTCTCCAGTCTCCGCCGAGCCAAGTTCTCCAGTCTCCTCCGAGCCAAGTTCTCCAGTCTCCTCCGAGCCAAGTTCTCCAGTCTCCGCCGAGCCAAGTTCTCCAGTCTCCGCCGAGCCAAGTTCTCCAGTCTCCGCCGAGCCAAGTTCTCCAGTCTCCGCCGAGCCAAGTTCTCCAGTCTCCGCCGAGCCAAGTTCTCCAGTCTCCGCCGAGCCAAGTTCTCCAGTCTCCGCCGAGCGAACAGCGCCAGTCTCCGCCGCCGAGCGAACAGCGCCAGTCTCCGCCGCCGAGCGAACAGCGCCAGTCTCCGCCGCCGAGCCAGCAGCGCCAGTCTCCGCCGCCGAGCCAGCAGCGCCAGTCTCCGCCGCCGAGCCAAGTTCTCCAGTCTCCGCCGAGCCAAGTTCTCCAGTCTCCGCCGAGCGAACAGCGCCAGTCTCCGCCGCCGAGCGAACAGCGCCAGTCTCCGCCGCCGAGCGAACAGCGCCAGTCTCCGCCGCCGAGCCAGCAGCGCCAGTCTCCGCCGCCGAGCCAGCAGCGCCAGTCTCCGCCGCCGAGCCAGCAGCGCCAGTCTCCGCCGCCGAGCCAGCAGCGCCAGTCTCCGCCGCCGAGCCAGCTGCTCCTATGAACTGTGTTTTTGAACCCTCCAGCCCAAAGACTGTTTCCCCTCCCTGCCTCCCTCTCCCGCCTCCTTCCATATGTCTCAGCACTGAACCTTCACCTCAAGCCCCCTCGCCCAGATCTCCACCTCGGACCTCTGGGCGATTACCTTCACCCCGGCTCCAACCTCCCTCTGCTCCACCGTTGTCCAGCAGTCCACCAGTGTCACCAGTCTCCATCCTGCCCCCGTTCACACCTTGTTCCTTCGTCGGCCTGCCCTCACTTCTGGACTGCACTCCTCCGTCTTCGCTCCGTCACTCCGTCCCTCAGCTCCAGTTGGCCTCCTCACTCTCCCCAGTGTTCACTTTGTTGTATGTCGTCTGTCTTACACTGCGGCCTTCTGGAGCACCGGCTGCGCTTCAGTCGGCGGAGCCGCTGGTTCCGCCATCTCCCGCCGGTCCTTCAGCGCCGCCTGGGCACTACGGCATGAAGCCTTCGGTCCCTGACCCGCCATGTCTGCCCGCTGCACCTGACCCGCCATGGCTGCCCGCTGCCCCTGACCCGCCATGGCTGCCTTCAGCCCCTGACCCGCCATGGCTGCCTTCAGCCCCTGACCCGCCATGGCTGCCTTCAGCCCCTGACCCGCCATGGCCGCCCACGGCTCCTGACCCGCCATGGCTGCCCACGGCTCCTGACCCACCATGGGTTTTGGACCTGCCCTGGAGACCTCCACTCCAGTCTACTCCTCCCCCTGCTCCGGTTTGAGGTCTCCAGGGCGCCCGCCCCCCTCGGGAGGTACTGTTACAGATCCCGTGTTCCCCTGGACTCCATTTCCCAAGATCCTTCTGTTCTCCACACCTGCACTCACTTCCCTCGTCAGCTCCTCATCATCACGGATCACCTGCACCTGGACTCTATTATCTGCACTCCCTTTATATTGCACTCACTCCCTTCACTCCTCGTCCGTCTTAATGTTATGTTTACGTTGTATGTTTGGTTCCTCTTGCCTTTTGGATTAAAGTATTATGTATTGTGGAAATCCGTACCTGCCTCATCTCTTTAAACCAGTACAACTGTAACAATCAGTTGCTCAACGATGACTCTAAGAGTAACAATTGCATATACACACAATCTGTGAGATCTTCTCTCCAGATGAGCTTTATTGCTTTATTGCAGGGCACTTGATCTCAGTTTTTGTCTGAGCAGGAAAATCAAGTCTTACAACAGTGATAAGAATTAAATTTGTATTGACATGGAAGTATGCAGACGTCTTTTTGTTCCATTTTTTGTCATTTAAAAAACATTATAATGATCATGTTAGCTGATCTGTAATGCTCTGCCATGTTAGTTTGCACAGCAATTCGGAGAATCATATCTGTCAGATTTACAACACGTCAACTCCTCGACTTCTTCTGAAATACATGAAAGTAAGTGGCTGTTAGATCAGCTCAGCAGTCAATAAAACGGACAAGAGAGGTCACATATAGGACAAATCAATTAGGCCCAATATAAGGGACATCCCGGCTGATACGGGACAGTTGGCAACCCTAAGACCAAGGTTTAAAACCCACTTTAGACACTCTCCAGTACACCTCTGACAAGAGACCAGGGTTCTATTTCCCTGCCAGGAAACCATTAACAAAGAGAGAAAACGTCTAGGTTACTATTGTAACCCCCGTTCCCAGAAGGAGGGAACGGAGACGTTACGTCGATACTGACGTAATGGGGTCTCGCTAGGGAGCCCAATCACCTCCAAGGATACAAAACAAGCCAATGGGAATTGGCCTGTGAGATTTACATGCCGGGCCCCTCCCCCGGCATCCGGGTATAAATAGGGCCGGCATACTCACCTTCATTCATATTTTTGCTGAGGAGCCGAGACAGGTATCTGGCCGCTCAGCGGTGACTCAAAGCTATGGCAGGGGAACGTAACGTTTCCGTTCCCTCCTTCTGGGAATGGGGGTTACAATAGTAACCTAGACGTTCCCATTCAGACAGTCATGTTCAACGTTAGGTCGATACTGACGTAATGGGGTCCTGTGGAAAGCGCCATAGCAACTGAACCACGTTACGAGTGTTAGGGAGGCAGATGCTGGCAGGCTGAGGCATGCCAATGCAAGTGCGGCCCATACTCGCAACCCTCCAGCGCCCAGAGTATGCCCAGGAATGTCTTCCATACCAGTGGGATGGAGAGGACAGGGCGTTACCGTGGAGAAGTCGAAGCTGCTGTTCCTTACCCACGGGGAAGAGTGCTTCGGAACTCAATCCCTCGTTTTTCAGCAATGACAAAAACGCTAGGAAGCGTTCCCCAAGGAGGGGAAAGCTACGGAGACCACACCCTGCCCGAAGGGAGGTAATGTGTGGAAGACACATATGGACTGGTCTGAGAACAGTAACGCATATGGAATCTCTGATATAGGTCCTACCTTTCGGGAGGAACGACTAGCAATCAGAGACGGGGCAAAGCGAAGCCGCCCAGGGAAAGACACAGGTTTACCGTCAGGGTAACCTTACCATGGACAAACACATATGGGATTACCCGAGGGGAATCACGGCATATGGGCATCTAGCCCAGTACAAGGGCAGACCAACCGGGAATATACACACGAGTACTGGACCTAGCGCCAGACGCCTCCGCCACGTCTGGCCGCCGCAGGATGCAGGAGGAACTCCACAGGGTTCGCCGTTACGGGGAACTGAACTGAGGAGCGGAAAAAGTGCTCGCATTCCCTCTCCCGAGGGAAATGGCACAGCAAGCGAACACCCATGGCTAACTACGAGTAGAAAGCACACGGGTGGACACCGGTTCCACTCGGAGGTTATAATATCTCGCAAATGTGTTCGGTGTCGCCCAGCCTGCAGCTCTGCAAATGTCTGCAACAGAGGCGCTGTGCGCCAACACCCAGGAAGAAGCAACACCCCGAGTGGAGTGAGCTCGCAACCCGAGGGGGCACGGCTCGCATTGGGACTGGTACGCCAAGGCGATGGCATCCACTATCCAGTGGGCCAACCTCTGCTTGGAGACAGCCTTTCCCTTCTGCTGACCTCCAAAACAGACAAAGAGCTGCTCAGAGCTTCTGAAGCTCTGCGTGCGGTCCACGTACACACGCAGAGCACGAACGGGACACAGCAAAGCAAGGGCTGGGTCTGCCTCCTCCGGGGGCAGTGCTTGCAGGTTCACCACCTGGTCCCGGAAGGGAGTGGTGGGAACCTTGGACACATATCCAGGCCGGGGTCTCAAGATCACGTGAGAGTAGTCCGGCCCGAATTCCAGGCACGAATCGCTGACCGAAAATGCTTGCAGGTCCCCAACCCTCTTGAAGAAAGCGAGTGCGGTCAGGAGCACTGTCTTAAGAGACAGATGTATCAGCTCGACTAACTCTAAGGGCTCGAAGGGAACTCCCCGTAAGCCCCTAAGGGCAACGGATAGGTCCAAGGAGGGAATGAGGCAAGCCCTAGGGTGATTTAACCTCCTGGCGCCTCTGAGGGACTTGATGATCAGTCCGTGCTTCCCTAGTGACTTGCCATCAAGCACATCGTGATGCGCTGCGATGGTGGCCACATAGTTCTCTGACTAGTGGAGTGGTTCCCACAAGCTTTAAACATGCTGTGGTCCAGCCTCTCTTGAAAAAAACAAACCTGGACCCTGACATTTTAAATAATTATAGGCCGATCTCGAAGTTGTAGTTTCTCTCCAAAATTCTAGAAAAGGTTATCTACTCGCAGCTTTCAGCTTATCTCGCTGACTGTAACATGCTCGATACATTTCAATCAAGTTTCAGGGCATTTCACAGTACTGAGACTGCTTTGCTAAAAGTGACAAATGACATCTTATGCTCCCTGGATTCTGGGGACGGGGTCATCTTAATTCTTTTAGATTGCAGCGCAGCATTTGACACGATAGATCATAATATCTTATTACATCGTCTGGAGAGAGTGGTTGGCATTCAGGGAGTTGCATTAAGTTGGTTCTCTTCATATCTCAAAGGTCGCACTTTTTCAGTTAATATTGGCAAACATAACTCATCTTCAACACTGATCACATGTGGTGTTCCGCAAGGCTCCATTCTGAGTCCTCTGCTCTTCTCTTTATACATGCTTCCTCTTGGTTCTATCTTTCAGAAATACAAGGTTTCTTATCACTGTTATGCTGACGATACTCAATTCTATCTTCCTGTCAAGTCCACAAATGGAAATTCCATTTTAAATTTCATCTCCTGTCTGGAGGAAGTCAAAATGTGGCTGTCTGAAAACTTCCTAAAGTTAAATGGGGATAAAACTGAGGCCATTGCTTTTGGTTCACCTTTGTTTGTCACTAATATGGAAAACCAGTTGAACAAAGTTAAGAACCTTGGCGTCATCTTTGATTCTGACTTATTATTCGATAAGCAGATAAATTCTGTTGTCAAAGGAAGCTTTTTTCATCTCCGGTCCATCGCCAAATTAAAAAAGTTTCTCGCAAAGAAAGACCTTGAAGTAGTGATTCATGCACTTGTTACATCTCGGCTTGACTACTGCAATTCTCTATACATAGGTCTACCTCAATCCTCCACACACCGTTTGCAATTGGTTCAGAATGCGGCAGCTAGACTTCTGACAAGAACTAGGAAGAGAGAACACATCACTCCTGTTCTGTCCATCTTACATTGGTTACCAGTCAGATACAGAGTTGACTTCAAGGTTCTGCTGTACGTGTATAAAGCTTTACATGGGCTTGCTCCACAGTACATTTCCGATCTTCTTCACCCTTACTCTGCTCCAAGATCTCTCCGCTCATGCAATAAATTCCTCCTCTCGGTTCCTCGGTCTCGCTTAAAGACCAAGGGTGACCGAGCTTTTGCAGTTGCGGCTCCTAAGTTGTGGAATACGCTTCCAGTGAACGTGAGGTCTTCACCCACTTTGGACACTTTTAAATCTAGCTTAAAGACTCATTTATTTTCTTTAGCCTATGATGTCGCCTGAATTATATAAGGCTTATTGAGTGGTTTATGGCCTACCCTGCATGTTGTTATATGTTATCTTATGTATTAGTTTTATTATCTTATATCATGTGTAATACTGTACAGCACTTTGGTACAACACAAGTTGTTTTTAAATGTGCTTTATAAATAAACGTGAACTTGAACTTGAACTTGAACATAGACCTTCAGGGTAGAAGGGGACAGCCTCCGTTCCAAACCCTCTTGAAGGAAGGAAAGCACAACACCGACCGGGCTTCACCACTCAACGAACAGACTCCACTTCATGGCATAGGCGCGCCTCGTAGAGGGGGCTCTAGCCGAAGTGATGGTGTCGACTACCGTGGACGGTAGGCCACTCAAGTCTGCCGCGTCCCGTCCAGGAACCTTACGTGGAGGTTCCAGAGATCGGGCCGCGGGTGCCATATGGTGCCCTGCCCCTGAGAAAGGAGGTCCTTCCTCAGGGGGATGCGCCAGGGATGGGCTGTCGCGAGGAGCATAAGTTCCGGGAACCAGGTCCGGTTGGGCCAGTATGGCGCAACTAGCAAGACCTGCTCCTCGTCCTCCCTGACCTTGCACAGTGTCTGTGCAAGGACGCTCACTGGGGGAAACGCATATTTGCGTAGGCCCCGGGGCCAGCTGTGTGCCAGTGCATCCGTGCCGAGGGTCCCCTCGGTCAGCAAATAGAACAACTGGCAATGGGCGGATTCCCGAGAAGCGAACAGGTCCACCTGTGCTTCCCCGAACCGGCTCCATATCAGCTGGACCGCCTGGGGGTGGAGTCTCCATTCCCCCGGGAGCGTGAGCTGTCGTGAGAGCACGTTGGCCGCACGATTGAACTTGCCCGGGATGTAGGAGGCGCGCAGCGTGCTGAGTCGAAGTTGACTCCACAGAAGGAGATGGCGGGCGAGTTGCGACATGCGACGGGAGCGTAGACCACCCTGGTGGTTGATGTATGCTACCGTCGATGTGTTGTCCGTCCGGACCAGTACATGCTTGCCCTGCAAAAGCGGTCGAAACCGGCGCAGCGCAAGGAGTACTGCCAGCAACTCGAGGCAGTTGATAGGCCAATGGCGATGGGGTCCTGTCCAGGAGCCCGACGCCGACTGGCCACTGGATATGGCACCCCAGCCGGTGGTGGAGGCATCTGTTGTGACAAAAACATGCCTGGACACTTGTACTAGGGGCACACCAGCCCGTAGTAAAGCAAGGTCCGACCACGGGCTGAATGTGCGGCGACAACTCGGCGTGATGTCCACACGGAGTGAGCCGCGGTGCCATGCCGACCTCGGGACTCGGTCGTGAAGCCAGTGCTGAAGCGGTCTCATATGGAGTAATCCGAGCGGTGTGACCGCGGCTGCGGATGCCATATGCCCCAGGAGCCTCTGAAATTGTTTCAGTGGGACCGCTTTTTTCCACGAGAACGAGTTCAGGCAGTTCAGCACCGACTGTGCACACTCGTTGGAGAGACGTGCTGTCATGTTGACCGAGTCCAGCTCCACACCGAGAAAAGAGATGCTCTGCACGGGGACCCGAAACCCCAACTGGCTGAGGTGACTGAGCACCAGGTCCCTGTGTTCACACAACTGCTCTCGGGACTGGGCCAGAATGAGCCAGCCGTCGAGGTAGTTGAGGATGCGAACGCCCACTTCCCTGAGCGGGGCAAGGGCCCCCTCTGCGACTTTGGTAAAGACGCGAGGAGACAGGGACAGCCCGAAGGGTAGGACCTTGTACTGATATGCCCGCCACTCGAACGCAAACCGTAGGAACGGTCTGTGTCGAGGAAGGATCGAGACATGAAAGTACGCATCCTTCAGATCTATTGCTGCAAACCAATCCCGGGCGCGAACGCACGTGAGAATGCGTTTAACCGTGAGCATCTTGAACGGGAGCTTGTGAAGGGCCCGATTCAAGACACTCAGATCCAGGATTTGTCGTAACCCCCCGCCTTTCTTGGGTACTATGAAGTAAGGGCTGTAAAACCCAGACTCCATCTCGGCTTGAGGGACAGGCTGTATTGCGTCCTTCGCCAAAAGAACCGCAATCTCCGCCCGCGGGACAGAGGTTTTGGGACCTGTCACAGAGGTGAACAGAACGCCGCTGAACCTGGGGGGACGCCTGGCGAACTGAATCGCGTAGCCGAGTCTGATTGTCCGAATGAGCCAACGGGACGGGTTGGGAAGGCGTAGCCACGCCCCCAAGCTCCGTACGAGCGGAACCATCCGGACAACAGAAGTACCCACCGGGCGGCAGCATGGAGCACTGTGGCCCAACTCGGATGGCCTTGCGGCCAACGGCCGAACAGAAGAAAAAAAACACAGGATTTTCCCCCTGACCAGCGGTGCGGTCACCGTCTCCCAAGCAGCAGCTTCCGAAACCTCTGGGTCTCCCGTCTCAGGGCCGCTTCTTCGCCTCATTTTTCTTCTTTGAAGGCGGTTTGGCGGTCTGGGCAGGGGGCGTGGCCTTCCTGCGGGTGGCTCGAGGAGGATGGGAGGGCTCCGATCTCCCAGGAGCCGGAGCCGCAGGAGGATGCCCTCGGCGAGGAGCAGACGAAGGGACGGCCCGTGGTGGATTGGTGGCATCATCACGCCTGGGCAGGATGTGCTTGATGGCCTCCGTCTGCTTTTGCACTGCCGAGAACTGCTGGGCGAAGTCCTCGACAGTGTCACCGAAGAGGCCGGCCTGGGAGATGGGGGGCGTCAAGAAAGCGAGCTTTGTTGACCTCCCTAATCTCAGCCAGGTCCAACCAAAGATGCCGTTCCTGGACCACCAGGGTGGACATCGTTGGACCCAGGGAACGCGCCGTGACCTTCGTTGCCCGGAGGGCGAGGTCGGTCGCGGCGCGCAGCTCTTGCAGCAACCCTGGTTCAGCACTACCCTCGTGCAGGTCCTTCAGAGCTTCGCCTGATGGACCTGCAGAATCGCCATGGCGTGCAGGGCAGAAGCCGCCTGTCCAGCAGCGGAGTAAGCCTTGGCAGCGTGAGCGGCCGTGATCTTACCCGCTTTGGACGGGAGACGAGGACGATTCCGCCAGGTGGCCACCAACTGTGGGCACAAGTGCACCGCAATCGCACGTTCCACCTGCGTGATGTCCACGTACCCCTTGCCGGCTCCACCATCAAGGGTAGTGAGAGTGGAGGAGGCAGAGGTCCGTAGTCTGGCCGTGTTAGGTTTCAACCAGGTCTTCTGGAGCTCCTCATGCACCTCCGTGGAGAATGGCACTGGGGCGGGACGCAGCTGAGCGCTGCGCCCCGACCCCAGAAACCAGTCATCCAGCCGTGAGCGCTCGGGACACAGTGGAGGGTTCCACTCGAGACCGATGCCCGCGGCGGCCCGGGCAAGCATGGCTGTTAGCTCAGAGTCCGCCTCCGACTGAGCAACCATCCCAGAGGGCGGAAGCTCGGAGTCATCGTCGCTTTCTGAACCGTTTAGCCCACTCCCCGATGCAGCGATCGACATCCGATCCTCCTCCGGAGCGCCGAACGTGACGTGGGGCACCCCCGAAGAGGAGCTTGATGGCACATGGTGTTGTGGAGGAGTGGGAGGTTCGTGGGGACGGATCCTCAGATCTCCCAGAGCACTAACCGGTGGGGTAGTGACAGAGGGGCCTCTCACTTCCGTGTTAAAGAAGGAGAGACGCGATCTCAACACCAACATGGACATGCCCTCGCAGTGAGGGCACGTACCATCCACGAGCGCTGATTCAGCGTGCGGTCTACCCAGACACGTGAGACAGTGGTCGTGGCCGTCAGAGGAGGTCAGGAAACGACCGCATCCAGAAACACACGGACAAAAATACATCTTGAAAAAGACGCTGATCGCCCGTGCTTGCTCTTTCAGAAAACCTCACCAGCCGAAGCACCCAGGGATGAGTGCAGCACTGTCCTGTGGGCAGCGCGCAGTCACACTCACCGCTGAGCGTGCCTTTCCCACCAGCTGGAGAGAGAGTTGAGCAGCCACCAGAACAAAACAGCGAAGTAGCAATTAAAATTGCTGTTTTTAGGATCCTGTCCTATAGCAATTATAATTGCTGTTTTGCTCTCTTAGAAATTCACTCTTGAAGAGGTGAAGTGCGTAGATCCGATCCGATCGGCTCCGAAGCAAAAGTATGAATGAAGGTGAGTATGCCGGCCCTATTTTTACCCGGATGCCGGGGGAGGGGCCCGGCATGTAAATCTCACAGGCCAATTCCCATTGGCTTGTTTTGTATCCTTGGAGGTGATTGGGTTCCCTAGCGAGACCCCATTACGTCAGTATCGACGTAACGTCGAACGTGACTGACTGAATGGGAACAAAATAATGTAACTAGTGAACTATTCATTGGGGTGTTCACTTATCTATTAGACTGAATTATCATTACTTTGAAATAACAAATAAACATTATTTTGAAATAAGTTTATAATTTGCAACATCAGTAATGTTTTCCACTGGGTCAATTCAAGTCACCACTATTTATATAGCACTTTATACAATACAGATCGTTTCAAATCAGCTTTACAGTGATAACAGGAAAACTCTGGATTTTCTGTTTCAGAACAGGAGGTATGTCAAACCCGAGAAAGCAGGGTAAGTCAAGCCCATTTCTGAATAGAAAATTGACATAAACATATGAGAATCCAATATTTCTCCAAATGTGCATGCTTTTAAACTAAAAGCCTATATCCAGACTCTTTGCATCACAGATATACATTATAGTTTAAAGTATAATATAAAACCATTACTTTATATTGTAATAATATTTTTCTGTATGTTTCATATATCATGATGAGCTTGAGACATCACAGAAGGTTTTTTTCACAGCCTACCTGACTGAAATGCCTCATTAATATGCAAGTCATTTCAGCTCATTACTATCCAATTCTTTTGTCTTCTCAGGTGAGAATGGCCCATTTTCAGTGATGATTCACGCCTCCTTGCATACTGTGTTTCTTGGCAAAAAGTGTCTTACAAAAACTAAATCAATATATTGTTTTATAAGAAGGAATAGGCAGCATAACGTTTACATAATTTTGAAGCAAAAACTCTAGTCTACAACCTCCAATACCCAAAAGTCTTGTGAACACAGATTTACTATACTTTTTTTGGCCTTATTTCAGTGACTTAAGTTTTTTGTTTTTTCAATAACCACGCATAAATGTTATTCCTTCAAAAACACAAACATGTACATACTGTTACAGATCCCTTGTTTCCCTGGACTCCATTTCCCAGAATCCTCCTGTTCTCCACACCTGCACTCACTTCCCTCGTCAGCTCCTCATCGTCACTCATCACCTGCACCTGGACTCTATTGTCAGCACTCCCTTTATATTGCACTCACTCCCTTCACTCCTCGTCCGTCTTGAATGTTGTATAACGTGTATGTTTGGTTCTCCTTGCCTTCTATGTATTAAATACTACGTGCAATTGTGGAAATCCGTATCTGCCTCTTCTCTACACCAGCATACCATAACAGAAAGACGGACCCAAGAAGTTGGATTTTCACAAAAAAAAAAAAAAAAAAAAATGGAGACTTTCCCCAGCTCCCTGGATCCAGCTCCTCCAACACCTCTCACCCTGACAGCCAGCGATCGCCTTATCGGGCTCCTGCAGGTAGGTCGTTCGCTGGAGAGGTATGTGGAGGAGTTCGTTGAGATCGCTTATTTGTCTGACTGGCCTGAAGCAGTTTTGATCTCCCTGTTTTTGGATGGATTGGATGATGACACTATCCGTTTTGATGAACCTGTTTTTTGTTTCTCCTTAAGTGAAACTATCAATTTAATTTTGTGGTTAAATGGCTCCAAATTCTTTGTAGATGAGGTTCAGGATGAGTGTTGTCGTCCAGTCCATCCAGAAACACGGTTGGCCGGGCCAGTCAGTCAACCTCCGTCTTCCTCCGCATACCCCTCCAGCAAACTCCCTGCCTGCCCCATGCTGGACCCACATTCCTCAATTGGGTCCAGAAAGCAGCGGAGGAGGAAGCAGCCCGCTCCAGTGTCTCCAGAGCCCGCTCCAATATCTCCAGAGCCCGCTCCAGTATCTCCAGAGCCAGCTCCAGTCCCCACAGAGCCAGCTCCAGTGCCTGTGGGGATTTTAATTGTGTTTGAGGGCATGGATTGGCCCTCTGCTCCAGTCTCCGCAGAGCCAAGTTCTCCAGTCTCCTCCGAGCCAAGTTCTCCAGTCTCCGCCGAGCAAGCAGCGCCAGTCTCCGCCGAGCAAGCAGCGCCAGTCTCCGCCGAGCAAGCAGCGCCAGTCTCCGCCGAGCAAAGTTCTCCAGTCTCCGCCGCCGAGCAAAGTTCTCCAGTCTCCGCCGCCGAGCAAAGTTCTCCAGTCTCCGCCGCCGAGCAAAGTTCTCCAGTCTCCGCCGCCGAGCAAAGTTCTCCAGTCTCCGCCGCCGAGCAAAGTTCTCCAGTCCCCGCCGCCGAACAAAGTTCTCCAGTCCCCGCCGCCGAGCAAAGTTCTCCAGTCTCCGCCGCCGAGCAAAGTTCTCCAGTCTCCGCCGCCGAGCAAAGTTCTCCAGTCTCCGACGCCTACGAGCCCTCAGCTCCAGCCGCCGCCTACGAGCCCTCAGCTCCAGCCGCCGCCTACGAGCCCTCAGCTCCAGCCGCCGCCTACGAGCCCTCAGCTCCAGCCGCCGCCTACGAGCCCTCAGCTCCAGCCGCCGAGCCAGCCGCTCCAGCCGCCGCCGCCGAGCCAGCCGCTCCAGCCGCCGCCGCCGAGCCAGCCGCTCCAGCCGCCGCCGCCGAGCCAGCCGCTCCAGCCGCTCCAGCCGCTCCAGCCGCCGCCGCCGAGCCAGCCGCTCCAGCCGCCGCCGCCGAGCCAGCCGCTCCAGCCGCCGCCGCCGAGCCAGCCGCTCCAGCCGCCGCCGCCGCCGAACCTACTGCTCCTATGAACTGTGTTTTTGAACCCTCCAGCCCAAAGACTGTTTTCCCTCCCTGCCTCCCTCTCCCGCCTCCCATGTCTGTCTTCACTGAACCTTCACCTCAAGCCCCCTCGCCCAGATCTCCACCTCGGACCTCTGGGCGATTACCTACACCCTGGCTCCAACCTCCCTCTGCTCCACCGTTGCCCATCAGTCCTCCAGCCTCACAAGTCTCCATCCTGCCCCCGTTCACACCTTGGTCCCTCGTCAGCCTGCCTTCCCCTCTGGACTGCACTCCTCCGTCTCCGCTCCGTCCCTCCGTCCCTCGCTTCCAGTTGGCTTCCTCACTCCCCCTAGTGTTCACTTTGTTGTCTGTCGTCTGTGTTCAACTGCGGCCTTCTGGAGCCCCGGCTGCGCTTCGGTCGGCGGAGCCTTCGGTTCCGCCATCACCCGCCAGTCCTTCAGCGACGCCTGGGCTCAACGCCTCGAAGGCTTCGGCTCCTGACCCGCCATGGCTGCCCGCTGCACCTGACCCGCCATGGCTGCCCGCTGCACCTGACCCGCCATGTATGCCCGCTGCATGTCTGCCCGCTGCACCTGACCCGCCATGGCTGCCCGCTGCACCTGACCCGCCATGGCTGCCTTCGGCTCCTGACCTGCCATGGCTGCCTTTGGCTCCTGACCCGCCATGGCTGCCTTCAACCCCTGACCCGCCATGGCTGCCCACGGCTCCTGACCCCCCATGGCTGCCCACGGCTCCTGATCCACCATGGCCGCCTTCGGCCCCTGACCCTCCATGGCAGCCTGCTGCACCTGACCCTCCATGGCTGCCTTCGGCCCCTGACCCTCCATGGCTGCCTTCGGCCCCTGACCCTCCATGGCTGCCTTCGGCCCCTGACCCTCCATGGCTGCCTTCGGCCCCTGACCCTCCATGGCTGCCTTCGGCCCCTGACCCGCCATGGCGTTTGAGCCCGCCCTGGAGACCTCCACTCCAGTCTACTCATCCCCCTGCTCCGGTTTGAGGTCTCCAGGGCGCCCGCCCCCCTCCCGGTTGTTACATCTACGGCGCGAGGTCGCGCCTACCGGGAGGGGGAGGTACTGTTACAGATCCCTTGTTTCCCTGGACTCCATTTCCCAGAATCCTCCTGTTCTCCACACCTGCACTCACTTCCCTCGTCAGCTCCTCATCGTCACTCATCACCTGCACCTGGACTCTATTGTCAGCACTCCCTTTATATTGCACTCACTCCCTTCACTCCTCGTCCGTCTTGAATGTTGTATAACGTGTATGTTTGGTTCTCCTTGCCTTCTATGTATTAAATACTACGTGCAATTGTGGAAATCCGTATCTGCCTCTTCTCTACACCAGCATACCATAACACATACCTGTTCCTCACATATTATTGTAGCCTAGTTTGTGCTGAATACAGTGTAATGACACTTTTGTCATTAATATGTTTATGAACAACTGAAAAAAGCACAAATGTCAGGGCATGTCAAAAATTCTCCAAGCCCCAAATCAGCCTCAGACTCCAGAGGGTTAAGAGTAGTAAAATGGACAATAAAACATGTAAAACCTATTAAAACTCTGATACACAAATATACAGTTACATACAGAGTGGTTAAAACATGTTCATTATGTGACAGTGTCACAACCGTAAGATGTGTCCCAAACTTAGTGTCATATTAACTGTCCAGAACAATACAGCAATATTCAAATGTATTGCTTATAAATGTTCATCTGTTATAAAAATTAATCTGTTGCTGGCTGGTCCTTATAAAATGTAATTTAGTTACTCAAATCTAACTGGCCAAGAGTTTTGAAACAATCACATATAATACTTTGCCAAATCCTTACATTAGCCCTCTTCCTAACCAGGCCTGGTGCATGTTTCAGGGTCTCTGCTATATGGCCTTCAGCATCCATACTGGTGGAGCTAGACTTTGATTTCATTATTGCCCCTAAAATGTTTACAATACAAGTACAGTTTTTAGAGATGCACAACAAGGTAATCATCCATTTTGTATTAAAAATCATATAGAATTCTGTCACTTTAATGCTTCCTGATATTAAATCTAAAATAATTAACAAAGTACTAAAATAAGTACAGTAATATATGCAAATACTGTTATTTATTTGTTTATTTATTTATTTTTTACTTTGTAGAACTCGATAAACACAGAGTTCTTCAAGTTTCCTCTTCCCCTTCCTTCCTTTGACACTGTACAGTGCCCACACTTCAGAAGGTGCAATTTTTCGCATCATTCGCTGCACTGTTTCTGCATAGTTCGGCCTCAAGTGAAGAAAGATATTCAACCTGAATTTAATTTAAATGCTATAGTCAAATCATATGCGTAAACACATTGCAGTTTAGCTGTATTTTGTAAAATAAAATATGTCAGATTCTTAACTGTTTTTCTTTGGAGCTCCTCATCCACTCTCAGTTTCTCCTCAAATGAAAGAAAGTCAGGTAAATTATCAACAGCTGGGATAGAGTTCTCTGGCCCTGTATCATCCTGTCTTGCCTGCAGTAGTCATTGAATCAGCAAAGAATGCTCTTCTTGAGTTGCGAGTTGTCTAGTTTCATTACGACATTTAAAGGGTTAGTTCACCAAAATGAAAATAATGTCATTTATTACTCACCCTCATGTCGTTCCACACCCGTAAGGCCTTCATTCATCTTCGGAACACAAATTAAGATATTTTGATTAAATTCGATGGCTCAGTGAGGCCTGCATTCACAGAAATGACACCTCCTCTCTCAAGATCCATAAAGGTACTAAAAACATATTTAAAACAGTTCATGTGAGTTCAGTGGTTCTACCTTAATATTATAAAGCGACGAGATTTTTCAAGAATATAGTGATTGGCCGATTTCAAAACACTGCTCCGGTGCTTTTCGAATTGAACCAGTGACTCTGAGCACCAAAGTCACGTGATTTCAGCAGTTTAGTCATTTGATAGGAGATCCGAGTCACTGATTTGATTCATAAAGCTCCAAAGCAGTGTTTTGAAATCGGCCCATCACTATATTGTTGAAAAGTCGTTATTTTGTTTTTTTTTTTGTGCACAAAAAGTATTATCGTCGCTTTATAATATTAAGGTGGAACTACTGAACTAGCATGAACTGTTTTAAATATGTTTTTAGTACCTTTATGGATCTTGAGAGAGGAAGTGTGCAGACCTCACTGAGCCATCGGATTTAATCAAAATATCTTAATTTGTGTTCCGAAGATGAATAAAAGCCTTACAGGTGTAGAACGACATGAGGGTGAGTAAAAAAATTATATTATTTTCATTTTTGGGTGAACTAACCCTTTAACTGGAAATCTGTAATATAATTTCAGTTTGTAAGAATATCAGCTAAGGATGATTTAAAATATGAAACAATGTCACTTACTGTTATTTGTATATATTTTTATATATATAAAACACACACAAAAATATTTACTTAAAGGGATGCTCTGCCCAAAAATGAAAATAAAGCCCAGACAAAGATTTTTAGAAAAAATATTCTATCAATGTGAGTCCATATAATGCAAATGTATGGGACCTGCAAAGCAGACACTTCAAAATCACACAAAATGTTGCCCTAATGGTAATTTACATGACCCAGCTGATGAATCAGTATCTTCTGAAGCAAAATGATAGATGTGTGTGAGAGAAAACATACTAATAATTTAAACCTCAAAATGGTAAAATGCTGATAATTTTCCAGAAAAGGCTTTATTTGTCTTACCTTCAAATTGATGAGACATAATTGTATGTTCTCCACTCTGGCCATTCCAGTTTGGTGTGCTGCTGAAATCTTAAAGAATATACATTGTGTATACATACATTGACATATTTTTATAATTTAAAACCACTGATTTCTATGTGAATATATGTTAAACTGTAATTTATTCATGTGATCAAATCTGAATTTTCAGCATCATTACTCCAGTCTTCAATGTCACATGATCCTTCAAAAATCATTCTTATGTGATGATTTGATGGTCAAGAAACATTTATTATTATTAGTTTTTAAAGATTGAGGTTTTAAAGATTTCTTTAAAAAATTAAACAAATACTTTTATTCAGTAAGGATGCATTAAATTGATAAAAAATGACAATAACAACATTTATTATGTTACAAAAGCTGTCAATTTTCTTCAGCAAAGAATCCTGATAAAAATTGCATATTAGAATGATTTCTGAAGGATCATGTGACACTGAAGACTGGAGTAATGATGCTGAAAATTCAGATTAGAATTTGATTACAGGAATAAATTACATTTTAAATATATTCACATAGAAAGCAGATGTTTTAAATTGTAATAATGTTTCACAATATTACTGTTTTGCTATATTTTTGGGTCAAATAAATGCAGCCTTGGTAAACAGATAAGACTTCTTTTAAAACATATTACCATTCCAAAACTTTTGAACAGTATTTGTTAACATTAGTTAATGCAGAAAAAGCAATGAACAGCTGTGTTTTTATTTACTAACATTAGATTAATAGCAAATGTATTGCTCATTATAGTTTATGTTAATACGTAACTAATACATTAACTAATGTTTACAAATGAAACTTTATTGTAAACTCTTGCCAAAAGAAGAAAACCTCTTGTCAAAAGAAACATTTCTTACCCAATTGTTGTGGCATCATTGAAAGTGTGCTGTCTGTATGTATAGCTGCACTGTAGCCCCCTGCCATCTCTGGATCAGTGACATACAGCATTGGTAAATTACCAGCCATTCTTGATATACTGTATGGTGAATTGTGTAATTCTGCATATCTGTTTATGCTTACCAAAAAATCCAGCTCTTGGCAAGCTTTCAGGACCTTCCCATGTCCGTGCTTGCTCAGGTGCTGAAAATAATATGCAGAATCATAAGCAAATTTGCAATGAATTTAAGGTCTGAACTCAGAGGTGTAAATTCATGTGTGAAAATGATTCGTAATGCTCTCTGAACCGTTCTTTCACAGTTTAACCCTGAGGAATCTGGGCATTGTCATCCTGGAATATGGTCATGATGTGTCTTCCTACATGGTTGTTTAAGAAATGAAAATCTTGTAGGGTTAAAAGAACTGTTGCCAAACATATAAAATGCTAGAAACATAATATCCAATAATACTTGACGAAAAGATGTTTAACACTTTTCCTAACTGTAAGGATATCTGAATACTAAAAGAAATATAGCTACACTGGTACAGTAATTTACACAAGATCAGATATTCTATCCGTCCAGTTTGTAGACAGAGAAAATTCACATATAATAGTGTAAATGTCATATTGTGCCAGTGTCTTTGCTCCATTTGTAACGGAGGAATGTTTTTAGAAGAAAGCCACACTTTTTGACCGACAGGTGGCTTCAGCCGGTGGCTTCAGCTCCTACCTGAAGAAGAGTCTCACAGACTCTTCTGTGTGACGACACCTCTGGACGAAGGCATGGGCGGAGGGGACCGCTACTTCGGATTCCAGACTAAGAAAAATAGGTGGCTGGTACCCTAAACTACAGCCATAAAGGGCCACCAAAAACGTTGTTTGACCAAAAAAACTGGTACGACTGACTCGTGGATGAACCATGACCCCACTGGATAACGTCTGACCATAATTCATCTGGCATGAATAAACAACTCGGTGGGCACCCAGGCGGAGGCATTACCCCTTCTAAGGCCGTGCGGACCCTCGATTCAACCTCCCATGTGAGTGAAGAGACAAAAAGTTTCTCAGGTAAAATGCACTCGGGAGTAGATGGGCTCTCGGAATGATCAAAAATTCGAAACAAAGCATCGGGCTTGATGTTCTTAGACCTGGATTACCTGGATTAGAAAGTGAATATAACTTGCCTTTAGGTGGAGAAGTTCCTGAAGAGAAGAGAAGGAAGAGTAGCAGCCCGGGACTTACTGAACACTTCCTTCAGGTCAAGGTAGTCCTCTGGCACGTTTGACAGGTTCAGAAGAGGTCTACTTTGCTGATATGACTTGGGTGACATGAGGTTGAGGGATTCCTTCGGGGAACCAACCCCCTAGGGCCCCTCCCTTTCTAGCACATTGCAAGCTGTGCAGTTTCTGGATTGGATTGCTAGTCCTTCTCATATGGAAACCTAGCATTTCATTCAGAGCTCCAGCTGAGGGTCAGGCACCGCATTGCAGCATTGGAGAGAGTGCTGTTATGCTCTGGAAATGAGGGTGACGCTGCCCACTGTAAGGGTGTGTGCTTATGCTGACTCAAGTTCAGAGTTTACAGCCATGCTTTACCGGGGATTCTGGATGTGCATGGAAAACTTTGCAGTATGGAGTTATTTTGGCGCCATAAATATGGAACGCCAAGAGTGCCAAAATCTACATAAGTTTTTCCTCTCTCACTGCCCTCTTGGATGGGGTGGGTATACACAGACCACACCCACCTTGCATGTGAGGCCAAGGCACTCTTTATGCATGGGTATTCTGAGCCGGGGTTGAGCTGTGCTTGTTGACTAACCGTGATCACAGTCACGGCGCAGGCCCTTGGCCAGACGATATCCACCTCAGGGGTCCAGAAGCGCCCCCTGGCTTACCTTTTGAGGTGCGAGAGATTGTCAAGCTAAAGGCTTTCTCAACGCTCCCATCTCACGAGGTGGCCTTTTCGGTGACACTGTCGAGGACTGAGCCCAGCAGTTCTCCTCAGTTAGTAGCAGACCGGGGAGCTTCCCATGACAAACCATTGAGTTCATCTTGGGCCGCCCCTCAGTCTGCTCGTTGCCAAGGGTGTCGTCCCCTGCAAAAAACTCCAGCCCAGCCTGCTCTACTGTGTCTGTTGCGGGGAGAGGGCACCTCCCGTCTCTGCTGATGTTTAAGTGGTTGGTGAGAAAATCACCCCTGAGACGTGCGACTCAGAGATGGGTGGGGCTGCTCTTTCCACCCCCCAGAGGAGGGCCGGGTGGTAAATCCTTTTATTGGGTTTGTTTCTGTTCCGCCGCTGACCCAACAACCAAAAAAAAAAAGCAGTGTGCAGTTTGAGAAGGCAGCCAAAGCCTCTCCTGAGCCCCCTGCCCGACCATGGAACCAGGCAAGTGTGGCACAGCACACTCAGACCCTGCTACGGGCCGCCTCGCTAAGAGAGCCTCCCGAGCCGTGTCCCTGTGTTCGACCTCGCTGCCCCACTGTGGGTACGCCTGCGGTCCCTTTGATCCCGCTTGTATAGTCTCTGCGAGCCTGGTTAGCGCTCCCCAGTCTGTCTCGCTGGCTCATTCGAACCATCAGGCTCGGCTATGCAATTCAGTTCACCCGGTGTCCCCCCAAGTTCAGGGGCGTCCACTTCAATACAGTTCGCCCAGCGTCCCCCCAAGTTCAGAGGCGTCCATTTTACTACACCTAAGATGTCGATGCCCCCGTCTTGCGTGTGGAGATCACGGTCCTACTGGCGAAGGACGCGATAGAGCCGGTCCCTCCAGCCGATATGAGGTCAGAGTTCTACAGTCCCTACTTTATTGTACCCAAGAAGAGCAGTGGGTTACGACCTATCCTGGATCTGCGAGTTTTGAATCAGAGCCTTCACAAGCTACCGTTCGAAAAGCTCACGCAGAAACGCATTTTCAAGTGTATCCGTCCCCAGGATTGGTTTGCAGCGATCAACCTGAAGGACTCGTACTTTCATGTCTCGATTCTTCAGCGACACAGGCCATTCCTGCATTTCGTGTTCGAAGGACGAGCATATCAGTTCAGAGTCCTACCCTTCGGGCTGGCCCTGTCTCCCCGCATCTTCATGAAAGTCGTGGAGGGAGCCCTTGTTCCCATGAGAGAACAGGGTGTTCACCTTCTCAACTATCTCGACGACTGACTCATTCTAGCACAGTCTCAGAAGCAGTTGTGCGAACACAGGGATTTGGTGCTCAGACACCTCAGCCAGTTGGGTCTTCAGGTCAACTGGGAAAGTTTGGGTTACCTTATTTATAGATCCGTCAATAAGGATTCCAGAAGACGTGAACAAGAACACTTTCCAACTTTATTTATGCATGATACCCACTAGTCGCATAGAGGTGACTCACTCACGTACATTGTGTGGGTGGGGCATTGCCTTCTTGCGTCATGACTGAGAATAAATGAAATGTTTATACATTATATCACTCTTTTTTTTTAAATTAGCAAATACTATTGTATTTCAATAGCACTAAAGCTTAAAAAAAAACCTCTGTATGCTTAGTATGCTTAACCATTGATAACTTTAAGGAATTTATTGACGAACTTCATTCTCGAATGACATGAACACTTTACATCAATGAGTCTGAACAGTCCTTGTTGTATAGACCGTCTGAAACAACAACATTAAACAGGGTCTGGGTGTTTAGCTACACTACACAATCCATTTAGGCATACTCAGAGAGGTATGCAGGAGGTCTGAGGTTATGCTTCGATGCCTATGTGGGAGTGTGCATATGTCAGTTTCTTCTGTCTAATTTTCAAATCCTAATTCCAACCAATGATCTTGTGTCTCCTGGTTGAGTCTTTTAACACTCAGGTGTCGGCTGGTCGTGCCAGTGATACAACCTTGCTTTTTTTTCTTATCAGTATGAAAGAGACTCAAAATACTCCGTCAATTTTTCACATACAATTAAGAATTATACACCATTTTAATCTGTGAAATATCTTCTTTTATTTGTGTACACTCAGAGTAAAAACAAAATGTTATGCTTTTTGCAAAATAAAGAAAATTAACATGATGCGTGATCTGTCGTCTCCCTCTGAATGAAGTCCAATCTGATAGTTCTCAGAAAATGAACTGTAATTTAGTGAATACTAATGACACAAAAATGAGACTTATGTCTAAAGAAATGTTGAAATGTCAGGTTTTAAATTATGTAAGTCAAATTGAAAACAAAAATTTTCTGTTTATGTAATCTGAAAAGAGACACATGTCAGACGTCCGTGAGTCAGCTCATTATCCACTAATGCAGCCACGCCCACGGAGCGATTGCTATTCAGACAATACATGTATACATTGTCGCAATCGTGTATTTATTATCTTCAAAAGTGTCTATCTGCATGTTATAGCCATGGTTAGTGATCTCTGGAAGCCTCTGTTAGTTCCTGGAATGTTACATGGTATGCCTGTTCTTCACTGAATCATTTGTGGACTAAATGTGCACAGATCGCCCTCCAGCTGCAAGAATGAATTGAAAACACAGTATCCAGCGCTCATAGTGATGACAATAAATACTGAATAAATATTACTCCTCTGTATAGAAAATTGACATAAACATATGAGAATCCATCAATATTTCTCCAAATGTGCATGCTTTTAAAGGTGCCCTAGAATGCTTTTTCACAAGATGCAATATAAGTCTAAGGTGTCCACTGAATGTGTCTGTGAAGTTTCAGCTCAAAATACCCCATAGATTTTTTAAAATTAATTTTTGTAACTGTCTATTTTGGGGCATCATTAAATATGCACCGATTCAGGCTGTTTTCCCTTTAAATCCTTGCGTTCCCTGCCTCCGAGCTTGCGACTCTATAATACATTACATAAAGTTCACACAGCTAATATAACCCTCAAAATGGATCTTTACAAAATGTTTGTCATGCATGCTACATGCATGCATCAGATCATGTAAGTATAGTATTTATTTGGATGTTTACATTTGATTCTGAAGGAGTTTGATAGTAGCCTTGCTGCGGCAAACGGGCTAAACCTAACATTACACACTGTTGGAGAGATTTATAAAGAATGATGTTGTGTTTATGAATTATACAGACTGCAACTGTTTAAAAATGAAAATAGCGACGGCTCTGGTCTCTGTGAATACAGTAATAAACGATGGTAACTTTAACCATATTTAACAGTAGATTAGCAACATGCTAAAGAAACATTTAGAAAGATAATTTACAAATATCACAAAAAATATCATGATATCATGGATCATGTCAGTTATTATTGCTCCATCTGACATTTTTCGCTATTGTCCTTGCTTGCTTACCTAGTCTGATGATTCAGCTTTGCAGCTCCAGATGTTAATACTTGTCTAATGCCTTGAACATGGGCTGGCATATGCAAAAGTTGGGGGCATGCTTATTAATGATCCCGACTGTTACGTAACAGTCTGTGTTATATTGAGATTCGCCTGTTCTTCTGAGGTCTTTTAAACAAATAAGATTTACATAAGAAGGAGGAAACAATGGTGTTTGAGACTCTAATGTATGTTATGTTGACTGTATGTTATTTCCATAAACTGAACTCTTGTTATTCAACTATGCCAAGGTATATTAAATTTTCAATTCTTTGGCACCTTTAAGCTAAAAGCCCTGATGGATGTTGTTTTGTCAAAGGTTTTTCATATTCATAACTCCTGACGCATAGGCTATTAACAAATTATGGTTACTATAAGAGTAAAACAGAGGTCAAAATGTGAAGCTTGAGTCTTAGATCTTTTTAATGATGTATAGTTCCCTTTCGTGGGAACTGTTGACGCTGCATGGTAATGCATTGGGAACCTTCTGCGTGATGTTGTCACTGAAGCACTCATGTATCTAGCCAATCACGTAGCGAGACGTCAGAGACGGGTGACGTCACGGACCAGGAAACTATAAAGCACACTCGGATGCAGAGCACGCCAGCTTCTGTGTCTTCAGCAAGCGCTCTATGTTATCTTGTGTGTCTTATTTGGTGTTGTTTGTCCCGCTTCATTGCAAATATTAGCTCTGCAGTACACCATACACACACACACATATATATATATATATATATATATATATATAGTGAATAAGACACGAGTAAAATGGCGGAAGGTAGACAATTTAAGAAGTGTGTTCACGCATGTCCAAGGTACATTCCAGATGGGGACACCCATGAAATGTGTGTTGTCTGCCTGGGGGTTGAGCATGCACAGGCAGCTCTCGAGGGGGCTGTCTGTGTCCATTTCGAAAAGCTCACCCTCAGAGTTTTAAGATCATGTCAGGCACTCTTTAACAATATCTTTTAACAATTTAAAACTAAAAATCGACTGCCCGCTCGGTCACTACCCCAGCGTCGGGGTTTGCCTTTCTTTCCTGACCTCCACACCGAGGTCTCGAGGTCATGGAAAAAGCCGGCATCATATCGCGTGTTCAGCCCCCAGACCTCAATGTATAGTGACATCGTGGGGCTGAAACAGCAAGGCTATGCAGCGATGCCTCGGGTGGAAGAGATGCTTGCGGGCTATCTCTCCCCCGAATCTGCATCATCGCTGAAAACCCCGACGTTGCCCATCAAGCCACAAAGCTTGGTGGGCAAGGCTTACGCGGCAGCAGGTCAGGCAGCGGCATGCTTACACACCATGTCGCTCCTGCAAGCATATCAAGCTGACCTGCTGGGGGAAGTGGAGAATAGTGGGGAGGCCACGTATGAGTGCATCCAGGAGATCAGGATGGCAACTGACCTGGCTCTCCGTGCCACCAAAGAGACGGCAAAAGAAATCGACCGCTCTATGGCAGCATTAGTGGCTATGGAGAGGCACTTGTGGCTGAAGGGAACGTGACAAAGCCTCCCTTATGGACGCGCCGCTGTCTCCTGCGGGCCTCTTCGGCGCTTGGGGTTCCAGGAGGCTAAGAAACAGTCTACGGCGTTCCAGAGGTTCATCCCCCGCAAACCTAGAAGGTCCTCAGCCTGCCAAGAGGCTCTTCCTCGCGGTGCCACATGCGATGGCACTGGACGCTTGGTGGACGGCCCAATCCTGAGGGCAGCCGGCAGCGAGTCCCCCGTCCCCTGCTCCTCCCCTTCATGGCGGACGGCGGCGACTCCTCCGCTCCCTCCAGGACGGCAGCCACCCCACCTCGTCCCAGGAGCACGGCATCCGGGTCTCCGTCCCACCTTTCACAAGGCTCCAGCACCACCGCCTCGGGAAGCCTCTCGCGGTCTTCACTCCCGCGATCCCCCTCAGCAGCGAGGGCTCTTCGACAGCATGTCCCTCCTTCCTCCCGGGTTTCGGCACCAATGTAACACGGTTAGTAGTTGTGGGAAGAAGGAGGCGGGAACCGGCGAACATTCAACGTAACTTTAATATAAAATAAACAAACAAAACGAAAGTAATGCCGGCAGACCCTCGCGGACGTCTGCCGGCCACACAAACATAACAAAACATAAAATAAAGTCCAGGCCTGGTCCTCTCTCGTCCTTCATTGTAGTCGCTCCTCCTTTTATGCCTCCGGAGCTCCTCCGTGAGAGACTCGAGGCCGGCACGCCTCGCAGGTGACGCTCATTATCACTCGCGTCACCGGCCTCGCGCCGTTCCCTCATGGCTCTCGCCCGCCCTGCTCGTCACAGCAGCTTACATCCCGGGACATCAAAATTTGGAGCAGATGCCCTGTCGAGGCAGGGGCCAAGGCCCTTGGAGTGGAGACTCCACCCAGAAGTAGTGGATCTCCTATGAAAAAAATTTTCGGTCGAGCGGAAGTCGACCTGTTTGCTTGGGGAGAATCAACCCAGTGTCCGCTCTGGTACTCCCTAACACATCCAGCACCTTTGGGTCTGGATGCTATGGTACAGACGTGGCCGAGGCGGCGCCTGTACGCATTTCCCCTGATCGCCCTGTTCCCGGGAGTTCTGGAAAAAGTACGCCGAGAAGGGGCCAGTGTAATACTGGTAGCTCCATTCTGGCCAACCAGGATATGGTTCTCAGACCTAGTGTCACTACTCAACGGCTCCCCCATGGAGCTTCCTCTCAGACAGGACCTCCTGTCTCAAGCAGGCGGCATGATTATACATCCCCGCCCAGAACGACTGAAACTATGGGCTTGGCCTCTGAGGGGGCCAGACTCGTAGATGACAGAAACCTGGCTAAAACCGGACGATTACATTACTTTAAATGAGTCTAGTCCTCAAGGTTATGATTATCGACACAATCCTCGACAGAAAGGAAAAGGGGGAGGTGTTACTGTAATTTAAAGTAATATTGACAGTATCAGCCAGAAGTCTTTCAAATATAATTCTTTCGAAGTGATGGTGCTTTATGTAACATAATGCAAGTTGACATTTGTGTTGGCTACCAGGACACCATACAGACTTTATCAAAGACAGGCCACCAGGACACCATACAGACTTTATCAAAGAGATTGCAGATTTTCTATCAGAATTAGTACTAGCTGCAGATAAAGTCCTTGTTGTTGGTGATTTTAATATCCATGTAGATAATAAAAAAGACTCATTAGGATTGGCATTTACAGACATTCTAAACTCTATTGGTGTTAGACAACATGTGTCGGGACCCACTCATTGTCGTAATCATACTTTAGATCTAATATTGTCACACGGAATCGATATTGATGCCGTTGAAATTCTGCAGCAGAGTGACGACATCTCAGATCATTATCTAGTCTTGTGTATACTGCATTTAGTCAAAGAGGCTAAACTGCCTCCCTGCCATAAATATGGTAGAACCATCACTTCTGCCACTAAAGATTGCTTTATTAATAATCTTCCTGATCAGTTTCATCATCTTAGCATCCCAGATAGCTTAGAAGACCTCGATATTGCAACAGAAACTATTGCCTCTGTCTTTTCCAGCACTAGACTCAGTTGCTCCTTTGCGTTTAAAAAAGATTAAGGAAATTAATCCAACACCATGGTACAATGAGCACACTCAGGCCCTAAAAACAGCAGTTAAAAAAATGGAGCGCAGATGGAAGAAAACAAAACTAGAAGTATTTCGCATTTCGTGGAGAGAGAAAATGACTGAGTACAGAAAGGCCTTAAAAACTGCTAGATCTGCCTATTTTTCAAAACTTTTAGAAGAATATAAACACAACCCTAGGTATTTATTTGTTTCCAAAGAGCACAGCAGTAATGACTTTATGAACTTCTTTACTTGCAAGATTGATAATATTAGAGAAAAAATTATAACCATGCAACCTTCTACTACAGTCTTGTGTCAGACAGTGCATTGTAGTGTCCCTAAAGAAAAATTCAATTCATTTACTGCTTTAGGAGAGGAAGAATTGTCTAAACTTGTTAAATCATCAAAATCATCCACATGTATGTTAGACCCTATACCGACTAAGCTATTGAAAGAGATGCTTATAGAGGTCATAGATCCTCTTCTTAATATTGTTAATTCATCTTTATCGCTAGGATACGTACCAAAAACCTTTAAGCTGGCTGTTATTAAACCTCTTATTAAAAAACCACAACTTGATCCTAGAGAATTAGTCAATTACAGGCCGATTTCAAATCTCACTTTTCTGTCAAAAATACTAGAAAAGGCAGTTTCATCACAACTATGTTCTTTTTTTTAGAAAGAAATAGTATCTGTGAAGATTTCCAGTCAGGATTTAGACCATACCATAGTACTGAGACTGCTCTCATTAGAGTTACTAATGATTTGCTCTTATCATCAGATCGTGGTTGTATCTCTCTATTAGTGTTACTGGATTTCTCCAAATGTGCATGCTTTTAAAGGTGCCCTAGAATGCTTTTTCACAAGATGCAATATAAGTCTAAGGTGTCCACTGAATGTGTCTGTGAAGTTTCAGCTCAAAATACCCCATAGATTTTTTAAAATTAATTTTTGTAACTGTCTATTTTGGGGCATCATTAAATATGCACCGATTCAGGCTGTTTTCCCTTTAAATCCTTGCGTTCCCTGCCTCCGAGCTTGCGACTCTATAATACATTACATAAAGTTCACATAGCTAATATAACCCTCAAAATGGATCTTTACAAAATGTTTGTCATGCATGCTACATGCATGCATCAGATCATGTAAGTATAGTATTTATTTGGATGTTTACATTTGATTCTGAAGGAGTTTGATAGTAGCCTTGCTGCGGCAAACGGGCTAAACCTAACATTACACACTGTTGGAGAGATTTATAAAGAATGATGTTGTGTTTATGAATTATACAGACTGCAACTGTTTAAAAATGAAAATAGCGACGGCTCTGGTCTCTGTGAATACAGTAATAAACGATGGTAACTTTAACCATATTTAACAGTAGATTAGCAACATGCTAAAGAAACATTTAGAAAGATAATTTACAAATATCACAAAAAATATCATGATATCATGGATCATGTCAGTTATTATTGCTCCATCTGACATTTTTCGCTATTGTCCTTGCTTGCTTACCTAGTCTGATGATTCAGCTTTGCAGCTCCAGATGTTAATACTTGTCTAATGCCTTGAACATGGGCTGGCATATGCAAAAGTTGGGGGCATGCTTATTAATGATCCCGACTGTTACGTAACAGTCTGTGTTATATTGAGATTCGCCTGTTCTTCTGAGGTCTTTTAAACAAATAAGATTTACATAAGAAGGAGGAAACAATGGTGTTTGAGACTCTAATGTATGTTATGTTGACTGTATGTTATTTCCATAAACTGAACTCTTGTTATTCAACTATGCCAAGGTATATTAAATTTTCAATTCTTTGGCACCTTTAAGCTAAAAGCCCTGATGGATGTTGTTTTGTCAAAGGTTTTTCATATTCATAACTCCTGACGCATAGGCTATTAACAAATTATGGTTACTATAAGAGTAAAACAGAGGTCAAAATGTGAAGCTTGAGTCTTAGATCTTTTTAATGATGTATAGTTCCCTTTCGTGGGAACTGTTGACGCTGCATGGTAATGCATTGGGAACCTTCTGCGTGATGTTGTCACTGAAGCACTCATGTATCTAGCCAATCACGTAGCGAGACGTCAGAGACGGGTGACGTCACGGACCAGGAAACTATAAAGCACACTCGGATGCAGAGCACGCCAGCTTCTGTGTCTTCAGCAAGCGCTCTATGTTATCTTGTGTGTCTTATTTGGTGTTGTTTGTCCCGCTTCATTGCAAATATTAGCTCTGCAGTACACCATACACACACACACATATATATATATATATATATATATATATATATATATAGTGAATAAGACACGAGTAAAATGGCGGAAGGTAGACAATTTAAGAAGTGTGTTCACGCATGTCCAAGGTACATTCCAGATGGGGACACCCATGAAATGTGTGTTGTCTGCCTGGGGGTTGAGCATGCACAGGCAGCTCTCGAGGGGGCTGTCTGTGTCCATTTCGAAAAGCTCACCCTCAGAGTTTTAAGATCATGTCAGGCACTCTTTAACAATATCTTTTAACAATTTAAAACTAAAAATCGACTGCCCGCTCGGTCACTACCCCAGCGTCGGGGTTTGCCTTTCTTTCCTGACCTCCACACCGAGGTCTCGAGGTCATGGAAAAAGCCGGCATCATATCGCGTGTTCAGCCCCCAGACCTCAATGTATAGTGACATCGTGGGGCTGAAACAGCAAGGCTATGCAGCGATGCCTCGGGTGGAAGAGATGCTTGCGGGCTATCTCTCCCCCGAATCTGCATCATCGCTGAAAACCCCGACGTTGCCCATCAAGCCACAAAGCTTGGTGGGCAAGGCTTACGCGGCAGCAGGTCAGGCAGCGGCATGCTTACACACCATGTCGCTCCTGCAAGCATATCAAGCTGACCTGCTGGGGGAAGTGGAGAATAGTGGGGAGGCCACGTATGAGTGCATCCAGGAGATCAGGATGGCAACTGACCTGGCTCTCCGTGCCACCAAAGAGACGGCAAAAGAAATCGACCGCTCTATGGCAGCATTAGTGGCTATGGAGAGGCACTTGTGGCTGAAGGGAACGTGACAAAGCCTCCCTTATGGACGCGCCGCTGTCTCCTGCGGGCCTCTTCGGCGCTTGGGGTTCCAGGAGGCTAAGAAACAGTCTACGGCGTTCCAGAGGTTCATCCCCCGCAAACCTAGAAGGTCCTCAGCCTGCCAAGAGGCTCTTCCTCGCGGTGCCACATGCGATGGCACTGGACGCTTGGTGGACGGCCCAATCCTGAGGGCAGCCGGCAGCGAGTCCCCCGTCCCCTGCTCCTCCCCTTCATGGCGGACGGCGGCGACTCCTCCGCTCCCTCCAGGACGGCAGCCACCCCACCTCGTCCCAGGAGCACGGCATCCGGGTCTCCGTCCCACCTTTCACAAGGCTCCAGCACCACCGCCTCGGGAAGCCTCTCGCGGTCTTCACTCCCGCGATCCCCCTCAGCAGCGAGGGCTCTTCGACAGCATGTCCCTCCTTCCTCCCGGGTTTCGGCACCAATGTAACACGGTTAGTAGTTGTGGGAAGAAGGAGGCGGGAACCGGCGAACATTCAACGTAACTTTAATATAAAATAAACAAACAAAACGAAAGTAATGCCGGCAGACCCTCGCGGACGTCTGCCGGCCACACAAACATAACAAAACATAAAATAAAGTCCAGGCCTGGTCCTCTCTCGTCCTTCATTGTAGTCGCTCCTCCTTTTATGCCTCCGGAGCTCCTCCGTGAGAGACTCGAGGCCGGCACGCCTCGCAGGTGACGCTCATTATCACTCGCGTCACCGGCCTCGCGCCGTTCCCTCATGGCTCTCGCCCGCCCTGCTCGTCACAGCAGCTTACATCCCGGGACATCAAAATTTGGAGCAGATGCCCTGTCGAGGCAGGGGCCAAGGCCCTTGGAGTGGAGACTCCACCCAGAAGTAGTGGATCTCCTATGAAAAAAATTTTCGGTCGAGCGGAAGTCGACCTGTTTGCTTGGGGAGAATCAACCCAGTGTCCGCTCTGGTACTCCCTAACACATCCAGCACCTTTGGGTCTGGATGCTATGGTACAGACGTGGCCGAGGCGGCGCCTGTACGCATTTCCCCTGATCGCCCTGTTCCCGGGAGTTCTGGAAAAAGTACGCCGAGAAGGGGCCAGTGTAATACTGGTAGCTCCATTCTGGCCAACCAGGATATGGTTCTCAGACCTAGTGTCACTACTCAACGGCTCCCCCATGGAGCTTCCTCTCAGACAGGACCTCCTGTCTCAAGCAGGCGGCATGATTATACATCCCCGCCCAGAACGACTGAAACTATGGGCTTGGCCTCTGAGGGGGCCAGACTCGTAGATGACAGAAACCTGGCTAAAACCGGACGATTACATTACTTTAAATGAGTCTAGTCCTCAAGGTTATGATTATCGACACAATCCTCGACAGAAAGGAAAAGGGGGAGGTGTTACTGTAATTTAAAGTAATATTGACAGTATCAGCCAGAAGTCTTTCAAATATAATTCTTTCGAAGTGATGGTGCTTTATGTAACATAATGCAAGTTGACATTTGTGTTGGCTACCAGGACACCATACAGACTTTATCAAAGACAGGCCACCAGGACACCATACAGACTTTATCAAAGAGATTGCAGATTTTCTATCAGAATTAGTACTAGCTGCAGATAAAGTCCTTGTTGTTGGTGATTTTAATATCCATGTAGATAATAAAAAAGACTCATTAGGATTGGCATTTACAGACATTCTAAACTCTATTGGTGTTAGACAACATGTGTCGGGACCCACTCATTGTCGTAATCATACTTTAGATCTAATATTGTCACACGGAATCGATATTGATGCCGTTGAAATTCTGCAGCAGAGTGACGACATCTCAGATCATTATCTAGTCTTGTGTATACTGCATTTAGTCAAAGAGGCTAAACTGCCTCCCTGCCATAAATATGGTAGAACCATCACTTCTGCCACTAAAGATTGCTTTATAAATAATCTTCCTGATCAGTTTCATCACCTTAGCATGCCAGACAGCTTAGAAGACCTCGATATTGCAACAGAAACTATTGCCTCTGTCTTTTCCAGCACTAGACTCAGTTGCTCCTTTGCGTTTAAAAAAGATTAAGGAAATTAATCCAACACCATGGTACAATGAGCACACTCAGGCCCTAAAAACAGCAGTTAAAAAAATGGAGCGCAGATGGAAGAAAACAAAACTAGAAGTATTTCGCATTTCGTGGAGAGAGAAAATGACTGAGTACAGAAAGGCCTTAAAAACTGCTAGATCTGCCTATTTTTCAAAACTTTTAGAAGAATATAAACACAACCCTAGGTATTTATTTGTTTCCAAAGAGCACAGCAGTAATGACTTTATGAACTTCTTTACTTGCAAGATTGATAATATTAGAGAAAAAATTATAACCATGCAACCTTCTACTACAGTCTTGTGTCAGACAGTGCATTGTAGTGTCCCTAAAGAAAAATTCAATTCATTTACTGCTTTAGGAGAGGAAGAATTGTCTAAACTTGTTAAATCATCAAAATCATCCACATGTATGTTAGACCCTATACCGACTAAGCTATTGAAAGAGATGCTTATAGAGGTCATAGATCCTCTTCTTAATATTGTTAATTCATCTTTATCGCTAGGATACGTACCAAAAACCTTTAAGCTGGCTGTTATTAAACCTCTTATTAAAAAACCACAACTTGATCCTAGAGAATTAGTCAATTACAGGCCGATTTCAAATCTCACTTTTCTGTCAAAAATACTAGAAAAGGCAGTTTCATCACAACTATGTTCTTTTTTTTAGAAAGAAATAGTATCTGTGAAGATTTCCAGTCAGGATTTAGACCATACCATAGTACTGAGACTGCTCTCATTAGAGTTACTAATGATTTGCTCTTATCATCAGATCGTGGTTGTATCTCTCTATTAGTGTTACTGGATCTTAGTGCTGCATTTGACACTATCGATACCAATATTCTTCTAAACAGACTCAAAAACTATGTTGGCATTAGTGGAATTGCATTGGCATGGTTCAAATCATACTTATCTGACCGTTATCAGTTTGTAGTAGTAAACGATGAGATGTCATATCAATCACAAGTTAAATATGGAGTACCGCAAGGCTCATTACTAGGACCGTTGCTTTTTACTCTGTACATGCTACCGTTGGGAGATATCATTAGGAAGCATGGCGTTAGTTTTCATTGTTACGCTGATGATACTCAGCTCTATATTTCTTCGCGCCCTGATGAAAATCACCAATTCGCTAAATTAACAGAATGTATAGCTGATATAAAAAACTGGATGACCAGTAATTTCCTACTATAAATTCAGGAAAAACAGAGATTCTAATTTTTGGACCGAAAACTTCTTCACGCAATAATCTAGAATACTGTCTAACACTTGATGGCTGCTCTGTTAAGTCTTCGTCGTCAGTTAGGAACCTGGGTGTGCTCTTTGATACCAATCTTTCATTTGAAGGCCATGTTACTAACATCTGTAAAAAAATGCAGAACAGTTAGTTAATGCGTTCATGACCTCAAGGCTAGATTACTGTAACGCTCTACTGGGTGGTTGTTTCTCCCGCTTGATAAATAAACTACAGCTCATACAAAATGCAGCAGCTAGAGTTCTTACTAGAACTAGGAAGTATGACCATATTAGTCCAGTTCTGTCATCACTGCATTGGCTTCCGGTTAAACATTGTATAGAGTTTAAAATCTTGCTAATTACTTACAAAGCACTAAATGGTTTAGCTCCCCAGTACCTAAGCGAGCTCTTAATACATTATAGTCCTTCACGTTTATTGCGATCTCAGAATTCAGGCCAGCTGATAATACCTAGAATATCAGGCGGTAGATCCTTCTCCTATTTGGCACCTAAACTCTGGAACAATCTTCCTAGCATTGTTCGGGAAGCAGACACACTCTGTCAGTTTAAATCTAGACTAAAAACGCATCTCTTTAACCTGGCATACACATAACACATTATCAATTTATATTTTCAAATCCGTTAAAGGATTATTAGGCTGCATAAATTAGGACAGCCGGAATCGGGAACACTTCCTATAACACCAGATGTACTCGTTACATCAGAAAAAGAATGGCATCTACGCTAATATTAGTCTTTCTGTTTATCCCGAGGTTTACCGTAGTCAACCGGATCTGGGCCGTATCCAGCTGAGACCAAGGACCGGTGCCATGACACGACCACAACGCAGCCCTGAAGTATCAGCAGAGATCGAGTCAACTAGATCATCCATTGTGAAGACATCATCAACACGACAGCCAGTGCCACAGTTCCTCAACAGACCGTCCATACCGGCATGATTAATACGATCCTCAACTGGACACGACCACAACGCAGCCCTGAAGTATCAGCAGAGATCGAGTTCACTGGATCATCCATTGTGAAGGCCTCATCGACATGACAGCCAGTAGCACAGTTCCTCAACAGACCGTCCATACCAGCGTGATGAATACGATCCTCAACTGGATGGAACTGAAATAAATACTTTGATTGTTGTGATCCTATCAGACTTATGATAGCAACCTGATTGTAACAAAGCACTGTTCGCCAGAGGAGAACGGGCTCCCTGACTAAGCCTGGTTTCTCCCAAGATTTTTTTTTTTTCATTTTAACACCTATTTGCCACTTGTTTGCCACCTGATGTCACCTGATGGAGTTTGGGTTCCTTGCTGCTGTCGCCTTTGGCTTGCTTAGTTGGGGACACTTGACATTTGATATTCAATAGTATTATTGACATTTATTCAACAGTGCTTCTGATCTGCCTGCATTGACACTATTATTTAAGAGCTGCTGTGCAGCCAAATTATGTACCAGTTATCAATGAAAAGCTGCTTTGAAACAATCTGCATTGTAAAAAGCGCTATATAAATAAAGGTGACTTGACTTGACTTGACTATTAGCTTTGTGCTAAAAGGGTTCTGACCTGGGACTTGGCGGTGGTCTTACAGGGGTTAGCTGAGGCTCCCTTTGAACCACTAGAGGAGGTTCCCGAGAGGTTCCTCACTCTCAAAACGATTATTTTATTGGCTATCACTTCTCTGAAGCAGATAAGAGACTTACAAGCACTTTCTGTTGCTCCTTCTTTTCTTGAATTTGCTCCAGGAATGGTGAAAGCATTCCTGTATCCTAGACCGGGTTATGTCCCGAAGGTCCCTACCAATGTCCCAGGCCCCATTGTGCTTCAGTCCTTCTATCCTCCTCCATTTGAATCTGCGGATCAGGAAAAATTGAATCTGTTGTGCCCAGTAAGGGCTTTGGATGCTTATGTCCACAGGGCTGCCCTGTGACGTAAGTCAGATCAATTGTTTGTCTGTTATGGGTCTCCTAAAAAAGGGGGCCCAGCATCAAAACAAAGAATGAGCAAGATCAGAGCACAGACTCATCTCTCTGCACCAGATGAGGGGCATGCACCCTCGTTGTCTGATATGTTCAGTGAAATCCTGCAAGAAATATTTACTAAAATGTTTAACTTGACCCCACTCATGTGTACATTAAATAATAATGTACAGGACATTATTATTTAAATGTACACATGAGCGGGGTCAAGTTAAACATATTAGTTAGAATTTTATTTTATACTGTGCATTGTTGCAATGTGTTGAATAGATATTTGCATAATTTGTAATTGATTTATTGTTTGAAACTTTAATATTAATTTAATATTAATTGCAATTGCAATGCCTTGATATTAGTAAAGTTAGTACAGAGTCATAGCCATAAATGCAATGGTACTAATAATTGGCATAATTTTTTTCAGTGTTTCGGTTTTCGGCCTTGGTTTCCTCTTTTTCAGTTTTCGGTTTCGGCCAGGAATTTTCATTTCGGTGCATCCCTAATTATAACCTTGATATCGGCTCCACTCCGGGGTCTTCTGTCCTGTCAAGATAACTTTGGCAAGTGTTTTGAGCTACGGCTCAGTTGGGATTGCGTTCCCAATGCGTTACCACGCAGCGTCGACAGTTCCCACAAAAGGGAACGTCTCAGGTTACAGATGTAACCCTGGTTCCCTGAGTAGGGAACGAGACGCTGCGTCTTTTGCCGTACCCCTGCACACTTGCGAGTGCTTGCTTCAAACTTACTTAGAAGCTGGCGTGCTCTGCATCCAAATGTGCTTTATAGTTTCCTGGTCCGTGACGTCACCCGTCTCTGACGTCTCGCTACGCGATTGGCTAGATACATGAGTGCTTCAGTGACGACATCACACAGAAGGTTCCCAATGCGTTACCACGCAGCGTCTCGTTCCAGGGTAACCAGGGTTACATCTGTAACCTGAGACGTTTGTCAACTGCACATTAACAAAGTATATTATTATTATTATTATTTGGTTAGTCTTGAGAATTATTTTAAAAACATTATAATAGTAATGCTTCCAATCTTTTGACTGGCACTGTAATTTAAACTATAATAGGCCTATACAAAATTTTCGGTAACACTTTACATTACAGCCCGGAAAGTACTGCGTAATTACAACAAATTTACAGCGTAACTTTCAATAATTATAGTGTAACTATACAGTAAGTATGTGTAAGTATAGGGGAACAATATGTGAAGTATTGGGAATAAAGGGGTAACAACCAGGAAAAATAACAAATTATTCATACTTTTAATATTTTATAACTAAGGGGTACGTATGACATAACTAAGGGGTAAATATGACATTACGGGCCGTAAATTAAAGTGGAGCTTGTTACCCTCTTATTTCATGTAGTTACAGGGTAAGTATGACATTACGGGCCGTAAATTAAAGTGGAGCTTGTTACACTCTTGTTTCATGTAGTTACAGGGTAAGTAATTAATAAAAATAAATAAAAAAATAAATAAAAAAATAAAAACGCAAACAGTCATATTACTTGGAAAACTTTATTTGAAAAACAACTTATTTCAAAACAGATTTAAAGTTATAACACTTCTTATTTGTTTCTCTTGCTTGGCTTCCTCCTCCTCTTGTTCCTCTTTTTCTTTCTTTCCACTGATGAAACTTAAGAGGGAATCCCATTTGCTATTCTGCATTTAAAAAATACAGAACACCCGGAAATGTGCTCACCGTTTACTCATCTTTTACTCATGCCATCTGAGATGTATACGACTTTCCTTCTTAAGATGAACACAAAAAGGATTTTAGGAAAAAAATAAATCATCTGGGAACGCTTTATAATGCAAGCTCACGTGTTCCTAAAAGTCGAAGCATCAAACAGCACAAACAGCAATAACTACAGTAATCCATACGACCTTAATGGATGAATCGATGTCTTCTGAAGTGAAACGATACGTATTTGTAAGAAAAATACCAAATATTTGAATATTTTTAAAACTTTCGACCAGCTGTCTTCTGCGCGTGCATGCGAGGGTTGAGAGTTCATGTTTGACGTAACTTGAAGCGTGACGTAGGCGTGCCGAAACTATTGGATGCCGTCAGTTTTTTTTTTTTTTTAAAGTTTTTTTTTTAGTAATCACAACAAAATACACAGAACAACAGATAATGAGAATGAGAAACAAACAAGACAGAATAACAGAGACGGCAGTTCTCGCACAAGTTTCACACGAATCTCCCGCGAGAACGTCATGAAAGCTTCAGGTTGCTCATTTCAATGTGCTTCATTGAATGCGAAGTCGACTCTCATGCAGGCGCTGGTGACAGTTGGTCGGAAGCGAAAAGATGAATAGCCTAAACCATGAGAAAATTTCGGGGTGTACTGTATATTCTTATAATACAGAATAGCAACAGGATTCCTTCTTAAGATTCATCAGCTGAGAAACAATAGCAGGTGGAAGCCAGTCACTGTGGCTAGTGGTTTTCCAAAGTTAGCCACTCAGCATTTTCACTGGCCACAATTTTGCTGTTGGGAAATTACATTTTATATGATTAAAGTTGACTTTGGCATGCTAAAATTGCTTGATTTTGAGTCATTTTACTTGATTAGCTAGATTTAAACCCCTTTCAAACTTTCAAATGCAGATTGACCACCTAAATCAAGACTAGGCCAACATGGTATATCAGCTGGTATGTACGGGTGGGCAAGGGGTGGGTAATATGACCATAATATGATAAATTTTATAATTGTATGTTATTTTTGTTAGGCTATATAAAAAGAACAAAGAAGCAAATTGTTATGGTATGGTGGTGTAGAGATGAGGCTGATACGGATTTCCACAATAATATTACACTTTAATGAACACAGGCGAGGAGAAACCAACATACACATGATGAGGAACTGACGAGGGAAGTGAGTGCAGGTGTGGAGAACAGGAGGATTCTGGGAAATGGAGTCCAGGGAAACAAGGGATCTGTAACAGTACCTCCCCCTCCCGGTAGGCGCGTCCTCGCGCCGTAGATGTAACAACCGGGAGGGGGGCGGGCGCCCTGGAGACCTTAGGGCAGGTCCAAAAACCATGGCGGGTCAGGAGCCGTGGGCAGCCATGGTGGATCAGGAGCCGAAGGCGGCCATGGAGGGTCAGGGGCCGAAGGCGGCCATGACGGTTCAGGGGCCGAAGGTGACCATGGGGGGTCAGGAGCCGTGGGCAGCCATGGCGGGTCAGGTGCAGCGGGCAGCCATGGCGGGTCAGGTGCAGCGGGCAGACATGCAGCAGGCAGACATGGCGGGTCAGGTGCAGGGGGCAGACATGGCGGGTCAGGTGCAGCGGGCCGCCATGGCGGGTCAGGAGCTGACGTCCTCACGCCGTCAAGCCCAGTCAGCGCAGAAGGACCGGCGGGAGATGGCGGAATCCATGGCTCCGCCGACCAAAGCGCAGCCGGGGCTCCAGAAGGCCGCAGTTGAACACAGACGACAGACAACAAAGTGAACACTAGGGGGAGTGAGGAAGCCAACTGGAAGCGAGGGACGGAGGGACGGAGCGGAGACGGAGGAGTGCAGTCCAGAGGGGAAGGCAGGCTGACGAGGGACCAAGGTGTGAACAGGGGCAGGATGGAGACTTGTGAGGCTGGAGGACTGATGGGCAAAGGTGGAGCAGGTGTAGGTAATCGCCCAGAGGTCCGAGGTGGAGATCTTGGCGAGGGGGCTTGAGGAGGAGGTGCAGTGCATACATAAATGGATGGAGGTGGGAGAGGGAGGCAGGGAGGGAAAACAGTCTTTGGGCTGGCAGGTACAAAAACACAGTTCATAATAGGGGTAGCTGGCTCGGCGGCGGCTGGAGCGGCTGACTCGGCGGCGGTTGAGACTGGAGAACTTTGCTCGGCGGTTGAGACTGGAGAACTTTGCTCGGCGGAGACTGGAGAACTTTGCTCGGCGGAGACTGGAGAACTTGGCTCGGCGGAGACTGGAGAACTTGGCTCGGCGGAGACTGGAGAACTTGGCTCGGCGGAGACTGGAGCACTTGGCTCGGCGGAGACTGGAGAACTTGGCTCGGTGGAGACTGGAGCACTTGGCTCGGCGGAGACTGGAGCACTTGGCTCGGCGGAGACTGGAGAACTTGGTTCGGACCAGAAGTCTATCAGCCAGGCCGCATCACTGGGCGGCTTGTGTGAGGCTGGAAGAGGTGCCCAGTCCATCCCTTCATACATGATTAAAATGCCCGTAAGGACGGGAGCGAGCTCTGGAGATACTGGAGCGGGCTCTGGAGATACTGGAGCGGGCTCTGGAGATACTGGAGCGGGCTCTGGAGATACTGGAGCGGGCCCTGGAGATACTGGAGCGGGCTCTGGAGGCACTGGAGCCGCTTTCTTCCTCCTCCTCCGCTTACTGGGCCCAGTAGAGGAATGTGGGTCCAGCATGGGGCAGGCAGGGAGTTTGCTGGAGGGGTATGCGGAGGAAGACGGAGGTTGACTGACTGGCCCGGCCAACCGTGTTTCTGGATGGACTGGATGACAACACTTATCCTGAACCTCATCCACAAAGAATTTGGAGCCATTTAACCACAAAATTAAATTGATAGTTTCGCTTAAGGAGAAACAAAAAACAGGTTCATCAAAACGGATAGTGTCGTCATCCAATCCATCCAAAAACAGGGAGATCAAAACTGCTTCAGGCCAGTCAGACAAATAAGCAAGCTCAACGAACTCCTCCACATACCTCTCCAGCGAACGTCCTACCTGCAGGAGCCCGATAAGGCGATCGCTGGCTGTCAGGGTGAGAGGCGTTGGAGGAGCTGGATCCAGGGAGCTGGGGAAAGTCTCCATTTTTTTTTCTGTGAAAATCCAACGTCTTTGGTCCGTCTTTCTGTTATGGTATGGTGGTGTAGAGATGAGGCTGATACGGATTTCCACAATAATATTACACTTTAATGAACACAGGCGAGGAGAAACCAACATACACATGTAAATAACATTCAAGACGGACGAGGAGTGAAGGGAGTGAGTGCAATATAAAGGGAGTGCGAACAATAGAGTACAGGTGCAGGTGATGAGTGATGATGAGGAACTGACGAGGGAAGTCAAGTCAAGTCAAGTCAAATTTATTTATATAGCGCTTTTACAATTGGTAATTGTTTCAAAGCAGCTTTACATATTAGAAGCACAGAAAAAAGGGAAGTGGTTAAAAATAAACTGTACAAACAAGCGTGGTAATATGTAACAGGTGAGGTAAGTGAGTGCAGGTGTGGAGAACAGGAGGATTCTGGGAAATGGAGTCCAGGGAAACAAGGGATCTGTAACACAAATTAGCAAATTACAAATACAATAGTAAATTAAATAGCCTAAATGCATTTAATAGCCTAAACTCTTCAGATACAGTAGGTTTATTTAACATTTATTTAACATCTTCTGTTGTTTGATTAACATTAATGACATACAGATATTTAATTGGGCTATTGAATGCATGTACGTAATATACTGACATATACAGTTTTTACCCACCTGTTTACGTACACTTAAGCCATAACCGACTATATCCACGCAAGATATCCACAGGATGGACTGTTTCCGCCATGGAATGCCTTGCGTGTGTGCAATTCCAATAGCTTTCCCTAAGGTGCGCATGAATCGCTCAGCTGTGGCATTCGCTTCTGGCCAAAAAACATTCTTCATTAACTGCAAATCGTTCTATTCGCCGCGGGAGTTTTGCTCGTTCATTCTGGTGAGCGTCTACATTCCTCCGCAAGTGCACGTGAGCTCGGCTTTACAGATACTCGCTGATATGATCACAGAGAGTGAGCAACAACACCTGGACTCTGTTCTAATAATTCTCTGGGACTTTAATAAAGCGATTCTCTCACGTGAACTTCCAAAATATAGACAGCATGTTACTTGTCCCACCAGAGACAGTAATACACTGGATCACTGTTACACAGCAATAAAGGATGCATATCACTCTGTCCCACGGGCAGCTTTGGGGCTCTCTGATCACTGTTTAGTTCATCTCATACTGACCTACAGGCAGAAACTGAAATCAGCTAAACCTGTAGCAAAGACTGTAAATAGATGGACCACCGAAACAGAGCGGGCTTTACAAGCCTGTTTCGAATGGACTGATTGGAGTGTTTTCAAAGCTGCTGCCACCGATCTGGATGAGCTCACAGAGACTGTAACTTCATATATCAGTTTCTATGAGGATTTTTGCATTCCTACAAAGACTCCTTTAACTTACAACAACGACAAACCCTGGTTCACTGCAAAACTCAGCCAGCTCCTTCAGGCCAAAGAAGATGCTCACAGAAATGGGCAAAGAGTCTTGTACAAACAGGCCAAATGCACACTGGAAAAGGATATTAGAGTGGCAAAGAGGAATTATTCTGATAAGCTTCAGAATCAGTTCTCTTCTAATGACATAGCTTCAGTGTGGAATGGTCTAAAAGTCATCACCAACTACAAGACACCATCCCCCAGCTCTGTGGAGAATCAACAACTGGCAGACGATCTGAACGAGTTTTATTGCAGGTTTGAAAAAACACCATTCACACCTCCATCAACCCCCCTCTCCCCCACTCCTCCACTTCAGTTTGAAGATGATGTGCACCAGGTCTTCAGAAAGAACAAGAGAAGAAAGGCACCAGGCCCAGACATCGTTTCACCAGCCTGTTTGAAAACCTGCGCTGACCAGCTTCACACAGATCTTCAACAGATCACTGGAGCTGTGCGAAGTCCCCTCATGCTTCAAACGCTCCACCATCATCCCCCTCCCAAAGAAACCCCAAATTACTGGTATTAATGACTACAGACCTGTGTCTCTAACGTCTGTGGCCATGAAGTCATTTGAAAGACTGGTTTTGGCTTATCTGAAGAACAACACTGGACCTTTACTGGACCCCCTGCAGTTTGATTACCGAGCAAACAAGTCTATGAATGATGCAGTCAATATGGGACTGCATTATGTTCTGCAGCATTTGGACATACCAGGGACTTATGTGAGGATCCTGTTTGTGGACGTCAGCTCTGCTTTTAACACCATCATCCCATCACTCCTCCAGCCCAAATTAACTCAGCTCTCCGTGCCCACCTCTGTCTGTCAGTGGATCACCAGCTTCCTGACAGACAGGCAGCAGCTAGTGAGGCTGGGAAAATTCTCATCCAGCAACCTCACCATCAGCACCGGTGCCCCTCAGGGCTGTGTCCTCTCCCCACTGCTCTTCTCCCTCTACACCAATGACTGCACTTCTAAAGACCCCTCTGTCAAGCTCCTGAAGTTTGCGGACGACACCACGCTGATCGGCCTCATCTGGGACGGTGACAAGTCTGCCTACAGACTGGAGGTTGAACAGCTGGCTGTCTGGTGCAGTCTTAACAACCTGGAGCTCAACACGCTCAAGACAGTGGAGATGATCGTGGACTTCAGGAGAAACCCCGCTGCTCTCCCCCCACTCACCATCATGAACAGCAGTGTGACTGCAGTGGAGTCATTCAGGTTCCTGGGCACCACCATCTCTCAGGACCTGAAGTGGGACAACCACATTGACTCCATTGTGAAAAAGGCCCAGCAGAGGTTGTACTTCCTTCGCCAGCTGTGGAAGTAGCAACACAGTGTGGTAAGACTTTACAAATTCAATTCAATTCAATTTAAAGTAAGTGAACAATTTCTGTTTGTTCATTCAGTTATTCTGTTGGGTGCACCCTCTAGGCTATATGAATTTCCTAGAATACTACACCAATATCAATTTTCAAATAAACATTTACAAAGTTCACAGTTGTTAACAGTTCACTCAATCACATTCAAAAAATAAGTCCTCGGAATTGAACACAAAGCAAAATAAAAGTTAAGAAGAACAGTTAAATAAATCAGTTCAAAAAGACTCATTGAAAGGATTAGTTCAAAAAGGTTTGAGTTTGAAAGGTTCAGTTCAAAAAGTTTGGAAGATCTGATTCGAAAGATTCAGTTCGGGGAATCCAAAGTTCTTTAGAATCATGGAAAAAAACTATTCTACAGTTCCAAAGCAAAAACAAAATCCGTTGGAAGACGGAAGTTTTTATGCCATAAAAACTTTTCCTGTTTAATATTCTCTGACGATTTTAACTTTTACTCAAAGTTACACTGCTGCTTGTTCCACCAGTCACGCAGAGAAAATAAAATGGCTTCCTCCATACAGCAACTAGTGTGGTGGAGTGGGACTTCAACATAAAACTCACATAATTGGACAATTACTGAAATGTCAATCATTACATGCATTGCATGACATGCATTTCCCTTTGATTTTATAATTTTTCCTTACACTTTTTACTAATTTCTGGTTAGTTTATTATTTTAACAAACTCCTAAATTATTTCCTTTTAATAATTTGTTAAGTTATAGATAGTTACAATGGCACTCGCCAATGTGATTGACATGTGGGTTGGAACTCAGGATTGATATGCAGTTTTACTTGGAAATATATCAGTTTTCCTATTCCCTCAAACAGTTCCCTTTCCTGGGAACTATCGACGCTACGTGGAATGACGTGATGGGAACCCTCTGCATTTTGTGTTCGTGAAGCACCTCTGTATCCAACCAATGAGGAAACGTGACGTCAGAGGCGGGTGACGTCACGGACCAGGAAACTATAAAGCATACCCAGAACAAAGAACGCTAGCTTCTGTTGTCTTCAGCAAGCGCTCTCTGTATCTTGTGTGTCTTATTTGGTGTTGTTTGTCTTATCACATATAAATAATCACGATCTCTTCGTCTGAGGACAAGAGTATCTCACACCAATCCATATATTTATATATAAAAAAGACACGTATTATGGCGAGAAACAGCAGTGAAGTGGGAGTGAGTATGCCCACGCAGCTCTCGAGGGAGCTGTCTGTGTGCACTGTAAAAACTCACTCTCAGGACACTGTGCTCCAGTGTTCCCCGTGGATTGGGTCCCGCTTCTGCTGAGGCAGGCCGGAGGCTCCGTTCGTGGGGTTCACAAATGGATCTGACAGAAGGGTTAGAGACGGGCGCCGCCCTTTCTCTGCCTTCACCTGCCAGGTTCAGTGCCATCTCCCAGGTGGAAGCACGCTCTGCGGTTTCTTCCCCCTGGTTGAGGCACCAGCATATGTGTCTTTCACATATGCTTTCAGCATATAACTAAAAATGTATTCAGTTCCTCTTGGGTCACAATAGCAATGTCAAAAAATAAACATTTACAAACTGCAAAACCACAGTAGAAATTTAAAAATTAGTCTACAGACTCAAGTAAATTTTAATTCATCTTATTTAAGTATTCCCTTATTATATTTTCAAAGGACATCTGTAAAGCTCTAATCTCATTTAGCAACTCTTCATGTCTCCTTTGACTTGCGGCTTTGGACTCACACAAGAACTTTAAAACAGCAACTTTAATCTGTTTCTTTAATCTTTTAATTTTTAATTCTTTAAACAACTTTAATCTGTTCTTCTCGCCCTATGTCTTCTTGTGCCACCTTGCAGAGATTGGCTGGACTGACTAGGTGCAGGTGATTGTGTCCCCTCCACATTAATTAGATTACGCCTACAAATGTAAAGCCCCTCTGAGGTTCCTACAACTGGGATCTCCACATCATGATTTGCACCTAATAGGGCATCCATTTCATTCAAATATTTGAAATGCATACTACCTCTGCCTGTGCTCTTGTTATTATTGTCTTTGATCTTTTTGTATGCATCTACAAGTGTGTTCCACTTTCTGCAGTCTCTGTCTGGATCAAAAATCTGCCCAAACTATTCAGAAAACTTTCCGGCCATGTCTGCCCACATCTGCTTCTTTGATGCCCTACCCCTCCTAATTCATTCGATCATTAGATCCGGTAACGCTTTAGATTACAGCCCGGAAAGTACTGCGTAATTACAACGAATTTACAGCATAACTTTCAATAATTATAGTGTAACTATACAGTAAGTATATGTAAGTATAGGGGAACAATTTGTAAAGTATTGGGAATAAAGGGGTAACAACCAGGAAAATAATAAATTATTTATACTGTAAATATTTTATATCTAAGGGGTACTTATGAAATATAACTAAGGGGTAAGTATGACATTACGGGCCGTAAATTAAAGTGGAGCTTGTTACCCTCTTATTTCATGTAGTTACAGGGTAAGTAATTAATAAAATGCAAACAATCTCATATCACTGACTCCAAAACCTTTATTTGAAAAACAACTTTATTAAAAACAGGTCTACAACACTTATTATTCATTTTTTATGACAGAAAGTAACAAGTTTTGTCCGTTTTTTGGTTGTTGTTGTTTCTCGCTTGGCTTCCACCTGCTCTTGTTTCTCGGCTGATGAATCTTAAGAAGGAATCCCGTTGCTATTCTGTATTATACGAAAATACAGTACACCCCGAAATTTTCTCATGGTTTAGGCTATTCATCTTTTCGCTTCTGACTAACTGTCACCAGCGCCTGCATGAGAGTTGACTTTGCGTTCGATGAAGCACATTGAAATGAGCAACGTGAAGCTTTCATGACGTTCTTGCGGGCGATTCGTGTGAAATTCGCGTGAGAACTGCCATCTCTGTTATTCTGTCTTGTTTGTTTCTCATTCTCATTATCTGTTATTCTGTGTATTTTGTTGTGAGCATTACTAAAAAAAAAAAAAAAAAAAAAAAAAAAAAATGACGGCATCCAACATCTGCGTGAGTTTCTCAGCACGCCCTACGTCACGCTTCAAGTTACGTCAAGCATGAACTCTCAACCCTCGCATGCACGCGCAGGAGACAGCTGGTCTAAAGTTTTAAAAATATTCAAATATTTGGTATTTGTCTTACAAATACGTATCGTTTCAGTTCAGAAGACATCGATTCATCCATTAGGGTCGTATGGATTACTGTAGTTATTGCTGTTTGTGCTGTTTGATGCTTCGACTTTTAGGAACATGTGACTTTGCATTATAAAGCGTTCCCAGATTATCTATTTTTTTCCTAAAATCCTTTTTGTGTTCATCTTAAGAAGGAAAGTCGTATACATCTCAGATGGCATGAGGGTAAAAGATGAGTAAACGGTGAGCACATTTCCAGGTGTTCTTTTTCAAATAAAGTTTTCCAAGTGATATGACTGTTTGCGTTTTTATTTATTTATTTATTTTTATTAATTACTTACCCTGTAACTACATGAAATAAGAGGGTAACAAGCTCCACTTTAATTTACGGCCCGTAATGTCCTACTTACCCTGTAACTACAATGAAATAAGAGGGTAACAAGCTCCACTTTAATTTACGGCCCGTAATGTCATATTTACCCCTTAGTTATGTCATACGTACCCCTTAGTTATAAAATATTAAAAGTATGAATAATTTGTTATTTTTCCTGGTTGTTACCCCTTTATTCCCAATACTTCACATATTGTCCCCCTATACTTACACATACTTACTGTATAGTTACACTATAATTATTGAAAGTTACGCTGTAAATTTGTTGTAATTACGCAGTACTTTCCGGGCTGTAATCTAAAGTGTTACCTTAGATCCATATTCATTAGCTCAGCTAGGTTTTGTGGAGACCCGGATCCATCTAACTCAAGATGCTGTCTCATTAAGTCTAGTACATGGTTTTCTCCTTGGTGAAACCATCATTCAGTTGTTGCACATTTTCTGTCTTCGGTCCAACTTTCTCCTTGTCCATTTCCTCATTACTCTCTTCAATGCCTAAATGAAGAATTTGTCATGAGATAGAATGTGGTGGCTGACCAAAACAGCTAAAAATCTCAATAATGTTTAACATAATTCTCCAACAAACCTTGTGGGAAAAGTTGCACCCTGATTGTTAGAGCTTCATCAATAAAATATGAATTAGGGTCCCATGCTGCTTGATAAAGAGGAGCTGTGAAAGCTTGAGATCTTCCCTCATCTAAAAAAGTAGCATTTCTCCATCTAGGTACACTGAAAGATAAAATAATACAATACTGTATACATATACACTGAACAAAATTATAAACACAACACTTTAGATTTTGCCCGCATTTTTCATGAGCTGAACTCAAAGATCTAAGATCTTTTTCTATGTACACAAAAGGCCTATTTCTCTCAAATATTGTTCACAAATCTGTCTAAATCTGTGTTAGTGAGCACTTCTCCTTTGCCGAGATAAACCATCCACCGGGATGGAAAACCGTGATTCATCCGTGAAAAGAACACCTCTTCAAAGTGCCACATGCCATCAAATGTGAGCATTTGTGGAGGTCCAGCTTAAGGCACACCTGTGCAATAATCATGCTGTCTAATCAGCATCTTGATATGCCACACCTGTGAGGTGGTTGGATTATCTCGGCAAAGGAGAAGTGCTCACTAACACAGATTTAAACAGATTTGTGAACAATATTTGAGAGAAAAAGGCCTTTTGTGTATGTTACGGTTAACTTTGGTCGAAAGCAGCTCAGTATTGTGCAGAAATCTGAACCAAATGGAACGAATTAGGCCCTGTTAGGCCCTAAATCACGGGGAAGCCCAACCAGGTCATACGACCAGCGCCTTTACACACAATTCCCGTGGTGGGGGAGCCTTTCGAACGTTTAATTTTAGACTGTGTAGGGCCACTTCCTAAATCTAAAAGCGGATATTCTTATATTCTTACGCTGATGTGCGCAGCCACTCAATTTCCTGAGGCTGTCCCTCTGCGTAACGTAAAAGCAAAAACTGTTGTCAAAGAACTCATCAAATTCTGCTTTCTTTTTGGTCTGCCACGAGTAGTACAAACAGACCGCAGAACTATCTTTACGTCAAAACTGTCTAGGTGCTGTCTATAATTTCGGTGTCACATCAGATGTTGCTTATCGTCCCCAGACCCAAGGTGCTTTCGAACGCTTCCACCAAATGCTCAAAACATTGTTGCGTATTCACTGCATTCACTTCGTTCGTTCGAACCAGGGCAATCGGTGCTGGCCTTGTTAACAGTGCCTGGTTCATCTCTCCAAACCCGATTTACTGGTCCTTACATTATAGAAAGAAAAGTGAATGACACAAATTACATCCTGAGAACACCAGATCGCAGAAAGAAAACGCTGCTTTGCCACATTAACATGTTAAAGCCTTATCATGTAAGAGACCAAAGTGAAGCATCAGTTAAGCCTGTTGTGACGGTGGTCCCATCTGTTTCGCACAATGAAGTCGAGGATGAGATTGGGGAGAAATTTCCTGTGGTGGGAGAAAGCTTGCGGAACTCTAACATTCTCAAAAATGTACATGCTTTCCTGAGTCATCTGCCAGACTGTCAAAGGGAAGATGTTATAAAGTTGATTGACAGCTTCCGTAGTATTTTCTCAGATGTCCCGTTTTGCACTAATGTATTATTTCATGACATCGATGTTGGAGATACTGCTCCAATTAAACAACACCCTTACAGGGTTAATCTTCGTAAACATAATATTATGAAAACGGAGGTTTAATACATGTTACGTAATGGTTTGGCAGAACCTAGCCAGAGTGCCTGGAGCTCTCTCTGCCTTCTAGTGCCAAAAGCTAATTCAACGTTCCGGTTCTGTACAGATTTTTGGAAAGTTAACGCCGTGACTAAGCCTGACTGTTTCCCTTTACCAAGAATAGATGACTGCATCGATAGGGTCGGTGCTGCCAAGTTTGTTTCAAAGCTTGACCTACTAGAGGGTTACTGGCAGGTGCCCCTTACTGCATGCGCTGCCGAAATTTCCACATTTGTCACTCCAGACTACTTCTGTCAATACTCTGTGATGGCGTTCGGAATGCGGAATGCGCCATCCACTTTCCAACGCCTAATGCAGCTGGTACTCCACGGGGTACAAAGATGTGACGCATATCTTGATGATATTGTTGTATATTCTTCCACATGGGAAGAACTTCTTGAAGCATTACATGATGTGTTTTCTCGGTTAGCTGCTGCATCCCTAACGGTAAATTTAGCGAAATGTGAATTCACTAAAGCATACATCACCTACCTTGGCAAACGTGTTGGTCAGGGTCAAGTTTGCCCTGGATGGCAAGGTGATTGCTATATCTGAGTTGTAATAAACTATATAAACGCGAGTTGTGCCACTTTATAAGAATGGCCGGTTATTATCGAGATTTTTGTCACAACTTTTGGCTCGTTTCCACTGAGCGTTATGGTTCGGTTCGGTACAGTACGGTACGCAATTTTTGCCGTTTCCATTGTCAAAAGTTGTGAATGGTACCCTAATTTCGAACCGTACCGTACCGTCCCGTACCGTACCACTTTTTTGGGACCCTTACATTGCGGTCGTCACTTGCGGTTCTACAAGGGGAATGACAACACAAGAGGCGCCACACACAAATGTTGTTCAGGCAATGCGTGCATTGATTATCTTCACTTCATGTAGGCTATATAACAAAAAATATAAAAGACAACCTTGCCTCTTTTCGTTTTTATTTAAAAAAAATATGAAACCTATTAATCTGTGGTTCAGGTAATATGTGCATATGTACTCAGATTATACTCACTGTATGTAACCTATAATAAAATGAAATAAGACAAAACAATCTCTTTTTGTTAAAAGTCAGTTTTAATTATCAATAATAACCATTATAAAAGTATAAGTATAAAATATGACAAGCTTTTTTATTTCAAATAAGAAATAAAGACAAGCAAACAATTCAGTCAAACGTACAGCGCACTACAACGGTAAAGTTAAATAAATATATAAAGTTATAAAACTTCGCTTTGCCCTCAGCAAAAACGATTTGCCTGGAACAAATTATAAATTCATGGGACCAAAGATTGCCCGTTATACACAAGATGAATGATATATTGTTTTTAACCACTACAGAGACATCTGAGCCAGCGGTGAATGTCAGAAGGACTAGCCGAGGTACAGCTGCTCTCGGCAAGGTACATTAGCACCGAGCACCCGGTGATCGCCTGGATCCGAACTCCGAACTCCTTACACCACACCTATCAAGTAAGGGTACTGTTGGCGGTGGAAACGCAAGCCTGATCAAGGTGTACCGTTCCGAACCGTATGGTTCGGAACTGTACCGAACCGCTCAGTGGAAACAAGGCATTTGCTAGTCTTGTTGCGCCCTTAGCCGACCTTCTCCAGCCAACACAAAGTTTTAAGTGGTCTCCTCCGTGTCAACAGGCTTTTTGGGAGCAAAAGATCTCTTATGTAATGCCCCAATTCTGTCAGCCCCTAATTTCGAATGCCCTTTCCTACTTGAAGTTGACGCAAGTGCTATTGGCGCTGGGGCTGTCCTTCTACAAGCTTCAGAGATGGATGTAAAAAAGCCAGTGTGTTACTTTTCGGAAAAGTTCATTCGCAGTCAGTGACAATATAGCACTATTGAAAAAGAGGCCCTAGCCTTGTTGATGGCATTAAAACATTTCAAGGTTTACCTGGGTGGTTCTATGTTCCCAATCAAGGTTTATACAGATCATAATCCCTTGGTTTTTCTCAACTGTATGTACAATACTAATCAGCACTTAATGCGTTGGTCTCTTGTGCTTCAAGAATTTAATATAGAGATTGTCCATAAGCGCGGCACCGAGAACGTAATCGCCAATGCGCTGTCCAGAGCTCATAGTGCTGAAAATATGGTTTAACTCCGAAAGGTCCGAAAACGTGCTGGCGCGTTTTGCAGGATTTTTTTCACATTGCAGCAAAACAGACTTAAAATACTCCGTCATTTCTTGTCATAGAGACATAAGTAATATATCAATTGAAACTATAGAATGTCTTCTTTTTTTTGTGTACACTCAGAGTAAAAACACAATGTTGTGCTTTTTGTAAAATAAAGAAAACTAACATGATGCCTGATCTCTCCTCTCCCTCTGAATGAAGTCCAATCTGATAGTTCTCAGAAAATGAACTGTAACTTATGAATACTAATGACAAAAAAAAGACACTTATGTCTAAAGAAACATTGAAATGTCAGGTTTTAAATCAAAGTCAAATCGAAAACAAACATTCTGTGTTTATGTAATCTGTATGAAAAGAGAGCCATGTCTGAAGTCCGAGATTCAGCTCATTACCCGCTAATGCGGCCACGCCCATGGAGCCAGCACTATTCAGAGGCAATACATGTATAAATTGTCTCAATCGTGTATTTATTGTCTTGAAAAGTGTTTATTTGGATGTTAAAGCCATGGTTAGCGATCTCTAGAAGACATGCCGTTAGTTCCTAGTTCCTTTTCTTCTTTATATGAATTTGTGGCCTAAAGGTGTACAGAGTGCCCTCCGGTTGCAAGTATGAATTGAAAACACAGTATCCAGCACTCATAGTGATGACAATAAATATTACTTCTCAGTATAGAAAATTGACATAAATATATAAGAATCCATCAATATTTCTCCAAATGTGCATGCTTTTAAGCTAAAAGCCTATATGAAATGCCATAGAGGTAACATAATTGTTCAGACACTTTGCATCACAGAAATACATTATATTTTAAAGAATATAATAGAATACCATTATTTTAAATTGTAATAATATTTCACAGTATTACTGTTTATGATGAGCTGAGACATTATTACAGAGGGTTTTTTTCACAGCCTACCCGACTGAAAGACCTCAGTAATATGCAAGTCATTTCAGGTCATTATTATGTGGCCCATTATTCATGATGATTCACGCCTCCACGCATACTGTGTTTCTTGACAAAAAGTGTCTTACAAAAACTAAATCAATATATTGTTTTATATGAAGGAGTAGGCAGCATAATTTTTACTTAATTCTGAAGCAAAAACTCTAGTCTACAACCTCCAATACCCAGAAGTCTTGTGAACACAGATTTAATATACTTTTTTTTGGCCTTATTTCAGTGACTTAAGTTTTTTGTTTTTTCAATAACCACGCATAAACATTATTCCTTCAAAAATACCAACATGTACATACATGTTCCTCACATATTATTGTTGCCTAGTTTGTGCTGAATACAGTGTAATGACACTTTTGTCATTTATATGTTTATGAACAACTGAAAAAAGCACAAATGTCAGGGCATGTCAAAACTTCTCCAAGCCCCAAATCGGCCTCAGACTCCAGGGGGTTAAATGTTTTTGAGATTAAAGTCTTAATCTTTTGGGGTTTTACTTATATCCTGTAACAGTGTTGTGTGGAGCAAAGTTGTGTGTGAAGTGCTCTCTCTCTCTCTTTCTCTTTCTCTCTCGCTCTCCCCCTGTTACTATGTGCTAATTGGTGTGAACACAGGTGCAGCTGTTCACGTGGGTGGAGCCGAGGATCATTCAGTGGATAAAAGCTTGGAGGGAACACTGCTCGATGAGTTCCCTCTCCTGCTTCCTTGGTGTTGTTGTACCATCCAAGTGTGTGTGACATTGCTGGATTAGCCTTTAAACAAAATCCTCGTGTGGAGTACAAATTGTTAGCGCTATAGGCCGGTAATTGCCCTTTTCCATGCAGTCCGTTTGTTAGTGGGAGGCCCTTTTTTGTTTAATGACTATTTTCTCCTGTTTTTCTGTTAAGCAGGGAGCTAAGATTTGTGTTCTTGTTTTGTTATCTCTTTCCAGGGAAGATCTTTAAAAGTAGGTAGAACCCCCATCTTTTGTTTATTGTTTTGGCTGTCCCACTGACTCCAAGCCATCCTTTATTTTCTTTATTTAAGAAATAAACATTTCCTCTCTGATTCAACCTGTGCCATTGTGGTGTTTGTGGGAGTCCACACGGGACTCCAAGCGACATGTAACAATGTGTTGCTTTCTATGTTACGACCGAATGCTGTGTTCGTAACAGTGTACATAGAAAAAGTCTTAGATCTTTGAGTTCAGCTCATGAAAAATGGAGGCAAAAACAAAAGTGTTGCGTTTATAATTTTGTTCAGCGTATGTAGAAGAAACATACAAATAATGATTTTTAATATGGTGTAATAAGTTCAAGTTCGTAGGGAAGGAACAGGGTCAACTTTGACTGCTGACTGAGTTTTTATTCCAAAAACAAGATGTCAAAACAAAAGTCTGTGCAACGCACAATAAACAATCCACATCCGCAGACAGGCTTCACTCCAGTAGTGCTCTTCAGCTCAGTCCCAGTGTCTCTCAGTCAGCAGTCCCTCTCTCTCTCTCTCTCTTAAACTCATGCTTCTCCTGGTGTTTTATCCTGTTTCCGTGCCAATTACTGGAATTAGAAACAGGTGTTTGTGATTTACAATTAACCCACTCACTCACCACGCGTCTCCCGACTCTCTCTCTCTTTGTTTTTGGCTGCCAGAATAGAAGGAACAGCACTTTTGGTTCAAAACTAAAGTTTTACCAGATCCCGGCAGACATTCCTTCGCAGAAATCAAGAAGACAATTGTGGTTGAATGCAATACGGCGTACAGACTGGACGGAGGCGATCATAAATAATGCTTGTGTTTGCAGTGCACACTTCATATCAGGTAAAATAATCTATGCATATGTACTGGTGTGTTGGTTTTATCTAGTACAAATCAGCAAGTTTCTGTTTTATAATAATTGTAAAATTACAATTATTATATTAACTATAATTATAATTAATTATATATAATTATATAATTATAATTTATTATGTTTTATAAGTGTAGATGTCCGGCCACTCCACCCTCGGCAGCCCCGTCAAGTCTTCATGCCACTCCCATGGCAGTATGGCATACGGGTCAGGCAGCCTGCTTCCATCCGCGAGAGTTAATTTACAAAAATAGTCACAGTCCAGCAGAGTTAATTATATAATTATGTAGCATTGCCACATAAGGGTGATATTTATGCTAGTGTATGATTAACAAGAATGTGTGGTTGTTAATCTATTTTAATTATCACCCTGTGCCCTGTTCCGTTGCTCCTGTATGTGTGTGTGAAACCCATGTGATCAAACACTCGTGAGATTTCGCGGCACCCGCGCCGCCTACACATCACGTGATCATAACACGGAACTTTAAAGGTAGCCGGGTTACCGGCGTCGGGAGCGTCTGTGTTCGCTCCCGTCTGTCAAACTGATTGTGGATACTTACCGAACTGTTTCTTTTTGGAGTTTACCGCCGCCTCGCTTGTGGTGTCTGGGTGTTTTTTGGGACTTTGGACTACTTACCAGTGAGGATTTTAACAGCTTCGGTCAACACATTGGATCTGCTCACGGACAGTCATACATTCATTCATGGACATTTTCCGGTGAGACTGATTCAATATCATACATACTACAGTTGGACTTTCACTTTCACATACACACTTTTTTAACATTTTTTGCTGGTTGTATTGTGGGTCATGAGTTTTCTAAATTGTATAATACAATAATACTTGGGTGATTGAAACAAATTTTTGTCTTTTTTTTCATATTTTTTCCTGAGGAATGAGCGGTTCCCTCAATTTTGTGTACGCTCTATTCGGAGTGTTAAATAGTGGTGGCCCGTACGGGGACCGTTCTGTTTGAATTTTTTTTTTTTTTTTTTTTATGAGTATATACATTTGTAAATATGGAGGATACAGATACTGCTACTCAGACTGCTATGATGTATGATGATGTACAGACCTCTATTGATACTGGTTAAAATGTTGTGGAGAATGTTGTTAACTCTGGTGCTACGCCTGATGTAGATTTTACGGCAGGCCCATTTGTAACTCGACGCAATCCCACGGCAGAATTAACATCTATGATAAGTTCCCTGTATATCTCTGACCCTGATGACCAAAATGATGATGATGATGATGATGATGTAACATCAAGCTGTGTGTACAATGTTAATGTCATTCAATCAATGCAGGCAGATATTGAGAAGTTAAAAGTGGATTTATTGGCCCTTAACACAAAAGTGCAGGCTGGGAAATGTGATTTTAAACAGTCTATTGAAAGTGGTGGAGTTGGATGAATATTTCCAGAAGAGTCTGGAGAAGTTGGAGAGGGCTGTTACAGACTGCTTTCTGAGGAGAGAAGCAGAATGGGAGAGTCAGATGAAAAAACTGAGACTCACAAGTACCCCTTCTCTGTCCCACCTACGAGCATACAATCCAGCTACTTCCTTTTCTTTTACTGCCCCTAGAACCCCGATACCTGCTGCCAGAACTAAAACACCTACGTCTAAAACTACCAATGTTACATATGAAGTAACCACTGTCAACCCCCCACTAACCACAGTGCTTAATCCTCCAGCTGTTCAAAGTGCCACGTCCTTCTGTGCGCAGCCTCCAATCAGACTGGAGTTTCCCATCTTTGGTGATGCATGCGAGACGGCGGATGTGCTTGCCTTCATCGAACAGTGCGAGAATTACCTGGAAATCAGGCCACTGCCCAGTCCAGAGCTCGTCGGAACCCTGAGCACGGTGTTGCGTGGGCGGGCTTTGAGATGGTGGAAAGCAGAAAAGAGGAAGATAACCGATTGGCGGTCTTTTAAAAAGGCATTCATGGCTTCGTTTCTACCCGAGGATTACCTCACGGAGGTCGAGGACAAACTGAGGTCGATGGTGCTGCAGCCGAAACAATGCCTAAGAGACTTTGCCTATGACTATCGGGCCCTCTGCTTAAAGTGGAAACCTGATATTTCTGAGGACGAGGTGGTGAGTCGCATCCTTAATAACATCATGCACAGCAGCAGGGTTGCTGGATGCCTACGAGGGACTGTGAGGACAGTAGAACAGTTGGTAAAAGTGGGGTCAAAGCTGGAGAAGGATTGTTTAGGGGCGAAGGACTACTGGCAGAAGGTTGGCAGTCAAAATATAAAGGAAAAGGCAGATAAGAGACCATCTGAAAGAAATACCTCCAGACACCTGGCAGGCTTATCCATCGCCCAACCACACGTAGCAACATCCCTCCTATTGGTCCCGGTGGAGGTGCAGGGCCAAGAAATGAAGGCGGTGCTCGACACAGGAAGTACCTTTACACTAATGCAGGAAACCCTGTGGAGACAGTTAGGAGGTGAGGCAACAAAAAGAACTACAGACCCTCCACAAAAGTTCATAATGGCCGATGGCAAGGTTCATCAAGCAGTTGACCAGAGGAACATCACCTATAGTTGGCACAATAAGGTATGTCAACTAAATACCTTTATAATGAAAGATGCTCACTTAGCATTCCCTCTGTTGGCTGGACTGGACTTTTTGAGGGCGGCGGGCGCCATTCTGGAGCTAGCTTGGAATAGATATGGCCTGGAGACAGAAGGAGGTTACAGATATTAGACTCAAACAACCAAGAGGAGCTGCTGAAGCTAATGGCTGCCTGGCCACGTGCTACCTCCAACATACTGGGGAGGACAGATGTGGAAAAAAACAAAATTGTTTTGACAGATGAAGTACCCATCAAATCACATGCTTACCGTGTTTCCCCTTTTAAGAAGAAGATCATTGAGGAGCACGTGGACCAGATGGTCAAGGACCATATCATCGAGCCCTCTTTTGCCCCTTGGGCATCCCCTGTCGTCCTGGTTCCTAAACCAGATGGAACATTTAGATTTTGCGTTGATTACAGGAAACTTAACAGCAAAACAGTACCAGATGCTTATCCCATGCCTCTTGTACACGATATCCTGGAGTCCATGGAAGGAGCTGCATGGTTCAGCACCCTGGATCTCCAGTCCGGGTATTGGCAGGTGGAGATGGAGGAGAGCAGCAAAGACAAGACAGCCTTCATTACCACAAAAGGGCTATACCAATTCCGGTCTATGCCGTTTGGGCTCAGGAACTCCGCAGCCACCTTTCAAAGACTGATGGAGAAGGTGTTGGCAGAGCTTAGGGGGCAGTTTTGTTTTGTGTATATTGACGATATAATTGTCTTCTTCCGATCCTTAACAGAACACATATCTCATCTAAACCTGATATTCCAAAGACTTACCCAAGCCAATCTTACTCTCAATATGAAGAAGTGCCATTTCTTCAAAAGACAGCTGAAGTTCCTGGGCCATATTGTCTCTGAGAAGGGAGTTGAGGTCGATGCTGAAAAAACCAAAGCGGTTGTTCAGTATCCTCCACCCAGAGACCTAAAGGCACTCCAAAGGTTTCTCGGTTTGGCTGGCTGGTATCACAAGTTCATACCTCACTTCGCAGACATCACATCTCCCCTCAACAATCTGAAAAAGAAAGATGTACAGTGGCAATGGACCCAAGAGTGTCAGGCCCGCTTTGAGAACATCAAGACCTTACTTCAAAGTCCACCTGTCTTAATCCAACCAGACCTCAACCAGCCGTTCCAGGTCCATACGGATGCCAGCGATGTGGGCTTGGGTGCCATCCTCTGCCAGCAATCACCTGAAGGAGAGAAAGTAATTGCGTATGCATCACGAACACTTCACGGAGCAGAACTCAATTACTCTACATCTGAAAAGGAGTGTTTGGCAGTGGTTTGGGCGGTGGAAAAATGGAGACATTATCTGGAGAGAAAACGCTTTAATGTATTTACAGACCATGCAGCTTTGGCCTGGGTATTTAACAGCCCCAAGACCAACTCCCGTCTGACTCGCTGGACCCTCCGGTTGCAGCAGTTCGACTTCCAAGTCCACCATCGGAAGGGCTGCTTAAACCAGGGACCTGACGCACTGTCTCGAGCCCCTGAGAATTTAAACGAAGAAGAGGCACCATGTTTAGCAGTAACAACAGCTAAACATTCTTCAGACATTCCACACTCACTGGCTGAAGTAGCGCAGGCCCAGGACAGCGACGAAACAGTTAGCCGTCTGAAAACGGAACCTAAAACCAGGAGGGTAAAAGACCAGAAAATTACCTTTGAAGAACATCAGGGGGTATTATATCGGCAAGTTCCAATGGAAACGGGAGCAAATTCCAGATGGTTGTCCCTCAAGCCTTGATACCTGGATTTCTGCATTACTTCCATGACAATCCTTTGGGTGGACACCTGGGAAGACTGAAAACCTTGCTAAGGCTCCTAGTGGTGGCTTGGTGGCCATCAGTGCGTGCCGATGTCTGGAATTACGTCAAGGGATGTGAGACCTGCCAAAAATACAAACATGAAAATACGAAACCCAGTGGTCTGCTGCAAACAACACAAGTCACAGAGCCTGGTCAGATTATGGGGGTGGACCTTATGGGACCATTCCCATGCAGCAAGAAACGTAATACCTACCTGCTAGTAATGGTGGATTACTACTCTAAATGGGTAGAACTGTTCCCCCTGCGTGACAGTAAAACACAAAAAATTGTGAGAATACTCAGAGAGGAGATTTTCACCCGATGGGGGGGTCCCGAAGTATCTTGTGTCTGACCGGGGTGCTCAATTTACATCCAAAGTACTCTCTGAATTGTGCAACACTTGGGGATGCATCCAAAAACTCACCAAGAGTTATCACCCACAAACAAACCTGACAGAGAGAATCAACAAGACATTAAAAACAATGATAGCATCATATGTGGGGCAATATCATCAGTTGTGGGACCACTGGTTACCTGAGTTTCGCTTTGCTATCAACTCAGCCTATCAAGAGACCACTGGCAAAACCCCGGCTGAGCTGATGTTGGGCCGTCGACTTCAGGGACCCCTGGAAAGACTAATCCTCATAGCTCCTGCTCCAAACCAAACATCATATAATCTCGTCGAAAGACAATCTATGATGGCAGAGGAAGTAAAACGCAGAGTGGAAGTACAAAAAGCCAGACAAGCGAGGTATTATAATTACCGGAGGAAAGATGCGCAGTTTCAACCGGGTGACCTCGTCTGGATGAGAATGCATCCCCTCTCGTCAGCCACCAACAAATACTCCGATGCCGACTGCTGGGGGGGGGGGGGGGATTTATGTAGCATTGCCACATAAGGGTGATATTTATGCTAGTGTATGATTAACAAGAATGTGTGGTTGTTAAATCTATTTTAATTATCACCCTGTGCCCTGTTCCGTTGCTCCTGTATGTGTGTATGAAGCCCATGTGATCAAGCTCTCGTGAGATTTCGCGGCGCCCACGCCGCCTACACATCACGTGATCATAAAAAGGAACTTTAAAGGTAGCTGGGTTACCGGCGTCGGGAGTGTCTGTGTTCGCTCCCGTCTGTCAAACTGATTGTGGATTCTTACCGAACTGTTTCTTTTTGGAGTTTACCGCCGCCTCGCTTGTGGAGTTGTGTCTGGGTGTTTTTTGGGACTTTGGACTACTTACCAGTGAGGATTTTAACAGCTTCGGTCAACACATTGGATCTGCTCACGGACAGTCATACATTCATTTGTAAGGGTGGAACTCCTACAGGGGTTCAGGCTGTAAGGTTTGCCGAGCGACTAAAGAAACTTCATCAGTAAGATGTTAGAATACTGTACATTTCTTGTCTATTACCACCCACTGCAACTTATACCAACGACGGAAATAAGCGCAGTTATAATAGCAAAATATGTGGGAGAGCGTTGCTATAGTGTGACAATATTGTATTGCAATAGGGAGCACATTAATGTTACTAAATCAAAACTAGTTAGCACATCATTTGTAATAGAAAGGGTTTAATGACAATATCTGATTATGGTTACACTTAAAATAATTATAAAATAGATGTATGAGATGATAAAATCATATACTATTAATCGTACACAACATGTATGAAAAAAGTTACCTGAGAGAGAGAAAGAAAAATATAGAGAGAGAGTCAAGTCAAGTCAAATTTATTTATATAGCGCTTTTACAATTGGTAATTGTTTCAAAGCAGCTTTACATATTAGAAGCACAGAAAAAAAGGGAAGTGGTTAAAACTGTACAAACAAGCGTGGTAATATGTAACATATACAAGATGGTGCTACATAGAGAGAGAGAGAGAGAGAGGGAGGGCAAGAGAGTGCCCGAGATCCAAGGAAGAAGAGCATAGAAAAGAGCCCAGAGCAACAGTTAAAATCTTCTTTTATCCCTTCCTTGACCATGTGACTGAAACTCAAATGTGAGACATTCAAACTGACCAATCAGAAGATAAAACTTCCCCTCACTGTACTAAAGGTGTGACCATTTGTAGACCCCCGATGTACACACATCTTGGCCTACAGGCCTTGATCACTATCAACAACTTTGTGCCTCCCAAATGGCCCTTGTAGCATGAGAGAGGGGGTTGAAACAGTAAAGCAAATGTCTTTGTTCATTTTAAAATATCTTTGGATATTTTCAATTCTTACACATTCATGGACATTTTCCGGTGAGACTGATTCAATATCATACATACTACAGTTGGACTTTCACTTTCGCATACACACTTTTTTAACATTTTTTGCTGGTTGTATTGTGGGTCATGAGTTTTCTAAATTGTATAATACACTTGGGTGATTGAAACAAATTTTTGTCTCTTTTTTTTTTCATATTTTTTCCTGAGGAACGAGCGGTTCCCTCAATTTAGTGTACGCTCTATTCGGAGTGTTACAATTATATAATTATAATTTATAATGTTTTATAAGTGTAGATGTCCGGCCACTCCACCCTCGGCAGCCCCGTCAAGTCTTCATGCCACTCCCGTGGCAGTATGGCATACGGGTCAGGCAGCCTGCTTCCATCCGCGAGAGTTAATTTACAAAAATAGCTGTCACGGTCCAGCAGAGTCAGTGACTGTACATATTTGGACAGTTCAGAAGCTTCTTTTGCATCCATGTTTAATAAATCCCTCCTAAAACGTGCTAGCTTACGCTCAACATTGCGTCCAGCACTTCTTTTTGCCTCCAGCTAAGCCCGCCGACCAGGAAACGTTGCAATGTTTACAAGCTTTTAAGGGGTCTTTTTATCAAGGAAAAAATGTTTCTAATGTAAACTATACTGGGAACCCTTTCAGCTATCAAAATACTGATGAAGATTAAAATCTACAAGTAATTTATGATTATATATACAGTAAAGTCATTTTTATAATAATGACAGTATAATATTAACGATTAAAGGATATAAGAGCTCTGTAGAGTGCATTTTTCTCGCTTTAGCATTTATGGACACTGAATGGCTTTTCTAAAGTAAATGTAACATTACGAGACATTGTTTTTTATTGACATCTGCGGTTGAAGCACTGAGCGATTACATGAGACATGATTCATTTCAGTAAGTTGTAGGCTACTGGTCCTTTCAACATGCGGTTCACGTGCCGCTTGATCCGAGGCAATACAGCGATTTGTCATGTCACATTAAAGAGCGCCAAAATGGTATTTGTTTGAATTTTGTAAAAGAACTTAAAGAATTTGAAAGTTGAGAAAGTTGAGAAAGTTTTATATTAAAAGTAACCTGCCCTGTCCTGTCTGACAGCAAAATGTCAGTTTTCTTTGCTCCGCTTTCTCCTTCTTTCTCCTCCGCTTTCACTCCTGTGACTTCTGTCATTGCTATGCAACCATGTACTGCACTCTCCATGATGACGAGGAAGTTTCAGCAAAAGAAAAATTGATTTCTAGATGATCAGCTGTTTGGCTGAGCTTTTAATTTTTTTAAGGAAAGGCCGAAGCTCATCGGTTGGTCCTTGTCACATGACCTGCGGTGCGCTTGCACCATTCTGAAAAGTTGAGATGTTTTTATCTCGCCGAGGCATAAGCGCACCTGGAAAAACAGATATGCATTTGCATTTGCAACTGTGAAAAACTAATACTGTATGTAACAATGATAGAGACACTGCTGTTTACATTTGTTAAGTATGGCAAAAAAAAAAATTTAGTAATGAAATTTGAAGTAAATTAGAAATAATGCAAAGGAAAGTAAATTCAGAAATTTTGCACTTTCTTGTGCTTGAACGTCAATCACAGCAACGGCCCCCAGCCAATTTGAGTTCGAGACCCCTGCACTAGAAGCTGAACAAGCCGCCATGTTGGAGGTGACGTCAAATGAGGTCTTACTGAGGTCGGGGTTGATCGATCTGCCTCGACTTCACAGGTCAGATGTCCCACTTCAAACGGAGTTCCAGATGTTATTTTCAAGAAGGAGGTGGGAAAAATCCTAATTTTGAGCTGTCTGGAATGCAGCATAAGACAATAGACAGTGGAGCACATGGCACAAAGAAACAATCAAAAGAAAGCTATGCTATGCCCACAGAAAACACAACACAAGAACACAGTGTTTTTGACACTTAAAAACATTATTTGTCTTCATTCAGAAACATTTGTAAATATATGAGTAAATTTGGAATAATTTGCACATAAAACATACCTTCCCAAAAACTCTGCTCCAGATTCACAAACGCTTCGTAAACATCAGATTTGATAGTTAAACGTGTACGTTAAACTCATTCACAATTAGCATAATCCCCGCCTATGAATTACAACTACACAAATTATGTGTCCAGGAACACTGCAATCTTCTGGACTCCCTCCTCAGGTTTGGCCCATTATATTGCATAAATGTAAAAGAGACTAATAGGCCATATGCCTAACAATAAATATTCAGTTAAAGTGTGTCCACCAAAGCATTTTTAGCCTGCTGAAAATGGCCAGCTGGTGGCGCTTGTGAGCACTTGGGAGGTGCAGAGTTTTTCCAGATGAGACACTTTGGTTGCTATGATTTGGGATATATGGCAGTGATGTGTTACTATAAAATGCAAAAACCAGAAATATTACCGGTACCTTCTCTGTTGTTGTTTAGTCTTTGTTTTTGAACCGGAAACATTTCCTATAACATCTGATTTACTTGTTACATCATAAGAAGAATGGCATCTACACTAATATTAGTCTCTCTGTTTATCAATCAGATCTGTAGTCAATCGGATCTGGGCCGTATCCAGATCAGATGAAGGGCCTGCTCCTAGGTACGACCACAACACATCCCTGAAGTGTCAGCAGAGATGTGTCAACTAGACCATCTCCTGTGAAGGCCTCATCGACACGACAGCCAGTGGCACAGATCCCCAACAAACCTTTCCATACCCGGGTGATGAATCCGAGCCCTGCGCGGGACTGATTTCCTTAACCTGCACCCGCCCGCTCCCACTGAATATCTGACCAGGACCACCCGCTCCCGCAACCCGCATGTTCCACTCCCGCCCGTGCCCCCAAATGTTTTTGTCCACTCCCACCCGCTCCCATGGACTTTCTCTCAGAGCTTGTCAAAAATAGGCCTAAACAAATACTCTCAGACTAAATTTGTTCAAGCTAACATCCAGAATAACAGACTTTAAACATGATTGCGTTTAAATAAGATGAAGTAGCCGCAAAACCAAAGCACCACACGTGATAAAAACATTGGGTATTTTTTTATTAGCGTTATAAAACATTAACCGTTAAAACAAAACCACAATTAGCGGCACCTCAGTTTATAAACTCAGGCTACTGCATACACACTCACAGAACGATTAACTAAACAAGCAGTTTAAATAACAGTTTAAGTAAATAAGCCAAAGCCCAATACGAAATAACTAACTTATTAAATAAACACATACAAAATGAAATAAATAAAATAAATAGAATGCCTTGCTTAACAGGCTATTGCAAAGAAAATAAATAATACTAATAAATAAATAAAAACAACGTAGCCTACTTAAACAAATGATCACTGGGCCTTGCATTGCTTACTTTATATTACTATGAAGGAGAAGTATATTGCTGACTGACTGCGGTTGCAGACTTGTGCGTCTTTCTTCCATGATCCGCCCACACACACACTGAATGCCCTCTCTGATGGTGCACAGAGAATGCTCAAAATAAAACGCGCAAATTTTAAGAATTGTTTCCAAGTGTCTGACTTGTCTTGCTTTGCTTTTGTCAAGTAAAGAGCCGCTTTAATTTTCTTCTCAACTTCATTTGTTCACTCCGTTTCTATTACACGGCAAATCCCACCGTTCTCCGCGGGTCTCCCGCAAAGTTTTCTGACCGCCCACTCCCACCCGCAGCAAAGGTAAAACCACCCGCAGCAAAGGTAAAACCACCCGCTCCCGGGAGATTTCTAATCCGTATTTCAACTGGAATAAATATTTTGACTGTTGCAATCCCAATCCGACTTATGACTTGTAAGGCTGCCTGAACCAAAAATCATGCATTGTTCGATGTTGGCCAGAGAAGAACTGGCCCTCCAACCAAGCCTGGTTTCTCCCAAGGTTTTTTTCTCCATTTTGTTACCTGTTGGAGTTTGGGTTCCTTGCTGCTGTTGCCTCTGGCCTGCTTAGTTGGGGACACTTGATATTCAACAATGTTTTGATCTGCCTGCATTGACACTATTGTATGGTAACTGAACTGAGCTGGATGATGACATCACTGTTTTCTCCAGAGCCGATGTATAGATAAATTAACTTGTAACAAAGTTCGTAAATAAGGAGGGAAGAGGACAGGGTCAGCGGTGAGTACTGGCTGTTTATTTTTAAGCAAAAACAAATAATTACAAAACAGTGTGCAGGCAGGCACAAAACAATCCAATGTAATTTCACATTCACTCCAGTGCAGCAGCAGACATCCAGAAGTGGGGAAACAGCCAGTAGTCCTTCTCTCTCTCGCAGGCTCCTGTTTCTCCTGGAGTTAAATACTCTCTCCACGCCAATTACTGAAACAAGAGACAGGTGTTTACTATTTGCGTCTAATCCACTCAGACACCGCGCGTCTCCTCCCTCTCTCTCCCGCTGCAGGCTCCGCTGAACCACACCCCCCCTGCCACATGCCTAAGTGAAGCAACGGCCCGCCACACAGAGCAGCCTTTACTTGGGTAAACGCCTACTGACACAGCTGAACTGGACCGTATCTGGTGCCTCCATTTTAGTAAGATCAGTCAAGGGGCTGGTGAGGTCCGAATAATAAGGCACAAACCTTCTATAATATCCCACCAGCCCCAAGAACTGTCTCACCTCCTTTTTGGTCTTAGGGTGTGGACAGGTCGCAACTGCTGCCGTCTTATCAATTTGGGGACACACCTGTCCATGCCCCAAGTGGAAGCCCAGATACTTTACTTCCACGCGTCCAATTGCACACTTCTTCGGGTTGGCCGTGAGCCCGGCTCCCCTCAACGACTTCAAGACCGCCCTCAAATGCTGCATATGCCGCTGCCAGTCATTACTGAATATGATGATATCATCCAGATAGGCAGCCGCATATGAAGCATGGGGCTGTAAAACCCTGTCCATCAGCCGCTGAAAGGTAGCCGAACAGCCTGAACGGAAGTGTAACAAATTGGTGTAATCCAAACGGCATCGTGAAAGCTGTTTTTTATCGGGATAATGGAGACAAGGGGATCTGCCAATAACCCTTTGTTAAGTCCAGTGTTGAATAAAAACGAGCCGTACCAAGCCGGTCAAGCAATTCGTCAACCCGTGGCATTGGATATGTGTCGAATTTCGACACAGCATTCACCTTGCAATAATCCACACAGAACCGGACCGAGCCGTCCGTCTTAGGAACCAAAACTATCGGGCTCGCCCAGTTACTGTTGGATTCTTCTATTACCCCCATTTCAAGCATCGCACCTAATTCTTCCTGAACTACTTTTTTCTTGTGTTCAGGCAAGCGATACGGCCGGCTGCGAACCACCACGCCCGGCTCTGTCTCGATATGGTGCTGAATAAGGTTTGTACGGCCAGGTAGGGGAGAAAACACGTCAGCAAACTCTGCCTGTAATTTGGTTAAATCAATGAGCTGGGAGGGCGAGAGGTGATCTCCCCCTGGGGCCAGTGCGAGAGATTGTTGTTTTATATTCGCCTCTGGCCCGAGATCATCCTCTCCGCTAATCGCCGTCGCCAGCATCACTGATTCTCCCTCATTACATTTTTTCAGGAGATTGAGGTGATAAATTTGACGTGCTCCTCTCCTATCTGAGCGTATTACCTCATAATCGAGCTCTCCAACTTGCCGTGTGACCTCAAACGGTCATTGGCTCTTTGCAAGTAATTTTGAACTTGACGTTGGGAGTAATACAAGCACTTTATCTCCCGGTGCAAATTTACGCAAATTGGTCCCCCTGTTATACAGCCAGCTCTGTTTGCCCTGGGCCTGCAATAGATAGCCGCCCCAAAGTGTGGAGTTTTGTTCTCAGGTCCAGCACATACTGAATTTCGTTTTTAGATTGAGAGGGTCCGTCCTCCCAAGCCTCTCTTATGACGTCTAACACCCCTCTGGGCTGACGATCATAGAGAAGCTCGAAGGGGGAAAACCCCGTGGAGGCTTGCGGGACCTCTCGCACAGCGAACAACAGGGGTTCCAACCATTTGTCCCAATTTTTGGCGTCTTCCTGAACAAATTTACGAATCATTGTTTTAAGCGTGTGATTAAAACTTTCGACCAGCCCGTCCGTTTGTGGGTGAAAGACGCTGGTCCGAATCGATTTAATGCCCAATAATTTGTAAAGTTCGCGTAACGTCCGTGACATAAACGTCATGCCCTGATCAGTGAGGATTTCCTTAGGAATCCCCACTCGGAAGATTAAAGAAAACAGTGCGTCAGCAACACTCTTAGCGGAGGGCCACTGCTTCTGGATATCGTGCTGCATAATCCACAATGACCAATGCAAAACGATGTCCTCTTGCTGATCGCTCTAATGGCCCGATGAGGTCCATGCCAATTCTCTCGAAGGGGACCTGCATTAATGGGAGGGGGCGCAAAGGCGCTTTTGGGGTGGCCAATGGGTTTAACAACTGACATTCACGACAAGCCGCGCACCACCTGCGCACATTCTCGTGAATGCCCGGCCAAAAAAATTGGGTCATGAGGCGATTTAGTGTCGTTCCCTGTCCTAAATGACCAGCCATTGGATTAGAATGAGCCGCTTGAAAAAGCATTTCCCTGCGGCTCCTAGGAACTAACAACTGGGTTGTATCTTCTTTTGTCTGAGTGTCTTGGGTCACTCGATACAACCTATTTTTTTATAATTGCAAAATATGGATAGGTAAGCGGTTGTCCAGGATGGAGAGGCTGACCGTCAATGGTACTGACCTGTTCAAACGCACATTTCAGTGTCTCGTCCTGAGACTGTTCCAGGGGAAGTCATCGCGCTCCGAGAGAATAAGTCTCTCGATTTCGCTCTGTTCCCCTGAGGCAGTACTCAGAGGTCCCGATTCAGTCTCTCCCGCCTGCACACTCACGCTCCCCTCCAGTGCATTTTTTCCCCAAGAAGCATCCGTACATAAAGCCCCTTATAATTCTGTAAACGCTGGCCAATTCATTCCCAAAATTAACGGATGCTGGAGGTGCGGGTTAACTGCCACCTCAACGCTATGCTTTTGACCCCTGAATTGAATTATGACTGGCACAATAGGATACTCTACCACATCCCCGTGCACACACCGCACCTTAACCACGCGGCAATTATCCAATGCCCCGGATTGTATCAGATTTTGATGGATCGAGGTTTGGTTACATCCTGAGTCCACCAATGCCTGATAGGTACCCCCCCCCGATACTCACAGGTATTTGGTACCACCCTGCTTGACCGGGGGCAGCCTGCGGGGCATCCGGGACCCGGACCATTGTTCCCACCTATTGAGGTGTCCTGGAAAGGTGTCCTGTAATTGTACAGGACACCTGTCCATGAAATGGCCCGGGTCCCCGCAACGCCAACAGGCCGGCCCGGACCTCCCCGCCGCTCCAGTGGCAGAGGGTGGATTAGACGGTTGGCGTGGAGAGAGCGGAGACACAGGAGCCGCGTCCAACCTGGCTGGGAGCTGCATAGGGAATATGGCCATTCTCGAGGAGGGCTGGGTGGACGAGACCTGGGTAAAGGGACAGGGCGAGAGAGAGAAGGAGATGGAAGAGGGGAAGAGAGAGAAGTTGATGACAAGGGTTCGCCGACCCCGGGGCACGCCACCATATGATCCTCTGCGAGTTGGATAGCCGACTCCAGCTACGTGGGGCGGTGGCACTGGACCCACTCGGCCGTTCTCCTCGGAAGCCGAGTGGTAAACTGCTCCAGCACCACTCGGTCGACGATCTCTTCCACGTCACTTCCGTCGGTCAACAACCATTTGCGGCAGGAGTCCTGGAGCTGTTGGGCCATCACAAAGGGTCGGCCGGACTCGCCGACCCGCTGGATGATGGCCCTCTTGAGGTCGTCGAAGTCCAGAAGGCTCCGCACCGGAAGCTGCTGTGCCGCTACCTGGGACTCCCCAGAGAGCAACGGGACCAGGAGCATCGGCCACTGGTCCTGAGGCCAGGAAATACTCTCTCCACGCCAATTACTGAAACGAGACAGGTGTTTACTATTTGCGTCTAATCCACTCAGACACCGCGCGTCTCCTCCCTCTCTCTCCCGCTGCAGGCTCCGCTGAACCACGCCCCCCCTGCCACATAACTATATTAATAACTATTGATTTTTACAAATGAATTATTTAATACTGAATTTACTTAAGCTGGACAAGACACAGTTTTCTTCTAGAGCTGAATTATTTGCCAGTTATCACTGTAAAGCTGCTTTGACACAATCTGCATTGTAAAAAGGGCTATATTGACTTATACAAGTAGGACGGGTGGTCGGTGTAGTATTTGTCCCACCCCTCCTCCAATGTGATTGGAGAGCTGGGTAAAACGTGACAGTGAGGAACGTTGCATTTTATTCAAAGTTGAATAGTTTTCAGCTCTTAACTACAAAAAAAAAAAAAATGATCCAACTAATGATCTCTTGAAATATTATGAGTTTATACATTTAATACAGGAAAATGCAGTGTCACCAGAATGCCTAAAAGAACACAGAACGTTAGAATGTTTTACTCACCATTTACACATAGTAAGGAGCCACTGTTTATTTCTTTCATACCAACTAACACTTGGAAAATACAAACATTTTCATGAATCATAAAAAATGTCGTCAGAACGGTTTTACGAACGATTAAACAAAAATTCGTTCTGCTTGTGTTTCATGAATGAGGCCCAATGACTCTATGCTTTGTGCCAGTGATGTCAGTGGTTCTTGCCGTTCTCATTTATCTAATAAAACACCAGAGGGAGTGCGTGATTTGGTCTCATGCACTACCCTAAGGCCACCATATCAGCTGAATATCACTTGAAATGTTATGACAGCATTATAAATAACAGCGCTGTTCAGTAAATCAGACTGAATAAACCAAATTTTGATCAAAGTTTTACTTTTTTATTAATGATTTTTTTCCTATTATGATTTATTTTCTATTATTCTAATATACTATTCTTTAAAGGATTTTCATATATGGTCAATTTTCATAAATTACTGATATTGCTGTGTATTGACGTATCAGTCTAATAAGTTTCTCAGTAACCTACACACTGACGGACAACCACATGATGTGTGATGTTCATAAAGCGTAGGCCTAAATTTGGAGCAAAATTAGCTTTTTACATCTGTGGGTTTGAGTCATGTGATCGGTTTATATGACACGAAAGGGGGAGAGACAGTCATCATTTTCATCATTGCATTTCGAAGAGAAGACGGAATCAATAAAAGGCTCTTCTGTTTTATGAGTTTAGGCGTATTTGTTTGTTTTGTTTTGTTTTTGTGACCGCTGCCTTCCTTGAGGACCACCGTGCTTTTTAAATCTTACATAATATGAATTACTTTTAGTTTAAAATCTCTAAAACGCAGTTGCGATAGAATCTAAATGATTACAAAATGTAAAGCACAAACTTTATGACTCTTGGTCGGTATAAGTCTGAGGCGGTATCCAGTAAAGAACGCAAGTTTGCGGACTTCGACTGTGCTGTGCAGCAGTAATATTGAAAGGTATATAACATTGCTTCTGTTCATTTCTTATAGCTGTATTGTTTCGATTAAAATCTCTAAATTTAAAATATCTAATTTTGGACCTGCTAGAACTGGTTGTTTTATACTGGTCGACTTATTCTGAATTGTCTATTAAAGGTGTGCTGAAGGAAAATAACATCTAACAGACTCAAAAAGGCTGAATGAGGACGGACACTATAGGAACATGAACGACTCGTCGCGCCATCACTTCAGCATGAAACACATGGACTACATGTATAATACTGAAAATAACATTACTTCGAACAGCAGTGCAACTCCCGGTGACATGAATGCAACAGGGATCGCCCAAATCATGATCCCTCAGGAATTGTTTCTAATGCTGGGCTTGATCAGTTTGGTGGAAAACATTTTGGTGGTGGTGGCCATAATCAAGAACAGGAATCTCCACTCGCCCATGTATTATTTCATATGCTGTCTGGCGGTGTCTGACATGCTGGTGAGCGTAAGTAATGTGGTGGAGACGCTCTTCATGTTATTGACGGAGCACGGGCTGCTGCTCGTCACTGCAAAGATGTTACAGCACTTAGATAATGTGATCGACATTATGATCTGCAGTTCTGTCGTGTCCTCGTTGTCGTTCCTGTGCACTATTGCCGCGGACCGCTATATCACCATCTTTTACGCACTCCGGTACCACAGCATCATGACCACGCAACGCGCCGTTACCATCATCGCGGTGGTGTGGCTCACCAGCATCACCTCTAGCTCTTTATTTATCGTTTATCACACTGACAACGCGGTCATCGCCTGTCTCGTCACGTTTTTCGGCGTGACATTGGTGTTTACGGCGGTTTTGTACCTGCACATGTTCATCCTGGCGCACGTCCACTCCAGACGCATCATGGCCCTCCATAAGAGCCGCCGGCAGGCCACTAGCATGAAGGGAGCCATCACTCTGACCATACTACTCGGTGTTTTTATCATCTGCTGGGGGCCGTTTTTTCTCCACCTCATCCTTATCCTCACTTGTCCCACAAACCCTTACTGCAAGTGTTATTTCAGCCATTTCAACCTGTTTCTGATACTTATAATATGCAACTCGCTTATAGATCCTCTCATTTACGCGTATCGCAGTCAGGAGCTGCGCAAGACCCTCAAAGAAATGATTTTTTGTTCATGGTGCTTTGCAATGTGATATATCCTATTCTTTCTAGAGTTTTTTTTTTTTTTTTTTTGGAAACGCGTGGAGGATAACCTGCGCTGACGTTAAAATTTCCACTTTTCAGCCTTCTTTTCTCCCTCTCTATAGAGAAGACTGGATACTGAGGGACACAAAACTTTTAGATTTTTTATAAAATAACCATTTGACCAACCCTATTTTTGATTTACTAAAACATTGCTTAATTGGATAGTTTAAACCTAAATAAATGCATCAAAAAGTGGTGAAATCGTATTAAGACAGCATCCATGCTTCTGTCAAAGAATAAAAGCTTTGCATAAAAGACAGTTTAATCTTAAGCAGCTGCAGTTTATTGCTGGGAGAAATATACACTGCATGCAGGATATAGTATAAACTCACCTACCTTTAACCATAATTCCACTACACATAATTTTTGCTCTCCATGATTTGATTGGAACAATGTGCATGCCACAATCTAAATATTGGCCAAACCAACTAAGGAATTGGCATGACATCAAGATTTTTAAAGACAACCTGATGAGCATTAGAAATTCATCTTCAAAGCACTTATCATCTGCAGAGTCACTGGGAGAATTAACATCAATTACATCACCACAGTTTGCAAATCAGTGCTAATTAGAGTTTCATTTGAACACTGATTTGATGTGAAATCCTTGTAACAGTTGGAGTTGCAACAGTTGTCTTCTTAATGAATCATACAGTCAGCCTTTAACCAAGTGCTGCTGTTGTCAGAATAGCCATACAAATTCAAAATGTTTTTTTTTTATTTTTTATAAATAATATTCAAAAAATAATATTAACCAAGTCCTAATGTGATTCTTTTGAACAGAACTATGTGGTGAAAGCTTGACAAGCAGCTTTTTAAATTTGTTCTTCCTTTTTTGTCTTTTATCAATATTTTATCACTTTTTAATCCATTAGATACTCTATTGACTTTTTTGACTCTTTTCCTATTTGGTGTAATTTAAGCTCATCACAAGCTTGTTCACGTGTTTGAGATGTGGCTGTGGGCAAGAGAACTGATTTCAGTGATGGCAGCCGTCAGGGCCACATGCCATTTCATTAAGCCACTTAATCTTCTGTCCCTCATGGAGAACACATGGTTCTCTTGTTTTAACATACACTGAATCCAAAGATATTCTTAAAAAAAAAAATACTACAAAGACTATGTATAAAAAAAGTGACTTAAAAAAAAAAAAAAAAAAACTTTGTCAAACAGCATAACCTTTGTCAGATTACAGACAGACTGGTACTGTTACTATATGGAGAACTTGACTACATACCCTGTTAATAAACCAAAACTTTGTACAGAACAGTCTAAATCAGGACCTGTTATCTGTCACAAACAGTGACAAATTGTGGCTTAAAGTACTAAAACAACAATCAGAGAGAATCAATATTTCTCTCATAAATCTTTTCTCTCTGACTTAATGTTCGCCCCTTTACAATGTAGTATGGGCATCAAACTCATGACTTACAGACATAGGCCATTTTTAATTAATAAACACCAATGGTGAGCACAGACACACATATATAAATATCTATATATAAAGTTAGTTATACAAGTGTATCCAACTTTACCAGCATGTATAAGGTATATTCATGTAAAGCAAATTGTGAACCAGCTCTAATTTGCTAAATGCAACAATAAGGCATGAAGATATTAAGACATTATTAACAGTATATCATGATTTTTTTTATAACAATGTGTATTGTGAATGTGCTGTACAAATAAATTTGGCTTGACATGCACAAAAGTCCAGAAGCAAGTTGCTTTAATCACCAGTATTTTGATTAAATAAATGTGAGCACATGGTATGTACTATTTTCAAAGACCGGAAGCTAGATTGGATAAATGTAATAAAACTGTTAATATTAAAGTTGTACTATTTTTGGTCAGTGTATACTCTGTGTTCAAAACTGTGTTCATGCCTTAATTAAATTTTAAGGTATTTCAGATTTAGGAGTAAATTTTAGTCTCACATCATTATCTGTCCTGCATATTTATGTCGTGTCTATAAACAGAAATAAAGAAATGTCATCCCCAACTCATTGGAGAAGTTTGGCTTTACTGCAGTATGTTATAACAAACTACTTACAATATACGATATCAAAACAGATAAAGAAAAATTTCAATATACACAAAGTATCATATCTGAGAGACATGCAAGATATACAAGGGAACTTGGGGAATTGCAAAACTGTAAAGCAGAATAAAATAAGCCCTGCCCTATCAAGACCCGAAGCAAAATCACAACATCTCAGACAAAATCTGGGGTAGGTTCTAAAAAAGAAACAAAGTAGACCTTATTTATCCAAGCAGGGCTTATGAAATCATAGATTGAAAACAGCTTACAGTACTATAAAAAAATATTCCACCCTTTCCTAGTCTGTTCACCAAGTGTTCTTTTTATTGGCAATGCATAAAATTGGATTATTTTGCTTGTAAAACATGGTCCTATTGTAGAGCACCCACTATGTGTTTCTTTCTAGATGTTCATGATGTCTGTGAGAAAACAACATTTTAACAAGGTAAAAAAGAAAGAAAGAAAGAAAGAAAGAAAGAAAACAAACAATCAAAAAAGAAAGAAAAAAAGGAAAAGAAATTCAGTCACCTGTTATTGTCAGACCAACCATTCAAGAGGTTGGACTGGAAAGCATATTTTGGCAATGTTAAATTTGCACATTTGATATGTTTAAACATTGCATAGGAAAATCTTGTGCAGCCCTTAATACAGTATAAAGTGAAATGTAGAAGACCTTTGTTTTCTTACAGTTTTTAACGCATATAGAAGAAAAAAAAACTCCACATTTGAGGGAAATAATCTCAATAAAATAATATAATCTCTCTTCCACTACACTCTCACATGCATTTGGTGTGTTTACTTTTCCAGAGACTAACTAGAGTACAGTTTCAAATTTCACATTTCCTGTGAAAATTTTCTTTGGTTTTTCTCTATGGGTAATGTGTAATGTCACTTGTATTTAGTGTTTATGCCTCTTATTTTGAAGTATAGTTTTGTTCGGTTGTATTTGAGTGTGTGCGTGCACACATATCTTCCTTACCTAGTCTTCCTTAATTGTAAGTTCTTGTTTTGACTAAGTAATGCTTAGCTTTGCATAAGTTTTTCTTTGTATATTGTTTCTGGATATTCACCTTGTTTATTTGAATAAAAGCTATGAATAGATCAACACCTTGATAGACACTTTTAAATTGTAGCATTTACATGTACAACTTTCTTTGAAAATATAAGTTAACAGTTCAGTGTTTCATAACTGACTTGACAGCTTCATTAGCCTACAAAGTATGTAGCTCATTCAGCAGACTCCAGCACTAAACTGTCCGATCAGAGTCATATGACTCTATTGGATATGGAATGCAATAATGAAAGTGCTTAATTAGCTCAAGTATGTATGTGGGCGGAGGGAGGTTACAATTAGATTTAGTTAAGCCAGTTGTTGCTCTATTTCTTATAAACCAAGGGTCTACAAAGTCAGATAACTTTTATAAGCCTTTATGTGCTACTTTAAAAATCATTTTCCAAAAGAATTCTTTTGAGTGATTTATTGAAAGCAAAATGTGTTTGATCCCTAACTTAACTAACAACTAATATTTATCTGGCACAGTTAGAGAAATCCACTTTATGATGTCACTGTTTAAACACAGAATAGTTAATATATAGTTATAGTTAAAACACTGTTTCAGTATCTGCAACACAGAATATAGTGTATAATTAAAGCTGCAAGCAGCGATGAAAGGGCCCTCGCACACGGGCTCACCGCCACCCGTTGGCCTTAGGAAAACAGCGAACAGTGGGCGACATGCATGTGAGCAAGTAAATACAGGAGAATTATGGCAAAATCATGTAAAAGTGCCACATTTCCTGCTGCCAACTGGTGGCGCTATAGCTAACTGTATATATTCATATAGATGTCTTTAGGCCAGGACTCTTATCAGTCATGTGAAGTTTGGAGCAGATCAGACATAGTATGCCTGAGTTACAACAGCTTCCTCTTTCATGGCGAAACATCAGACTTTGTCAGGCCGCCACAGACACGCCCTTCAGCGAAAACTCAAGATCTTTGATATTTAACATCTCAAAGGCCTTAAGATTAGACTGGCCATATATTATGTGCTTCTGGTTTAATCTCTATGAGGAGTTGATCACAGTGTAAAACATGTAATTTCCTGTTGCCCCCAGGTGGCGCTATGACTGTAACTGAATATTGTCATATAAATGTCTTCAGGTCAGGACTCTAATAAAACATGTGAAGTTTGGGGCAGATCAGACATTGTATGCCCGAGTTACAACATCTTCCTGTTTCATGGCGAAACATCGAACTTTGCCAGACCGCCATGGACACCCTTCAACGAAAACTCTAGATCTTTGCAATTTAACGTCTCAAAGGCATTTAGATTAGACTGACCAAATATGATGTTGATCTGATTAAAGCTCTAGGAGGAGTTCGTTAAAGTACAATTAAATGGAAATGGCAAAAACTGCACAAATTTTGCAAAGAAAATTCAAAATATCTGACTTCCTGTTGGTTTTCAGATTTCACTCCAAGAGACTTTTTTGTAGGTATTGGGCTGTTAGATATGTCATACCTGTACGTGAAACGTAGTGTCAGGGGCACTTCGTTGAAATTTTTTAGGTGGCGCTATCGAGCCATTTTGCCACACTTAATTCTGAAACCCATATCAGACATAAATTTTCACCACTTCTGACGCATCTGCAAAGTTTCATGAATTTTCGAGTATGTTTCGGCCCTCAAAAAAGTGATTCACCTTACATGGCGAAACATCAGACTTTGTCGGTCACCACGGACACGCCCTTCAACGAAAACTCAAGGTCTTTGCAATTTAACGTCTCAAAGGCCTTAAGATTAGACTGGCCATGTATGATGTTGATCTGGTTTAATCTCTATGAGGAGTTAATCACAGTGTAAAACATGTAATTTCCTGTTGCCCCCAGGTGGCGCTATGACTGTAACTGAATATTGTCATTGTTAGATCAAAATCTCAGTAATAGGTAGACTATTTGTGATTCTGGTCATCAGTTAAGAAACAGGCGCCGCAACCCCTGTGATGTGTGGACGCAGCAGCGCGAGATCTCGGAAGAATGACCAAGCAGACACAGATCAAGTGTGGTACAAAGCATTCTCAGATTTATTCAGGAAGAAGGGTCATATTTATAGACATAGGTTAAACAACAATCTCCAGGATGGCTTGAGCATCCAATCATACGACTTACCATGTAAACCTTACCATGTATGGCATTTCACAAAATATAATAACAAATTAAAGCTGCAAGCAGCGTTGAGAGGGCCCTCGCACCCGGGCTCACCGCCACCCGTTGGCCTCAGGAAAACAGTGAACAGTGGGCGTCATGCATTTAAGTGAGTGAATACAGGAGAATTATGCCAAAGTCATTTCGATATGCCACACTTCCTGCGGCCAACAGGTGGCGCTTTCACCATAACTGAATTTTGCCATGTTGATGTCTTCAGGCCAGGACTATCATTGAACACGTGAAGTTTGAAGCAGATCGGACATTGTATGCCTGAGTTACAACAACTTCCTGTTTCTTTCGTGGCGTTAATCACATACATTAGCACTCAGCCAAGTGTTGCATGATTTAACGTGTTTCTAGCATGTCTGGTACTTCGTGGCATGATGAAATGTGAATCTGGTAGTGAATTACAGTATAAAGCATGCCACTTCCTGTTGCCAGCAGGTGGCGCTATGACTAACTGAATATTATCATATAGACGTCTTTAGGCTAGGACTCTTATCACACATGTGAAGTTTGGAGCAGATCGGACATAGTATGCCTGAGTTACAACAGTTTCCTCTTTAATGGCGAAACATCAGACTTTGTCAGGCCGCCACGGACACGCCCTTCACCGAAAACTCAAGATCTTTGATATTTATCATCGCTAAGGTCTTAAGATTGTAGCGTTGCCACATAAGGGGAAGCCAATTATAGCCAATAATAATAATAATAATACATTGACTATTATATGTAAATAGCTATCCCCTGTATGTTGTTTTCTCCCTTATATGTTGTCTGTGTTTGACCCAGATTTATATTCCTGCGAGAATCTGCTCCCGCGAGATTCCGCTCGCGCTCCGTCGTCACGTGACGTTACGTCAACTCAGCGGGATGTTTTCCTATGTTTTTTTTCTATATAAGGAACCGGCACGCCGATGTTTAGGGGCGCGTCTTTTCTAAACACAATTTTTTTCCCCTTGCCTTGTTTTTCCGACTGTTTTTGTGCTGTGCTGTTTTCTCGCCATCTCTTGTGGAGTATATTGTTTTTTTCCGGATTACTCGCCCAAGAGGACTCAAAACAGTTGGATTATACCTGTAGGATCCTGCTCACGGACTGGTTGTTTTCCCGGTGAGACTGCTCCTATATAAACTTTTCAATGCGCTGGACTCTAGAGACTATGTTGACACACATGCACACATACACACACACACACACAAACATTTTTTATATTGGATGTTTAATGTGATTTTTTTTTGTTTTTGTGGTGTACACTGATTGAATTGTAAATACATTTGGGTTTATTGTTAACACCGGTTGTATTTCTTTTTTTCCCCCTGCTGTTTAAGAAGCATAAACGTTCCCTTTATTTAGTGTAACTTCCTTGCATATTAACTGGAGTGTTATATATTGGTGGCCCGTACGGGGACGTTCTTTTTTGTGTGTAATTTTGTTTTACCTATTGTGGAATATGGAGAACACTGATCTAAATACCCAACAAGATGAAATTGTGAATACTGACCACACTGACGAGATAACTGAAGCTAGGTGTAGTTCTGAAACACCCAATGCAGATTTCACTGCAGGCCCATTTGTTACCAGACGCAATCCAACTGCAGAAATAACATCTATGCTGAGCTCATTGTATATTTCTGATGATGATGAAGAAACCGATGATGATGATGATGCTAATCGTGAAAGCTGTGTATTGAATGTGAATGTGGTACAAAATATGCAAACAGACATAGCGCAAGTCAAGGTGGATTTATTGGCCCTTAATACTAAAGTGCAAACATTAGAACATGACTTTAAACAGTCTGTAGAAAGCACCCTTAATCGGGAGTCCAGTTTTAGGGATGCTGTGGACGCTAGCTTAGCAGACTTAGAGGATTACTTCCGTAACTCCTTGGAGAAGTTGGAGAAGGCGGTGACTGACTGTTTTCTGAGGAGAGATGCAAAGTGGGAAAGTCAAATGAAAAAGTTACGACTAACTAGTACCCCTTCTCTCTCCAGATTACGCTCCTATACTCCAGCTCACTCTATATCCTCGGTTCATGTTCCCATAACCCCAGTGCCAGCCCCTAGAGTTCAAGTACCACTACCAAAATCTGCCAATACAACATATGAGGTTTCCCCTGTGTCTACACCACTAACCAATGTGCTTAATCCTCCAGTTGCTCCGAGTACATCCTCTTTCTGCACTAGCCCCCTATTCGGTTGGAGTTTCCCACTTTCGGGGACTCCTGTGAGACATCAGATGTGCTCAACTTCATCGAGCAGTGTGAGAATTACCTGGACATCAGGCCCCTTCCCAGTGGAGAGCTCTACGGAACCCTCAGCACGGTCCTGAGAGGGCCTGCTCTCAGCTGGTGGAAAGCAGAGAAGAATAAGGTAACCGATTGGCAGTCTTTCAAAAAGGCATTTATGGCGGCTTTTCTTCCAGATGACTACCTCACGGAGGTGGAGGATAAGCTGAGGTCTTTGGTCCAGCAGCCGCGTCAACGCCTGAGAGATTTTGCCTATGATTACCGGGCCCTCTGCCTCAAATGAAAGCCTGATATGGTGGAGGATGAGATGGTGAGCCGCATCCTCAACAACATTAACCCCAGGGTCGCAGGCTGTTTGAGGGGGACGGTGAAGACCGTGGAACAGCTGGTGAAAGTTGGATCTATGGTGGAGAAAGACTGTATGGGGGCAAAAGATTATTGGCAGAAGGTTGGTGGTCAAAACGGCAAAGATAAGGCCAATAAAAAAATTGTGGAACGCAGTACCTCCAAAAACCTGGCTGGATTATCTATCGCACAACCTCACTCACTGACATCACTCCTCTTGGTTCCTGTAATGGTAAAAGGCAAAGAAGTTAAGGCTGTAGTGGACACAGGAAGCACCTACACCCTCATGCAGGAAAACCTGTGGAGACAGTTGGGTGGCGCTGCTTCATCACTCACTCCAAACACCCCACAAAGGTTCATCATGGCTGATGGGAAGGTTCACCAGGCTGCTAACCAAAGCTCAATCAGTTACCAGTGGCATGATAAAGTCTGCAGTGTGGACACTTATATAATGAAGGGAGCCCACCTCGCGTTTCCCCTGATTGCCGGCTTGGATTTCCTGAGAGCCGCTGAAGCCCTCCTGGATGTGGGCGAAGGAAGATATGGTCTAAAAACAGAAAAAGGCTATACATACTACCCATTCTTGACATCTTCCATCACCCCGGGGCTGACAACAACCATGTCTGGAGAAAACACTCTCCACCCTGTTGCTGTGACCCTTTACTGTGCCTTACCTCCAACCTGGCAACCACCACTCACTACCCTGAACTTGGAGGTTGTTCCGTGCTGGGATTCTGACAATCAGGAGGAGTTGCGGAAGCTAATGGCTACCTGGCCGCGAACCACCTCAGAAGTCCTGGGGAAGACATCGGTAGAACAACATAAAATCGTCTTGTCTGATGAGGTACCGATTAAGTCCACAGCATACAGAGTCTCACCCTTCAAAAGGAAGATCATTGAAGATCAGGTAGATCAGATGCTCCGTGACCACATCATTGAACCATCTTTTTCTCCATGGTCCTCACCGGTGGTGCTAGTTCCCAAACCTGATGGCAGTTACAGGTTTTGTGTGGACTATAGAAGGCTGAATAGTAAGACCATACCTGATGCTTACCCAATGCCGTTAATACATGACATCTTGGAATCCATGGATGGCGCCACCTGGTTCAGCACATTGGACTTACAGTCAGGATATTGGCAGGTGGAAATGGAGGAAGGTAGCAAGGAGAAGACTGCTTTCATCACTACTAAAGGGCTATACCAATTCTGCTCCATGCCGTATGGGCTCAGGAATGCCGCTGCTACATTCCAGAGGTTGATGGAAAAAGTCCTGGCAGAGTTAAGGAGAGAATTCTGCTTTGTATACATCGACGATATCATCATCTATTCACGATCATTAGAAGAACATATACACCATCTGAACATCATACTACAAAGACTCACCCAGGCAAATCTCACTCTTAACATGAAAAAGTGTCACTTCTTCAAACAGCTGCTGAAGTTCCTTGGACACATCGTTTCAGTGAGAGGAGTTGAGGTTGACCCAGAGAAAACGCAGGCTGTTACTCTGTATCCTCCACCAAAAGACCTTAAAGCCCTCCAACGCTTCTTGGGATTGGCAGGATGGTACCATAAATTTATTCCCCATTTAGCAGACCTCACAGTACCCTTAAACCACCTGAAAAAGAAGGGAGTGAAATGGGAGTGGACCCCTGAGTGCCAGGTCAGCTTTGAAGCTGTCAAACAAGCATTACAAAACCCACCTGTGTTGATGCAACCCGACCTCAGCCAAAGTTTTCAGGTGCATACGGATGCTAGTGAGGTTGGGTTGGGAGCTATTCTGACGCAGCAAACACCTGAGGGGGAAAGGGTGATTGCATATGGTTCAAGAACCTTACGTGGAGCTGAGCTGAACTACTCTACTTCGGAAAAAGAGTGTCTGGCTGTCGTGTGGGCAGTCAAAAAATGGAGACATTACCTTGAAGGGAGGCTGTTCGACGTCTACACGGACCATGCAGCTCTGGCTTGGGCCTTCAATAGCCCCAAAACCTCCTCTCGTCTGACCCGCTGGACTCTTAGGCTGCAACAATTCCACTTCCAGGTCCATCACAGGAAGGGTTGCCTCAACCTAGGTCCAGACGCATTATCTCGTGCCTGTGAGCCAGATCATGTGCACTGCTTGGCCATGACAACATCTAGACATTCATCAGACATTCCTAATACACTGGATGAAATATCTCAAGCCCAGAACAATGACACTACCATATCTCACCTGCAATCAGATCAAAAAACCAGGAAAGTTCAAGGACAGCACATTACCTTTGAGGACCACCAGGGGGTATTGTATCGCAGAGTACCTGTAAGAAACAATGGAGACAAGTTTCAAGTGGTCGTACCTCAGGCATTAATACCAACTTTCCTCCATTACTTCCACGATAACCCTCTGGGGGGACATCTTGGCCGGTTAAAAACACTGCTGAGGCTTTTGGAGGTTGCATGGTGGCCTAGTGTCCGTAAAGATGTCTGGCAATACGTCGAGGGCTGCAACACCTGTCAAAAATACAAGCACGACAACACAAAACCAAGTGGTTTCCTACAAAGCACGCAGGTGACAGAACCAGGGCACACTTTGGGAATGGATTTGATGGGGCCATTTCCTCTTAGTAAAAAACAAAATGCTTACCTCCTTGTGGTAGTTGACTACTACACAAAATGGGTGGAAATGTTCCCTCTCAGAGATGGCAAGACACAGAAAATCGTCAGAATCCTCAAGGATGAGATCTTCACCCGCTGGGGCGTACCAAAATACATCATATCTGACCGTGGAGCACAATTTACCTCCAATGTTCTGGCCGAGCTCTGCAAGACCTGGGGCATTTCCCAAAAACTCACGACCAGTTATCACCCTCAAACAAACCTGACCGAAAGGATTAACAAGACAGTTAAAACTATGATTGCATCATATGTGGGACAGAACCATCAAACGTGGGACCAGTGGTTATCCGAATTTCGTTTTGCCATCAATACAGCTTACCAGGAAACCACTGGTAAAACTCCAGCAGAGTTGATGCTGGGCAGGCAGCTTCATGGGCCGTTGGAGAGGTTGATCTTCAGACCACCTGCACCAGATCAAGCCTCATATCATCTGCTGGAAAGACAGAGCATCATGGCAGAAGAGGTAAAGTCTAGAATGAAAGTGCAGCAATCCAGACAAGCTAGATACTACAATACCCGTAGGAAAGATGCGCAGTTTCACTCGGGAGATCTAGTCTGGATTAGAACACATCCACTTTCATCAGCCTCAAACAAATACTCTGCTAAGCTAGCGCCCAAGTGGGAGGGACCAGCTGAAATAATCAAAAAAATGGGGCCTATAAATTACACAGTTCGTTGGGGAGACCCACTTAAAACTGAAAATGTAAATGTGGTTAACCTGAAGCGCTGGTATGGACGCTCTCCTCCAACGCCGCAGGCTGGGGGGAGGGATTTATGTAGCGTTGCCACATAAGGGGAAGCCATTTATAGCCAATAATAATAATAATACATTGACTATTATATGTAAATAGCTATCCCCTGTATGTTGTTTTCTCCCTTATATGTTGTCTGTGTTTGACCCAGATTTATATTCCCGCGAGAATCTGCTCCCGCGAGATTCCGCTCGCGCTCCGTCGTCACGTGACGTTACGTCAACTCAGCGGGATGTTTTCCTATGTTTTTTTCTATATAAGGAACCGGCACGCCGATGTTTAGGGGCGCGTCTTTTCTAAACACAATTTTTTTCCCCTTGCCTTGTTTTTCCGACTGTTTTTGTGCTGTGCTGTTTTCTCGCCATCTCTTGTGGAGTATATTGTTTTTTTCCGGATTACTCGCCCAAGAGGAATCAAAACAGTTGGATTATACCTGTAGGATCCTGCTCACGGACTGGTTGTTTTCCCGGTGAGACTGTTCCTATATAAACTTTTCAATGCGCTGGACTCTAGAGACTATGTTGACACACATGCACACATACACACACACACACACAGTTTTTATATTGGATGTTTAATGTGATTTTTTTTTTTTTTTTTGTGGTGTACACTGATTGAATTGTAAATACATTTGGGTTTATTGTTAACATCGGTCTCCGGTTGTATTTCTTTTTTTCCCCCTGCTGTTTAAGAAGCATAAACGTTCCCTTTATTTAGTGTAACTTCCTTGCATATTAACTGGAGTGTTATAAGATTAGACTGACAACATATGATGTTGATCTGGTTAAATCTCCATGAGGAGTTAATCACAGTGTAAAACATGTCATTTCCTGTTGCCTGCAGGTGGCGCTATGACTGTAACTGAATATTGTTATGAAGATGTCTTCAGGTCAGGACTCTAATAAAGCATGTGAAGTTTGGGGCAGATCCGACATTGTTTGTCTGAGTTACAACAACTTCCTTTTTCATGGCGAAGACATCAAACTTTGTCAGGCCGCCACGGACACGCCCTTCAGTGAAAACTCTAGATCTTCGCAATTTAACGTCACAAAGGCCTTTAGATTAGACTGACCAAAAATGACATTGATCTGATTAAATCTCTAGGAGGAGTTTGTTAAAGTACAACGTCTGGAAAATGCAAAAAACGGTGAATTAATTCAAAATATCTGACTTCTTGTTTGGTTTCGGATTTCGCTCCAAGAGAATTTTTTGTAGGTACTGGGCTGATAAATGTCTGTACCGAATTTCAAAGCCCTAGTGTAACGTAGCGAGGGGGGCTGTACGTTAGATGGCGCTATCGAGCCATTTTGCCACGCCCAATTCCGAAACCCATAACAGACGTAAATTTTCACCACTTCTGACGCGTGTGCAAAGTTTCGTGAGTTTTCGAGCACGTTTAGGCCCTCTCAAATGCGATTCATTTTGGAGAATAATAATAATAATAATAATAATAATAAACGGAGCAATTCCAATAGGGTCCTCACACCATCGGTGCTCGGGCCCTAATAATAATAATAATAATAATAATAATAATATAATAATAAACGGAGCAATTCCAATAGGGTCCTCACACCATCGGTGCTCGGGCCCTAATTAAAGCTGCAAGCAGCGTTGAGAGGGCCCTCGCACCCGGGCTCACCGCCACCCGTTGGCCTCAGGAAAACAGCAAACAGTGGGCGTCATGCATTTAAGTGAGTTAATACAGGAGAATTATGCCAAAGTCATTTCGAAATGCCACACTTTCTGCGGCCAACAGGTGGCGCTTTTACCGTCACTGAATTTTGCCACGTTGATGTCTTCAGGCCAGGACTATCATTGAACACGTGAAGTTTGAAGCAGATCAGACATTGTATGCCTGAGTTACAACAACTTCCTGTTTCTTTCGTGGCGTTAATCGCATACATTAGCACTCAGCCAAGTGTTGCATGATTTAACGTGTTTTTTAGCATGTCTGGTACTTCGTGGCATGATGAAATGTGAATCTGGTAGTGAATTACAGTATAAAGCATGCCACTTCCTGTTGCCAGCAGGTGGCGCTATGGCTAACTGAATATTATCATATAGACGTCTTTAGGCCAGGACTCTTATCACACATGTAAAGTTTGGAGCAGATCGGACATAGTATGCCTGAGTTACAACAGCTTCCTCTTTCATGGCGAAACATCAGACTTTGTCAGGCCGCCACAGACACGCCCTTCAGCGAAAACTCAAGATCTTTGATATTTAACATCTCAAAGGCCTTAAGATTAGACTGGCCATATATTACGTGCTTCTGGTTTAATCTCTATGAGGAGTTGATCACAGTGTAAAACATGTAATTTCCTGTTGCCCCCAGGTGGCGCTATGACTGTAACTGAATATTGTCATATAAATGTCTTCAGGTCAGGACTCTAATAAAACATGTGAAGTTTGGGGCAGATCAGACATCGTATGCCTGAGTTACAACATCTTCTTGTTTCATGGCGAAACATCGAACTTTGCCAGGCCACCATGGACACGCCCTTCAACGAAAACTCTAGATCTTCGCAATTTAACGTCTTAAAGGCCTTTAGATTAGACTGACCAAATATGATGTTGATCTGATTAAAGCTCTAGGAGGAGTTTGTTAAAGTACAACGTCTGGAAATGGCAAAAACTGCACAAATTTTGCAAAGAAAATTCAAAATATCTGACTTCCTGTTGGTTTTCAGATTTCACTCCAAGAGACTTTTTTTGTAGGTATTGGGCTGTTAGATGTGTGTACCAAATTTCATACCTGTACGTGAAACGTAGTGTCAGGGGTACTTCGTTGAAATTTTTAGGTGGCGCTATCGAGCCATTTTGCCACACTTAATTCTGAAACCCATATCAGACATAAATTTTCACCACTTCTGACGCATCTGCAAAGTTTCATGAATTTTCGAGTATGTTTCGGCCCTCAAAAAAGTGATTCACCTTACATGGCGAAACATCAGACTTTGTCGGTCACCACGGACACGCCCTTCAACGAAAACTCAAGATCTTTGCAATTTAACGTCTCAAAGGCCTTAAGATTAGACTGGCCATATATGATGTTGATCTGGTTTAATCTCTATGAGGAGTTAATCACAGTGTAAAACATGTAATTTCCTGTTGCCCCCAGGTGGCGCTATGACTGTAACTGAATATTGTCATATAGATGTCTTCAGGTCAGGACTCTAATAAAACATGGGAAGTTTGGGGCAGATCAGACATTGTATGCCTGAGTTACAACATCTTCTTGTTTCATGGCGAAACATCGAACTTTGCCAGGCCGCCACGGACACGCCCTTCAGCGAAAACTCTAGATCTTCGCAATTTAACGTCTCAAAGGCCTTTAGATTAGACTGGCCATATATGATGTTGATCTGGTGTAATCTCTATGAGGAGTTAATCACAGTGTAAAACATGTCATTTCCTGTTGCCCCCAGGTGGCGCTATGACTGTAACTGAATATTGTCATATAGATGTCTTCAGGTCAGGACTCTAATAAAACATGGGAAGTTTGGGGCAGATCAGACATTGTATGCCCGAGTTACAACATCTTCCTGTTTCATGGCGAAATATCGAACTTTGCCAGGCCGCCAAGGACACGCCCTTCAACGAAAACTCTAGATCTTCGCAATTTAACGTCTCAAAGGCCTTTAGATTAGACTGACCAAATATGATGTTGATCTGATTAAAGCTCTAGGAGGAGTTCGTTAAAGTACAACATGTGGAAATGGCAAAAACTGCCAAATTTTTGCAGAGAAAAGTCAAAATATCTCACTTCCTGTTGGGTTTACAAACTTTGCACCCAGGGGCTTTTTTGTAGGTATTGGGCTGTTACATCTGTCTACTGAATTTCATAACTGTACGTGAAACGTAGCACGAAGGGCGCTTAATTGAAATTTTGTAGGTGGCGCTATCGAGCCATTTTGCCACACCTAATTCTGAAACCCATATCAGATGTACATTTTCACCACTTCTGACACTTGTGCAAAGTTTCATGAGTTTTTGATAATGTTTAGGCCCTCAAAAATGCGATTCATTTTGGAGAAGAAGAATAATTGGCTGAGCAATTCCAATAGGGTCCTCACACCATCGGTGCTCGGGCCCTAATTAAAGCTGCAAGCAGCGTTGAGAGGGCCCTCGCACCCGGGCTCACCGCCACCCGTTGGCCTCAGGAAAACAGCGAAAAGTGGGCGTCATGCATTTAAGTGAGTGAATACAGGAGAATTATGCCAAAGTCATTTCGAAATGCCACACTTCCTGCGGCCAACAGGTGGCGCTTTTACCGTAACTGAATTTTGCCATGTTGATGTCTTCAGGCCAGGACTATCATTGAACACGTGAAGTTTGAAGCAGATCGGACATTGTATGCCTGAGTTACAACAACTTCCTGTTTCTTTCGTGGCGTTAATCGCATAAATTAGCACTCAGCCAAGTGTTGCATGATTTAACGTGTCTCTAGCATGTTTGGTACTTCGTGGCATAATGAAATGTGACTCTGGTAGTGAATTACAGTATAAAGCATGCCACTTCCTGTTGCCAGCAGGTGGCGCTATGACTAACTAAATATTGTCATATAGATGTCTTTAGGCCAGGACTCTTATCACACATGTGAAGTTTGGGGCAGATCAGACATTGTATGCCTGAGTTACAGCAGCTTCCTCTTTCATGGCGAAACATCAGACTTTGTCAGGCCGCCACAGACACGCCCTTCAGCGAAAACTCAAGATCTTTGAAATTTATCATCGCTAAGGTCTTGAGATTAGACTGATAACATTTGATGTTGATCTGGTTAAATCTCTATGAGGAGTTAATCACAGTATAAAACATGTCATTTCCTGTTGCCTGCAGGTGGCGCTATGACTGTAACTGAATATTGTTATGAAGATGTCTTCAGGTTAGGACTCTAATAAAGCATGTGAAGTTTGGGGCAGATCCGACATTGTTTGTCTGAGTTACAACAACTTCCTTTTTCATGGCGAAGACATCAAACTTTGTCAGGCCGCCACGGACACGCCCTTCAGTGAAAACTCTAGATCTTCGCAATTTAACGTCACAAAGGCCTTTAGATTAGACTGACCAAAAATGACATTGATCTGATTAAATCTCTAGGAGGAGTTCGTTAAAGTACAACGTCTGGAAAATGCAAAAAACGGTGAATTGATTAAAAATATCTGACTTCCTGTTTGGTTTCGGATTTCACTCCAAGAGAATTTTTTGTAGGTACTGGGCTGATAAATGTGTGTACCGAATTTCAAACCCCTAGTGTTATGTAGCGAGCAGGGCTGTACGTTAGATGGCGCTGTCGAGCCATTTTGCCACGCCCAATTCCGAAACCCATAACAGACGTAAATTTTCACCACTTCTGACGCGTGTGCAAAGTTTCGTGAGTTTTCGAGCACGTTTAGGCCCTCTCAAATGCGATTCATTTTGGAGAATAATAATAATAATAATAATAATAATAATGATAATAATAATAATAATAATAATAATAAACGGAGCAATTCCAATAGGGTCCTCACACCATCGGTGCTCGGGCCCTAATTAAAGCTGCAAGCAGCGTTGAGAGGGCCCTCGCACCCGGGCTCACCGCCACCCGTTGGCCTCAGGAAAACAGTGAACAGTGGGCGTCATGCATTTAAGTGAGTGAATACAGGAGAATTATGCCAAAGTCATTTCGAAATGCCACACTTCCTGCGGCCAACAGGTGGCGCTTTTACCTTAACTGAATTTTGCCATGTTGATGTCTTCAGGCCAGGACTATCATTGAACACGTGAAGTTTGAAGCAGATCGGACATTGTATGCCTGAGTTACAACAACTTCCTGTTTCTTTAGTGCCGTTAATCGCATAAATTAGCACTCAGCCAAGTGTTGCATGATTTAACATGTTTCTAGCATGTCTGGTACTTCGTGGCATAATGAAATGTGAATCTGGTAGTAAATTACAGTGTGAAGCATGCCATTTCCTGTTGCCAGCAGGTGGCGCTATGGCTAACTGAATATTGTCATATAGATGTCTTTAGGCCAGGACTCTTATCACACATGTGAAGTTTGGAGCAGATCAGTTACAACAGCTTCATCGTTCATGGCGAAACATCAGACTTTGTCAGTCCGCCACGGACACGCCCTTCAACCAAAACTCAAGATCTTTGATATTTATCATTGCTAAGGTCTTAAGATTAGACTGATCACATTTGATGTGTATCTGGTTAAATCTCTATGAGGAGTTAATCACAGTGTAAAACATGTAATTTCCTGTTGACTGCAGGTGGTGCTATGACTGTAACTGAATATTGTCATATAGATGTCTTCAGGTCAGGACTCTAATAAAACATGTGAAGTTTGGGGCAGATCCGACATTGTATGCCCGAGTTACAACAACTTCCTGTTTCATGGCGAAACATCGAACTTTGCCAGGTCGCCACGGACACGCCTTTCAGCGAGAACTCTAGATCTTCACAATTTAACGTCTCAAAGGCCTTTAGATTAGACTGACAAAATATGATGTTGATCTGATTTAAGCTCTAGGAGGAGTTCGTTAAAGTACAACATCTGGAAATGGCAAAAACTGCACAAATTTTGCAAAGAAAATTCAAAATATCTGACTTCCTGTTAGTTTTCAGATTTCACCCCAAGAGACTTTTTTGTAGGTATTGGGCTGTTAGATGTGTGTACCAAATGTCATACCTGTACATAAAACGTAATGTCAGGGGCACTTCGTTGAAATTTTTTAGGTGGCGCTATCGAGCCATTTTGCCACACTTGATTCTGAAATCTATATCAGACGTAAATTTTCACCACTTCTGACGCATCTGCAAAGTTTCATGAGTTTTCGAGTATGTTTTGGCCCTCAAAAAAGTGATTCACCTTATATGGCGAAACATCAGACTTTGTCGGTCCGCCATGGACACGCCCTTCAACGAAAACTCAAGATCTTTGCAATTTAACATCTCAAAGGCCTTAAGATTAGACTGGCCATATTATGATGTTGATCTGGTTTAATCTCTATGAGGAGTTAATCCCAGTGTAAAACATGTCATTTCCTGTTGCCCCCAGGTGGCGCTATGACTGTAACTGAAATTTGTCATATAGATGTCTTCAGGTCAGGACTCTAATAAAACATGGGAAGTTTGGGGCAGATCAGACATTGTATGCCCGAGTTACAACAACTTCCTGTTTCATGGCGAAACATCAAACTTTGCCAGGCCGCCACGGACAAGCCCTTCAGCGAAAACTCTAGATCTTCGCAATTTAACGTCACAAAGGCCTTTAGATTAGACTGACCAAAAATGACATTGATCTGATTAAATCTCTAGGAGGAGTTCGTTAAAGTACAACGTCTGGAAAATGCAAAAAACGGTGAATTAATTCAAAATATCTGACTTCCTGTTTGGTTTCGGATTTCGCTCCAAAGGAATTTTTTGTAGGTACTGGGCTGATAAATGTGTGTACCGAATTTCAAACCCCTAGTGTTATGTAGCGAGCGGGGCTGTACGTTAGATGGCGCTATCGAGCCATTTTGCCACGCCCAATTCCGAAACCCATAACAGACGTAAATTTTCACCACTTCTGACGCGTGTGCAAAGTTTCGTGAGTTTTCGAGCACGTTTAGGCCCTCTCAAATGCGATTCATTTTGGAGAAGAAGAATAATAATAATAAATATAGCTGCGAGCAGCGATGGCGGGCCCAAGCCCGGTGGCACCGCCACCCCGGTGGCTTCAGGGCAACTGTGCACAGCGGGCAATAGGCACTTAAAACGGTTAAACATCAAAGGACTATGTCAAATTCACTCCACATTTACTGCACTACAAGGTGCCGTTATAGAGCCCCTCCTCCCTGCCCATTTTCAAAGGATTACATGTGCCAAGTTTTAACATTATTCTGATGAATTTTGAAGCAAATCAGGTAAAAATAAGAGGGTGATCTCAATGTATGCTGAAAGTGACACATTTTCTGCTTCCAGTTGGTGGCGCTATGACTTTGAATCACAATAGTCAAATCCATGTGATCAGCCTTGTACAACGAAGACTAAGCCAAAGTTTCATCAAAATCAATTAATGTATGCAGAAGTTATAACACTTTGTTTCCCTTTTCTTGCCATAAATTCGTTGCCTCGCCACGGCCAAACCGTTTGAGATATCCAAAATCCGTTTGCAATTAAACAACTTCAATGTGTTAGCAACAAGTTAAAAAAAGCTTGGTGTAAATTGGATAAACCCTGTAGGAGTAGTAGTATAAAATTCATAGCCTGTTTTTTCAAAAAATTAACATTCAAACCAAAATAGCTGACTTCCTGTTGGTCGGAGCTAATGAATGTAAATTAGAAAATTGTCCGGCTTGATGAGAACAATATGTGTACCGAGTTTGGTGACTGTAGGAAAAACTAACCCCCCACTTTTGTCAAAAGGTGGCGCTACTGAGCCCCTCCACCACGCCCATTTCTATGGCTTTGTCCATGTCTACTGGTTGACAATATTGATGTGTGTGTCGAGTTTCATGCAATTTGAAGCATGTTAAGAGCCTCAAAAACACTCAAGAATATTATTACAGTTTGACCTGTTGCCATGGCAACAATATTTCAAATATCAAAAATCCTGTCATAGGTCTACATCTGCTGTGTATTGACATTACACTGATGAAGTTTGAAGCAAATCAGGTAAAAATAAGAGGGTGATCTCAAAGCATTTTAAAAGTGATACACTTCTTGCTGCCATTTGGTGGCGCTATAACTTTGACTCACAATAGTTACATCCATGTGATCAGACTACTACAACCAACACACTCCTGAAGTTTCATAAACATCAATCAATGTATGCAGAAGTTATAACACATTTCCTGTTTCCCTTTTCTCGCCATAAATTCGTTGCCTCGCCACGGCCAAACCGTTTGAGATATCCAAAATCTGTTTGCAATTAAACAACTTCAATGTGTTCGCAACAAGTTAAAAAAAGCTTGGTGTAAATTGGATAAACCCTGTAGGAGTAGTAGTATAAAATTCATAGCCTGTTTTTTCAAAAAATTAACATTCAAACCAAAATAGCTGACTTCCTGTTGGTCGGAGCTAATGAATGTAAATTAGAAAATTGTCCGGCTTGATGAGAATAATATGTGTACCGAGTTTGGTGACTGTAGGAAAAACTAACCCCCCCACTTTTGTCAAAAGGTGGCGCTACTGAGCCCCTCCACCACGCCCATTTCTATGGCTTTGTCCATGTCTACTGGTTGACAATATTGATGTGTGTGTCGAGTTTCATGCAATTTGAAGCATGTTAAGAGCCTCAAAAACACTCAAGAATATTATTACAGTTTGACCTGTTGCCATGGCAACAATATTTCAAATATCAAAAATCCTGTCATAGGTCTACATCTGCTGTGTATTGACATTACACTGATGAGGTTTGAAGCAAATCAGGTAAAAATAAGAGGGTGATTTCAAAACATTTCAAAAAGTGATACACTTCCTGCTGCCAGTTGGTGGCGCTATAACTTTGACTCACAATAGTCACATCCATGTGATCAGACTCCTATAACGAACACACTCGTGAAGTTTCATAAAGATCAATATATGTATTAAGACGTTATAACACATTTCCTGTTTCCTTTTTCTCGCCATAAATTCGTTGCCTCGCCACGGCCAAACCGTTCGAGATATCAAAAATCCCCTGGCAATTTTTAATCATCAGTGTCTTGACTTCATGCTGACCGAGTTTGGTGGCGATCGGATTAATCGTCTAGGAGGAGTATATCAAATTCCAGAGCATGCGTTTTTCAAACAACCCTTAATAGCTGACTTCCTGTTGGCGTGGTGTTTAACTTAGAGCACGAAAGTTGTTCGGGCTGATGAGGTCTATATGTGTACCGAGTTTCATACTAATACGTGCAAGCATGTTTAATATATGGACCAAATTTTCAGACTTTTTTCAAGGGGGCGCTGTCGAGCCCCCCTGCCACGCCCGGGTACCAACCTCTGGGGGGTCCTAATGGCCGCGGATTCCAATGTGTGTGCCAATTTTCAAGAGTTTTTGAGCATGTTAAGGCCCCCAAAAAGCCCCGGAAGACGAAAAAAAAAAAAAAAAAAAAAAAAAAAAATAAATAAATATAGCTGCGAGCAGCGATGGCGGGCCCAAGCCCGGTGGCACCGCCACCCCGGTGGCTTCAGGGCAACTGTGCACAGCGGGCAATAGGCACTTAAAACGGTTAAACATCAAAGGACTATGTCAAATTCACTCCACATTTACTGCACTACAAGGTGCCGCTATAGAGCCCCTCCTCCCTGCCCATTTTCAAAGGATTACATGTGCCAAGTTTTAACATTATTCTGATGAATTTTGAAGCAAATCAGGTAAAAATAAGAGGGTGATCTCAATGTATGCTGAAAGTGACACATTTTCTGCTTCCAGTTGGTGGCGCTATGACTTTGAATCACAATAGTCAAATCCATGTGATCAGCCTTGTACAACGAAGACTAAGCCAAAGTTTCATCAAAATCAATTAATGTATGCAGAAGTTATAACACTTTGTTTCCCTTTTCTTGCCATAAATTCGTTGCCTCGCCACGGCCAAACCGTTTGAGATATCCAAAATCCGTTTGCAATTAAACAACTTCAATGTGTTAGCAACAAGTTAAAAAAAGCTTGGTGTAAATTGGATAAACCCTGTAGGAGTAGTAGTATAAAATTCATAGCCTGTTTTTTCAAAAAATTAACATTCAAACAAAAATAGCCGACTTCCTGTTGGTCGGAGCAAATGAATGTAAATTAGAAAATTGTCCGGCTTGATGAGATCAATACATGTACTGAGTTTGGTGACTGTAGGAAAAACTAACCCCCCCACTTTTGTCAAAAGGTGGCGCTACTGAGCCCCTCCACCACGCCCATTTCTATGGCTTTGTCCATGTCTACTGGTTGACAATATTGATGTGTGTGTCGAGTTTCATGCAAATTGAAGCATGTTAAGAGCCTCAAAAACACTCAAGAATATTATTACAGTTTGACCTGTCGCCATGGCAACGATATTTCAAATATCAAAAATCCTGTCATAGGTCTACATCTGCTGTGTATTGACATTACACTGATGAAGTTTGAAGCAAATCAGGTAAAAATAAGAGGGTGATCTCAAAGCATTTTAAAAGTGATACACTTCTTGCTGCCATTTGGTGGCGCTATAACTTTGACTCACAATAGTTACATCCATGTGATCAGACTACTACAACCAACACACTCCTGAAGTTTCATAAACATCAATCAATGTATGCAGAAGTTATAACACATTTCCTGTTTCCCTTTTCTCGCCATAAATTCGTTGCCTCGCCACGGCCAAACCGTTCGAGATATCAAAAATCCCCTGGCAATTTTTAATCATCAGTGTCTTGACTTCATGCTGACCGAGTTTGGTGGCGATCGGATTAATCGTCTAGGAGGAGTATATCAAATTCCAGAGCATGCGTTTTTCAAACAACCCTTAATAGCTGACTTCCTGTTGGCGTGGTGTTTAACTTAGAGCACGAAAGTTGTTCGGGCTGATGAGGTCTATGTGTGTACTGAGTTTCATACTAATACGTGCAAGCGTGTTTAATATATGGACCAAATTTTCAGACTTTTTTCAAGGGGGCGCTGTCGAGCCCCCCTGCCACGCCCGGGTACCAACCTCTGGGGCGTCCTAATGGCCGCGGATTCCAATGTGTGTGCCAATTTTCAAGAGTTTTTGAGCATGTTAAGGCCCCCAAAAAGCCCCGGAAGACGGAAAAAAAATAAAATAAAAAAATAAATAAAAAAATAATATAGCTGCGAGCAGCGATGGCGGGCCCAAGCCCGGTGGCACCGCCACCCCGGTGGCTTCAGGGCAACTGTGCACAGCGGGCAATAGGCACTTAAAACGGTTAAACATCAAAGGACTATGTCAAATTCACTCCACATTTACTGCACTACAAGGTGCCGTTATAGAGCCCCTCCTCCCTGCCCATTTTCAAAGGATTACATGTGCCAAGTTTTAACATTATTCTGATGAATTTTGAAGCAAATCAGGTAAAAATAAGAGGGTGATCTCAATGTATGCTGAAAGTGACACATTTTCTGCTTCCAGTTGGTGGCGCTATGACTTTGAATCACAATAGTCAAATCCATGTGATCAGCCTTGTACAACGAAGACTAAGCCAAAGTTTCATCAAAATCAATTAATGTATGCAGAAGTTATAACACTTTGTTTCCCTTTTCTTGCCATAAATTCGTTGCCTCGACACGGCCAAACCGTTTGAGATATCCAAAATCCGTTTGCAATTAAACAACTTCAATGTGTTAGCAACAAGTTAAAAAAAGCTTGGTGTAAATTGGATAAACCCTGTAGGAGTAGTAGTATAAAATTCATAGCCTGTTTTTTCAAAAAATTAACATTCAAACAAAAATAGCCGACTTCCTGTTGGTCGGAGCTAATGAATGTAAATTAGAAAATTGTCCGGCTTGATGAGATCAATATATGTACCGAGTTTGGTGACTGTAGGAAAAACTAACCCCCACTTTTGTCAAAAGGTGGCGCTACTGAGCCCCTCCACCACGCCCATTTCTATGGCTTTGTCCATGTCTACTGGTTGACAATATTGATGTGTGTGTCGAGTTTCATGCAAATTGAAGCATGTTAAGAGCCTCAAAAACACTCAAGAATATTATTACAGGTTGACCTGTCGCCATGGCAACGATATTTCAAATATCAAAAATCCTGTCATAGGTCTACATCTGCTGTGTATTGACATTACACTGATGAAGTTTGAAGCAAATCAGGTAAAAATAAGAGGGTGATCTCAAAGCATTTTAAAAGTGATACACTTCTTGCTGCCATTTGGTGGCGCTATAACTTTGACTCACAATAGTTACATCCATGTGATCAGACTACTACAACCAACACACTCCTGAAGTTTCATAAACATCAATCAATGTATGCAGAAGTTATAACACATTTCCTGTTTCCCTTTTCTCGCCATAAATTCGTTGCCTCGCCACGGCCAAACCGTTTGAGATATCCAAAATCTGTTTGCAATTAAACAACTTCAATGTGTTCGCAACAAGTTAAAAAAAGCTTGGTGTAAATTGGATAAACCCTGTAGGAGTAGTAGTATAAAATTCATAGCCCGTTTTTTCAAAAAATTAACATTCAAACCAAAATAGCTGACTTCCTGTTGGTCGGAGCTAATGAATGTAAATTAGAAAATTGTCCGGCTTGATGAGAATAATATGTGTACCGAGTTTGGTGACTGTAGGAAAAACTAACCCCCACTTTTGTCAAAAGGTGGCGCTACTGAGCCCCTCCACCACGCCCATTTCTATGGCTTTGTCCATGTCTGCTGGTTGACAATATTGATGTGTGTGTCGAGTTTCATGCAATTTGAAGCATGTTAAGAGCCTCAAAAACACTCAAGAATATTATTACAGTTTGACCTGTTGCCATGGCAACAATATTTCAAATATCAAAAATCCTGTCATAGGTCTACATCTGCTGTGTATTGACATTACACTGATGAAGTTTGAAGCAAATCAGGTAAAAATAAGAGGGTGATCTCAAAACATTTCAAAAAGTGATACACTTCCTGCTGCCAGTTGGTGGCGCTATAACTTTGACTCACAATAGTCACATCCATGTGATCAGACTCCTATAACGAACACACTCGTGAAGTTTCATAAAGATCAATATATGTATTAAGACGTTATAACACATTTCCTGTTTCCTTTTTCTCGCCATAAATTCGTTGCCTCGCCACGGCCAAACCGTTCGAGATATCAAAAATCCCCTGGCAATTTTTAATCATCAGTGTCTTGACTTCATGCTGACCGAGTTTGGTGGCGATCGGATTAATCGTCTAGGAGGAGTATATCAAATTCCAGAGCATGCGTTTTTCAAACAACCCTTAATAGCTGACTTCCTGTTGGCGTGGCGATTAACTTAGAGCGCGAAAGTTGTTCGGCCCGATGAGGTCTATATGTGTACCGAGTTTCATACTAATACGTGCAAGCATGTTTAATATATGGACCAAATTTTCAGACTTTTTTCAAGGGGGCGCTGTCGAGCCCCCCTGCCACGCCCGGGTACCAGCCTCTCCGGCGTCCTAATGGCCGCGGATTCCAATGTGTGTGCCAATTTTCAAGAGTTTTTGAGCATGTTAAGGCCCCCAAAAAGCCCCGGAAGACGGAAAAAAAAAAATAAAAAAAATAAAAAATAATAATAATCCTTAGAAGAACAAGAGGGCCCTGCGCGAATTTTCGCTTGGGCCCTAATAATAATCCTTAGAAGAACAAGAGGGCCCTGCGCGAATTTTCGCTTGGACCCTAATAATAATAATAATAATAATAATAATAAACGGAGCAATTCCAATAGGGTCCTCACACCATCGGTGCTCGGGCCCTAATTAAAGCTGCAAGCAGCGTTGAGAGGGCCCTCGCACCCGGGCTCACCGCCACCCGTTGGCCTCAGGAAAACAGTGAACAGTGGGCGTCATACATTTAAGTGAGTGAATATAGGAGATTTATGCCAAAGTCATTTCGAAATGCCACACTTCCTGCGGCCAACAGGTGGCGCTTTCACCATAACTGAATTTTACCATGTTGATGTCTTCAGGCCAGGACTATCATTGAACACGTGAAGTTTGAAGCAGATCGGACATTGTATGCCTGAGTTACAACAACTTCCTGTTTCTTTCGTGGCGTTAATCGCATAAATTAGCACTCAGCCAAGTGTTGCATGATTTAACGTGTCTCTAGCATGTTTGGTACTTCGTGGCATAATGAAATGTGAGTCTGGTAGTGAATTACATTGTGAAGCATGCCATTTCCTGTTGCCAGCAGGTGGCGCTATGACTAACTAAATATTGTCATATAGATGTCTTTAGGCCAGGACTCTTATCACACATGTGAAGTTTGGGGCAGATTGGACATTGTATGCCTGAGTTACAGCAGCTTCCTCTTTCATGGCGAAACATCAGACTTTGTCAGGCCGCCACAGACACGCCCTTCAGCGAAAACTCAAGATCTTTGAAATTTATCATCGCTAAGGTCTTGAGATTAGACTGACAATATTTGATGTTGATCTGGTTAAATCTCTATGAGGAGTTAATCACAGTATAAAACATGCCATTTCCTGTTGCCTGCAGGTGGCGCTATGACTGTAACTGAATATTGTTATGAAGATGTCTTCAGATTAGGACTCTAATAAAGCATGTGAAGTTTGGGGCAGATCCGACATTGTTTGTCTGAGTTACAACAACTTCCTTTTTCATGGCGAAGACATCAAACTTTGTCAGGCCGCCACGGACACGCCCTTCAGTGAAAACTCTAGATCTTCGCAATTTAACATCACAAAGGCCTTTAGATTAGACTGACCAAAAATGACATTGATCTGATTAAATCTCTAGGAGGAGTTTGTTAAAGTACAACGTCTGGAAAATGCAAAAAACGGTGAATTGATTCAAAATATCTGACTTCCTGTTTGGTTTCGGATTTCGCTCCAAGAGAATTTTTTGTAGGTACTGGGCTGATAAATGTGTGTACCGAATTTCAAAGCCCTAGTGTAATGTAGCGAGCGGGGCTGTACGTTAGATGGCGCTATCGAGCCATTTTGCCACGCCCAATTCCGAAACCCATAACAGATGTAAATTTTCACCACTTCTGACGTGTGTGCAAAGTTTCGTGAGTTTTCGAGCACGTTTAGGCCCTCTAAAATGCGATTCATTTTGGAGAATAATAATAATAATAATAAATATAGCTGCGAGCAGCGATGGCGGGCCCAAGCCCGGTGGCACCGCCACCCCGGTGGCTTCAGGGCAACTGTGCACAGCGGGCAATAGGCACTTAAAACGGTTAAACATCAAAGGACTATGTCAAATTCACTCCACATTTACTGCACTACAAGGTGCCGCTATAGAGCCCCTCCTCCCTGCCCATTTTCAAAGGATTACATGTGCCAAGTTTTAACATTATTCTGATGAATTTTGAAGCAAATCAGGTAAAAATAAGAGGGTGATCTCAATGTATGCTGAAAGTGACACATTTTCTGCTTCCAGTTGGTGGCGCTATGACTTTGAATCACAATACTCAAATCCATGTGATCAGCCTTGTACAACGAAGACTAAGCCAAAGTTTCATCAAAATCAATTAATGTATGCAGAAGTTATAACACTTTGTTTCCCTTTTCTTGCCATAAATTCGTTGCCTCGCCACGGCCAAACCGTTTGAGATATCCAAAATCCGTTTGCAATTAAACAACTTCAATGTGTTCGCAACAAGTTAAAAAAAGCTTGGTGTAAATTGGATAAACCCTGTAGGAGTAGTAGTATAAAATTCATAGCCTGTTTTTTCAAAAAATTAACATTCAAACCAAAATAGCTGACTTCCTGTTGGTCGGAGCTAATGAATGTAAATTAGAAAATTGTCCGGCTTGATGAGAATAATATGTGTACCGAGTTTGGTGACTGTAGGAAAAACTAACCCCCCCACTTTTGTCAAAAGGTGGCGCTACTGAGCCCCTCCACCACGCCCATTTCTATGGCTTTGTCCATGTCTACTGGTTGACAATATTGATGTGTGTGTCGAGTTTCATGCAATTTGAAGCATGTTAAGAGCCTCAAAAACACTCAAGAATATTATTACAGTTTGACCTGTTGCCATGGCAACAATATTTCAAATATCAAAAATCCTGTCATAGGTCTACATCTGCTGTGTATTGACATTACACTGATGAAGTTTGAAGCAAATCAGGTAAAAATAAGAGGGTGATCTCAAAGCATTTTAAAAGTGATACACTTCTTGCTGCCATTTGGTGGCGCTATAACTTTGACTCACAATAGTTACATCCATGTGATCAGACTACTACAACCAACACACTCCTGAAGTTTCATAAACATCAATCAATGTATGCAGAAGTTATAACACATTTCCTGTTTCCTTTTTCTCGCCATAAATTCGTTGCCTCGCCACGGCCAAACCGTTTGAGATATCCAAAATCCGTTTGCAATTAAACAACTTCAATGTGTTCGCAACAAGTTAAAAAAAGCTTGGTGTAAATTGGATAAACCCTGTAGGAGTAGTAGTATAAAATTCATAGCCTGTTTTTTCAAAAAATTAACATTCAAACCAAAATAGCTGACTTCCTGTTGGTCGGAGCTAATGAATGTAAATTAGAAAATTGTCCGGCTTGATGAGAATAATATGTGTACCGAGTTTGGTGACTGTAGGAAAAACTAACCCCCCACTTTTGTCAAAAGGTGGCGCTACTGAGCCCCTCCACCACGCCCATTTCTATGGCTTTGTCCATGTCTACTGGTTGACAATATTGATGTGTGTGTCGAGTTTCATGCAATTTGAAGCATGTTAAGAGCCTCAAAAACACTCAAGAATATTATTACAGTTTGACCTGTTGCCATGGCAACAATATTTCAAATATCAAAAATCCTGTCATAGGTCTACATCTGCTGTGTATTGACATTACACTGATGAAGTTTGAAGCAAATCAGGTAAAAATAAGAGGGTGATCTCAAAACATTTCAAAAAGTGATACACTTCCTGCTGCCAGTTGGTGGCGCTATAACTTTGACTCACAATAGTCACATCCATGTGATCAGACTCCTATAACGAACACACTCGTGAAGTTTCATAAAGATCAATATATGTATTAAGACGTTATAACACATTTCCTGTTTCCTTTTTCTCGCCATAAATTCGTTGCCTCGCCACGGCCAAACCGTTCGAGATATCAAAAATCCCCTGGCAATTTTTAATCATCAGTGTCTTGACTTCATGCTGACCGAGTTTGGTGGCGATCGGATTAATCGTCTAGGAGGAGTATATCAAATTCCAGAGCATGCGTTTTTCAAACAACCCTTAATAGCTGACTTCCTGTTGGCGTGGCGATTAACTTAGAGCGCGAAAGTTGTTCGGCCCGATGAGGTCTATATGTGTACCGAGTTTCATACTAATACGTGCAAGCATGTTTAATATATGGACCAAATTTTCAGACTTTTTTCAAGGGGGCGCTGTCGAGCCCCCCTGCCACGCCCGGGTACCAGCCTCTCCGGCGTCCTAATGGCCGCGGATTCCAATGTGTGTGCCAATTTTCAAGAGTTTTTGAGCATGTTAAGGCCCCCAAAAAGCCCCGGAAGACGTAAAAAAAAAAAAAAAAAAAAAAAAAAAAAATAATAATAATAATCCTTAGAAGAACAAGAGGGCCCTGCGCGAATTTTCGCTTGGGCCCTAAATATAGCTGCGAGCAGCGATGGCGGGCCCAAGCCCGGTGGCACCGCCACCCCGGTGGCTTCAGGGCAACTGCGCACAGCGGGCAATAGGCACTTAAAACGGTTAAACATCAAAGGTGTAGCGTATGCACACGTATCAGGATAATCAATAAACTTTGGAATGTTCAGAACGCTTTTAGCATGCTGGACTGGGTTGTAAAACCCCCCCAGAGACTGACCAGATCCACATTCCAACACCCCACACACACAGGGACACACAAAAACACACACACAGACAGACACAGAAACACACAATCATACATTTTGAACTGTATTTGTAAACTACCACTATGCTGAAATATATATTTCATATATTTTTAGGGCCTATGCATGTTTCCTAGTGTTTAAATGAGTGTATTTGTGCTAGTGTGCATTTTAACGATATAATTTTGTCTGTAAACCATAACTTCTCTCCTATGCCTTTCTGACCTATCGAGTTTGGTCTCTCCGTAAAGCTCCGGACACGAGTTATTCACTGAGATATGTCACACCGCTGATAAATGCATTTTTCTATGTGTTTAATGATACTGTGAAGAACGCACTCCATTTGGAGATCTGATCTGAGAGTCATAAATCATGCAGATTAAGTCGTGAGGCCAAACAAAGGAAAAGCTTTCCCGCCAACTTTGCACCCATGTTATTGGCTACCCCACCTCAAGGAGGTGTGTCGGCTTATCTGTCATAAAAGCAAAGACGCACAATTTCTTGTGTGTTCTCTCCCGATTGTCTCACGAGCATCTCGTGCACGTTTTTCCCGGACCCCTCCGGTGACCACGCGCTGTCATCGCGCTCAGCTTCGGGATCGCCATCTTCCAGCGAAACTCACTCTCGTCCTCAGTTCAAACCTTCCCGCTGAACGGAGGAAGCCAACGAACTGCACCAGCGCTAACCTGAAATTCGACACACGCAACCAATGCAAGTATACTGCCGTTTCTCAATCTTAGATGATGAAACTGATTTCCGTGCTGGCTTAGGACTGGTTGTGAGTTTGCTACTTGCCTTCTCTCTCTTTCCTTCTCTACTTCTATTCTTGTACATAGGTGTGTATTTTCTTGTATATATATTTAGATGTATAACCTCTGTATTCGTAGTTTGCATATATTAAAACGTTATTCATGCTCGATTGTTCTGTTTGTTCTTTCAGCGGAAAACCCAAGTCACTTTAACGTTTTTTCGATCGCTTTATGCTTTAGTTATTTTCATGGCCAGAGAATAACTCCGTTTATAATATTCTGTGAGGGACTTAGTTTGCTGGACAAACGAGCAGTTTCTCTAAATAATTATTAAACCAGAACTAATCATATATGTAATTGATTATAATTCGTTGTAATTGATTCACAATATATGTTTAATTCCCCATTGGGTCGATATATGAATCATAATTTATTCATAACCTTATGAATTATTATATTCATATTTCATCCATAAATTGATTAATAACCGCTACATTTCGTTACATATATATTTGGTGGAGGATTCGCGAGCAACGTTTTAAACTTGGTTTTCGGTAAAAGAGCAATGTAGAATAATTTTGTATGATTTAACTTACATGCGCGCTTTATTCAGTGAGAAGACGCACGGGTCCTCACTACGCACCGTTAACAAGCTGCTGTTTGTGTCTAGAAACACTGCAGGCATAGCCTTGGTTGACCGTGAAATACACTGCAGTCCATTGATATCTCAAGCTCGTATCTGTGAAGGACGACAATCTTTGCAGTAAGTTACAGTTTTGAATATTAATTTCCGCTTGAATAAACGAATTGAATCGTGTTCAGCGAGTTTAGAGGGTCGTGGCGAGATTCCTGCGATCACTCTTTCGAGGCCTCATTATATTTACCCGCTATTAAATCTGAATTTCTTGTGTCGTCCAAAAATTCACAATAGCCGGTTTGCTCCTGGGTTACGTCGTTTGGACTAGCTACCCAAAACCACGTGATCCCCGTTACAGATCTAATCGGAAAAGCAGTCCGTCTGGTTTATCGATTGATGTGTGAGAGTTTGGAGCTATATCAGCATCCTGATCCAATGTTGATTTGTAACCCGCGGCGAAGGAATCCCGCAAGCGTTACATATTCGCGTGCATTAAAGTTTGCACCAAAGGGACTGATTCCCAGAGTTGTGTACCCGTGAGTAAAACGGTACACATATATTTATGAAAGAATCCGCTGAGGTTCTATAGTTGTAATCGTGACCGTGCAGTTAAAACAGCGTAAGGGTCAGAAACCCACAAGCGCGCTCGTTTTTGTATCACGAATTAAAGAAAGGGGATGCAGTAACTCTGACCAGACACCAGAGGGCAGTCTGCTCAGGTGTGCCACCCCTCCCTACTTATTGGTTGTGTGGACTCAGTGACGCCACCGCGTGGACGTTCTGAGTTAAAGCCGCTCCATACTTTGAACTGAAATTATCTCCAAGTTATCTTTTGCTTCTCTATACTGCGGGGAGTTGTAAAAGTAATTTGCTTTTGGTGGTTATGCTTTCCAATCATTGTTGGAATGTGGTTTACTGATTTAAATTTAATTTAAACACGTTTACATTTTTAATTTAAATTGTTTCCCTTCCAACAAGGGAATTCACTTTCTGAGAGTGCGCCCCCTGGTGGACACTGTCAGATAAGTCAATTCTCTTTTCCCTTGTATTCTTTTTCCTGTATTCACAGATCTACTTTATTTTATTTTATTTCAGTTTATTTATTTTATTTTTATTCCACTTTGTGTTATTTCATCCATTCCCTTTTTGTCTTTTCTCTCTCTCAAGTTATTTCTTTAGTTTATTTTGGAAATTCATTCCCTTTATTACTTAATGTTTTATTTTATTCACTCTTAGTTCTGGGTCCTGTGTGTTATTGGCTGGCAATAATATTCACGCACACCCAAGCCTCCCTTATTTCATACACTTATTTTTGAATTTAATTAAATAACATTTAATTGAATTTTAAAATTAAGTAGTGTCAATCAGTTGGCATTTTGCTCATCAACAAGCAATTCTCTTTAGGGAACCTGCAAATAGGGAAGGCTTTCTCCTTTCTTTCTCCCATTCTGTTATTCTATGCACTCATTTAAATTTAATTGAACAGAGTTTAATTCAAATTTGAATCAAGTGCATCTGATTTGTTTTTGTTTTATGTTATTTTTACTTTTGTTCTGCTTCTAGCTAGTTCATTTTAGACCCCTACTCTTTTATCCTACACACTTAATTATTTAAATTCTATTTAAACAAGATTTAAATTGAGATTTAAATTTACAATTAAGTCGTGTTTACCTGACTGTTTGTGCACTTGCAGAGAAGGCCCTTCACCGCCGGGTGGTGAGTTGACAGTCGCCCCAGTGAGTTCCAGTGAGTGGAGCTGCCTGGCCTGGCGCTTCTTACACTAACCGTGTGTGAATCGTGGACATTCTGACCTCGTATCACGGGCAACACGCAAGGACATCAGCGAGTTGTGTATCAGGTACAGGGAGGCAACGAGACCCGGGGTGACAACAAGCGGCAATTTTGTTTAATTTCCCTGCTCAGGCTTCTGCACGACAGAACCGCCCGTTTGGAGTAACTGCCCGTAAAGGGGACAGACTCTGAGTTCAGGGAAAACTCAATCTTGACTGGTCACTCGGGCCGTTGGCGCAAATACCTTGCCAAAGTGCGCAATTGTGCTGGTGTTCCCTGTTTGAGAGGTTGCACCGTGGTACAAAGGGGACAGGTGGCCACGGACACCGCAGTAGAGTGTTTGATCGTCGAGGAAAGGTGGCCTGCCATTGAGTTCTTATCTGAGCACCCACGATTCACCCAGGCCTAAATTAGTGACATACAGTCACTTCACCTAATTGAAAGCCACAGAATATTACATATTCTTCAATTACTCAGGTGCGGGCCAACCCTTATGCTCTCGATCCATACCATCCCTCTAGGTTTTATGACGCAACAGTGCACTCGCCTGACACCGTCATAAACCCAGCTGGAATAGGAAGTTTAAGTTTCACTTCTCCCCTCTAGCCCTTCTGTTTTAGTTTATTGCTATTCTATTTTTATTCCTTTCTATTTGTTTACTGCTCTATTTCCCTTTTAATTGCAGCCACCCTGTTCTGTTTTGCTTCTCTACTGTGTTTGTTTCTTTCAGTTCATGTAAAAGCAGAGCCTGTGAGAGCCATCACGGAAAACCGAGTAATAGATAGACGACCGAGCAGCGAGAGTCATCAAAGGACTCTTAGGGCTACCGCCTGTCAAAATCTTTATTCAAATCCGGCACTCACCCACACAAATTGACCCGCGTGGTCCTTTTTGCTATCGACAATTAAGTGTCTAGCCTACATTCCACTAACTGTCTGCACCAGTTAACTGGAACCAAACCAAAGAATTATATAATCATGCATTATTATAAGTCGTTAGCCCTGCGCGTGCTTGCATTGGTTCTGTTTGTGCTGTCTTTCTCTCGCCAACAGCAAGCTAACGTGTTCAGAGCAGCCAGCCCCAGCACCCATGGGGACGGACTCAAGACCGGGTTGGGCTCCCTGACCAGCACAATCCTGCCCAACGACGCTGTGGATCCCCAGCACCTAAGCAACGAGCAGCTGGACGACAACCTGAATCGACTAATGGCCCACGATCCAATGCCGAGCTACAAAGAGTGGGCGAGAGTCATCCGAGCCATCGCCCACAACCTCAAGCTCCAGGCGGAGGACGCCCGGAGGAATCAGGCCCAGATTCATCGTCACCACGATCAGCGACTCGTCGAGACCCAGGACCAGCGTTGGACAGCGGACGAATCCAAACCCGAGCTGCAGGAGGAGCTGCAAAGACTTCAAAAAGCCCTTGCAGAGCTCCACCTGGAGGTGGAGCGTAGAAAACTGACTGGAAAACTCCAACACAGCGAAGCTCCCCTAGCCAAAGCAGAGACTACACTGAAAGACAGACACACTAAAGCCCTGACCTGTGAAAATCATCTCAAACAGGCCCAGAAAGGAGTTATGGCTCCGAAACAACAAAGAGACTATGTGAATGAACTTGACACTGGTTACAGAGTACTGAAAAGTGGCATGGGAGGGGAAACACACATCACCGAGTTTCCCCTAACCAGTCAAGAAGCCCTAATTCCAAATGGGGTTAAAAGTCCACTGCCCAAAACGTCCAACGGCCAAGAACCTTCGCCAGCAGCTGTCACATCCAACTGCCAGCACCTGCGACAGGTTCTGATCCAAAAGCTTTCTGACCCTGCATCAGATCAAGGGCTCCCTGCTGCCATGGACCTAAAACGGGGCAGACTGAATAACCCATACACTTTCTACAGCCGAATGCAAAGAGGGTACTACGGAGCACGTAACCAGCCAGCAACGGAGGAAGATTTCATCTTCAACCCTCTGCTTCTCCGAGAGCTGCACCCTGCGGTGAGTGATCATCTGGCAGCCTTGGCCTGCTCAAGCAGCATGTCTATTCAGCAGCCGCGAGACTTGGTCGACGAAGCTCAAGCCAAGCAGAGAACTGCGTCTAAAAAGACTGTAGAAATTCCAACCAGTTACCCAGACTCCGATCACTGTCCAGAAACCTGTCCTTACCTTTTTGAAAGACTGAGAAATGAAGCTGAAAGACAAACTCAGACTCTCAAGTCACAAAGATGTGAGCTGAATGTGCAGTCGCACAGTCCAAATGAGGTCCACCTTGAACACACAGCTCCCACACACCACACCATTGGTCGAGTGAGCCTGGTACCTCCTGTGTGCGTAGCGCAAATGGACACGTTTCTCTGTTCCACTCACAAAGACCTGCTAGACTGTTTTGAGCCCTTATTGAACGCCAGACCACTGAAAATCTGGGCTCAAGTGTGTGAACTTCTGCCTTCCCAGTCACCCAGGCCACCTGAGCCAGACGGTCAGGTCACAGAGGTCGCGGGAAATCTCCCAGCTAACCGCGGGAACCCGGTCTTAGAGCACAGTTCAAGTTCGCTACCCGGCACACTTCAACCCACCATAGACTGTAGCTCCCTCTGCTCCAAGGTCATGACAGACTCACAGCTGAATGATGTAACTACAACAGACATTATTCTCACACTGTGGGCAGACAACTCAGCCTTCAGCCACACGCTGTTAAGTGCCCTCATTGAAGGAACACCGGACCTCCCATTTGTCAACATGCAAATACGCTTCCCATTGGACTTTCGTCTGTCAACCATGATGACCGTCAAGGACATCTGCATTGTGAACTTCAAATGGAACAACCGGCATTTAACCCATCACTTCCTGGTCCTTCCAGACATCCTGATGCACTCTAATGCTCATACGGACAGTGCAAATGAGTTGTTGTGGGCCCCAATGACTGTACAGCTTCCTGTTGTTCCTGTCAACACTGCCAACTTCCTGTCAGGCCAGACTATCCAACAGGTCTGCATCCTGATCAACATACAGGAACCTGTAGTACCACCTTACACCAAAGGGGGTGCTGTTTGGATCAACATACAGGAAATTGTAGTACCACCTTACACCAAATAGGTGCTGGTTGGCTCAACAGGCAATGTGGTCAAACCCTAAGCCACATGCTGGGCTCCTTCACACTGTCACATGAAGGCGTGGACCTTGGACTTGCTCTAAAAGCCACACCGCTAACTGAAGTGTCACCCTACGTAGTTCACAGCTGGCTCAACGAATGCATGGTCACAGACATCAGCATTCCCAAAGCCCACCATCTAGAATGGATAATGGACCACGGCCCCTATGACTTTGAACGCAAGTTAACAGTCATTAACTTAATACCAGCTGCCATGGTCCCAGAAGGAAGCTTAAGCAACACAAGTTTCACAGCATCCTTCAAGAGCATCTCCATCACTTCCATCAAACTGGTACCCACAGAACAGGTGCACAGAACGGAGCTGATGGAGGACAAACACCTTGCAGTACCCACAGTCGCTAACCAGCCTGCCTGTGAAACTCAGGAAAGCGCTGCACCTCTGACAGCCAACCTGACAGCTAACACCACAACAGAGGAGCCCTTCCCAAGGTTTGAGCCTAAAGGCCAACAGATCCAGAAAGATGCAAGTGCGCTAAAGAATGATGCAGACTGTCAAAAACTCAGAAACGTCTTGCACAAATTCAAAGTGACATTTGACAAAGACCTTTTATGCTGTGGTCTCACTAAACTTCACACAGTGCATAGTGCAACACACCCAAATGCTCCTCCCACCTTAATCAGGCAGTACGAAGGTCACATCGCCCCACATGAACCAGTACAGGAGGTTGTTCATTCAACAGAAGGAAAAGGTGTTATCTGCCCATGCAACAGCACCTATTCAGCCCCTACCTGGTCCATTGTCAAACCAGACAGCAAGTGGCGACCCACCAGCGACTTCAGGAGGCTGAACCAGCAGGTGCCACTGCCACAACGTGCCAGAAAGCACAAGTCTGCACGGAGCGGAGATTCAGCTGCCTGTCAAAACTGCTATAACAGCACACCAGCGTTGACACTTCAGATACTGGTACCCCAACAACAGCGACCAGCCTGTCACAGATACCTCAAAGAGAATGCGTGCCAAGGAATGCCCACGGCCTACGTCGATGGACGTTCCTACAACCATGAGGGCATCCCACAGGCAAATGCAGGGGTACGATGGTTAAGAAACCAACCCTGCCAACCACAGAACAGCAGGTGGGGTCCCCAGTCATGTCAATATGGTGAAGCAGCAGCTACCCTCAAAACCCTTCACGTCTCCTCAGCTCATAACATCAGGGAACTCATGTGCACAGACTCACACTTTGCCAGACCTTGTTTCACATGCCATCTTCTGGGCTGGAAACAAACTGGTTTCAAGACTGAATGCAACAAGCAGGTGAAACATCAACACATGTTCCAGACACGTGATCACCTCACCGAAGCACACGACATGATCGTTTACTGGGAAAAGGTGAAAAGATGCTTGAAGCAACCAGGGCGTGACAAAGGTGTGAACGACCAAACTAATGCCCTTGCCAAGACTGGCACACTGCATAACAAGCTATGGTCACACCCACCCCATTCACCCACCCTTAGTGTGGCAACAACAACCCGCAGCCAGCGGACTGTTCCTGCAACATTTCCCACCTTACTGCCACTGCCACTGCCACTGACAACCAAACTTTCCAACATTTCCATTCGAAATGTTTTGTACCACCACTCAGACCCCTCCAACCTCCCGTTCCCGGCATCTGGTCCCACGGCGGCCCCTAGCAACAAACGACTGCACGAGACCGACCACATGCTGCGTGTGGGAATAAACTTTCTAAAGTATGTCCCTGATGTCTTCACAGCGCCAAAGCTTGTACTGCCACAGGGCCAAAAGGGGGGTGAACTGATATACACCCACGACACACCATGTGCCAAACACCATGGCACCAGAACTATTTATGAGACTTTGGAACAAGTGGCGTACTGGCCCAGCATGCAGAAAGATGTGGCAAAGTATGTCAGAGAATGTCAGGTTTGCTGTCAAGTCCAAACTGTAAACCCAAACTACAGAGCTCCACTGCAACGCAGAGGAGGCACGTTTCCACGGTCAGTCGACCAGAAAGACTGGACTGTAAAACCTCATCTGATGCTCATGGCCATCACAGACACCATACAGGAGTCAACTCAGGTGTTCCCCACAGAACTACTGATGGAATGGCAGGTGCCACTGCCTTTGCACCTGTACCAACCAGGACTTTGCTACTGGCAGACCCAAAGACACGGTCAATGTCAGGTGGCGGCAACGTAACACCCATGCCAAGAAACACACCTCAGTTGCGGTAGCCTACCACAACAGCAACCCACGGCTGTGCCCGGCTCCCCACTTTCGCAGGTGTAGTTTCACCAAAGACTTTCAGTACTTCTGCCCAAACCAGCTCTTCCTCAGAAACCACACTGAAGGAATGGGCCGGTTGCAGCCCATGACCAGCGACACACGCTGCCCGGCCAAGCCTCGCACCCCAGTTATCGGAACACAAGCCGAGACTGTGGGTGATCGACTGCTCATCCACACCCCCACTCATGCTGCCATCCTAATCTACAATCAGCACAACACCACCACTCGTGTCAGCCTGCCCAATCCAAGTAAGAGGATCCAGGTACCCCTGAGTTCCATCCTTTATCACAGCCATCTGGCAGTGCACTGTCTCTCAAGCAAAGAGGACCAGTCAGAACTGGAAATCCCATCTTCCCCCAGGGATCACAATCACACCTTAGATCCAGGAATGGAACTGAGGATTGACAAAGGGGGGTCCCAGCTAAGTGACAGTACTCCTATTGATGCAGCCCTCCAAGCACTCTCACGACTGCCTGTCCTGACCAGCTCACCTAGAGCCCGAGCTTGGACTGCTGCCAACACAATCCGTTGCCTCTCCATGGCAATCAAGTACGCACTCGCCCTGGGCCTGGCCTTCATCCTATCCCAAGGGATCAAAGGGATGCAAGAATCCATGGACAGGTGCTTATCTGCTCTCCCTCAAGGACCAGTAGGAACCACCTGCTGCGTGACCATCCGGATCCATGTGCCATCGAACTTGGCTACCATCCAACGAAGTCCGCACAGGAACTTCGTTGGCCGAAAGGGGGAATCTGTAGCGTATGCACACGTATCAGGATAATCAATAAACTTTGGAATGTTCAGAACGCTTTTAGCATGCTGGACTGGGTTGTAAAACCCCCCCAGAGACTGACCAGATCCACATTCCAACACCCCACACACACAGGGACACACAAAAACACACACACAGACAGACACAGAAACACACAATCATACATTTTGAACTGTATTTGTAAACTACCACTATGCTGAAATATATATTTCATATATTTTTAGGGCCTATGCATGTTTCCTAGTGTTTAAATGAGTGTATTTGTGCTAGTGTGCATTTTAACGATATAATTTTGTCTGTAAACCATAACTTCTCTCCTATGCCTTTCTGACCTATCGAGTTTGGTCTCTCCGTAAAGCTCCGGACACGAGTTATTCACTGAGATATGTCACACCGCTGATAAATGCATTTTTCTATGTGTTTAATGATACTGTGAAGAACGCACTCCATTTGGAGATCTGATCTGAGAGTCATAAATCATGCAGATTAAGTCGTGAGGCCAAACAAAGGAAAAGCTTTCCCGCCAACTTTGCACCCATGTTATTGGCTACCCCACCTCAAGGAGGTGTGTCGGCTTTCCTGTCATAAAAGCAAAGACGCACAATTTCTTGTGTGTTCTCTCCCGATTGTCTCACGAGCATCTCGTGCACGTTTTTCCCGGACCCCTCCGGTGACCACGCGCTGTCATCGCGCTCAGCTTCGGGATCGCCATCTTCCAGCGAAACTCACTCTCGTCCTCAGTTCAAACCTTCCCGCTGAACGGAGGAAGCCAACGAACTGCACCAGCGCTAACCTGAAATTCGACACACGCAACCAATGCAAGTATACTGCCGTTTCTCAATCTTAGATGATGAAACTGATTTCCGTGCTGGCTTAGGACTGGTTGTGAGTTTGCTACTTGCCTTCTCTCTCTTTCCTTCTCTACTTCTATTCTTGTACATAGGTGTGTATTTTCTTGTATATATATTTAGATGTATAACCTCTGTATTCGTAGTTTGCATATATTAAAACGTTATTCATGCTCGATTGTTCTGTTTGTTCTTTCAGCGGAAAACCCAAGTCACTTTAACGTTTTTTCGATCGCTTTATGCTTTAGTTATTTTCATGGCCAGAGAATAACTCCGTTTATAATATTCTGTGAGGGACTTAGTTTGCTGGACAAACGAGCAGTTTCTCTAAATAATTATTAAACCAGAACTAATCATATATGTAATTGATTATAATTCGTTGTAATTGATTCACAATATATGTTTAATTCCCCATTGGGTCGATATATGAATCATAATTTATTCATAACCTTATGAATTATTATATTCATATTTCATCCATAAATTGATTAATAACCGCTACATTTCGTTACAAAGGGCTATGTCAAATTCACTCCACATTTACTGCACTACAAGGTGCCGTTATAGAGCCCCTCCTCCCTGCCCATTTTCAAAGGATTACATGTGCCAAGTTTTAACATTATTCTGATGAATTTTGAAGCAAATCAGGTAAAAATAAGAGGGTGATCTCAATGTATGCTGAAAGTGACACATTTTCTGCTTCCAGTTGGTGGCGCTATGACTTTGAATCACAATAGTCAAATCCATGTGATCAGCCTTGTACAACGAAGACTAAGCCAAAGTTTCATCAAAATCAATTAATGTATGCAGAAGTTATAACACTTTGTTTCCCTTTTCTTGCCATAAATTCGTTGCCTCGCCACGGCCAAAACGTTTGAGATATCCAAAATCCGTTTGCAATTAAACAACTTCAATGTGTTAGCAACAAGTTAAAAAAAGCTTGGTGTAAATTGGATAAACCCTGTAGGAGTAGTAGTATAAAATTCATAGCCTGTTTTTTCAAAAAATTAACATTCAAACCAAAATAGCTGACTTCCTGTTGGTCGGAGCTAATGAATGTAAATTAGAAAATTGTCCGGCTTGATGAGAATAATATGTGTACCGAGTTTGGTGACTGTAGGAAAAACTAACCCCCACTTTTGTCAAAAGGTGGCGCTACTGAGCCCCTCCACCACGCCCATTTCTATGGCTTTGTCCATGTCTACTGGTTGACAATATTGATGTGTGTGTCGAGTTTCATGCAATTTGAAGCATGTTAAGAGCCTCAAAAACACTCAAGAATATTATTACAGTTTGACCTGTTGCCATGGCAACAATATTTCAAATATCAAAAATCCTGTCATAGGTCTACATCTGCTGTGTATTGACATTACACTGATGAAGTTTGAAGCAAATCAGGTAAAAATAAGAGGGTGATCTCAAAACATTTCAAAAAGTGATACACTTCCTGCTGCCAGTTGGTGGCGCTATAACTTTGACTCACAATAGTCACATCCATGTGATCAGACTCCTATAACGAACACACTCGTGAAGTTTCATAAAGATCAATATATGTATTAAGACGTTATAACACATTTCCTGTTTCCTTTTTCTCGCCATAAATTCGTTGCCTCGCCACGGCCAAACCGTTCGAGATATCAAAAATCCCCTGGCAATTTTTAATCATCAGTGTCTTGACTTCATGCTGACCGAGTTTGGTGGCGATCGGATTAATCGTCTAGGAGGAGTATATCAAATTCCAGAGCATGCGTTTTTCAAACAATCCTTAATAGCTGACTTCCTGTTGGCGTGGCGATTAACTTAGAGCACGAAAGTTGTTCGGCCCGATGAGGTCTATATGTGTACTGAGTTTCATACTAATACGTGCAAGCATGTTTAATATATGGACCAAATTTTCAGACTTTTTTCAAGGGGGCGCTGTCGAGCCCCCCTGCCACGCCCGGGTACCAGCCTCTCCGGCGTCCTAATGGCCGCGAATTCCAATGTGTGTGCCAATTTTCAAGAGTTTTTGAGCATGTTAAGGCCCCCAAAAAGCCCCGGAAGACGGAAAAAAAAAAATAAAAAAAAAAAATAATAATAAATATAGCTGCGAGCAGCGATGGCGGGCCCAAGCCCGGTGGCACCGCCACCCCGGTGGCTTCAGGGCAACTGTGCACGGCGGGCAATAGGCACTTAAAACGGTTAAACATCAAAGGACTATGTCAAATTCACTCCACATTTACTGCACTACAAGGTGCCGCTATAGAGCCCCTCCTCCCTGCCCATTTTCAAAGGATTACATGTGCCAAGTTTTAACATTATTCTGATGAATTTTGAAGCAAATCAGGTAAAAATAAGAGGGTGATCTCAATGTATGCTGAAAGTGACACATTTTCTGCTTCCAGTTGGTGGCGCTATGACTTTGAATCACAATAGTCAAATCCATGTGATCAGCCTTGTACAACGAAGACTAAGCCAAAGTTTCATCAAAATCAATTAATGTATGCAGAAGTTATAACACTTTGTTTCCCTTTTCTTGCCATAAATTCGTTGCCTCGCCACGGCCAAACTGTTTGAGATATCCAAAATCCGTTTGCAATTAAACAACTTCAATGTGTTAGCAACAAGTTAAAAAAAGCTTGGTGTAAATTGGATAAACCCTGTAAAAGTAGTAGTATAAAATTCATAGCCTGTTTTTTCAAAAAATTAACATTCAAACAAAAATAGCCGACTTCCTGTTGGTCGGAGCTAATGAATGTAAATTAGAAAATTGTCCGGCTTGATGAGATCAATATATGTACCGAGTTTGGTGACTGTAGGAAAAACTAACCCCCCCACTTTTGTCAAAAGGTGGCGCTACTGAGCCCCTCCACCACGCCCATTTCTATGGCTTTGTCCATGTCTACTGGTTGACAATATTGATGTGTGTCGAGTTTCATGCAAATTGAAGCATGTTAAGAGCCTCAAAAACACTCAAGAATATTATTACAGTTTGACCTGTCGCCATGGCAACGATATTTCAAATATCAAAAATCCTGTCATAGGTCTACATCTGCTGTGTATTGACATTACACTGATGAAGTTTGAAGCAAATCAGGTAAAAATAAGAGGGTGATCTCAAAGCATTTTAAAAGTGATACACTTCTTGCTGCCATTTGGTGGCGCTATAACTTTGAATCACAATAGTTACATCCATGTGATCAGACTACTACAACCAACACACTCCTGAAGTTTCATAAACATCAATCAATGTATGCAGAAGTTATAACACATTTCCTGTTTCCCTTTTCTCGCCATAAATTCGTTGCCTCGCCACGGCCAAACCGTTTGAGATATCCAAAATCCGTTTGCAATTAAACAACTTCAATGTGTTCGCAACAAGTTAAAAAAAGCTTGGTGTAAATTGGATAAACCCTGTAGGAGTAGTAGTATAAAATTCATAGCCTGTTTTTTCAAAAAATTAACATTCAAACCAAAATAGCTGACTTCCTGTTGGTCGGAGCTAATGAATGTAAATTAGAAAATTGTCCGGCTTGATGAGAATAATATGTGTACCGAGTTTGGTGACTGTAGGAAAAACTAACCCCCCCACTTTTGTCAAAAGGTGGCGCTACTGAGCCCCTCCACCACGCCCATTTCTATGGCTTTGTCCATGTCTACTGGTTGACAATATTGATGTGTGTGTCGAGTTTCATGCAATTTGAAGCATGTTAAGAGCCTCAAAAACACTCAAGAATATTATTACAGTTTGACCTGTTGCCATGGCAACAATATTTCAAATATCAAAAATCCTGTCATAGGTCTACATCTGCTGTGTATTGACATTACACTGATGAAGTTTGAAGCAAATCAGGTAAAAATAAGAGGGTGATCTCAAAACATTTCAAAAAGTGATACACTTCCTGCTGCCAGTTGGTGGCGCTATAACTTTGACTCACAATAGTCACATCCATGTGATCAGACTCCTATAACGAACATCAACCTCCTCGGAGGAAGAGAGGTGAAGCGCCGGTGCCTCTCTCCGGGGGAAAGAAACCGCAACGCGTGCTTCCGCCGCCTGAGAAGAGACACTGGGGCTGGCGGGTAAAGGGCGAGATAAGGCTAGGCCCGTCTCAACCCCCTCCGCCAGCTCCATCTGCGAACCCCACGACAACAGCCGGCGCTGCGTCTCAGCAGCAGCAGGACCCGACCCGCGGGGAACGCTCGCCGAGGCACCCTCCTCGAAGAGTGCCCGGCGAGATCTCAACACTCTGAGGGTTAGTTTCTCGCAATGCATGCAGACAGCTCCCTCGAGAGCTGCCTGGGCATGCTCAACCCCCAGACAAATGACACACATATCGTGGGACAGGGATGCACACACTTCCTGAATCGTTTTTCTTCCGCCATTATAACTGTCTTTTTTATATATATATATATATATATATAATATATATATATATATATATATATATATATATATATATATATATGTGGTGTAGTGCAACTCTTGTCCTCAGACGAAGAGATATTTTGTCAGTAATAAGGAGACAAACAACACCAAATAAGACAGACAAGATAACATAGAGCGCTTTGTTGAAGACACAGAAGCACTAGCGTGCTCTGCATCTGGGTATGCTTAATAGTTTCCTGGTCTGTGACGTCACCCGTCTCTGACGTCTCGCTACGCGATTGGTTAGATACATGAGTGCTTCAGTGACGACATCATGCAGAAGGTTCCCAATGTGTTACCACGCAGCGTCGACAGTTCCCACGAAAGGGAACTAGTACATTAGTAATATATTTGTAAGAAAATCAGTGTCATTTAAACTTAGGATTACTATATAAAAGTCTAATAAGATTGAACTAATTTTAAAGCATTGAAAGGATACTTTTAATAAATACACTAATAAAACTCCTCTGTATATTTTTATTTCATTGCACTAAAAATCAATGTAAGTAGTAGTGGTATTTAGTATACTTTTCCAAGTGCAGTGAAGTACTACTGAAGTACAAATATACACTGAATTTGTGTATTTATAGTGTATAACTTAGCATTAAAATAAAGAATGTACAACAAATGTACTTGCTTGTATTTAAGTTTTTTTTTTTTTTATTGCACTCAAGTATACTTTTTTTTCTCCTGGGTATTACTAAATGCACATTTACAGTAGCTCCACCCACCAATGTCAGACCAGGTTAAAACTGACACACGTTCTTGTGGCTGCAGTGGTGTAGTAGTAGTGTGTTGGGTATATTATAACAATGGTAAGAATTAAACTTGCATTGACTCAGAAGTATGCGGATGTCCTTTTGTCATGTGCTGTTGCCATGGTGAATCGTAATATCGGAGCTCCATTGATGATGGCTTTTCATAGTCATGGTGCACGCGCTTAACTCCGAGTCAACCTACTCAGAGTCGACTGAACTAACTCAATTCAGCTGTTCTGAAACTGAAAACTCAGAGTTTCCCATCTCAGAGTAAGTCAACTCAGAGTTCAAGTTTCAACTCAGAGTTGGTTGAACCTCCTTATTGTAACGGGCCCCAGATCTACACACAAGCAAGTGTGACGTGCGTGGTGGACCAAACCACTGTGAGGCAAGGGAGGGGTGACTAAAAATGTTTCTAAACTTAAAACGCCCGTTTGCGTTTGTATTGCTTTACTACTTACATAATTATTTAAAGTTTATATAATTTATGCACAATACTTAGCGTGGTTATTAATTATATTTTTTGGGGGGGACAGGACTCAGAATGGGGGGGTCCTATCCTACTGCCGAAAACATTTGTGTCAATTTGACACATTTGGCAGCGTTTTTTTTCTCTCACGCAGCTCTGCACCTCCTTTGCGTTTCTTCTCCATGATCACACTGAAATTGTGTGCAGGCAGGCAGAAATCCTATAGATGGTGCTGTTAGTTGGTGTCCATTAGTTGGTGTCCATTAGTTCAAAATCAACACAGCCTCATGAATTCAGGGATTCACAGTACTGTTGAATCTAAAACTTCTATACAGTTCTTGCCAACAGGGCAACCAACATTATGTTACTAAACTTTACTCTGGTCTCCCCAGAAATTATGGACAATCACCTCATGGTCTCAGTAGGCTCTTGAAAGCTCATTCCCATCAGCTCTTTATCAATAATCTTCTTCTCCTCAGGGTCTTGTCCCCTGGCATAGTTTTGGACTTGTCACAATGAAAAACAAGCCATTTTAGGAATGCGGTTTCTGGTGAGTGGTATAGAGGAACATTTTTGGGGCAGACTGCTGTAACTCTGACAGCTCCCCCCTTTTGATGCTGCTGGCCTCACAGACATCCGCTCCACTCTCATACCCATCTCACATAAACACCTCCCTCCAGGGTAGATACCCAGTGGCGGCAGCAACCCCCTGCCTTAGGTTGTCCTCTGTATGGCCAAAGAGGATCTTACCTGTCACTGAGAAATCACCCCTTACACACTGGTACCCGCGCTTTCCCATTCCAGATCTTTGACAGTTTTCTTCAACAGAATCAGGTGTTTTCTGGAGCTTAGGGAATTTGCATTCAAGAGCCACCAGAGCCATTGGACTGCCTAATAGTGTTAAAACATGGAGACAGGTTAATGACAGCAGTATTTAATCACTAAAATCATTAGACTGCATTCTCTCAGCAGTAACATATCCGTGCTGAGATTGTTCTCAGTGAATTTAATTCTCACTGTCCATTCAGTGTAGTGTTTTACCACATCTTTAACCGGAGCCATCGGCCCTGCACATGGTGGTGACAAAGATCAGACAAAAAAGTTACTGGTCATAGACGAAATTCATCAAAATAGTCACTTATATCATTCAAGGTCTGTATTACCATTTTAAAGACCTCTTTCTACTCTCATTAAGTTTTACTTTGACACATTTAACAACAAATGGCCCTCTTTTTGGCAATCGTTTCTTTTAACATCTCTGTGTCCATGATTTTCAACTTAGACACAGTGCTTCACTATACACAGCTTGTTATCACTTATGACACAAGCTCAGATAGCAGCATTTAGCTGACTTTGAGTGAGAGAGAGACTCTGAGGATTTCAGGACTGGTACACTGCCTTTTTATAACTTTTAACATCAAACATTACTTACTGTCTTTTAACTCTGGGCCAGCTTAAGACTTTGCCAGAATTGACATTCATTTTCAAATAATGATAATTTTTATATTTGTCTTTCACCCATATATTAGGAAACATTAGACATTACAAACTTCTGATCAGGTTGAGTCTCTATGACACTGGCAGTCTCATTTTTGCCATTTAAACCCTCTATGTCACTTTGACCATCAAAAATCAAATATTTAGAACTTAGAGGTCCTACATCATTTAGTTATTCACATTCACAGTAGTGATGTGCTCATCACAAGAAAACATACTCGAGACTGTTCAAATATTTTTCCATAAATTGAAACTTTCAGAACATCCAATCATCCCTATTTTCATCCTCTACTTACTTTTTATATATTTTTGTAAATCACATTTTAGATTTATTTTCAGTAATTTTACATTAACCATTTGTCCATTCAATATAAAACTTATTATTATAGATTTCCCTTCAAAAGGAATTCCTTAAGACTACAATCTTTTGACCTTATTGTTTTCTCTTGTTCTTTCTCAATTTCACAAGCTCATTCTCAGACAGAGTGGAAGTTTTTTTTTTCTTGCTTCTTTCTTTCCTTTCTTTTGTTTACAATATTTGCGAATATGGCCAAGTTTTCCACACTTGTGGCATTTAAAAAGCTTCACGTAGCAGTCACGAGCAATATGCCCTCTCTTATCGCACTGGTAACATTTTATGTCATCTTGTAAATGGGTTTCAGCTTTTACCACAGCAGCTGACAATTTGCCTATATTTTGATCTTTGTGAGCTTGTAAACGGCTCCAAGTTACAGCACACCATGATAGCAGCGAGTCCCATTTTGGAATGTCAACATAGCCACTGATAAGCAGTTCTCTGTATTCGTTTGATAGTCCACCAGTGGCGGATTCAATCACAATAGCCGAATCATAATCTTCATCATTATCATTGGCAGCACAGTAATTTTCATAAGCTGCACGGAAACGTTCAACATATTCTAAGGGGTTTTCGCCAGGTTTTTGTTTAACTTGCGTTACACTTGTCCAGGGAAATGATCCCCGACCCAGGATTTCTTGTACTTGTCTTTTATAGTCACTGTAAGCCATGCAAAATTGTTGCCAAGTTACTGGGACCCTAGGGCTAAACCCAATTCCCTGAATTTTTCGTAATTTGCTAGAGGAAACCAGACTTTCTACCAGAACCTGTACATCGGCTATCCCCAAATTTTGTTGTCTAGCAATGGATTCTATTTTATTCCATAGGAATTTGTTTGGGTTAAACAATTTGAAAGTTTCCAACCGTGCAAGCAAACTGTTTTTCTCAGAGGCTGCAAGTCTGGTCCATTTCCCAAACTCATAAGAAGCCCCCATCTCTGTGTTTCTCACAGCATCATCAGAACATTTGATAGGAGCCGCTGATGTCATTCCTCTGGGAGTGACCATGTTCATTTCCATTGGGGTCAGTTTAAGATTTCTGACCTCTGGATCTAAATTAACATAAGGGTGAGTAGTGCTTGCAGCAGCAATATTCAACAATCTGTGCACGTCACCGTAATGCCCTCAGTCTGGTTCTCAGTCTGAGAGGCAGTGCCTAAAGCAGCAGCTGCTTGGACAGTCTGAGAAGAGAGGGCAGGAGTCGAGGGGGCAGATAAACCCAGCAATGGATCACAATTAATGGCGTTACCTGCTTTTTCAAAAATTATTTCAAGCCCTTTACTCAAACTACTCAGATCACATCCTATCTCAATCCCACTGATTTTAGCCATTTTCTCACGTTTGGCAATCAGACTGTACCATCCCTCAGTTACTTCTGGGATTTTCCTTTCAGGAGTTAAGGGGACCCCCACCCATTTTACAAATCCACGAATAAGCACAAACAGTAAAAAATTTGGATTTTTCAGGATCTTTCTTTGTTTGTAGCCAGTCAAGTTGTTGAACAACATTCCAATCAATATCAAAGCCCTGACTAACCATTTTCTTTCTAGTTCAACAAATTTCTTTGAAGTGAGAGCCTCAGAGCAGAGCTGCTTACAGCGTTTACTCTCTTCTGTCTCATTATCTGTATCTGGACTGATCAAGTTTATCAATTTGTCGGCCATATTTTAGTCAAAGTTAATACTCACCTGAAAGATGGAGGCGGCGATCTTTAAACAACACTGCTTTGGCTTCTGCTTGATGAAACTGCAGAGTATACTCCAAAATCACAGTTACATATACTGGTCACAATTTTATTTTCGTTGGGATCCCTCCTGATGCATCCTTGACCAACCAACCCTATCTCTATTTCATCGTATTTAACTAAGAGCGTAGTCTCTAACCAGAATCACTAAATTTGGGGCGCCCCTGTCTGAATGGAAGAGTCAGAGAACTTTGGTTCATGAGACACTAGTAGCAAACTGGCTTACTAGTGACCTCCTACCCTTCACTAGGAAGGAGTTATTTCAACACCTTCTGCCTCTGGCTTCCAGTGTTCCTCCGACCACCTCAATGGAGTGGAGTCCTCCAACCCCTCAATGGAGTGGAGTTATCACCCACCATCTCCCTCAGATGGTGTGACACCAGCCTGTATCTAATGATCTGGTGTACGTAAACTCACCGTCTCACTTCCCAGTTCTCTCAACCCTTCCAACCAGACAGCCCTAACAAAATAATAAAACAGCTTCCTACCTTGTTTTTTGGTTTAGCTAGGGATGTCACCAAAGAATGAATGCTCGCAATTCCTCCACCATAAACTGTTGGGGATAAACAGTTTAGGACCCTTGAAACCAGATATTGTAATGAATGGGAGCTCAGGCAGAGGATCCAAGTGCAGCGTTTTATTAATAACAAGAGTGGTCGTACAGGCAGGGTCAAAACAGGAACAAACAGGAACAGTGAGGAACCGGCAGAGTCATAGTCAAGGGACAGGCAATGATCAGGACAGGCAGCAATGGGTCAATAACCAGAAACAGGCAGGAACGACAACAAGCAGGCAGACAGGATATACACGCTCAGAAATGACACAGTAGTAATCAAGACTTCGCGGTGAGGTGGTGTGAGTGAAAGTCCTTTATAGTCCTGATAATGAGCTGCAGCTGGGTGTGGTGATTAGTGATAGTGTGCTAGACTGTATGTGGCAACAGGTGATTGGTGTGGAGTGAACATGTGACTGGCAGGGAGGATTGTGGGAAGTGTAGTCCGATAACTGACAGGAGCAGACGGTGATCATGACATAATGCCCCCCTCCCGGAAGGCGTGTCCTCGCGACGTAAACGGAACAGCTAGGGAGAGGGGGTGGGTGCATTGGGGACTGGTATGCAGACATGAACCGGGTCCCCAATGCAGGTTCCAGGAACTCGGCCACCATGGCGGGTCAGGTGCCACGGAGAGCCATGGCAAGTCAGGTGGTTCGGGCAACCATGGCAGGTCAGGTGGCTTGGGCAGCCACGGCAGGTCAGGTGGTTTGGACGGCCACTGCAGGTCAGGTGGTTTGGATGGCCACTGCAGGTCAGGTGGTTTAGATGGCCACTGCAGGTCTGGTGGTTTGGACGGCCACTGCGGGACAGAGTCCATAGATGACCCCAGCGGTTCAGAGTCCATTAGTGGCCATAATAAATTGCAGTCCAAAGGTGGCCATAACAGTTCAACGGCCCATGCCAGCAGTGGTCGGGCAAGGTCCCCACCCACAAGCTCCCCACCCCTAGGTATACTGCCCCCCCCAAAAAAAGTTCTTGGGGAAATCAACGGAGTACGTAGCGGGTTGATGGGCAAGGAGCTTGGATGACGCCGGCAGGGCAATGCGTTTGGGCGGCGCTGGCAGGGCAAGGTGCTTGGGTGGTGCTGGCAGGGCAAGGTGCTTGGGTGGTGCTGGCAGAGCAAAGTGGTTGGGCGGTGCCGGCAGGGCGAGGAGCACGGGAGGCGCCAGCAGGGCGAGGAGCACGGGAGGCGCCGGCAGGGCGAGGAGCACAGGTGGCGCCGGCAGGGCAAGGAGCACAGGTGGCGCCCGCAGGGCAAGGAGCACAGGTGGCGCCGGTAGGGTGAGGAGCTCAGTAGGCGCCGGCAGGGCAAGACGCTTAGGCGGTGCTGGTAGAGCATGACGCTTGGGCGGAGCTGGAGAGACCTCTGGAATGATCCCCAGGCCCACAGCGGCCTCTTGAAGGGCGTCTGCGTCTTGAGGAGAGGAGGAGGCCTTCCTCCTCCTCCTCCTCCGAGAGTGAGGCAATGGTTCATCGACTGGAACGGTCTCTGGAGCAGACTGAATGGCTAGAACGCCCCCTATATCCTTATGGGAAGCTGCCACCGGGCTTGAGAGCGTAGCGGCCGGTGGGCTTGAGAGCGAAGCGGCCACCGGACTTGAGTGCGAAGCGGCCGATTGATGCCTTGGAATGCCAGCCGCTCGTGCTGAAATCAGCGGTGGGTCAACCACACTGGAACGTAATCCTTGCCGTTCTCTGACTGATCTAGAGACGTGACGTGGCTCTGGGCGATCAGCGGCGACGTGACATTGCTCTGGGCAATCAACGAAGGCGTGACGTTGCTCTGGGCATCTGCGAAGGCATGAAGTTGCTCTGGGCAATCAGCGGCGACGTGACATTGCTCTGGGCGATCAACGAAGGCGTGACATTGCTCTGGGTGATCAGTGGAGACGTGACTTGACTTTGGGTGATCAGCGAAGACAGGACGTGGCTCTAAGGGATCAGTGAAGACGTGATGTGATGTTGTCGTGACTGCCATTTTGTGAGTGTTCTTTGATGCGGCGGCCATTACATGATTCACTGCGGTGTCGCATTTCCCCTCGACACCCACAGTAAAACGTGAACCAACGGTAAGCAGAGCAAAGTCCAAGAACTCCACGAACGACCCTCGTGGACCATTGGTAAGTACATAGTCCTTAAGTGGTTTGTTTAATCCATAGATAAAAAAGTCAATGAGGGCATAGTCTGGCAGATCAGACAGGTGAGCGATCTCCATGAACCTTTGAATATGAGCCTCGAGGGTACAGCTACCTTGATGTAGGTTGATGAGGCACCATGCTGGGTCCATGCTGAGACTGGAAACGCTCGTGGGAGCTGCTGGATCGTAGATGGCGAAGTCTTCTGTAATGAATGGGAGCTCAGGCAGAGGATCCAAGTGCAGCATTTTATTAATAACAAGAGTGGTCATACTGCCTGTATGACCACTCTTGTTATTAATAAAATGCTCAAAACAGGAACAAACAGGAACAGTGAGGAACAGGCAGAGTCGTAGTCAAGGGACAGGCAATGATCAGGACAGGCAGCAATGGGTCAATAACCAGAAACAGGCAGGAACGACAACAAGCAGGCAGACAGGATATACACGCTCAGAAATGACACAGTAGTAATCAAGACTTCGCGGTGAGGTGGTGTGAGTGAAAGTCCTTTATAGTCCTGATAATGAGCTGCAGCTGGGTGTGGTGATTAGTGATAGGCTGTGTCCGAAACCGCCTACTTCTCTACTATTTAGTAGGGGAAAAGCAGTAGGCGAGCGAATAAGTATGTCAGAAGCAAAAAGATTAGGCGAAAATTACCTAGGTGACGTAATAATTCTCGCGAGATTCGGCTGTGCACCTACTTAAAGTGTGTCCGAAACCGCCTACTTACCTACTATATAATAGGGGAAAAGCAGTAGGCGAGCGAATAAGTATGCCAGAAACCAAAGTAATCATAAATAAGTAGTCGAGAAGTTCCCGGATGGCCTACTGCTTCCGCCCAGATTCTGAAGTGTTCCTCGATGGATACTTTTCTATCCCAGGAGGCCACGGGAAAGGATACGTCATATCAAACACGGAGGTGAAAAGCGACGCGGATGCTGTCAAATGTGAGTATTGAAAACCAAAAACACGGTTCTTGTGTTAAAGTCACATTTGTTGAACTACTGTAGAGTAAACTGCTGAATGTGGAAAGATGCTAGACACTATAGTTGTGATTTTACTGTAAAAACATGTTTTATTTTGTATAGATAACCGGGAGCTCTAGTAAACACATTAATTCTCCGAAGAGGATACATCTTAAAGATGCTTACTAAATGTTTATTTAACATCTGACAGGAAAATATTAAGAATATATAAAGTATTATGACTTATGCATGATAGATTATGTTCCATGAGTGATGTGTGTGTGTGCTATTATGTAGAATTCACTGTTGTCAACACTGTTTACATTACATGAATGCAAGTAATGTAAATAAACAAATGTACACTTAACTAGACAGATATAAGTTATCTATTTTATTTGTCTGTTAGTACTTTTAATAAAACAAGGAACATCATTTGTGTTGGATAAAAAGTGAGTTAACCCTCTGGAGTCTGAGGCTGATTTGGGGCCTGGAGAACTTTTGACATGCCCTGACATTTGTGCTTTTTTCAGTTGTTCATAAACATATTAATGGAAAAAGTGTCATTACACTGTATTCAGCACAAACTAGGCTACAATAATATGTGAGGAACATGTATGTACATGTTTGTGTTTTTGAAGGAATAACATTTATGCGTGGTTGTTGAAAAAACAAAAAACTTAAGTCACTGAAATAAGGCCAAAAAAAGTATAATAAATCTGTGTTCATAAGACTTTAGGGTATTGGAGGTTGTAGACTAGAGTTTTTGCTTCAAAATTATGTAAAAATTATGCTGCCTACTCCTTCATATAAAACAATATATTGATTTAGTTTTTGTAAGACACTTTTTGCCAAGAAACACAGTATGCGAGGAGGCGTGAATCACCACTGAAAATGGGCCATTCTCACCTGAGAAGACAAAAGAATTGGATAGTAATGAGCTGAAATGACTTGCATATTAATGAGGCATTTCAGTCAGGTAGGCTGTGAAAAAAAACCTTCTGTGATGTCTCAAGCTCATTATGATATATGAAACATACAGAAAAATATTATTACAATATAAAGTAATGGTTTTATATTATACTTTAAAATATAATGTATTTCTGTGATGCAAAGAGTCTGAATATAGGCTTTTAGTTTAAAAGCATGCACATTTGGAGAAATATTGGATTCTCATATGCTTATGTCAATTTTCTATACAGAGGAGTTATTTTTATTTAATATTCACTGTCATTACTATGAGCGCTGGTGTTTTCAATTCATCCTTGAAGTCGGAGGGCGCTCTGTGCATTTTAGTCCACAAATTCATCTAAAAGAAGAAGAGGCTATTCCATGAATGGAGTTTCCAATACATACAGCAGCAGGAGGGCGCTAAAGAAACAAAAACTCATCTAAACTTCATCTGTAGAAGACAAGTAAACAGGAAGTAACTGCATGTCTTCTAGAGATCGCTAACCATGACTTTTACATCCAGATAAACACTTTTCAAGACAATAAATACACGATTGAGATAATAAATGCATGTATTGACTGAATTAGCGTCTGAATAGCGCTGGCTCCGTGGGCGTGGCCGCATTAGCAGATAATGAGCTGAATCACGGATTTCTGACATGGCTCTCTTTTCATACAGATTACATAAACAAAGAAGGTTTGTTTTCGATTTGACTTACATGATTTAAAACCTGACATCTTAACGTTTTTTTAGACATAAGTGTAATTTTTTTGTCATTAGTATTCACTAAGTTACAGTTCATTTTCTGAGAACTATCAGATTGGAGTTCGTTCAGAGGGAGAGGAGAAATCACGCATCATGTTAGTTTTCTTTATTTTACAAAAAGCACAAAATTCTGTTTTTACTCTGAGTGTACACAAATGAAAGAAGATATTCCACAGATTAAAATGGTGTATAACTCTTAATTGTATGTGCAACATTGACGGAGTATTTTGAGTCTCTTTCACACTGATAAGAAAAAAACCACGGTGGTATCGCCGGCGATACCGTCAGACCTCAGAGTGTTAAAACAAATCTTCAACTACCTCAAAATTTAAGGATTTGTAGATTTGAGCACATAAATCTCAGAGGAAACTTGAATCTTGTCTGATGTTACAGGGACAGAAATTAATACAAAGTCTATTAAATCTTAAGTTGTAGTTTATTTTAATTATTGTAATTTCAAACAGAGTTATTACAGTATTTTTCTTATTCTTGATGTCAGTGCATTTGTTGCAGAGCTTTGTGTTGGAGCAGGACCTACAAGGAAAGATGACAGTGGCATTTGTGAAAAAAGGAAAACCTGAAACAAAAAAATAAAGATAATTTTGTTACTTCTAATACAGAAATCAGATAACATTGTACTGCTAAAATGACCGCTTTTGTATTATGATTGTGTATTTTTGTAGGATGTGAAATGTCCTCAGACGGGTGTGAGCACTGAGGATGGAGAGACACAGCAGATCCTGGGAATGGTTCAGTGTCATGGATGAGACTCTCCATCACTCCTCCTGCCCTTACTGCCTCACCTGACCTGATGTTGATGTGATTTCTTCATCCTCAGTGAACCCAGAGCCAGCGAGAGCATCTAGACAAAGACCAAACAGTGAGGATGTGATTTTGGTCAAGTTTGTTCTGCTGTTTTCAGTTCATACACTGAAGCTTCAAAAGCATCATCAAATAATGTCATGAAGCTTCTGGACGTCAGGCTCCATTGACTGATATTGTAGAAACTAGCTGGACAAACTTGATCAAAATCAACGTTTGTGTTCAGAAAAAAAAAAAAAAAAAAAAAAAAACACATGGATTGAACAGCGTGAAGGCAAGTGAATAATGACTGAATTTATTTGTTTGGGTGAACTAACCCTTTATGCCTCCAAATAGCATTTGTGCTCGAAACACTAACAAAAAGGGATTTAAAAAAAATCGAATTTACATTTGGCAGATGCTGTTATCTAAAGTGACTAACAGTGCTCTTATTACAGGGATGATCCCGCTGGAGCAACCTGGAGTAAAGTGTCTGGATCAAGCACACACTGGTGGAGACGCTGCAGAGATCAAACCAGCAACCTTCTGCTGACCAGCTCAGCGGTTTAGGCCACCACACCACAAAAGTAATGAAGCTACAAAAGAAATCATCATGTAATTGTAAAAATATGAAATGAAGTATGGCAAGAAACTGAATGCTGACATGAATGAATTGTAAAATGTTTTAATCTGTTTATTTAGTCATGCTGATGGAGAGCACATGAATGTTTGCAGCAGACACAGCAGAGCCAGATTGTCCCGCACATCTTCTCCCACTCTTGCTTCAAGCTTGTGGGGTTTAGAGGATCATCATCATGGTCTTCCTCATCCTCTGGATCAACGATGTCCCCATTGAGAAGAGCAGCGGTGAGGGACATGATGGATGAAGGTGTTCATCAGCTGGTTCATCAGAATAAAGCTGCAGAATCGGCACAGCTGTGTGAGATGACAGCAGGACTGTAAATATGTGATTGTTAGAGCAATACGTTTCAATAAAGCTTTGTTTTGTGTGTTGTTGACTTGTACATGCATTTATTTAATTATTGTCATTATTACTTTTATTAATTGTTTACTTATTAATTATGCTATTATCAGTAAATGTATATATTTTATTACTTCATGCTTACATTGACTGTAAATGGAGATGTATTCACATCAGCTGTATTTGTCTAGTGTGTGTTCATGCACAGCTGTCATATAACAAAACATTACATTTTGCTTGTTTTACTAAAGAAGTAATATGAAAAGTAATATAATTAAGTTTTGGTTTATGGTTAATGTTGGGGTGTGCTAGCAAAGCAATTCATTCTGAGGTAATCTTAATTTCAAGTAGATTTTACTTACATTTTTTGAGTATAAAATCAACAGTCTTCTTCAAAGGCGAGATCTTCGACTAGCTGCTGATATCTTCTTTGGCTTCAGACATTGCTAACACTGAGGAAAACTGCACTAGGTAGAGTTGTGGAGTTACTGGTGCTGTGAGGTGTTAGTGCACCTGTCACTCATCTTTATTTTATTGCAGGACCTATATAACATACAAGATCAGGGAAAATACCAGTTGTATCTTTAACAATGAACAATAATAATGAAAAAAAAAAAAAAAAAAACATAAAAATGTGTTTGTATACATCATCGTTTGAAATTATATACACAAAGCATGATGACATGGTTAAATATTTTGAATACATAATGCATAAAAGTATTTATTTTATTTATTATTTGTAAGCCCGATGTATGAAACTAGAGCTAAATCAACAAGAAAAAGGGGAAAAATTTTGATTTATGCTTGTGGATGTACATTTTTGCATATAAAATAAAGAAATTAATAACATATTCACACGAAATTGGGTATTTGTAACAAAAAATAAACTCACATTATAAAAATATAAGAACTTTAAATTAACCCAAAATATATTAGTTGTAGCCTACTACAATTACAAAATTACTGGCAGCTGTTTCTTCAACAAGACCACAAAATAAGCAGTTTATCAATATCAAGATATTAACAGGTAGAAGAATTAAACCTGTATTTCATATCTTTTAAGTTGTTGCACTTGTGATAACGTCGTAGGTCACATGATAACGTCAACATGGCGGATTATTTTCGGATCTCGCATACTCAACGAGATTTGGCTGTTAAGTACAAACTCTTTTGGCGCTCGTTAAGTAAGTACTTATTGAAATTAAGTACCTACTCATTGAGTAGGCGGTTTCGGACGCAGCCACTGTTAAAATGTTTTACAGCCATTCAACTGCGGGTGATAGACTTGAGCAGATGTGTTTTGTTTTGAATTCCTTGTCCCTTCAGGAAATCACTGAAGACAGATGAGACAATCTGTTTTACAAACTGTCCCATAATATCCACCGCAACTTCTTGAAAGTGTGCGAGAGGAAGCTCAACAGGTTGCATTGGAGTGGGATGTATTCTGGCCATAGACTGAAAAAGAGATGGATACAGACATTTCATATTTAAAGGTATTAGATGATTAGTTAATTGCATTTGATAGATTACTTTCAATAAAACATTTGCAGTGGGTTTGTAAAAGCTTTCATGCCTGTTTGGCCTGAAATTGTTTGTTGTTGTTGTTGTTTTGCCTGTTTTGACCAGCGAGCATCACCAGCGTGTGAATTAACGCTTCGAAACAGTGAATTATTTTTCGAAGCATTGGTTCTAGTGATGGGTCGTTCGCGAACGAGCCGGCTCTAAGAGCCGACTCTTTTACGTGAACGTCAGGAGCTGGCTCACATATCTGAAGAGCCGACTCTATTTTTAAAAATATAGCCTATAGAAATGTAATCATTATGTAAAGAATGATTTTAATTTAATTTAAAACAATAGACTAATAATTCAAAGAACAACACAAAAATTATAATTATATCAGTCTAGGTGCACACACTCATTTCGACTGTTTGATAAGCCTCACGATCTGTTCCTGTCAATCATACACGCTGTGTCAACCAATTATACTGCGAGGGAGGGCCTAGCCAACTTACTCTCACACACACGGTGCGTTCCAAACGGGATATATAGCCCTCCGAAGGGCACTTCGGAGTGAAAATAATCATGGCCGCCATATTGAAGGGTCGTTCCAAACCAAAGTGCTCAAAACTGGCCACTTCAAAGGGCCCTTCGGAATGAAGGATTTCGAAGGGAACAACTGATGGACACTTCGGGCCCCCATGATCCTTTGCACAGGGAAGTTGTTTGATGTCACAGAATGGGTACAGGAGGTTAGGAGTTCGATTTTAACTATAAAGGTATGTATAATATTTTTCTGTACTACTGTAATATTTATACGAGTTAGATTTGGTACATTATTATGGTCAAAATGACATTGTACTTCAAAAAAAAAAAAAACTTTGGATGTGATGGATGGACGGAGCAGGTAGGTGATTTGTATTAAATATGTTAACTGGATACTCTGACTTGACTGACTGCACAGACCCAAGAACAGTCCTTCCTGGAAGTATAATTTCATGGTTTGTGGGATTCTGCACGCTGACAATGATTTTTGGGGCCATTTCTGCCTTCACTGACACCAAAGTTTCACAGAATTCCAGTCCTTCTGGCCACTGCGGTTCCTCATGGGGCTCAAAGATCAGGGTCGTATTCTCTTTGAAGGGTGGGGCATGTACTCGACACTCAATTTGAATGGAGCTACATTTAGGCACACTGATTCGCTCATTTACTGTTCTCACTTTATATTCACGCGTTTGTTCTAAGCTCACAGCGTTAATAAAGATCTTTGCTTTGTTCTTTCTAAGATGAGGGAATGCAATTTTTACTGCCTTGACCAACTCCTCTTTGTTTCTGTGCTCTACCTGATCTCCTTGGCTGTGCAGCACAATGTGTTCAATGACGTTCAATCCAATAATAGGGCATTGCTGTTGTTTGCCTTTTAGCACTAGCACAGGTATTAGCCACTCATTATCACTAGCAGTAAGTTGAAAGAGTACTTCCAGCCAACCAACATAAGGCATTTCAGTCCCATTGGCTGCTTCAAGTTGTAGGGGGTCATGGGGGTCAATTAGTTCTGTTATATCCCGTAGCGGCACGTTCGGTAAGTGGTTGTGTTTCCAGACCTCGTCGATAGCGCAAACTTGTGAACCTGTGTCCCAAAGTGCCTGTGTCTTTTGTCTGTGCAGGAAACATCGGATAAGACACTTCTTTCCTACTAATTCTCTTACAGTATTTGTATTTCCGACAGCAAAAACATTCTTTTTCTCAGATTTCCCACGAGACTGTATAACTTGTTTCTTCACACCTGAACATGCACGTAGCCCACAAACCCTTTTGTGTACAGGCCAATGGGCTTTCTGGCATTCTTTTGAACAGTATAATGTATTTTTACACACTGAACAACATTTTAATTGCTGTCTTTCTCTCTTTTTCTTGCAGCGTGCACAAGACTGGGACTGATTTATACATTTGGTTACCCCGTGTCCCTTGGGAGCAACCATTCTTAGTTTAAATGGCCCCGGCTTTCTAGTTTTGTCCGACTCTCTGCTCTACAGCCTGCCCTGAAATGCTCAGTGCTCCCACACCTAAAGCAGTGCTGACAGTACTCTTCACCAGCTTGGAAACATGCAACACACCTATGTTGAGGGCGGCGTGCTGGATAATATCGCTGCGGCGCAAATCTCTGCTGGAACTGCGTTGTCTCTCCCATCCGTCCTGGGCCAAATGTTGGTCGGTACTCCCCTGTCGCTGTTGGTTGTTGCTGGTGGTAATAGGGCATGGCATCGGATTCAATCCTATAAGGAGGGGACTGTGGAGTTGGAACCATTGGGCATGAGGCAGGCAATTTATGGCATCCCGTGCTTGGTGAGGGATACTGTGGGGGGGTGGTTTTTCGTATAGTTTCCATGATTTGGGAAACTTCAGCTTTCAGGTCTTTCAACAGTACCATGTCAGCGCGCATTTCTTTGATTTCACATAATAAATCAGGGGGTAGAGGGGGTGTGCTTTGCTGGCTGGTGCGTTTTTTTCCCACCGCAACCTCACTGGACTGTACTGTACTCACATTAGTGACTCGTGATGGGCCACTGTGTTTCTTTTTGTCCTGTCTCTCTTTTTCATTGGCGCAGGCAATATTGACTCTCTCCAGCAGGAGCTCATCGGAGGTGTTAGTCTGCGAGAGGTAAGGCTGTAGGTCACTTTTAATATTGTCGTTCTGAAGGCCAGTCAGGACAGTATGCATAAATAGACTTTGCACTAAAGCTGGGTCGTACTTTAAACTTGACTCAGCTTCCTGAGAGGCAAACAGTATTTTCTGCCTCAGGTGCATTGCTCTCACCAGAAAGTTTTGAGGGGACTCTTTACTACTTTGAACCTCAGAAGTGAGCTGTTTGTATAAGTCTGTGGCACCTCTTTCTTGGTAGTGTGACCTGAGTATTCTACGAAGGGCAGGCAGTGTAAGGTTTTCTTTCCCTTCAAGGTAACTCCGTAACTGTAGGCCTGGGGTGATTGCGCGAATTACAGCGTCGATGATATCAGATTCTGGATAGCCTTTGCTAAGCCCACTTTCAATCTGCCTGGCCAGGCTAGAAAAGGTTAGCTTATCCTTCTGTCCTGGTTCACCTATTTGGCCTGCTATTTTGAAATCTTTGCGCCACATGGAACTATCTGGTGGTGCTAGACTCTTTGTGATGTATGAAGAAGGGTTCTTGTTTTTCTTTATTAAGTCCTGCATTGCATTCTCTTTCTCTTCTAATGACAGCCTGAGTGCCTCAACCTCTTTCTGCATTTTTTCTTGTTCATCAGTTTGATTTGGATTTTCTTTTTGTATTGTATCAATTATGTCCTGAACATTAAGAAGTACTGACATGCCCTCATCCTCTAGGTCAGTTAGTTCTTCCTGTTCAAGGTGTTTAGTGATAAAGGAAATCAGCTGACTGCGACTTTTACCAGTCACATGTTTCTCTTCAGGCCCCGAGATCTGAAGTGCATTGCATATTTTAGTTAATTGTCCTACAGTCAATTGATATAACGCTCCTTTAATTTCCAGCTGAAGCTTCTCTGATTCAGACTCCATTTTATCAGGAGCAGTGAAAATAGCAAGAAGTGAGGATGTATCTGACTTAACTGGCTTTTGCTGCCCCTAGTGGTCACTTAGCTCACTTCAGGATACAGATTACCAGCAACTGTCTGAAAACCACCGTGTCCACTTTGCTGCCGCTGGACTTCCACTGATGCCTGAGTAATTTTGGGGGATGATCGACACAAGGGTTCCACCTACGAGCTGGGGGCAGTCCTCAAGTCAAAAATCCCAGCAGTGCCTCCAAATGTTATGCCTGAAAATAGACGGAGAAAGATCACGACACGTAATGAGTGATGTTTTCACTATGATGACGTTTACTCATATATTCATATTAAACACACGACTCATATTAACAGACAAGTTGATCCCAATCATATGCATATATATAACTTAGATATAAATATATATAGTGCTCAACACGTCTCATTCTTTACATGAATATTCGTATATAACTCATAACCCGTTACAACAATAAACAGTATGAAACGTGATACATACTATATAAAACCCTTTAAGTTTTTCCACATGGCGAAATTATGTTAACATTACGTGACCATGCGTCAGGCCCAACATGTGCTCCGTGCATAATCACACACTAACACACTCTACATAAAACCTTTACACCTCCAGACAAGACACACACGTCATCAACATTTAAACTCATTTTTCCAACTGATTTACACTAACTTTAGTAATCCGTTACCTGAAAATAGACGGAGAAAGATCACGACACGTAATGAGTGATGTTTTCACTATGATGACGTTTACTCATATGAGCCAACTCTCGCGATCTCACCCGATAGCGCTCACCTGCATGGAGGAGCTCTCGCGATACCGCGAGAGAGAGCTCGACACGAGCAACCGATCTCAGATAAACGGATCTACTCCAAACCCCACCATAACAACTAATCGATTTCAGACCAACGGCTCTATTAGAAAATTACAAAATAAAACAATAAAAAAAATAATAATGCCTAACTAAAATTACTTTAAAACAATCAACAATATCAAACCAAAACCACTCTATATATATGGAACAGAACTATAACTGCACCAACTCTCAGTATTAATGTCTATGATGAATAATATGAATACTACCCATTGCACTAAGACCTAAACAAGACTGCCATACAAGGTGGAATTCAACATTTCATATGTTGAAACGGTTTCTTGAGTCAAAGGATGCTATCATCTCTACCCTGGCCACTGTCAATGCACATGTTGATCCTCTGACCCAAGAGGAAAGGGAGGTGGTGGTGGACGTGTGCAGAGTCCTGGAGCCCTTTGAGCAGGTTACTGTGGAGATCAGTGCAGAGAGGTACAGTAAGCAGTTATTTCTACATTTTATTTTATTTCATTTCTACATTTTATATTTCTATATATATATAAAATCTGTTCTCTCTTTTTAGCTATGTGACAGCGTCAAAAATGATACTCCCATGTAAGGGTCTGCAGCGAATCACAGCCAACCGCCAGAGAGAAGCAAATGTAACCACAAGACAAGTGATTGAGTTGATGGACACCCTATGTTCATCAATGGACAATGGAATATAATCACGTGCCATCAGAAACTGCTGCACTTGACCCCAGGTTTAAGAAGTTAGCCTTCAGTGATGCCAGAGCGCTTGATGAGGCTCTTCAGAGAATCACCTCAGCAGCAGGGAGGGACAGTCCCAGCAGTCAGCTGGCTCAGACACCGGGCAACAGGAAGCAGAAGGAGCAGAAGCACCAGCAGTATTGCCACAAACGTCTGCTGTTTGGATGCTGTTTGATCAGAGAGAGCAACTGGGGATGCAGCGAGAAGGGATCCCTCAGCAGATGCCATAATAGAGGTCCGATCCTATTTGGAGGAGCCCCTCCTCCAGAGATCTGCAGATCCTCTGAGCTGGTGGAAGAACAAGGCCTCTATATACCCACGGCTTACTAAAGTCATGACAGGGAGACTCTGCATAGTGGCCACATCCGTTCCCTCTCAAAGGGTTTTCTCGAAAACAGGACAAATTATTACTGAGAGAAGAAACCGCATCAGCCCGTCGAAAGTGAGGGAGCTTGCATTTCTGAATGCAAATCTCTAATAAAATAAAAATATGGCCAGCATTGTGTGTGTGTGTTCATGCTAGTTATGCATAATATAACTAGTGAGAGTTCATATGGCAATAAAAAAGAGAAAAAGAGGGACCAGTTTAATCCTTTCAGTTATTTTTCCTTAATATTTAATATTGGTTCTATTATGTTGTTCAGATTGTATTTGTTTTGAATGTTGTTTCCATACATTAAAAAGTTGTCATTTAAATACAAATGTTTAATAGTATTTTTTTTATAACAAATCAATGCATTTTTAAAGAAATTGTGAGACATTGTGAGTATGATTTCATTTAATAATTTAATTAGAACTGTTTTCACACCTATCATAGTCAAAATCATAGTTAAAACATTTATTATTTAAAGAGCCGTTTGTGAGCCAAAAGAGCAAAGTGAGCTGAGTCAAATGAGCCGGCTCACGAAAAAGAGCCGGAATGCCCATCACTAATTGGTTCAATAAATTCAAAGCTTTGAAAAGCTTCGTTTCTCCCATCACCTAGAGGTCGCTACAATCACGTACACATTAAACAAGCATCACAACAACACAGCAGCTACTAGAGAACATATATGGAAGGAAATAATGACAGCTGTCATTGATTATTTATTAGCCTGTTATTTGCGATGATGATGGTGATGGCGATGAAGATGGTGATGAAGATGCGCTGCTGAAGCTGCGTAAAGCGTAAGATAAACAATATCACAAATTATATTTAGATGTGAAGCGGTTAGCACGTTGGCTAAATTTCTCGTTTTCGGCTTTCGCCATAAACTGTATTATACAAACATTTATTCTTCATCTATTTGACAGATTTGTACTGATGTCAAGCTGAACACTTTGTGATGTTTTCAGTTGTTGCTGGTAAATAGCCCAATGATACAGCTCATGTGATATGTGATATTCACTGACTGCATGATATTACAGTTTCAGTCGAAATATATAATTTATTTTGTTTTTTTAGAGTTAATATATAATGTCGCCAGCTGTCATTCAAAGCTCATCTTTCTGTCATTGCATAAAACTTGAATCAGTAACGTGAAAGTCATGTATAACTGGAGTGAATATTTTCCTTATTCAAATCTATGATTCAAATACTATAACTATTTATAATAATATTTTAAATACTATTACTACTAATATTTTAAATAAATAGTTTTAAAAATTTCTGAGTGCTAAACATAAAGAGGTGAAGCATATTAACTTGCTTTCAATATAATATTCATACAATTTAGTTTTTATTTGGACCAGTTAGGAATATTTGGAAAAATGGATTTGTTGATTTTTAGCTGTTTCGGGTTCTACAGAGTGTTCCACTGTGGTTCTACTGTGCTCAGATGTTATAGGATATGCATTGCTAACCTAAACTCCTTCAAATTGATACACGTTGGTGTAATATAGCTACATGTTTACAGCAAGAGTAGTGTGGTGGCCTGTTCAGTTTTAGAGACATTTATAATTCGTAATAAGTTTATATCTGATCCATTTGTAAAGTGCATATCACATGCATTTGTTGTCAAGTCAAGTCACCTTTATTAATAAAGCGCTTTTTACAATGCAGATTGTGTCAAAGCAGCTTTACATTGATAATTGGTATATAATTTTTCCTTTTAAAGAATAGTGTCAGTGCAGGCAGATCAAAAGCACTGTTGAATAAATGTCAAGGATACTGTTGAATATCAAATGTCAAGTCAAATTAAATTAAATTAGGGCTGCATGATTAATCGTATTTTATCACGATAACGATATCTGCTTCTCTCGATTGATTTTAAATAATCGTCACGATATTGGCCCGCTCTATGAAAATGAACATAATTTGGAAATATTGGAAGTAATATTAGGAATTTCGCTGTTTAATCTTTTGAAGTTCCTAAAGGTTTTACCAGTTTTCATAATGTTGATCAGCTAGAAATGATTTTTCTTTGCTTTACTAATTTGTCGGGCAATTTGAATCTGGTTTGTCCCATGCAAACTAATTGTGTTGCTTTAAAATCTAATGTGAATACATATTACAAAGCTCTCACCAAAACCATGTTTTGTATTGATTTACCATCTAACGAAGTTATCATAGTTTGTTAAATTTAAGTCTTTGTGCCACCTACAGGCCTTTTGGGTGAAGTGTAGGTTGGTAAAGAACTTGCAAAATAGCCATAGTTACATTACTCTTTTGATAGAATAAACATGATTAATAATCGTGATTATAATTTTGAGGAAACTGTGGCACTGGCTGTCATGTTAATGATGTCTTCACAATGGATGATCTAGTCGACTCGATCTCTGCTGATACAGGGCTGCGTTGTGGTCGTGTCAAGGCACCGGTCCTCGGTCTCATCTGGAAATGGCCCCGAATCCGGTTGACTACGGTAAACCTCGGGATAAACAGAAAGACTAATATTAGCGTAGATGCCATTCTTTTTCTGATGTAACAAGTACATCTGGTGTTATAGGAAGTGTTCCCGGTTCCGGCTGAACTAATTTATGCAGCCTAATAATCCTTTAACGGATTTGAAAATATAAATATATAATGTGTTATTATGTGTATGCCAGGTTAAAGAGATGTGTTTTTAGTCTAGATTTAAACTGACAGAGTGTGTCTGCATCCCGAACAATGCTATGAACGTTGTTCCACAGTTTAGGTGCCAAATAGGAGAAGGATCTATAACCTGCGGTTGATTTCGATATTCTAGGTATTATCAGCTGGCCTGAATTCTGAGATCGCAATAAATGTGAAGGACTATAATGCATTAAGAGCTCGCTTAGGTACTGGGGGGCTAAACCATTTAGTGCTTTGTAAGTAATTAACAAGATTTTAAAATCTATACGATGTTTAATAGGAAGCCAATGCAGTGACGACAGAACTGGGCTAATATGGTCATACTTCCTAGTTCTAGTAAGGACTCTAGCTGCTGCATTTTGTACGAACTGTAGTTTATTTATCAAGCAGGAGGAACAACCACCCAGTAGAGCGTTACAGTAATCTAACCTTGAGGTCATGAACGCATGAACTTACAGATGCTAGTAACATGGCCTTCAAATGAAAGATTGGTATCAAAGAGCACAATCAGGTTCCTAACTGACGACGAATACTTAACAGAGCAGCCATCAAGTGTTAGACAATATTCTAGGTTATTACGTTCGAAGAAGTTTTTGGTCCAAAAATTAGAATCTCTGTTTTTTCTGAATTTAGTTGTAGGAAATTACTGGTCATCCAGTTTTTTATATCAGCTATGCATTCTGTTAATTTTGTGAATTGGTAAGTTTCGTCAGGGTGTGAAGAAATATAGAGCTGAGTATCATCAGCGTAACAATGAAAACTAACGCCATGCTTCCTAATGATATCTCCCAAGGGTAGCATGTACAGAGTGAAAAGCAATAGTCCTAGTACTGAGCCTTGCGGTACTCCATATTTAACTTGTGATCGATATGATATCTCATCGTTTACTACTACAAATTGATAACGGTCAGATAAGTATGATTTGAACCATGCCAATGCAATTCCACTAATGCCAACATAATTTTCAAGTCTATTTAAGAGAATATTGTGATCGATAGTGTCAAATGCAGCACTAAGATCCAGTAACACTAATAGAGAGTGTAATGAGGTTAGTAGATGTGGGAAGAAGGAGGCGGGAACCGGCGAACATTCAACAAACTTTAAAATAAAATAAACAAAGAACAAAACGAAAGTAATGCCGGCAGACCCTCGCGGACGTCTGCCGGCCACACAAACATAATAAAACATAACATAAAGTCCAGGCCTAGTCCTCTCTCTTCCTTCACTGTAGTCGCTCCTCCTTTTATGCCTCCGGAGCTCCTCCGTGAGAGACTCGAGGCCGGCACGCCTCGCAGTGTTCCCTCACGGCTCTCGCCCGCCCTGCTCGTCACAGAGAGATACAACCACGATCTGATGATAAGAGCAAATCATTAGTAACTCTAATGAGAGCAGTCTCAGTACTATGGTATGGTCTAAATCCTGACTGGAAATCCTCACAGATATTATTTCTTTCTAAAAAGGAACATAGTTGCGATGAAACTGCCTTTTCTAGTATTTTTGACAGAAAAGTAGGATTTGAGATTGGCCTATAATTGACTAATTCTTTAGGATCTAGTTGTGTTTTTTTAATAAGAGGTTTAATAATAGCCAGCTTAAATGTTTTTGGTACGTATCCTGATGACAAAGATGAATTAACAATATTAAGAAGGGGATCTATGACTTCTGGAAGCATCTCTTTCAATAGCTTAGTTGGTATAGGGTCTAACATACATGTTGTTGATTTTGATGATTTAACACGTTTAGACAATTCTTCCTCTCCTAAAGCAGTAAATGAAATGAATTTTTCCTCAGGGACACTACAATGCAATGTCTGACACGATACTGTAGTAGACGGTTGCATGGTTATAATTTTCTCTCTAATATTATCAATCTTGCAAGTAAAGAAGTTCATAAAGTCATTACTGCTGTGCTCTTTGGAAACATCAGAAGTTGAAGCTTTATTTCTTGTTAATTTAGCCACTGTATCAAATAAATACCTAGGGTTGTGTTTATTTTCTTCTAAAAGTTTTGAAAAATAGGCAGATCTAGCAGTTTTTAAGGCCTTTCTGTACTCAATCATTTTCTCTCTCCACGAAATGCGAAATACTTCTAGTTTTGTTTTCTTCCAGCTACGCTCCATTTTTCTGGCTACAGTTTTTAGGGCCCGAGTCTGCTCACTGTACCATGGCATTGGATTAAATTCCTTAATCTTTTTTTAAACGCAAAGGAGCGACTGAATCTAATGTGCTGGAAAAGACAGAGGCAATAGTTTCTGTTGCAACATCGAGGTTTTCTAAGCTGTCTGGTATGCTAAGGCGATGAAACTGATCCGGAAGGTTATTTATAAAGTGATCTTTAGTGGTAGAAGTGATGGTTCTACCATATTTATGGCAGGGAGGCCATAAATTAGCCTCTTTAACTAAATGTAGTATACACAAGACTAGATAATGATCTGAGATGTCGTCACTCTACTGCAGAATTTCAACGGCATCAATATCGATTCCATGTTACAATATTAGATCTAAAGTATGATTACGACAATGAGTGGGTCCTGACACGTGTTGTCTTATACCAATAGAGTTTAGAATGTCTGTAAATGCCAATCCCAATGAGTCTTTTTTATTATCTACATGGATATTAAAATCACCAACAACAAGGACTTTATCTGCAGCTAGTACTAACTCTGATAGAAAATCAGCAAATTCTTTAATAAAGTCTGTATGGTGTCCTGGTGGCCTGTATACAGTAGCCAGCACAAATGTCAACTTACATAATGTTACGTAAAGAACCATCACTTCGAAGGAATTATATTTGAAAGACTTTTGACTAATACTGTAAATATTACTATAAATTACAGCAACATCTCCCCCTTTGCCTTTCTGTCGAGGATTGTGTCGATAATCATAACCTTGAGGGCTGGACTCATGTAAAGTAATGTAATCGTCCGGTTTTAGCCAGGTTTCTGTCAAACACAGCACATCTAGATTATTGTCTGTGATAATATCATTTACAATAAGTGCTTTTGAAGAAAGTGATCTAATATTTAACAATCCAAGCTTTATCATTTGTTTATCATTATTATCTCGATTTTTTTTATTTGTTGAACATCAATTAAATTTTTACCATTAAATGGGTTTGGAAGTTTTTTGTTTTTACTAATTCGGGGTACAGACACAGTCTCTATGTGATAATATCTAGGTGTAAGAGTTTCTATGTGTTGGGATTTATCTGACTTCTGTAACGTGAGGCAGCTAGCAGACGGTCGGTTTAGCCAGTCTGTCTGCTTCCTGACCTGGGGTCTCATTTATAAAACTGTGCGTAGGATCCCTACTAAAAGTGTACGTACGCGCAAAAGCTAGATTCTGCGTACACAAAAAAAAAAATCAGATTTATAAAACCATGCGTACGCCAGAACCGGCGCACAAATCCCTTTATAAATCCCAGTCAGCGGAAGATTGTGCATACGTGCATCTCCACCCTGTCTCCTCCCCGAAATAACCATATATGGAGCTTACGACACCTAGTTTTACTATGCATAACCTCATCTGCATATAATTTCCATACACGTTCCCAACCACGTGACACCATGGTTAACACCATCAAAGGTACAAGACATTGGAAAATATTAGATATGGCCTATAAATGCCATTTGTGCCACACATTATATTGATAAAGATCATCCAATATCCTCTTTATGTTTTAGAATAAATATATCAAAATATTCATAAAAACAAAATTGTATAAAATACTTCAGATAAAGGTTTTAGGATAGAGTTGATTCATTCATTTCCACTGGCCAGATAGTATTTTAATAGTTTTAAACAATTCAAATCAAATTTATGCAGTTTTGCTGATGAGGTGAACATATCTTTTAGGAAGTTTATAGGCTATTTTTAGTGTAAACAGATCTGACTACTTATTTATTGCAGTGTAAATACAATTGTCTGACGCGGCGCGTCACTGACAAAGTATTTTAAAAAGAAAACATTCAAATCTTACCGTTTTCCTCAAAATATTTCCTTCAAATGGTAATTGTTTGAAGATCCTTCACACAACATCAACACCTCCTGCAGCTGTGGCTGTACAATAAGAGATTATCATTTGACCTATTCAAACTGGACAACGGACCGTTTGACCACCGAATCCAGCATGTCTTCCATAATATCTAAGTTAAGTGTGCATCACTGATCGTCATTCTCGAAAAAATATTTTGTCATAACATCTGCAGTTTAGTTTAAAGAGGAATTATTGTGCTCCCAGCGCTCCTCGCTGTCATAAAACAGCGTGTCACTGTAAAAGTGATCGAAAGTAGCACATCTACTATCTCAATTCATATCACTTTGTCTCCAGAATGTGCGTACGCACAGCTCAAAGTTTGCTTAAAGGTGCGCACATTCTCCCGTCAAGTTTGTTTTTATAGATCACAACCTTTGCGCGGGAACTGGCGTACGCACGCTTCCAGCCCTGTTTTGTGCGTACGCACGCTTTATAAATGAGACCCCTGGTCTGTCCACAAATGCCTCCTAAAAGAAGAACAACCATGTTACTCTCCAGGAACTAACAGGCTTCCAGAGATTGCTATAATATGCAGATAAACACTTTTCAAGACAATGAATATACAATCAGGGCTTCCCACAAGTTTGAAATATACTTGGGGTGGTAGCCGGGCAAAAAATCCTCCCATTACCCACGTCACAAAAATGGTCTACTACATGTGACAAACAAATAATGTGATTTTTAACAGTATTTTTTTATTGAAACTAGTTTTAATTACATAACATATTACATTTAATTCCATACTAATATTATGCATTATTATGCATTGTAAATTATGCAAAATTACAGCATTTAAATGGTTCACATTTTCGTATGTTCTCCTTGCTGTCATATAGTGTCTCTCTCAGTCAATGGGATACTAGTAAAATTTATAAAATGAAAAATATGTGTTAAATAATGTTCTTAGTGTTTTCTTCCTGTGGGGGAGACTACAATAATTTACTATGAATTAAATGGAAATCAAATTAAATACAATTTATTGTGTAACCAAAATACCAATAATGCACAAAAGAAAAAGAAAAAAAACGTAGCGTGTGACTTTTAATTATAAACAAGCCCGAAATACACAGGTACTCTTATTTTGAAATGTATGTACTATTGCAGGCTGATCCTTCAGATTCTTAAAATCATCTAAAACATTTTATATAAAGGCCATAAAGTAGACATTGTAATAATTCATCAGCTTGAGTTCATTAGCAATCACTTGGCATAAATCTGTGCTTTTCATTGATTGAGAATCACTTTGAAGCAGTCTGAAGCGCTGTCGCGTGAGCTTGTAGAACTCGCAACAGCGCCCCCTTGTGACTTTGCAAAATGCAGCGCCCGTTTGAATGTTAGTGGGAGTAAACAGTTCTGATGCACACATAACGAGCAGGTATGAAACGACTAGTTATTCGATCGCGGATGGTTTCATTATCTTGCGCGGATATAAAAGTATATGAGGATAAAAATAATAAAAGCAAAAATGTCTCAGAATATACTTGGGCGGCCGTTATTATATGTGGGCGGGCCGCCCAAGTAAAGTCTATGTGTGGGAAGCACTGACGATTGCGACGATGTATACATGTATTGCCTCAGAATTTGCGCCTGAATAGCACTGGTTTTGTGGGCGTGGCACATTAGTGGATAATGAGCTTAATCACGGACTTCTGACATGGCTCTATTTTCATACAGATTACATAAACAGAATTTTTGTTTTCGATTTGACTTACACGATTTAAAACCTGACATTTCAACGTTTCTTTAGACATGAATCTAATTTTTTTGTGATTAGTATTCGCTAAGTTACAGTTCATTTTCTGAGAACTATCGGATTGGAGTTCATTCAGAGGGAGTCGACAGGTCACGCATCATGTTAGTTTTCTTTATTTTGCAAAAAACAACATCTTGTTTTTACTCTGAGTGTACGCAAATAAAAGAAGATATTCCACAAAATGGTGTATAACTCTTAATTGTATGTGCAACATTGACAGAGTATTTTGAGTCTATTTCACACTGGTAAAAAAAAACAAAAAAACAAGGTGGTATCTCTTTCACACTGGTAAAAAAAACACAAAAAAAACAAGGTGGTATCGCCGGCGTGACCGCTGACCCGGGGGAGTTAAAGTATATAATAGAATACCATTATTTTAAATTGTAATAATATTTCACAGCATTGCTGTTTGTTTTCTGTATGTTTGATATACACCACGATGAGCTTGAGACATGATCACAGGGTTTTTTTTCTCAGCCTACCTGACTGAAAGGCCTCATTATTATGCAGGTCATTACAGCTCATTATGGGATTCTTTTGTCTTCTCAGGTGTGAATTACAGGAATATTAATGATGATTCACGCCTCCACACATACTGTGTTTCTTGAAGTGTCTTACAAAAACTAAATCAATATATTGTTATATGAAAGAGTAGGCAGGATAATTTTTACATCATTTTGAAGCAAAAACTCTAGTCTACAATCTCCAATACCCAGAAGTCTTGTGAACACATATATAATATTATTTTTTTGGCCTTATTTCAGTGACTTAAGTTTTTAGTTTTTTCAGTAACCACGCATAAACATTATTCCTTCAAAAATACAAACATGTACATAAATGTTCCTCACATATTATGGCAGCCTAGTATGTGCTGGATACAGTGTAATGACACTTTTTCCATTAATATGTTTATGAACTGAAAAAAGCACAAATGTCAGGGCATGTCAAAATTTCTCCAGGCCCCAAATCAGCCTCAGACTCCAGAGGGTTGAGTAAACGTAAATGGTTGGGAAAGAAATCGGATGTGTGTCGATAGGATCCATGCATTAGGTCTTAAAGTGACAGCAGCCTAATACAGTATGCCTGCTGCTGTCTGTCAAACAAAAAAAATCACTCATTGCTCTTGACTGAATAACATTTGTAATTGAAAAACTTTTGTAATACTTACGAATTAATGTATATTTAATCCATGTGAAGACAATGCAGTGTTTTATTTTTACATTTGATTATTCAGTTTCTGTATTGTTTCTTACATGAATGCTACTGTTAAATAGATCGAATGTAGACCTACCTGAAAAACTTAAAGCACTGTCTATTAAATTTGTATCTTTGTTTTTTGTATTTGTATTAATATTTGTAATTTGCCTCTTCTATTTTTAATAACAAAGATAAATTAAAATAACAAAAATAACTAATCGTCCGTCCCTAGTTTCAGGTGTTTTTGTTTACTGGATGTTCTTGCTGTTAAGTTTTCAGGTTGATATAACTATATATTACCAAGTTAAGCAAAGAGTTGTTGGTACTTAAATAGTTTTTGTTGTTGTTTTTTACATTGATGTTAAAATGACATTGTCAGATTTGTGATATTATGTTTTATATAATGCTAAAACACTTCTGTTCACTTTCAGAAGTTATAGTGATGCTTTATTTTCCCAGAAAGAATGTGAAACATATATATTGGTTAGATCATTTTCAGTTTTTAAATATATTTAAATAGATTTTACACACTTAAAGCATTATTGTATAGAATATTGCATTATTTAAAAAGTTATCGCATATTGAATTTTTCTTCAATATCAAGCATCCCTAATGTCAACAATCACCTATCCCATATAGAGATTGCACTGTCAGAGTGTTTGGGAATATTCAAATGTAATTTATACACATGATATCAGTAAAAAAAATAATGGTCCTACTTTATATTAGGTGGCCTTAACTACCCTGTACTTACATCAAAAAATAAGTACTATGTACTTATTTGGTTCATATTGAATTGCAAAACACTTTTGCTGCTATTGAGGAGGGATATGGGTAAGGTTAGGTAAAGCTTTGGTGGTATGGGTAGGTTTAAGGGTGGGTTAAGGTATAAGGGATGGGTCAATAGTGTAATTATAAATGTAATTACAGAAATTAATTACAGATGTAATTACATGCAGGTGTTTTTTTTAAATATAAGTACAATGTAAAAACATGTTTACACAATAAGTGCATTGTATCAAATGATTAATTTAAATGTAAGTGCATAGTAGTTAAGGCCACTTAATATAAAGTGGGACCAAAATAATAAAAAACAATGTACCTTCTCGCTTGATTTTAGCACACATCCTTGCTGTCTTTAGCCCATGCCTACATGTATTGTGCTAACCAAAGAGCCGAATGTTAGTTTTGTTTTTTTTTTTTTTTTTTTATAATCTAAAAAGGGAGTAACATGTGACATGAAATGAGGGCAGAGTTTTCATTTTTGCGTGAGCTATCTCTTTAAGTGTATTGTGTGATTATATTGATCATGTGTCTGTCTTCTACAGATGTGACCAGTGTCATGGAATATAATGAAAGACTTGCTCGCTTTCGTCAAGGTCATGTCAACCCATTTGACAGGGGAGAGAAAAACAGCAGCACTGAGGGGAAGAATCTACTTAAACATGGTGTGTCAAATTTTATATTGAAAATTTAAATGTACTCCTCTTCTGAAGGTACAGGTCAATATGATTTTTACAGAGAAAGATATTTTTCGTTATCATTTGTGTTATCATTTGTGAATCACACAATGTACGTTGAAATATATGGTTCCAGCCATCTTGATCTTATTATAGATACAAATTAATTTGCCAAATTATTAGTTATTTCAAAGACTGTAAAAAACAACCTATAGAATCTACTCAATAAAATTGAGGTAACAATTTGCACTCACTTTGTATGGGTAGATTCTATCTTATATATTTGAGTAAAGTATACCTAAATTTAACAGCCATGGTAAACTACAAAAAATGGAGTAATATTAACCCTATTGTAAGCAAGCAACAGTTAATCTACTAAATTATTATTAATAATGATTAGCCAAAAGGAAAAATTAAACATTACTTATTCAGGGAAGGTTGAATTTATATAAAAATGGTCAGATGCAGGAGATTGCATCAATTGCTTTTTTTATTGATCAAATAACATTTTGTATTTTTAAACATTTAAAACTAATTAAAGTAAGTACAAAATATCCCTTACAATAAATTTAAAGTGAAATACAACATCATAATGTAGCATAAATCATTTTGAACATATTCCATTCAAAAATTAGATGTCAAAACATACATTAGAAGTAAGACTCAAATACTGTTTCTTCATGTTATCATTTCAAACAATATGTGTTTAGATTTAATGTGTGGCTACAATACTTGCAACTCTAGAAAATAAAAGGAGACTAAAATGAGAGGAGAAACTGATCTCATTTACCTCAAAAGACTAGCATTCTATATTGATACAAACATTTAAACTTCATTTAAAACTAATTGAAGGGTTAGTTCACCCAAAAATGAAAATTCTGTTATTTATTATTTACCCTCATGCCGTTTCACACTTGTAAGACCTTTGTTGATCTTCGGAACACAAATTAAGATATTTTAGTTGAAATCCGATGGCTCAGTGAGGCAAGGGAGCAATGACATTTCCTTAAGTGCAAAAAAGTACAGACAGCTCATTCCACATCTGGTGGGTCCTCCTCAACTGCGGGATTGTGAATAACCACCAACTTTATTATTTCATTTGTGTGGCCTTCAAGTTCATCCTCCTGTTGAAAAAAACAAACAAACAAAAATATGTTTTTATGTTAGTTCAAGCAAATTAGCATGCTGTTTGATTACAGTTGTTTTCTTGGTTGATGCCAATTGTTTGATCACAAGCAGGATTTCTGTATTAATCAGCACTTCAATATAAATGGGTAACAAATAAAAATCGAAACCCAAATTCTTCACCTGAGTATCCCATAATGAAACAATTATTAATTTAACAATGTTTCATCAATTAAATAAACAACGTTTGCAGCATCCAATTTAGACAAACGGAAGCTGAAAGGGATAGTTCACCCAAAAATTATGTTTATCTGTTTACCTCCAGGGCATCCAAGAGACTTTGTTTCTTCAGTAGAACACAATTGATGATTTTTAACTCCAACCGTTGCCGTCTGTCAGTCAAATAATGCGAGTGAATGGGAACACCAACAATAAAAGTAAAAAAAAAACATGCACAGACAAATCCAAATTAATTTATATTTATATAATTTTTACCCCTAAAATACCACTATGTCCAACTGGGTTCAGCATTCGGTTAGTTGTCTTATTACGGCAGTAATAATTCATAGCACTCTTTGAAGTATGCGCAAGACATCACTGCCATTGTCAGAGCATGTTCAGACCTCACTAACCAACTGCTGAACGCAGTTGGACATAGTGGTGTATTCAAAGAAAAAAATTATATAAATACTGTTCGGTTTCTCGCACAAACCGATCGTTTCGTGTCTTAGGACATCAATGTGTCATCACGAGCCGCAGAGTTTAATTTGGATTTGTCTGTGCATGTTTATTTGACTCTTATTGTTGGTGTTCCCATTCACTCACATTATATGACTGACAGACGACAGTGGTTGGAGTTAAAAATCATAATTTGTGTTCTACTGAAGAAACAAAGTCACCTACATCTTGGATGTGCTGGGGGTAAGCAGATAAACATCAAATTTTCATTTTTGGGTGAACTATCCCTTGAAGCATGCTTGCTTGACATGTTACACCTAATGAAGTTAATTTTCTTGTCTCACAGCATGTTTGAGCCTCTGTAAAAAACAATGAGGTTTGTTCTTGTCAAGCAAGTAAGTTTGAACTTCTCTAGGTTTGTTGATCAATGTGTATATGAGATTAAAGGTCTACATTAAATTTGTGCATCTAAATCTGTGAGTAAAAATCAATGTCAAGTATTTTCCCTCTGATAGTTTTTTAATGATCTGAGCTAATCATGTGACTTCTAGTTCTATGTTAACGTTTACATGATCTTTGACCTGAAAATCACAACTTAAAATTTTTTTTCAAACTTAATACATGATGTAACTACAAAAGAGTCAAGGTTTAAATAGGAAAAATATCAAAACTCTTTGGTCTTTTTTGGAGTGAGATGCTAACTATCTAATCAGATTCTATGAACTATGCTAAGCTAAAAGTGGTACCGCCTCTGACCCAAAGTTCAGCTGAATGGATTTGAAAATAAAAAATGAGCATTTTCAAAAGTGTTTATTTAATTTGCTTGTTTTGCTTTTGTCTATTTACATATTTTTTAAGTTCAGTGTGTTGAGAGTTTTAATTTTTATTTTTTGTGAAATGAGATAAAAACAGAACGATACCTCATTTACAGTGCTCAGGAGAGGATGCATCTTGGTACCAAATGCTCCTCCTTTGGCATGCATCAACTGCAGAAAGACGTGGTGTGCACCCATCAAGATTCATCATGGCTCCTCCAAGGAGCCTGTTGTTACATGTCGGAATTCCTCTTTTATCTAGTAAATCAGTACAAGGACAACACAAAAATACAATAATTTTCTCAATTTGAGTCATAGATTATAAGGTTTGGTAAGGTTTACAAATGAGACGAACAACAGTTCTTGAAAAAAAAAAAAAAAAAAGTAACAAACATCCTTACCTGAGCCTTACTGAACAATCCAGACCACCTGAAGTTAACTTGTCTTGATAACTGCTATGAATTCTTTAATTCTTCTATATTCATCTGCAGCAGAAAAAAAAAAAAATGTCAGAAACAGGATATTGAAATTATTAGATTATCACACTCCTGTAAAATGAATTGTACATAATTTATATTCATATCCATTTATATTTTCCATATTTTGCTAAATAATTCCACCAACTAGAAGTTATCTGTGCAATGTATTTGAAAATCAAGTTAACACAAACAATCGATTTATATAAATCAATTATAAAAACATTACAACTGTTATGTTACAGATCACATAAGGAGCATAAAAAAAACATATTTTCAATCCTTTGCTTTTTGTTGTTAGCAGAGCACATGCTAATCGCTGCATATTAATGCTAACCGTAAATGATAATAGTAATTATGGCTTTTATAAATTTATCTCTTCTAACACAAAACTCAATATCAACAGATAAATGCAAGAAAACTTTAATAGTAGTTATCTAGCTACCACATCGACAGCTTTACTGTTATTTTTCTGCTCCGAACGCCTTGTCGTCTGTATAGTAGGCTAACTACATCAACCGTCCATTTCTCTCTCATCACTTGCTCAAGTTCAACTCACGTGTAACAGCTTCGCTGTGCACGAATTTCAGCAATGTACATTACAATAGAGTGCCCCAGGGATGACGCGTTTTTGTAGGCCAACCCGGAAGTTAGCGGCACACGGGTTCCCTTGACTGAAAGCCTATTAATTTTTCCCATAGACTTTTGGAAATTCGCAGAAAAAAAGGTCTGTGTTTAACAAAGGGTTATGACACCTACACATTTTGTCTATCAAGATAATCTTTACAAGTTAACACAACATTTATAGATTTTGAAGCCTAAATAAAGTCGTCAGATATAAAAGGCTAACAGTAGGCTATAAACGGACTACAGCACACCATGGTCGCGGATCAACGTCGTCACCACCAAGCGTCCTCAAACTTTATTTAGAAAACAACTCTATTTAAAAACATGCTCACTAATTGTGATTTGCGCTGTGTATGAATACTTATCCACTTTTTCATGAGAAATGCTGTCCAAATGTCCTGTTTTTAATGATGACGTCTAAAGTCCCCGCCAAAAGAAGTAGTCCCTTTTAGCAATTTGTTAGCAACCGCTGCTTTGAAGACACAGTAAAAGTTTAAACAAAAAATCACAAGTGTGTTATAACTGGTGTGTTTTATGCCATAGATCAAAACGTGAAAGTATTTAGAGGCTTTGTTAACCACAGACCTTATTTCAGGCGATTTAGCAAAAACCCATTCAAAAAACCCATAGACTTTATGGTATTGGAACCGGAAGTCGCTTCCGGGTTATAATGGAAGCTATATAAATATAAACGTAGATGTTTACTCGCATTCGCAGGGGCAAGTAACGTTACTGGACAATGTATTCCGCTTCCAATGTTAACTTGACTGACAACAAATTATAACATGTCGATCTGTCACCACACTGTGGTGCGACAATAGAGACAGAGAAATGACTATTCTTCTGGTAGATTTTAACGTTAAACAACTTAACATTTGCAATTATGATGATATCAACAAGTTAAATAAAAACTTACCTGTAGGTTCACCAATCAATGTTCCGCCACCGCCAATGACATGGAAAATGGTGACTCCCGTGATTCCCGCCTGGATGTTGACGCATGCGCACTTTGCGGTGCCAAAGCTAATATTTAGGGGTAAATTGTACTTAATTTTTTAGTCTTGCAGTTAATACTGATAAGAAATAGATAGTGGAGGTAGAATGTACCCATTATTTTTTATTTTACTTGCTAACTCATATACTTAAGTAAACTATAACTGATTTTCATGGGTTGTATTTAACACCCTCAAGAGTTAAAACCACAATGACACTGATGAGGTAATTAAATATGACAAACAAATGGATAAAAATGACAATCCTTTTTCCTCACACAAACAGACTCAGGTAATTTACACACGCTTAATCTCTCTCTGTTTTTACAATTACTGCATGCCAATGGCTCAAGCCTTTATTACTAATACTAAATTACACTTTAGAATTCGTAATGGAGGCTTAGGACCATTGATTGGGGATTGAGACAAAGTTTGCACATTGCTTGTGCCATATCCACTGGCTCACCTTAAAGGTTCAAAAAGGAAATATTTCCAATATTGCGGTGTGACATTTTTCTTTATCACCAATTGCTTGCAAAATGATGGACAAAAATTCACAGGAACATCCAGCTGCAGCCAAACATTCGATTCAACTTTTGACCAGTAACTAAGTCCTAATTACAGAACATTCCCAAATGCAACGAATATAGTCTTCCACTTCCACCTTACATTTAAGACATAATGAAGAATTATTTGGGTCAAACTTACTTCTAAGGAGTGGTGTGATGTGCAATCTGTGCAGAATCCTGAGCTGAATAGCTCTGGCCCTGTTCCAAAAAGAGATCTTATTCGCCAGACCTGATCCCAATCATCCTCTGTTAGGGTCAATTTCAACTCCCCCTCCCATAATCTTCTAAGGTCTAATGTGTTTGCAACTTCATACAGACCTGCCAACATGTAGGCATTTTGCGTAGCAGGTACGCATTTTTACCTCAAAGTATGCTGCTACGATTTGTCACTCCTTCGCAAAAACCCGGTGACTCCTCTGTGCACGCCTAGTACTCAAATCCAGCAAAAGAGTTCAACCAATCATAGCGCTGGGTTCATTTCCCCAAATAGCAAGTGGGGATGATTGACAAATGCGCACGGCCTATCAAAAAAAAAAAGACACTGCAAATCGACAGCAACACAAAATCCCGCTCGATCCCTCCCTCCGCTCCCGCTGTCTGACAGTGACTGAATTCTCAAGCGAGGACAGTACAGTCACGATACTTCTGACTCCTTAAGGTAAACGGGTATAAAATGCTAAAGTAATGTTGAACAACAAATCTAAATAAAATTGAAATCGCTATATGGCATAGTGATTATGAAAATGTTGTGATGTGTGACTGACTGACAAGCACGAGTCTGAAGAAACAGGCGTTTATTTATTTATTCTCAGTGTTGAGAAACATATAGCCTACATGTGTTGAGTTATTGTGTTAATACTAACTAAAGTACCTAATTATGTTACATAGCCTACTTATTGTATGAAAACTAGCACATTAGTAACTTATGCATTTAAAAGTTGTCTTAGTGCTGCGCGAGCTCGCTCTCATCTACACAAAAGCGGGAAGATCATTGTAAAATGAAAATTGCCGTGCTTGGTTTAAAATTTGTTCTTGCTTGTGTGATTTTTTTTGTCAGAAAACATTTTTAATTATCCACGCGTGTTTTTGAGATTCGGTAAATGACGGACGCTTTAGTTAACACAACCCGTCGTTATATGACTTCTTGATATTCTTGAATACTTGGTTCGTTTTGTTCTTATTGGTCCTTTCTATTCATTGTCAACAGTTTTCTATAAATATGTTTGTACTGGCTAACCTTTTATTCAGCGAATGTTTGTCTTGTTTATAATTCAAAGACAACATGTTACAAATAGAAACCCTTTATTTTTCTGTTGGATTTAGTATCATATTTGGATATTAAAATAATAAATTAAGTATTTTAAATGAATCACATGTAAACTCAATGTTTACTGTTTTGTAAGGGTTTCTTAATTGTAGACTACTTTTCATTATAAAACCTGTATAAACGACTCAACTGTCAGGCCGTAGTCATATGTAAATATAGCCTACTTGAAATTGCAAAAAAATTTTTAGTCCATATTAAATATATCAATGCGATTCACTTGTGGTTGTCAGTTTGTATAAGCACACATTATGCAATGCAATATTAGTCATGAATTAAAAAAATGCTTTTGAGCAGGTTTAGTGAAATTTTTAATTGTCAAAAAACAAAAAAAAACCCAAAAAAAACATTAACAGTCAAAATTAGATTAACAAAGATGGGGGTGTGTGTGTTCTTTGTGTGTTGTATTCGCAAAAATGTAAAAAAAATTATATGACCCCAAAGGATCATATAAAGCAAAGGGTGTTATAAAAGCAAGAGATTTGCTTACACAATGGGGGATTTGGGAGAATCTTCTCAATGACCGACATGGAGGGGTTAGTGACAAGATTAGTACTTTTAAGAACAGAATCCCTGAAAAAATTGGAAAAAATTTGAAATTTGAAAAAAATCTGAAAAAAATGGGTCTGGGTAGCTTGTATTTTATTACCAAGTCTTCAAAAGATAATAGGGAAGTTTCATAACATTTTATTTTAAGGGTCCAGAATAATGCATTCGATAAGCATTAATTAATGATTTAACTTGTTGTAACAAAGCCCACTGGAGGCGAGCATAGTGAGAACCCAAGTGCATGAGCAGAAACAAAGACGTGGCTTGACATGGATTGACTTGACAACACTCACCAATAACCGGTTACATCAGCAACAAAGCTAGACAAGATAACAATGAAACATGAGGGCTATTTATACAAAGAGACTAATGACAAACAAGGTACACCTGTGAACAATCAAGACAAAGAACCAATGACAGGACAGAGCTGAAATCACATGACTACAGCAACCAATGACAAAATAACACATGAGACAGGGGAAGCACATGATATGATCACATGAGGGCAAGGGAATTCACATGACACAGAAGCACATGGCAAAACCAGGAAAACAAAAAAAAGCAAAGAAACAAAGCATAACTATAAATTAAACCATAAAACGTGAAAATGAAACAACACCAAAACAAGACATTACACTTGTTCACAATTAAGCATTAGATGAGAATGAACACAATAGTAATTAATGATTAGCTTTAATCATAAATAAGTGAATCATAAATAAACTAGTAATTAATGATTTAATTGTTCACAATTATGCATTAGTTAAGCATGGACACAATAGTAATTAATGATTAACTTAACATATAGTAGGACATATTAGCCATTATTTACAAATTATTAAACATTTGAAAGATACACATTTATGCTATAAATAAGCAAAAATAACATAATTAATGATTAATTGAATGTACAGTAAACGCCAGTAAATTCCTCATTAATTATGTCACTTACTGAGTAATATTCAAGTTTATTGACCAGAATAAGCCAATAATTAAGGCTACACTGCCATTAATACAGTACTTATAAAGGCAATTTGACCCCCTATTCTAAAGTAAAAGTTGAATCCTCATTACTTATGGCACTTATTGAGTGATATTCAAAGTTTATTGACCAGAATAAGCCTATAATTATGGCTAAACTGCCACTAATACAGTACTAATAAAGACAATTTGAACCCTTATTCTAGAGATAGGTTCTTATTTATTGGTTTGTTTAGTTATTCTGCAATGTGATCTCATGAGAATGTGTATTTTTATGCAAAGTGTGGTTCTACAACATATATATTTATTTACGTTTTCATACACTGAAACATACAATATTGACAGCACTAAACATTATTAAATGTAAAAACATTTTGCTCTGTTCGTGACTTTCATTGCAAACTCGTTTCAAATAATTATGTTAAACAAAACTACACTTTAAAACCTTAAAATGAATAACATTTCTGTAATCACTTAACCATTATTTATCATGTAATATTTATTTGTTCGCCATGGGACACAAAAGCCGTTTTCTCAGACACAGGACTAGAAAATGCACCGAAACGCAACATAAATTAACAAAAGACATCAATTTAATGCACTTTAATCCACATCTTTAGAATCCATGCAACCAATGTTCCCTCTAAACTGTGCGCGTGCGCGGCCGCGCAGAAAAAATAATTGCCGCGCAGAGAACAGACATGAAAATCATTTGTGGGGAAATCCATTTGATTGTAGCAGTTTAAATTAGAAATAATTGCAGTGCTCTGGACAACCGCTATAGAGTTATTGTTGCTTGAACCAGTGAATGTGGTTTACAGATTTCATAGAAAGAAAACTATGTGAGCACGTGTGAGCTGGCTGGCACTGAGCCAAAACAGTCGCGGTAAGAATACTGTAATGTTTGCGGACTAAATACATCAGTACGAGAGGCAACGCGAAACGAAAAGAAATGTGAAATAAAACGCCATGTTTTAATGAAAAGTGGTGGAAATAACGGATGATGGGCACAGAATGCTAACAAAACTCTGAGACATTTAAAATTCCACACCCATCACAGGTGTAGCTTGCAAACTCAAAATACATCAGTTAGCCTATATACCTCAGTTTAAATAGATTATTGTGTGTGGTGGTGGTGTGGGTTTCAGGGATGTTTAGATAACTATAAAAGAGTTAACGTTCACTTTTCTTAAAAATATTTAGCTATCAGATCTGTTTAAATGCTTCAGTTTTCACTTTATAATATATTAAAACAAATGGAAGCATTTAAACTGATATAATACTGGATATCAGTTTAAATTCTTAAATATTATATTATATTTTATTATATTATAATGTAAGCCTAATAAAAAAAAAATGATCTCACAAGGGGATTGTTTAGGCCTCCTTGCCACGAAAAATCTTGAAACCTCCTGGTATATAAAATCTGGGAAATTCATAAGCAATAAACCTGTAATTTTGATGGTTTAACACTGTCTGTTGCTAATAATTGACTGTACAAAAACACATTATGGTTGTCCCAAACCATCATTGTAACTGCTCATATTATATTATTATAAAGAATTGAACTGTCCTGCAGGAGGACAGAAATATTTTTTTAATAGAATTTCTTGGTAAAGACTGGTACAGTTAATGCAGCACTGTGACAAAAACTCAAGTAACCTAAAATGTGCTTAATTTAGTGACTGAACTGCTTATTTTCAAACATTATTTAATATATTACTAAGTTACATCAAGGGTCAAATAAAATAGAAACGGTACATTAAAGTTTAAATGTTACACTTGCATGATAAAACCTTTTTTTTGTGTGTGTGTGTGTGTGTGTGTGTGTGTGTGTGTTTACGTTCATTGTACAGGTCTGATATAAAGTATGTTTTTGCTCAGGTGACCAAAATGTGCGCTCAAGAGAGAAAAGTTTTGCTCAGCGACAAAAAAGATTAGAGGGAACATTGCATACAACTGCGAGGAACAGATCCAGATTAATTTATTTATCCGGCAATCTTTATCTCCAACCTCAACAGCGACTGTAAACAAATCCTGCGATTGTTATGAATTCAGAAATTGTCTGAATCTCAAATAGCACACTTCTATGCACTTTTGGTTGTGTGGACTTACAATGGCTGCCGCATGCGCGTGTCCGTTCAGTCCATGAGACTGTAGGGTGTCCCATTCATCATTTTAGGTTTCAGATGGGTGCTCGCGAGCGCCCACTTTGTGGCCGCTATGCACACTTCAGCTGAGCCCGCCCATTGCCGCCTCAAAAAACTTAACACAACGCGTTTTATGGCAGTGATATCAACGCTCATTGGCTGAATCACATATGGCACACTTCTATGCACTTTCGGTCTTGTGGACTTTAAATGGCTGCCGCGTGCGCGTGTCCGTTTAGTCCACGAGACTGTATGGTGTCCCATTCATCATTTTAGGTTTCAGAAGGGTGCTCGCGAGCGCCCACTTTGCGGCTGCCATGCGCCCTCGATGTGCACTTCAGCTGAGCCCACAAGTTCGCGAGCTACGCAGAGGACTTTACCCGGCAGTCAAAGCGGCATTACGTCATGAAAGTGTGGACTTACAGGATGACTGTGAGGGTTTAGGGTGCCATTTGGGATCCAGCCAATGGCTTTCGCCTGTTTCTTAGTAATTGTCTTAGTAATGGCCGCTTAGCCTTAATTATTGGCTTATTCAAATTTATTGATGAGAATATCACTCAATAAGTGCCATAATTAATGAGGATTTAGCTTTCACTTTAGAATAGGGGATCAAATTGCCTTTATTATTACTGTATTAATGGCAGTTTAACCTTGATTATTGGCTTATTCTCATCAATAAACCTGAATATCACTCAATAAGTGCCATAATTAATGAGAATTTAGCTTTCACTTTAGAATAGGGGGTCAAGTTGCCTTTATTAGTACTGTATTAATGGCAGTTTGACCTTAATTATTGTCTTATTGTGCTCAGCAAACTTGAATATCACTCAATAAGTGCCATAATTAATGTGGATATACCTTTCATTTTGGGGGTCAAATTGTCTTTATACTAATTTAGCAATTTAATAACTGCAAAACCATCAGTAATGAAACATAATTACTAGCTTATTGTTCAGTTAACTTAATAGAATGGCACAGAAATATAATAACATTACTACACAAAAATAATATATGGCTCATTAAGTTGTAGATAATGACTAAAAGTCATTTATTGTACATTCAGTTAATCATTAATTACTAGGTTATTTTTGTTTATTTATAGCATAAATATGTATCTTTCAAATGTTTAAGAATTTGTAAATAATGGCTAATATGTCCTACTATATGTTAAGTTAATCATTAATTACTATTGTGTCCATGCTTAACTAATGTAACGCTTATTGTGAACAAGTAAATCATTAATTACTAGTTTATTTATGCTTAACTAATGCATAATTCACGACCCTGAAAATATAAAGTTAATCATTAATTACTAATGTGTTCACTATTAACCAATGCTTAATTGTGAACAAATTAATAATAAATTAATGCTTAATAATGCATTATTCTGGACCCTTTAAATAAAGTGTTACCCTCTAGGTTATTGTGAATGGGGGCCACCAGTAGGGAAGACATACCAGCCCTGCCCTCAATCCTACTTACAATGGACCAACCATATATATATATATATATATATATATATATATATATATATATATATATATATATATATATATATATATATATATATATATATATATATATATATATATATACAGCTATGGAAAAAATTAAGAGACCACTTAACATTGATTTCTGAACTTGGATTGGTCTCTTAATTTTTTCCATATATATTATATTATATATATATATATATATATATATATATATATATATATATATATATATATATATATATATATATATATATATATATATATATATATATATATTAGGGCTGTCAATTGATTAAAAAATTTTAATCTAATTAATTACATTTTTTTTTACATTTTAATTACATTCATTAATTTTGCTGTGAAAGTATTAAATATTTCAATTCAAATGAATCAATGCAGGGTTTTTCCTGGGTCAAAAATGGTCTTCGGTGGTGACAGACATGGTCATCCACACAAACAGTAAAAAGTGTCCTACCCACGTGATCTGCAAGCCCGTCACTCTCACTGTAATTCTTTCTTGCCCTCTTTGCAAAAAAAAAAAAAAAAAGTGATTTTCTAGCTTTGTAAGAGAAGATGCTTTTTTGCTAAACCTGAGAAGTAAAGTAGCATTTAGAAGTTATATTAACTAATAATATAATTTTCTACCATATACAATCGAATGCACCTAGCTAACAACAACTTGCTTTGTTCTGGTTTCACCTCACTCCAGTCTAAACTAACTGATTTTATAGGTAGGCCTAATTTACTACAGATTGACATTTAAATAACCTGAAAATATTGTGGATTAATTAAGGCTAATTTTACTAACCACTCTTGCTAAATGGGGTAAGCACACTTATGTTCTCATTTCAGAGTTGTTCGAGTAAATGATTCATTATAGACCGTGTGGACGGTGGACAGTTGTTGTCATGATTCATTAAAATGAATCTGTTCAAATGAGTCATTAGGTCGCGAATTGGACATTGGCGGACGTTGACGCGTTGCGTGCGAATCGCGACTGTTATTAGGATATCGCAAAAGATTTGTTAACACAGAAAACACTTCACCACTGGATAGGATTTTCTTTTTGTTTACTGAAAGTGTGGAATATGTCAGCTGCACGTGCAGGGTGCCTGTCAGAGAAGATGAGGTGACATTCTTTTGAGCACTATTCACACCCAGCGTTTATTCAGGAAAAACATTCTCCGAATGCACCTCGTGAAACATGGATTCGGTCTTACAAACTTTTAGCATTGTGTCAGTTGATTTAGATTATTATGTGTGAGGTAGACAGAGAGCAAAGACAGTGCTTACAATGAAGACAGAGAGCTCGCGCGCACGAGAATGGCTCCAGGTTCAAAGGTCAATACGGGATGGATTAATCTGCGTTATTTTTTTTAACACGTTATTTTTTCTCAGATTAATTCATCGAAATTAACGCGTTATTTTGACAGCCCTTATATATATATAATGCAGAGCATGTGAGCGGAGCGGGGAGCGGAGCGGTAATATTTCCTTAAGAGCTCAGAGCGCCTTTCTGAAGATTCCGCTCCGCTCGCTCAATACGCTCAGCGCCGCTCGCTCAACCCAGAATGCCCTTTGGTGATTTGCTTGTTCGAGAGCGAGAATCTGTAGAGGTCGAGAATAGTAGAGCAGTTATGGAGTTCAGATATTGTTTCAACGAAGTTGCAAGCCTTATACATATATGTAAAGTAAAAATCAAAGTTAAGAATGAGCAGGGAGAAGAAACTGAGAGGGAGTGCGGGGACGCTGTTAAAGTTAGTAAAGATTCATATTGGAATCTGAAGCGGCACATTGCCAGAAAGCACGAGGATGTGCTACGCAAACATGGTGCAGCAAAAGGTGAACTAGTTACATACCATAAAAAACGAATAAACAGGTAGGCTAAGGTTAGCTATATTCGGTTGTACGGAGCCCCGATCATAACATGCAGACAAAATCACGGCCACGAATTTAGAATAGGCTATTCTGTTTTATGCTAGGACTGGCCTACATTAAAGCGACGAATTAAGATTTTTTTTTTTTTCGTTTAGTCTAAATTATGGCCACGAATTAAGTATTAAATTACTTAATTAGTTTAAAAGGATTAATCTATGCTTAACATGAAATAGATTTATTTATTATATTATCGTTTAGTTATTTAATTAGTTATGAAAGATATTAAGCATAATAAAATACAGCCCTATGTTATAAAAACGTGACCTCTCGAAAAACAATGTTAGAAATAAATAATTAAGCCCATTTTTCTTTTAAATATTTTGAATTAATTCGTTCGTTAGCCTACCTAGTTTTAGTAAATCGTGGAACGAATCATTATATTTCGTAATTACTTATTAAAATCATTATTGCTTAAAATTAATAAATAATAATAAATTAATTAAAATAATAAAACCTGGTGACGTTGTAGAAACGCATTTTTAATTCGAATTATATTCGAGCTCCGTAGCTAGTTATTAAATAATATCAGTTAAACTGTAGACCTAAACTCACAGCTGTATATAGGCCTAAATACAGAACTACAGAGTACAGAAGATTAGCCACATTACTTAGGCCTATTAAAATATTATTAAAAAATAAAATAAAAAAAACTGACCCGAACCAACAAGTAGACCTAGGCTAGATATAGGCAACAGTAATTTATAATCTAATAACGCACGCAAATTTGTTCTTTACATGTTCTCCGTGTCAAATGTGCGGAAGAAAGAATTAGATGACGCATTTTTTAAGATGGTTTACTTGGATTATGAACCTCTGACAAAAGGTGAACGAGAGGGTATGCGTCATTTTGTCAGCATTGCCCAGCCCGGATACACCACTCCATGCTACAATACAGTGCGTGATACACTGATGCCAAATGCTCTTAGTGAGATGGAAGGCAGACTTAGGGAGCTGTTGCAGTTAGGAGATGGCTTCGCGCTTACGCTAGACATATGGACAAACAGAAGAGGACACAGCTTTCTAGGTGTTGTGGCAAGTTTCGTTGATGAAGTGTTCAATGGTCACACTGTGTTGCTGTCCTGTGAACATCTTATAGGACACCACACAGCTGAGAGTATTTTTCAGAAATAGGAAGGTGTTTTACAACACTGGAATTTAAAAAAACACGTTGTCAGGGTGGTCACCGACAGCGCCAGTAACAAGATAAAGGCTTTCAACCTCCCAGGGTTTGAGGAAAGTGCAGTAGAAGAGGAGGGAGAGGAAGAGGACCGAGAGGAAGGTGACACAGTGGATAATCAGCCTTCCCCATTCCAGCCAAATTTTTTGCAGATCATTGAGAACGTGACCGCTACATATATCACCGAAAACAATCTCCATATGCAATGCCCTATCCATTTACTGCAGCTCGCCCTAAAGGATGCAATAAACAGCCATGCCGATGTGGGCAATGTCATCACACGAACGGCAAAACTTGTAAAAGCTGTCAGGAAGAGCACCCTAAACACAGAGGAAGCTGATAAACTGGGTGTGCGTCCCACTCAAGCATGTATCACCAGATGGAGCAGTCAGCTGCGCATGATTGAATCTGTAATTAAAATGTTTGAAAGAGACTAGCAATTTCAAAATAAGCTGACTATTCCTGAGAACAGTAAGCTGACCATAAATGACGTACTTCAGCTCCAAGCCCTGACTGAGGTGCTATCACCTCTGGCAGAACTTACTAATGCTATGCAAAAAGAGCTTGGAAACCTGGGCATGATTCTTCCAGCTGTTATGGAAATTAAACAGCTTTTGTCCAGTCTGCCTGAGACCCTCCCCCTACCCATTCGTGCATTTGCGGAGACACTGTCAGTCAACAGATTTTTTAACAGATTCTATTCTGACAAGCACCTTGTGTTGGCGGCTGTATTAGATCCGCGTTTCAAAACAGAATGGATCATTAGAGATGGTACAGTTAGCAATCGACTCGCAGAGATTCGCGAAATGTTGGTGAAGGAGGCAGAATACAATAGTGTAGACAAAGTCACAGAGGCCAGAAGCGTTCCAAAGAAGGTACGCATTTTCGGCTCATATGAAAGTAACTCCAGTGTAGCTGACACCGCCATAGGTCAGATGGAGGAGTACCTGGGCTCAATGAGAAAAAGTCCACAGGAAGACGTACTAGCATATTGGAAAATCAGTGCTGGATCCCTCCCTCAACTAGCCAAGGTCGCCCGAAAAATCTTCAGCATCCCCAGTGGTTCTTCCAGTGCTGAGCGAGTGTTTTCTGCCGCTGGATTGCTTTCCCGGGCACACCGAATGAGCCTGAAACCTGACACTTTGTCCAAGCTAATGTTTCTTAAAGTGAATTCTAAAATCCAGTAAACATCAAGAGACGTTTTAATAGACCACAGTTCCCCGCAGTTATGGTCTATTTTAACTTGACACTAGAAAGTGTTTCTTTCATCGACGTCAGTTCATAAACTAAGCATTCCTTAAGTGCATTTTATCTTGTTTATGCTTCTCACAGGCTTTATAATCAAATTGTGTTTTGTAAAGATCTACGCATATTTCATCTCGTGTGTGTGCGTTTGTTTTAACTAACCCTATTGCACAACAATGGCAGCTAGCCTATTTTCACGGAAATAAAAGTTAATGAAAATCAAATACACTTTTTCAGTTTTTGGATTTTAGGTATGTTTGCTAAGGTTAAATTAGATTAATACATTTAATAGGCCTACATTTTAATTAATACGATTAATAAAATTAAGAAGAATGTAAGAATTTCATTTTGAAACATGATAATTGCTATTTATCAGCAACTCAGCATGAATAATTTTATACAATTATTCATGAATTTCGGTACAAACAGTAAACAATTAGGCCTACTAAAGCAATTTTATGTCGGAGCAGGATCTGAGCGAGAATTGGTTTACGGCGACTCGGCGAGCGTGAGCGGAATATTAACGGAGCGCTTGCTTGGGCGGTTGAGCGACTGAGTGGAGCCCACGTCCATAGAGCGGAAAACGTAGCGGAGCATCACACCGCTCCGCTTCACTCACATGCTCTGCTACAATGCTGGAATTCAAATTCGAAAGGTGAATATAAACTATTGAATTTTTAATAATGGAAATGTGTGTGAAATATTTTTAATTGAAATATTCACAGCTTAAATATACGACCATGTTGAATTTCAGCCCACAAAAATGCAAGCACAGCTAATGTAATGCATTTTTTTTCAATTAGTGCAATTCAACAAGCTTTTTATTTCAAAAACATTTGCCATTAATTTACTTTACTTTAAAGTACAGCCACGATGTAAAAGAGATTAATTGTGCAGTGTAGACAACTTCATTGATTTTAAGGGAAGTTTGATCGCGATGAACTGAGAAGAGTGACAGCTTTTTAATGATTAAAAAGGGAATTTACAAATGTGATATTGGTTTTATACAACAAATCAATAAACATTAAGTTAATATTAAGTGATTTACATTTTAGGAGCAGTATTGTCAGATTTTCTCAACGAAAATATTTCCAAGCAAAATCACAGCTGAACCGCTGCAAATCTCAGAGCAAACACAGCCACAGGTGTTTCATTTATGAATGAATCTGCACTTTCCAACAAATCTAGTGAGTCAGTGATTCAATGACCCATTCATAAAGACAGTCGCTTGCTTTGTTCCTGAATGAATCAGCTGTTTGAATGAATTGATTGAATGAATGATTCAGTGACAAAGACAGTGACTTGATGCCTCCTACTGGCAGTTTTAGTTTAATTTTTAAAGTGTCATTTCATTCATTTAAATAATGCAATATTTCCATATTCAAAACCTTCTATTTAAAACTTTATTCTCATAACATTATCATTAATTTAAATGCATTCATGCCACTTCTGAGCCTCATTAATCAGTCTGTAAATATACCTAAATTTTTTGTTCTCCTGTGCCACCTCTGCAGTGCAAAGATGAATTTTGATAATACTGATTTCATTTGATTGGTAACTTATTTTTCCTGATTGTGTCTTATTATTCTAACTCTTAAATATAAATTCAAGAATTTGACATAAAAGATGACATTTAATAAGGTTAGAAAAATACCCTTACAAAGGTTTTTTTTTTTAAAAAAAGCCCCGGCAAGTCATTTTAAACGGTCAAATATTGCCTCAAAATTAGAATTTTAATTTCTGTCATTGATCAGAAGGTGCTCCTAAATTTTTGACTGTACTCCTAATTTTTTTAAATTATGAGCACAGATGCTCCTAAAAAGAAATACAAGCGTATAGCCGTGCAGTTCATAGGTGTGAGTGTGAATGGGTGTGTTTATTTCACAGCCTTGATGTTTTAGAGTGTCACCCCTTCACTGCTGTGAGCTATTTCTGCATTATGACTGAATTATTGAATGGATTTCACATATTCTTAAAACTGTATATGTCTATATCATATTCTTGATGTTTTATAGTGTCATCCTTTCACTATTGTGTACTTTTTTTTCAGTATTGTGGCCCATTTGTCGATTATGAACACAAAAATTCTCTGTATTTTCGTTTTTTTGTCCGATTCCTATTAATTTCCTAAGGTCGGTCATTTCTGACTGAAGACCATGATAAAGCTGTGATTTTTAAAAATTCAAAAATTCATATATAATTAAACCTGCAAGCAGTGATGAAAGAGCCCTTGCACCTGGGGCCACCACCACCCCGTGGCCTTATGAAAACAGTGAATAGTGGGGGACATGCATGTAAGCGAGTAAATACAGGAGAAATATGGCATTTCGACGTGCCACACTTCCTGCTGCCAACAGGTGGTGCTTTGACTATTACTGAATATTGCCATGTAGATGTCTTCAGACCAGGACTATTATCAATTCACTTAAATTCAATTCACATTTATTTGTATAGCGCTTTTCACGATACATATCATTTCAAAGCAGCTTTACAGAGAATGCATGTCAACCTTACAATTTAAAGAATGCAGTTAGCAATAATGTAATAATTTAGGCAATTCATTTACAATCACTGTTAGCAGTTTAACTGAACGTAGAAGCAATGAGCTCCTGAAAAATGAATTACATTAACAATAATTAGGATATAGAAATGTGCAATGTGCATGTTGATCCAGATGATTGCGTCTTCTGAAGTCCTCGCAGGAGTTGGCGCCGTCTCTTCATAGGTGTTGGTCATCTGAGGTCTTCTTAAGAGGCTGGATCCAAACTGAAGCTGAAGTACTCTCTAGTCACCTCGGGACGGGTGTCCCGAGGCAAAACAGAAAAGAAAAGCAAATGGATAGTAATTAGCGTAGCTGCTGTTCTTAACATTAAGCAAAGATAGTCATGTGCAATTGATCTGATATGAGATGCATTATGTGAATGCTTGGCTAAAGAGATGTGTCTTTAATCTAGATTTAAACTGGGTGAGCGAGTCTGAGCCCCGAACATATTCCAGAGTTTCGGAGCCAAATGTGAAAATGCTCTCCCTCCTTTAGTTGACTTAGCTATCCTAGGTACAACCAGAAGTCTAGAGTTTTGTGATCTTAAAGAGCGTGAAGGATTGTAGGGTGACAGAAGATCAGTTAAGTACACAGGAGCTAAACCATTTAGAGCCTTATAGGTCATTAGCAATACTTTATAATCAATACGGAACTTAATAGGTAACCATTGTAGAGATGATAAAATTGGTGTTATATGATCATATTTTCTTGACCTGGTAAGAACTCTATCAGCTGCATTTTGTACTAATTGTAGCTTATTTATTGAGCAGCTAATAATGCATTACAGTAATCTAGTCGAGACGTCATGAAAGCATGAACTAACTTTTCTGCATCAGAAATAGATAACATATTCCGTATCTTAGCAATGTTTCTGTGGTGGAAGAAGGCTGTTTTTGTAACATATGAAATATGATTTTCAAAGGACAAGTTGCTGTCTAATATAACACCCAGGTCTTTAACTGTCGAAGATGGAGTAACAGTACATCCTTCTAAATGCAGATTGTAGTCTGAGAGATTCTGTGTACAGGTTTTTGGCCCAATAAGTAATACTTCAGTCTTATCTGAATTTAATAGAAGAAAATTACTAGTCATCCAATGTTTTACTTCTTTAATACATTCTGTCAGATTGGATAATTTAGAGATTTCATCTGGTTGTGTTGAAATATATAATTGAGTATCATCGGCATAGCAGTGGAAACTAATTCCATGTTTTCTTATAATATTGCTGAGTGGCAGCATGTATATTGAAAATAGCAGAGGGCCTAACACTGATCCTTGCAGCACTCCATAGTTTACTATCGTGATCTTAGATTTTTCCCCGTTTATATAAACAAAATTGTGACGGTCTGATAGATACGATCTAAACCACCGCAATGCCTGGCCCTGAATACCAGTGTAATTTTGTAGTCGATCTAGGAGTATTTTATGATCTATAGTGTCAAACGCAGCACTGAGATCAAGTAACACTAGTATTGAGACACAGCCCTGGTCAGAAGCTAGAAGTAAATCGTTTGTAATTTTAACGAGCGCAGTTTCTGTGCTATGATGAGATCTGAATCCTGACTGAAATTTATCATAGATAGCGTTTTTTTGCAAGAAGGAGCACAATTGGACCGACACTACTTTTTCTAGTATTTTAGACATAAATGGAAGATTTGAGATGGGTCTGTAATTTGCTAATACATTTGGATCTAATTGTGGTTTCTTAATGAGAGGCTTAATAACTGCTAGCTTGAACGGTCGTGGGACGTGACCTAGAGATAAAGACGAGTTGATAATATTGAGAAGAGGCTCTTCTGCTACAGGTAACAATTCTTTCAGTAGTTTAGTGGGTATTGGATCTAGTAAACATGTTGTTGTTTTGTCTCCATTTGCGTTCTAGATTGCGAGTTTCTTTTTTGATAGAGCGAGTAATACTGTTGTACCAAGGTACAGTATTTTTCTCTCTAACCTTTTTTAATCTCATTGGTGCAACAGTATCTAATGTACTAGTGAAAATGGTGCACATGCTGCTAGTCATTTTCTCGAGATCATTTGTGTGTTTAGGTACGATGAGCAGTTGAGACAGATCAGGCAGGTTATTTGTGAATTTATCTATAGTTGTCGGGAGAATTGTTCTGCCTAGTCGATATTGCGGAGCAATTTGACAAATATCATCAGTATGCAGTACGCATGTTACCATGTAGTGATCAGTGACTTCATCACTTTGTGGAATGATATCTATATCGGTTGGATCGGTTCCATGTGATATAATTAAATCGAGTGTATGATTAAGACGATGTGTTGGTCCGGTGACGTTTTGCTTGACCCCAAATGAATTTAATAAATCTGTAAACGCAGCTCCTAACGCATCATTTGGATTATCTACGTGTATGTTAAAATCTCCAACAATTAATGCTTTATCGACATTGACTAATAGGTCTGAGAGAAAATCTGCAAACTCTTTTAGGAAATCAGCGTAAGGCCCTGGCGGTCTATATACGGTAGCCAAGGCTAGAGATAGTAGCGACTTTTTACTTATATCTGAGAGTGTAATATTTAGCATAAGAATTTCAAATGAATTAAACCTATAGTTTGTTCTCTGAGTAACATTAAGATTACCTCTATAGATTGTTGCAACACCTACGCCACGGCCAATCAGACAGCATTTATTTTTATAACAGTAGCCAGGTGGACAAGACTCATTAAGACCGAAATAATCATTTGGTTTAAGCCATGTTTCAGTAAAGCAAATTAAATCAAAACTATTAACTGTGATCATTTCATTTATAATAACTGCCTTAGGTGTCAGTGATCTAATGTTTAGTAGCCCTAGCTTTAGAAATTGTTTTTGTTCAGTAATTTTGCGAATTTCTGGTGTGATCACGATCAGATTTTTTCTAGATCCTTTATTTTTATTGTTAGACCTCACTATTCGGGGAATAGACACAGTTTCTATAGACTGTACTACACTCACATTTCTATCAATTAAATGGGCAGAACACAGACTGTGATTTGAGGTTTGACTTTCTAGTCATACGGTGCGGAGCATCTTGGAGATGTTCTCCGACAGAAGATCAGCTCCGATTCTGCTGGGGTGCAGTCCATCAGCACGGAAGAGCCTAGGTCGCTCCCAGAAAAGATTCCAATTATTTATAAAGAGCAGCTTCTGTTCATTACACCAAGACATCAACCATTCATTTAAAGCAAATAATCTACTGAACCTTTCATGTCCTCGTCGGTACATCGGAAGCGGTCCGGACACGATGATCCTCGTCGCAGGGGATGTGGCTCGTATGTTTTTTTATGTAAAATATTGGTGGGGATGTGTTCCCCCGCCGAAAAAGAAAGAGTGATACGTTATAAGTTTGATTTTGAGAGACAAAAACAAGCAATTAGGAATCAGCTCGACGGAGCTCTAGTTCAAACAGTGCGGCAGCAAACGTGAAATTTGGAGCAGATCTGACATTGTATGCCTGAGTTAGAGCAACTTCCTGTTTCGTGGCATTAATCGCATACTTTAGCACTTAGCCAAGTGTTGCATGATTTAACGTGTTTCTAGCATGTTTGGTACTTCATGGCATATTTAAATGTGTTTCTGGGAGTAGTGAATTACAGTGCAAAGCATGCCATTTCCTGTTGTCAGCAGGTGGCGCTATGACTATCGGGATATTGGCATATAGATGTCTTTAGACCAGGACTCTTATCACACATGTGAAATTTGGGGCCGATCGGACACTGTATGCCTGAGTTACAACAGTTTCCTCTTTCATGGCGAAACATCAGACTTTGTCAGGCCGCAGCGAAAACTCAAGATCTTTGCAATTTAAAGGTGCCATTGAACGTTTTTTTTTACAAGATGTAATAAAAGTCTAAGGTGTCCCCTGAATGTGTCTGTGAAGTTTCAGCTCAAAATACCCCATAGATTTTTTTTTTTTTTTTTACATTTTTTTTTTAACTGCCTATTTTTGGGCATAATTAGAAATGCGCCGATTCAGGGTTGCAGCCCCTTTAAATGCTCACACTCTCCGCCCACGGAGCTCGCGCTTGCCTTAAACCGTGCATAAACAAAGTTTACACCGCTAATATAACCCTCAAAATGGACCTTTACAAAGTGTTCATTATGCACACTGCATGCATGTGCCGGATTATGTGAGTATTGTCAAAGTGTTATTCTATAGTCTTTGGTATTGTATACTGTTATATTGTTTACATTTTATTCTGAATGAATTTGAGGCTGTGGTCCATGGCTAACGGCTAATGCTACACTGTTGGAGAGATTTCTAAAGAATGAAGTTGTGTTTATGCATTATACAGACTTCAAGTGTTTAAAAATGAAAATAGCGATGGCTCTTGTCTCCGTGAATACAGTCAGAAACTATGGTAACTTTAACCACATGTAACAGTACATTAGCAAAATGCTAACGAAACATTTAGAAAGACAGTTTACAAATATCACTAAAAATATCATGATATCATGGATCATGTCAGTTATTATCGCTCCATCTGCCATTTTTCGCTATTGTTCTTGCTTGCTTACCTAGTCTGATGATTCAGATGTGCACATCCAGACGTTGACGACCAAATATGATGTTGTTCTGGTTAAAACTATGAGGAGTTAATCACAGTGTAAAACTTGTCATTTCCTGTTGCCCGCAGGTGGCGCTATGACTGTAACTGAATATTGCCATGTAGATGTCTTCAAACATGTGAAGTTTGGGGCAGATCGGACACTGTATGCCGAAGCTATAACAACTTCCTATTTCATGGCGAAACATCAAACTTTGACAGGCCGCCACGGAAAAGTCTAAAGTCTAGATCTTCACAATTTAATATTGAAAAGGCCTTTAGATTAGACTGACCAAATATGATGTTTATCTGATAAAATCTCTAGGACACGCTGAAGGCGTGTCAATTGCGGCCTGACAAAGTTCATGAAACAGGAAGTTATTGTAACTCAGGCATACAATGTGCGATCTGCCCCAAACTTCACGTTTTATTAAAGTCCTGGGCTGCGTTTCCCAAAAGCATCGTAAGCCTAAGTTGATCGTAGCTCCATTAGTGGCAATATTCAGTTACAGTCATTGTGCCACTTGTGGGCAACAGGAAATTACATGTTTTACACTGTGATTAACTCCTCATAGGGACTTAACCAGATCAACATCATATTTGGTCAGTCTAATCTTAAGGCCTTAACAATGTTAAATTGCAAAGATCTTGAGTTTTCACTGAAGAGCGTGTTTGTGGCGGACTGACAAAGTTTGATGTTTTGCCATGAAAGAGGAAGCTGTTGTAACTTAGGCATACAGTGTCCAATGTGCCCCAAACTTCACATGTGTGATAAGAGTCCTGGCCTAAAGACATCTATATGCCAATATTCAGTTAATCGTAGCGCCACCTGCTGACAACAGGAAATTTACATTTAGTCATTTAGCAGACGCTTTTATCCAAAGCGACTTACAAATGAGAGTAGTAGAATCAATCAAATCAACATGAGAACAACAGTATGTAAGTGCTGAGTGAAGTCACAGTTATGTCAGTAAAGTGCTCATAGAGATTTTTTATTTTTTATTTTTTTGTAAATAAATACACAGATAGGAGAAGAATATTAGTCAAGGTAAGTGCTACTACTACTGGGTCAAGTGCTGATGAAAAAAATACGTCTTTAGCATTTTTTTGAAAATGGCTAGAGACTCAGCTGCTCGGATAGAGCGTGGTAGGTCATTCCACCAGCCAGGAACAGTCCCGGAGAAGGTCCGTGAGAGTGATTTTGTGCCCCTATGTGATGGCACCACAAGGCGCCGTTCACTTGCAGAACGCATGGCATGCTTTACACTGTAATTCACTCCTAGAAACACATTTAAATATGTTATGAAGTACCAAACATGCTAGAAACACGTTAAATCATGCAACACTTGGCTAAGTGCTAAATTATGCGATTATGCCACGAAACAGGAAGTTGTTGTAACTTAGGCATACAATGTCCAATCTGCCCAAACTTCATATTTGATAATAGTCCTGTGCTGCGTTCCAATTCGCCTACTTATACTACGCCCTAAAAGTATGTACTCTGTCTGTGAACAAAAAGTACTTACTTTTGAGTGTGTCGCAAAAGAGTAGACAAGCTTTGGGACATACTATCACGTCATACAATCGCGTCTTTTCTCTCTGTTGCATCCTGTCACCGTAAACTGGCCTGTCAATCATCTTACATCCTCCACATTTCATTTAGTTAATTTCCTACCGTATCGGAGAGAAATGCAGCACGTTGATCTGCAGTCGCGAGTCTTTCATGTGGAGAACTCTCCTCATATTAATACATAATGATGCATTTAAAAGTTAATGGCCATTCGGATCTTTATAAAAGTCCACATTGGTATTTGTAGATGAAAAATAATACGGGTAACATTAAATATATATTTTCTATCAGGTTAAACTGATTATTAGTCACTCAAACCTCTCAGCGTCGATCGCGCGTATCCGCCATGTTTTGTAGTTTTTTAACACTTTTTACTCGTGTTTGTAGTTCTGAACTGAATCCTCGCCCAATGCGCAATGGGTTGTGGGCAATATTAGCCTTTATATGATCATTGTAGCACCATTTTACAGTTTCTACAGCTTAAAGAGAACATTTTGCCTTGCAAGTCTGCAACAGAACAAAATGTGAAAAAAGGAATATATAAATATATTTGCAAGGCACTACTGTATATATTATTATATTTTATTTGGAAAATGTAAAAGAATGAAAAAATGAATGTTTGCCAAGTCATTTAAACATTATGCCTTTGAGACGATCAATTGTAAAGGGATGTGAGACTATGAGAGGGAACAGTGAATTGGAACCAGAAGACAGAAGTGGTGACTGTTATGTCACTTCCTGGATCAAGCAGCAAATATGCACATTTACAAAAAAGCAAAGACTCAGTCTACCTCTTGAGTTGGCATATTTGATATTCTCAGTAACATCTCTAAACTGTTGTATGTGTCAGAATGCTGTGCTGTGATATCTATGCAGGTTAGTCCAAACATAACCTTATTTTCATTATTGAACATTTATCTACTTGGCAATGTTTCTGGAGTAATCAGTTGATTGTTACATTTAAATGTTTATTATTATTATTATTATTATTATTATTATTATTTTATAAACAATATATTCTATCATTTAAAGCTCCTGCTGTTATTATTATTGTTATTATTTGTTTGTTTATGTGGTCTGTTTATACGTAGTGCCTGTCAAAAGTTTGGAAGCTTTTTTTTTTTTTTTTTTTTTTTACATTTTTGAAAGAAGTCTCTTATGCTCACCGGGGCTGCATTTATTTAATCAAATTTAAATGATTACAATTTAAAATAACTATTTTCTATTTCAATAAATGTAAAAATGTAATATATTACTTCTATGACAAAGCTGAATTTTCAGCATCATTACTCCAGTCTTCAATGTCACTTGATCTTCTAGAAATAATTCTAATATGCTGTTGTTGTTTTTTGTTGCTCAATTATTACCAATTTGTCTTATTATTACTAATGATGAAAACAGTTTTTGCTGCTTAACATGTTTGTGGAAACAATGCAACCATTCAAACATTTGTGGTAAGATTAAAACAAAAGAGAAATTAATACTTTCATATATCAAGGATGTTTTAAATTGATCAAAACTAACAGTGAAGTAATGTTACAAAAGATTTATATTTAATAAATGCTTTAATAAATGTAATAAATGCAGATAAATACATTGAACATTCTATTCATCAAAGAATCCTAAAAATAACACCATTTCCACAAAAATGTTAAGCAGCACAACTGTTTTCAACATTGTTAGTAATTAATAATAATAATAATAAATGTTTCTTGAGCACCAAATCAGCATGTTAGAATGATTTATGAAGGATCATGTGACACTCAAGGCTGAAGGAATGATACTGAAAATTCAGCTTTGCCATCATAAATTACATTTTGAAGTATTTGAAAACAGAATAGTTGTTTTAATTTATAATGATATTTTGCAATATTACTGTTTTACTGTATTTTTTATTAAATAAATACAGCTTTGGTGAGCATAAGAGACTTTTTTCAAAAACATTGTAATGTTTCCAAACTTTTGACAGGTACTGTATGTACTGTTTACCTAAATTTTTGAGGCAGATGTCAGCAGACCACACTTTATTATGTTAATTTAAATCTTGTGGAACCAGTTGAAATTGCTTGTTGTTTTTGTGTCATATTTATTTGGGGAAGTAAAACATGATAGCATGTACATCATGTACACACTTTGTGCAGTTCACATATTTCTACTACACATATACTTTGGTGACACTTTACAACACGGTTCAGTAGTTGAAATGAACTAATAATGAACTGCATTTCTACAGCATTTATTAATCTTTGTTAATGTTAATTTTAACATTTACTAATACATTATTAAAATCAAGAGTTGTATTTGTTAACAGTTAATGCACTGTGAACTAACATGAACAAACTATGAAGAGCTGTATTTTTATTAACTAACGTTAACAAAGATTAACAAATACAGTAACAAATGTATTGCTCATGGTTAGATCATGTTAGTTAATACATTAATTAATGTTAACAAATTAACCTTATTGTGAAGTGTTACCTATACATTTATATACTGATAAAGTTCAAAATTCATACTTTTGATTAAGACCTATTTTATATGTATACAGCACAGTACTTTGACTCTCTATGGTATTGGTGCGTACTGATTATTAATCTCTGGAATACTTAATTTTGATTGTTTTATACATGGTAATGGACTTTTTTTAAATAGCTGAAAAGATTGTTCTAAATTTATTAGAGTAATAGTAATCTATATAAAATCATAATAATATAATATATAATAATTGTTTTAAATAATGATAATGAAAATTGCTATTATTTTGTTCAGCTGTAAGAATCATTTTCCAATAATGCTTTGTTAACTGAGTGAATGATTCTGTATGCTCTGAAGAAATTAGTGGAAGGTCTCAGAAGTTATGATTCTGAAATTCAGAGAAAGGATCACACATCTGTGATTAAGACAAATATTCCCAAATGCAGCCAAAGCATTTTAAAGAATGGAGTCAGTGAAGCAGAAAAAGCATCACATGCCATCAGCTGCAGTACTGCAAACCACCAGAATACAGAAATCAAGCATTCTGCATTAGTTCAGGCAGGCCTCGTAGTCAAGCTCCGCTATCAGCGGATTCACAAATTCCAACCCCACCCATATCAGCTGATCCGATTTCTATGGACTCTATTGGCAACTGTAAAATAAGGCACATTACTTAAACGCAGCTTCCGTGTCTCTGCTTGCTTGGCTGCTTCCATTGCACGCTGCTTACAACCCACTTCCTCCCCCAGCTCCTCCTTAAACTTGTGTTTAACTTAATCAGTGTCATTCTGTTGTCATTGATGCATGCTCTGTTCTCAATAGGGGAATTTTGTGCTGTTCTCCCAGTTAAAAAATGGGAGGTTGTCCCCAGAAGCTGCTGCTGTTCCCGGTCTTGGCTTTCATGGAGCTCATGAAAAGGACAGAGAATTTAGAACAGAGCCATACTGCCAAATGTAACTTTAGAAAAATATGGCAATTACAAATTTACTAAAGTTTGTCTCTTGTAATTTTTGACTTATGTGGCCCTGACTGAACTGCCTTTTCTGTGACAGTTCATCACACAAACAGAACTGTGTCCAGACATTAATATTGCTTCTAGAAAAAACAAATTGATGAAAATGGCATGATGTTTTGTGTGTCTTGGCCAAAGCACTTGCAAGATTCTGTAAGACTTAAACGGTTAGTTCACCCAAAAATGAAAATTCTGTCATTTATTACTTGCCCTCATGCCTTTCCACATCCGTAAGACCTTCATTAATCTTCGGAACACAAATTAAGATATTTTAGTTGAAATCCGATGGCTCCGTGAGGCCTTCATAGGGAGCAATGACATTTCCTCTCTCAAGATCCCTAAATGTACTAAAAACATATTTAAATCAGTTCATGTGAGTACAGTGGTTCAATATTAATATTATAAAGTGACGAGAATATTTTTGGTGGGCCAAAAAACAAAAAAAAATAACAACTTATATAGTGATGGCCGATTTCAAAACACTGCTTCAGGAAGCATCGGAGCATAAATTAATCAGCGTGTTGAATCTGCTGTTCGGAGTGCCAAAGTCACGTGATTTCAGCCGTTTGGCAGTTTGACACACGATCTGAATCATGATTCGATACACTGATTCATAATGCTCAGAATCTTCAACTAAAATATCTTAATTTGTGTTCCAAAGATTAACAAAGGTCTTATGGGTGTAGAACAACATGAGGGTAAGTAATACATTTTTGGGTGAACTAACCCTTTAAAGTGTGCTGTAACATATGTGGAAGCAGACTCTACAGAGCTGTATGTCAAGTCAAGTCACATTTATTTATATAGTGCTTTTTACAAAGCAGATTGTGTTAAAACAGCTTTACAGTGATAGAGGGAACATAATTGTGGCTGTACAGCAGCTCTAGAAGAAAATAGTGTCATTGTCCAGCTTAAGTAAGTTCAGTATTGATTCATTCCATTGTAAAAATAATTAGTTATTCATTTATTCATTTATCTATACAGCAGCTCTGGAGAAAACAGTGATGTCATTGTCCAGCTCAGTTCAGTTTGCATACAGTGGTGTCAATGCAGGCAGATCAAGATGTAACGTAGTTCGTAAATATGGGAAGAAGGAGGCGGGAACCGGCGAACATTCAACAAAACTTTAATACCAAAATAAACAAATACAAAACGAAAGTAATGCCGACAGACCCTCGCGGACGTATGCCGGCCACACAAACATAATAAAACATAAAATAAATTCCAGGCCTGGTCCTCTCTCGTCCTTCACGGTCGTCGCTCCTCTTATGCTCCCGGAGCTCCTCCGTGAAAGACTCAAGGCCAGAGGGTTTTTTTCACAGCCTACCTGACTGAAAGACCTCATTAATATGCAAGTCATTTCAGGTCATTATTATGTGATTCTTTTGTCTTCTCAGGTGTAAATGGCCCATTATTCATGCAGATTCACGCCTCCACGTATACTGTGTTTCTTGACAAAAAGTGTCTTACAAAAACTAAATCAATATATTGTTTTATATGAAGGAGTAGGCAGCATAATTTTTACATAATTCTGAAGCAAAAACTCTAGTCTACAACCTCCAATACCCAAAAGTCTTGTGAACACAGATTTAATATACTTTTTTTGGCTTTATTTCAGTGACTTAAGTTTTTTTTCAATAACCACGCATAAACATTATTCCTTCAAAAATACAAACATGTACATACATGTTCCTCACATATTATTGTAGCCTAGTTTGTGCTGAATACAGTGTAATGACACTTTTGTCATTTATATGTTTATGAACAACTGAAAAAAGCACAAATGTCAGGGCATGTCAACACTTCTCCAAGCCCCAAATCAGCCTCAGACTCCAGAGGGTTAATAATAGCCAGCTTAAACGTTTTCAGTACATATCCTAGTGATAAAGATGAATTAATGATATTAAGAAGAGGATCTATGACCTCTGGAAGCATCTCTTTCAATAGCTTAATCGGTATAGGTTCTAACATACATGTTGTTCATTTTTATAATATAATGAGTTTTCTCTTCCTCTCCTATAGCAGCGAATGAATGGAATTTGTCTGACGCGATACTATATTAGACTGTTGCATGGTTATAATTTTCTTTCTAATATTATCAATCTTGCAAGTAAAGAAGTTAATAAAGTCATTATTGTTGTGCTGTTTGGAAACATCAGAAGTTGAAGCTTTATTTCTCATTAATTTAGCCACTGTATCAAATAAATACCTAGGGTTGTGTTTGTTTTCTTCTAAGAGATTTGAAAAATAAGTAGATCTAGCAAAAAATGTGTTTTTTTTTTTCCCCACGAAATGTGAAAAACCTCTAGTTTTGTTTTCTATCAGCTGCAATTCATTTTTCTGGCTGCTCTCTTAAGGGCCCGAGTGTGCTTGTTGTACCACTGCGTTGGACTAATTTTCTTATTCTTCTTTAAACGCAAAGGAGCAACAGCGTTTTATGTGCTGGAAAAGAGAGATTCAATAGTTTCTTTTGTAACATCGAGTTCTTCTAAGCTATCTGGTATACTAAGGAGATGAAACTGATCAGGAAGATTATTTATAAAGCATTCTTTAGTGGTAGATATGATAGTTCTACCATATTTGTGGCAGGGAGGCAGTTTTGAAGCCTTTGCTAAATGTAGTATACACAAGACTAGATAATGATCTGAGATGTCATCGCTCTGCTGCAGAATTTCAACTACATCAATATCGATTCCATGTGACAATATTAGATCTAGAGTATGATTACGACAATGATTGTGATAATAGTACGACAATAGTTGATAATAGTAACTGTAATGATATTTATTTATTAGCTCAAAAGGGGCAATATTAATAATTAGTCATAACTCGTTATGATTAATTATAAATATTTGAATCAGTTAATCAAATTAACTTAACACTCAGGGGTCTAAGGATTTTTGGGGCCTTGGAGAAGTTTTGACATGCCCTGACATTTGTGCTTTTTTCAGTTGTTCATAAACATATTAATGGAAAAAGTGTCATTACACTGTATTCAGCACAAACTAGGCTACAATAATATGTAAGGTACATGTATGTACATGTTTTTGTTTTTGAAGGAATAACGTTTATGTGTGGTTATTGAAAAAACAAAAAACATAAGTCACTGAAATAAAGCCAAAACATATATATTAAATCTTTGTTCACAAGACTTCTGGGTATTTGAGGTTGTAGACTAGAGTTTTTGCTTCAAAATGAGGTAAAAATTATGCTGCCTGCTTGTTCATATAAAACAATAGAGAGATTTAAATTTTCTAAAACATCTTTGGTCAAGAAACACAGTATGCATGGAGGCATGAATCATCATGAATAATGGATGATTCTCACCTGAGAAGACAAAAGAATTCCATAAAGAGCTCTAATGAGCTGCATAAAAATGAGCTCTTTCAGTCAGGTAGGCTGTGAAAAAACCCTCTGTAATCATGATTCAAATCTCATCATGGTGTAAATCAAACATACAGAAAAAATAGCAATACTGTGAAATATTACTACAATTTAAAATAATGGTATTCCATTATATTCTCTAAAATATAATGTATTTCTGTGATGCAAAGTGTCTAAACAATTATGTTACCTCTATGGCATTTCATATAGGTTTTTAGCTTAAAAGCATGCACATTTGTAGAAATACTGATGGATTCTCATATGTTTGTCAATTTTCTATACAGAGGAGTAATATTTATTCAGGATTTATAGTCATTACTATGAGTGCTGGATACTGTGTTTTGAATTCATACTTTGCAGCCGGAGGGCGCTCTGTACACCTTTAGTCCACAAATGCCTGAGCACTAAAGAAGAATAGGCAATCCAGGAAATAACTGAACTAACAGAGGCCAGAGATCGCTAACTATGGCTATTCAAAACACTTTTCAAGACAATAAATCCACGATTGAGATGATGAATGCATGCATTGACTCAGAATTTGCGTCTGAATAGCGCTCGCTCTGTGGGCGTGGCCGCATTAGTGGATAATGTGCTGAATCACGGATTTCTGACATGGCTCTCTTTTCATACAGATTACATAAACACAGAATGTTTGTTTTCGATTTGACTTACACGATTTAAAACCTGACATTTCAACGTTTTTTTTAGACAGAAGTCAAATTTTTTTGTCATTCGTATTCACTAAGTTACATTTCATTTTCTGAGAACTATCAGATTGGACTTCGTTCAGAGGGAGACGAGAAATCGTGCATCATGTTAGTTTTCTTTATTTTACAAAAAGCACAACATTTTGTTGTTACTCTGGGTGTACACAAATAAAAGAAGATATTCCACAGATTAAAATGGTGTATAACTCTTAATTTTATGTGCAACATTGACAGAGTATTTTGAGTCTCTTTCACACTGGTTAGAAAAAAAAAACGCGGTGATCATGCCGGCGTGACCGCCGACCCGAGAGTGTTAATGTAGCTGAATTAATATTACGATCAATTAGTCTGTTCGGCCAGCGAACACTCAGTATTAATTGTCTATAAACTAGATAGAAAGGATATTTTCCGTGGCCACAAAATATTGCTTTCTTAGCACGTAGCTGTCATCGAATCGTTATCAGGGACATTGGTTTTATAAGCAGACCAGAATCAACTTGCTAGAGTGTGCACACAAGTTTTATTTAACTAAATCACAAACACATAACTAAACTAACAAACACAAACATACCATTCACGCAGTGAGAGAGTGGAAAATGAATTTGAACCACGTCATAACAGGGGAATGAAACAATGGAAAGAGTAAATTAACAATTGCTGGATGAACCGTCAGTTTCAATACTAGGAAGCACCTTTGTTAAAAGGGGTTCACAATCTTAATACTAAATTGCCATTTAGTGTTCAAACGATACTTGCAAATGCCTTAACTGTCTGGATCTGCAGGCTCAGGAGAAAATCCTTGATGGTTTGGTCTGCTGGCGTGGAAGTTGTAATCAATATCTTCGGTGTTGATGAAGAAAATGAAGACAAACGTTGCGCTGCTAATTTGACTCTATTGTGGTCGCTGCAGTTGTGCATGGCTTGAAGTGAAATGAAGACCTACCAGCCCGGCCCGGGCCGGTGGCCCTCGTTGTATCAACAGTAACAAAGCGAAGAACTAGAAGTCAAGAAGCACTAAAAACCAACTTAACTGAGTGTGATTTTTGTGGCGGCTTTCGAACTCTCCAGACAGTCGACACCTTCAAATCTTGGCTTGACCAATGAGAAAGGTGCAATTCTCGGGTGGGGGATTTCATTTGTTTGAAAGTGAGTTCATTTGCCTGGGTTTGTAGGTTTGTGTCCATTTATACTCTGATAAATATAACAAACATACAATGCATTCTATGATATTTCGATGTCCACCAACATGTGAGTCATTAAACAAGGAGTAATTTGATAGTAAACATCACCTAGATGAAATGCATTATCTCATAGTTCCAACTTTCAGGCATGCCTAACACTATACAACATAAGAAAGAACAACATACAAACAGTAATAATAGACACGATGTACTGGGGAAATGCATGTTCATTCATTTAGATGAGGTTGTCAATGAATTAATGGCAAAGAATCCAGTTTATAGGCAATGTCTGGTTCTAGTGGCCTGTCTCCTAAATGTCTTTAAAATGTGTGCAAAGAGCACATGATGCAGATGGGGTAATAGCGTTCAGTGGGGGAGCCAGAACTTATGGGGCCTGCATGGGTGATTGCTTTTTACAATTGTGTTTGATCGCTCCAGATGCTACAGTAACCTTGAGACGTGGACACATTTAAAGTAATGTAATCATCTGATAATGATGATAATCTGCATGATGATCATCTAAGTATCTCATCACTCTGACGAACAGGAAGGGGTCCAGAACAAATTACAGTGTCTGACATCATACTTGCAAGTTCACACACCTCTTTAATGTTAATTTTAGTGATCTCCAACTGGCGAAGTCAGACATCATTAGACAAATAAATAAAAATCTTAGAGTATTTATGTTACGGTACGCTGGTGTAGAGATGAGGCTGATACGGATTTCCACAACAAAGTTGAGTACTTTAATAAACAGAGACAGGAACACCAAACATAACCTTAACACAACAGAAAACGGACAAGGAGTGCAGGGAGTGAGTGCAATATATGGGGAGTGCTGACAATAGAGTCCAGGTGCAGGTGATCTGTGATGATGAGGAGCTGACGAGGGAAGTGAGTGCAGGTGATGAAACAGGAGGATCATGGGATATGGAGTCCAGGAAGACAAGGGATCTGTAACAGTACCTCCCCCTCCCGGTAGGCGCGTCCTCGCGCCGTAAATAGAATAACCGGGAGGGGGGGCGGGCGCCCTGAAGACCTCATGCAGGTGCCGGGGGATGAGTGGACTGGAGTGGAGGTCTCCAGGGCGGATCCATGAGCCATGGCGGGTCTGGAGCCTTGGCAGGCCACGGCGGGTCAGGAGCCTTGGCAGGCCACGGCGGGTCAGGAGCCTTGGCAGGCCACGGCGGAACACCAAAGTCTCAGAGACTGGAGGTCAGGAGCCTTGGCAGGCCACGTCAGAGGCCCACCCACATGTGTGGCGCCCACATGTACCCCACCCACGGGTACTTGGCCCCCCCCCCAAAAAATACTTGGAGAGGTTTAGGATCATATTGAGGAGTCCAAGGAATAAAGTCAATGTGTGGGTGGAGGAGCATGGAGCTGGTTTGGCGGCGGAGACTGGAGAACTTTGCTCGGCGGCGGAGACTGGAGAACTTTGCTCGGCGGCGGAGACTGGAGAACTTGGCTCGGCGGCGGAGACTGGAGAACTTGGCTCGGCGGCGGAGACTGGAGAACTTGGCTCGGCGGAGACTGGAGATGAGGGCCAGTCCATTCCCTCAAATACAATAAGAATGCCCGTAGGGACGGGAGCGGGCTCGCACACGGATGGAGCGGCAGGCTCGGAGAGGGCTGGAGCAGACTCCATGGAGACTGGAGCGGCTTGCTTCCTCCTCCTCCGCTTTCGGGACCCAGTGGAGGAGTGTGGGTTCAGTGTGGGGCAGGAAGGAAGTTCACTGGAGGGGTAAGCGGAGGAATACGGAGGCTGACTAACTGGCCCAGCCGACAGTGTTTCTGGACGGACTGGAGACCAACACTCATCCACATAGAATTTGGAATTATTCAAAAACAAAATAAAGTTGATAGTTTCACTTAAGGAGAGACGATAATCTGGTTCATGGAGATGGAGAGTGTTGTCATCCAGACCGTCCAAAAACAGGGCGATTAAATTAGCATCGGGCCAGTCAGTCAGATAAGCCAGCTCAACAAACTCCTCCACATACCTCTCCAGTGAACGACCAACCTGAAGAAGTCTGATGATGCGATCGCCAGCAGACAGGTGAGTGAGAGGCGTTGGAGGAGCGGTAGCCAGGGAGCCGGGGAGTGTCTCCATCTCTTTCCTTTTTGTGGAAAATCCAAAGTTTGGGTCCGTTCTTCTGTTACGGTACGCTGGTGTAGAGATGAGGCTGATACGGATTTCCACAACAAAGTTGAGTACTTTAATAAACAGAGACAGGAACACCAAACATAACCTTAACACAACAGAGAACGGACAAGGAGTGCAGGGAGTGAGTGCAATATATGGGGAGTGCTGACAATAGAGTCCAGGTGCAGGTGATCTGTGATGATGAGGAGCTGACGAGGGAAGTGAGTGCAGGTGATGAAACAGGAGGATCATGGGATATGGAGTCCAGGAAGACAAGGGATCTGTAACAATTTACTGTAACAAATGGCCGTGATCAAAATGCTTTAGGCATCATAAAATCCTTCATTTTCTCTCCTGTTGTTCAAAATAAGTCATTGGCTCCAAAGAGTCGCAAAACCAGTCCCATGAACGACCTTAGTAGAGACCGTGTCTGAAGCTCTCTGCAAGCTTCAAAGACAGGAAGTTCGCCTATCTATCAGTGTTTTTTAATAATGGTGCCATTATAAATTATCTTATACCCTTCTCCACTCTCTTTTGCCTTTGATTCTTTCCACTTGGTTTCCTGTATTAATGCAACATCGACTCGTCTGGTCTTCAGGGAGTCAACTAACTCGCATTGACAGCCGGTGAGCTTTCCGATATTGATCGTAGCAAATTGTAGTGGGAATAGCTTCTTTAGTCTACTCTGTCCTTGAGTAGGTAGCCCTGGGATATTTCTCACGTCGCTCGGGAGAGGGCAGCATGTGTTCCTTCCAGGGGACGACCTAATTTGATGAGCAAAGTTTTGAGACACACATAACCTACATGTATGTCAATAATTAAAGCACATATATATTAAACCTGCAGGGCATATATTTATTTAATTGAATCACAGCCTTTGTGAATTCACAAAAGCACTATAAAAGCACTATAAAACACATTGTGCAGCCTTAGTAAACAGTCTAATAATAAGGTGACCAGATTTGTGAAATGGAAACCGGGGACATTTCCTATGCGAGTGGTCAAAATACCACCACAATCTCATTTGTTATTATCTATTAATTAAAAAACAGGGACAGTACATTTTTCATTGTTGTGAGTTTCACATTTACATTAATAAATATTATGACTTAATTTTATTCGGATTTTTGGTCTGGTTTTAATACAATTCACCAAAATAACTAGCCAGTAGGCCTAACTACAAAAAACTATTAAACTATTACACTATTTTGAAAAATCACATTTCAAAATATGAGATAAATAACACAAATAATATTTGCAACATTTATTATTGAATATTTTCATTTTCATGAGCTGTTTATACTGTACAAAATTACAACTTTTGTCCAGTGACATTTTACTGACATGAAAGGAGCTTTGAGTAAAGTTCATAAAATGTAGGCTACATTATTTCCCACTTGAATTTGTTAAAATTTTGTAAATTTTAAGGTTAAATGCATGAATCTGGTTCACTTTGGAAGCTCAAAATTAAGAGCTTCAACCCATGTACAGTGTGCACAAAGAACAAAGAAACAGCATTAACTTGTACCTGGACATTAACAAGGGTTTTTAGTTCTTCTTTTTAGTTGTGATATAAAGTCTATATCGTTTTAGGTGTTTTAGGATGCCAAACAATTACTACAATAAAATAATAATAAAATAATGTTTTAGGCCTAGCTATATAATTATTCATATGACAAAAATATCCATATAGGCTATTGTAACAAATGCATAAATATAAAAAAATAAAAAAATAATAATAAAAATGTGTATAATATATATATATATATATATATATATATATATATATATATATATATATATATATATATATATATATATATATATATATACATTTTTATTATTATTTATTTATTTTTTTTGGTTAGGCTACTTTACACAACGTAGGCTATAAGGAAATTAAAATACTAGTTTGTAGCCAATTTCTAAGATAAATCCTTGAGCTTTAATTTTAATCACCAAATCGCCAGCTGATCGTGTGACCAAAGTGCACACGTCTCTTTAAAACTGCATAGCCTATACTTAATCACTGTATTTTGCTGTTTTATCACGGTTTCGATTTTTGTTCGTTGGGCAAAATACAACGTAGAGACCATTTATGTTTAAAATTTTCGGTTCATTATGAAACGGTGGCGGCACAAGGTCATTAATGGGAAACACTGAATGAATGTTTAGCTGATACATGTGCTAAAGTTGTCATATAAGGTGTTATATCATAACAAAAACCCTTCAACCGGACTGAACGAGAGTCTCGAGGCCTGCCGCTGCTCTGAGTGAGTGACAGGAGGCGTGTCTGTGTGTCTGCTGGTGTGCGTGAACTCGCTGCCGGTGTATATGGATACTGTAGAAAAGCGGGATTTAACTGTTTAATATATTTTAATAGAGAGATATGTTTAGGAAAAAAAAAATATTTTAACAACAACACTGTTAAGAAACCTCTATGCTGTATGCTGGCCAGACATTTTTTGCAATGTATTTGCGGATTATTTTGAACGAGATATAAAACGGGGACATTTCCGGGGACAGCTCCAGTCGGGAACGGAGCACCTAAAACCGGGACTGTCCCCGGAAAACGGGGACGTCTGGTCACCCTATCTAATAATGCTGTTCATGGATTCTCATCCGTGGAATGCGCCACTTCCGGTATTTTTCCGGAAGGGGTACATTGCAATCGAGGATTTTTTAAAATCAAGTACTTGAATTTAACTGAGAAATCATGACCCAAAATATCACTTTTCCTTAAATTCTCTTACAGCATCTCTAATAGCACTCTTTGTTTGCTTTGTTTATTTTGCTGCCTGATACTCAAAACATAGTGTATGCAGCTTAGCATGAAAAACAATTGAACATTAACATTAAAAGTAACTAGAATTTTTATAGTTATAACTGAGTTGTACAACTCAAATACACTCACTTAACTACAGATTGTACTTTCCTGATGTTAATGATTATGTGAAATCACGCCATGTCACACTGACACAGTAGCTAGTGGAGATGTGATGTACAGTCAGAAATAGGAGCTCTTGTTCAAAGGAAAGATCTGAAGTGTTATATGTATCAATATCCTGTGTCCACAGAGGTGAGGTCGGAGATCTTTTCCTCTGAATCCAAAACTCAGAGTTCAGACCGTGCAATGGATCTGGGCTTGGCTGAAGATCACTTCTCTCGACCTGTGGTAAGCACTTAATGCTTTTAATTGCTCAGCTGATAGTGCTTGCAGATAGGTTTACTAGAATCTATATCCTGCTGATGGCCAGTGCAATGCTGATACATGCATAAAACTATTTAATACTAGCAATTGGTATTTACTTAACATTGCTGAGAAGTGAGTACTTATGAAAACAGACAAAAATGCATTATTTTTGATAAAGCTGTCAGTAGATTATAGATCTAGAACTATTACATGCTAGAGAAATGTCACTTCTGTTAACTTCTATTTATATAAAGGGCGGACTGCTCTAACTCTACTGCATTGGTATATGTACATTCGATTTGTTAGTTTGCCATAAAAAGGGCCTCTTTTAGAAGCTCTATACTTAAAACCCCATACAAAGTTCATTGTCAGTAATATTTAGAAGGAAGGTGCAAATCTGACAGATTAGCATGCACCTTCAGAAAGGTCTTTATTGTTAAAGGTAGTGAATATAGAAAAAAATCTGCTTTGTCTTTTTTTTTTATTTTATTTTTTACCAAATTTTTGGACAAAATTTTCTACTAAATTTTCTGTCAAACAATTCACAAGATACACTATATTGCCAAAAGTATTGAGACACCCCCCAAATCATTGAATTCAGGGGTTCCAATCACTTCCATGGCCACAGGTGTATAAAATCAAGCACCTAGGCTTGCAAACTGCTTCTACAAACATCTGTGAAAAAATGGGTCGCTCTCAGGAGCTCAGTGAATTCAAGCGTGGTACCGTAATAGGTTGCCACCTGTGCAATAAGTCAATTTGTGAAATTTCCTCACTACTAAATGTTCCATGGTCAACTGTTGCTGGTTTCATAACAAAGTGGAAGCAGAGAGCGTAGAGAGCTTCATGGAATGGGTTTCCATGGCCGAGCAGCTGCATCCAAGCCTTACATCACCAAGTGCAATGCAAAGAGTCAGATGTAGTGGTGTAAAGCACTGCCACTGGACTCTAGAGCAGTGGAGACGTGTTCTCTGGAGTGACGAATCATGCTTCTATGTCTGGCAATCCGATGGACGAGTCTTGGTTTCATGGTTTCAGGAGAACTGTACTTGCCTGACTGCATTGTGCCAAGTGTAAAGTTTGGTGGAGGGGCTAATATGGTGTGGGGTTGTTTTTCAGGGGTTGGGCTTGGCCCCTTAGTTCCAGTGAAAGTAACCCTTAATGCTTCAGCATACCAAGACATTTTGGACAATTTCATGCTCCCAACTTTGTGAGAACAGTTTGGGGATGGCCCCTTCTTGTTCCAACATGATTGCGTACCAGTGCACAAAGCAATGTCCATAAAGACATGGATGAGTGAGTTTGTTGTGGAGGAACTTGACTGGCCTGCTCAGAGTCCTGACCTCAACCTGATAGAACACCTTTGGGATGAATTAGAGCGGAGACTTGCGAGCCAGACCTTCTCATCCAACATCAATGCCTGACCTCACAAATGCGGTCAACTAGAGAGTGCACATGGACTTTGAAAGGTTTGCGCGCTGCACAGTGCAAGACATGGAGCTGGACACGGAAAATGAAGCAAGGCCTGGCTATATCTACCTGCGGCTTAAGACAACTTTTATTTTCTTTCACACACAGCACAGAGAAGCATCTTTCTAATAAACGAACCAAATTGCCTGTCAAGTGATAGACGAAACTGACAATGATTTTATCTTTTTTAAACAAATGAAAGGCAATGTGGATAAACATTCACAGCCACGATGTAACCTATACAGATCACTCTCAAGGATATAGAAGCAAATGAATAAAAACATTTTTGATCAATAAACTTTAATATATATATATCTACAGCGCAACACTGATGCACCAAAAAAAAAAAAAAAAAAACCCAGAATAAACCATTTTAATAAATGAAAATAGCCTATTTTAAAAAATGAAATATGATCAAGTCAAAATACCTGAAGTGCAGGGGAACATATTCAAAACACAAGCCAGAAATAGTTAAAATAGGTAGCCTAACTCAGAGTGATCAATAAATAAATTAAAATTAAAGAAATTATTAAAATAACGAAAGTATAGCCTAGCTAGAATTATCAACTTGTCTTTTTAACTGCAGATCGACAATAAATGCTAAACTGGAGTGACAGGCTTTTTAGCTAAACATTAACAGAATCCAAAAATCAAATTACATCCGTCTAAAATAGTTTGAAATCATTTGTAGCTACCTTACCTGACTGAGAGAGAATACTCCAGTCTTTCACGCGATCTGCCTGTGTCCGTTTGAGTCTTTTCAAATAGCGCGCTATAGCTCGTTGGCCAGCAGAAGCGCCGCAGTGTTTGTCGTTGTTGAGTTCTAGGACATGAGCTGTTGGCACAACTTGCATCATACGTTTTTTTGATCATCTTTTACAATTTCAAAGTGCATTCAATTGTACACTTTATCCCAGACATTGTTGAAGATTTAATCCCTGCCGTAAAGATGCTCATCTGCCGGTCACGGATCATGGAAGTGAAACTTAAATCGGTCACAGGTTGGATTTATTCACGCACATTAAAAATATTTATTAAAAGCTTCTTTCTTTTCACATTTTTATTTACAGTATTAACATAATAGGCTGTATATTAACCTATTGGGAAAGAACTGGTATGTCTATGTAAAATCAGATATTGAGTGCCCCATATCTCGTCTCATAACACCTATGCGACGATTTGACTGTGAGATTGGTAGTCGAATCAGGCTCCTCCTATCGAAGATTCGAATCGTCGACTATTCGGGGTCACCCCTAGTTGTGACCAAGTTTTGTTTCACAAGATACAGCTTCTCATCTGATTTTGGGTCAACTTTTTTTAACTCTGTATTACTGTAACTTTTCAGTCAGCTCTATACAGCTCTGTCTAATGATAATCTGTGCAGATTTTGTTGAAAATTGGGAAAAATTTGAAGGAGAAAAAACTTAAAATGGAGTCTTTATGCAAGACATTGAATGGGATAAGCATGAAAATTGTAATCAAATAAACTAATAATTTTTTTTCTAGTAGAAAGAGTTAAAAAATTACAACCAAGTCAGAGCCATAGCCTTGTAGGCATTGCCCCAGCATATCGTCGCTGTCCGATGTAAACCACCTATGTCCATTTTGCTGATTTTGAGATTTTTCGACGGATTGAATGTCCAGGTTCATTTCCGTATACAGTATGCTTCACATATCTAAATGGCCAATGAAAAGTTGTGAAATCATGTCATCTGATTTTCACGTATATCCATTTGGTGTCAAAGCTGTCAATCACGCCGCGTATCTCCCGCCCTGTGGAAGCATCTCGCCGGTCTCGTGAAGTTTCATCGAAGCTCAGCACTGGATAGCCGAAAAACACTGTGAGGTTACATTGCCAAATAAACATAGCCTGGTGAGACTTTCTTTATCGAGGTAAACGTTTCCCCCCTGACGCCAGATGTATGTCTAGGAGTGACAAAATTACGGTAGGACTGTGCAAACAAAGTATCTGTCTAGCATTACCATGTCAGTGTATTGATTCATTGTCCCTTCATAGTTTGCAAGAGACATTTAATAAATTTATAATTAATATTAAATAAACTAAGCGTATTTAATAAACTAAGACGTAGGCTATTTAATAAACTGAGCGTATTCATCTGTCAATATGAAACGCGACTTGGCCATTCTAATTAATGATCGGAAGAATGCATATCGACCACCGTTATTGTAAAAAATGCACGTATGTCCATTTAAACTCAATTTTGGTCAAATGTGGATTATATCATTACACTGGCAAGAATATGGTTACATGTAAAGATGCCGTACAAAGTATGACAACGCTACATTCAACTGCTTTTGAAATAGTGTTTTTTTCACTTCCTGAAAAGTAACCGTTTTGGACACACGTGAGTTTCATCGGGCAGTGACGATATAGTGCAACAGCAACCCAAGTTCGAGTAACGGGTTATGGACTTTTGCCGATCCTGTGTCAAGTCAAGTCAAGTCACCTTTATTTATATAGCGATTTATACAATACAGATGGTTTCAAATCAGCTTTACGGCAATAAACAGGAAAATAACAATTCAATGATGCAAACAGAATTCAACTCTGCTGTAAAGCAGCTCTAAAAAGACATTAGTAAACAGTCATTATTTAGTTGAAATCAGTTCATTGCTGATTCATTTCAGCTATAAATTAGCTCTTTACAGAAGATTGTTCTAGTAGACATGAGACAGACAGACTAATATTAGCTCTAATCAAAGGCTCTACAATGTGAATCTCAAAAGCAAAAAGCACTATTAAGATTTTTTGTATGTAATTGCTCTGTATATTATATTTAGTAAGTTCAGATAAGTTCAGAATAAGTTAATTCTCAGAAAGAAGCAATGTCTGGAACAGATGCTACTTCTTGCACAATTTCTGGCCACCGAACAATTCACAATGGGCCAGCGTGTTTTGCAGAGAAAAACATTTATTTCATAATGTGATTTTCCCCCCACTTTCGGTTCTTTTCCTTCAATAAAAGGTTTGATTTTTTTTTCTTTTTCTAATTTTATTAATAAAAGATCAAAAGGATAAACAATGCAGATTTATTTTTACAGTCATCTTTGATCATATTTACCAAGGGTGCCAATAATTCTGACCACAACTGTACAACACAGGAATACACTATACATTTTTGGACAGTTTGGTTATGGGTTAAGTGGAGCCGATGTCCTTTCCTATGTGTATTGATAAGTTTCCAGGTTCTCTGGACCACAAGGCTGGAAGTGGGGGATTCGAATAATACTTTAAAGATTCACATGTACCGGGTAAGATTTGTGGAAGTGTACATAAGCGTAAATTAAATTTGCTTGTGCAAGAGAAATTTTAAATTGTAAATTACAATTCAAGTGTAAAAAAAAATTTTTACTGTTATTTATTAGTCATTTATCATCAAGACATTTATCTTCATTTAGTTCAGCATCGTTCTCGCTGCTGGAATGGTACTTTTAATGCACACATACATAAAATAAAAAGCAACTTAATTAAAACATGATCCTTTATAAGCCATTAGGCTAGACTCCCATGTTTTCATACTGAAATTCAAGCTTGTGTTAAGAAAGGAAATTTCTGTGTATTCAGTGTATATGTATCCTTCTCCTCCTCCCATCCTCCTCCTCCTCAGCAGGCCATATGATATTAGTTTGTAATCTTGATGCTACTTAAAAGTAGGCCTAGTATGGCTTAGAATCTGCACTAATGCATAAATTCACCTGTCTACTGATCAGGGGCGATTCCAAAATTTGGTTCAATAATAACTGAACCAACAATAATATAATTTTGGAATTTAAGGGGATTTTACAAAATAATTCTAGAATATTTACTAAATATATACAGTATCTCTTATATAACTTATTCATCATTTATCATCTGTAATACCATCATGTAACCACTAGATGGCTGTATAGCCCTATATATAAATAAACTTGGCTGTGTGTTGCCTAGTTGCTGGGAACATTGGATTCTCACATAATTAGTTACTTGCATTCGGATATATATTTAGACATCATTAAAGACTTCTTTTGTCAAAGTTGAGTTTATGTTGATTTGAAGTGTAAGATTTGCATTAGTCAAATCTGGACACAAAGAAAGCTTTTTGTTACTCATACTAGCTACATATAATAGCTTGATCAGTCACATGAAAGTAATCAATTGATATTGACTGTCTCAGTGCGACCAGGGAGATATTTCAAAATATGTTATACCATGAACAGAGGACTCTGAATTATGCATATCCATGTCAACAGCTCAACAAGCTCTCTATGTTGTACGTTCATTATTATTGTAATGTTATGTGCTTTGAAGCACAAGGTAGTTTAACACCTCTTGTAGTGTTGTCATGATACTGAAATTATGACTTCGATACGATACCTGAATAAAATAAAAAGTAAAAGTAATTGAATAACATGACAGATCTTAAAATTCATTGTTTTATAAAAAAAAAAGAAGAAGAATAGTCACATGCTACAGTGTCAACTTAATGTGATTGTTGCATCATGCTAACATAACCGTATGCAGGAAAGTTGTGAAATTTGGTACACACATATAGAGGCCAGTCTCAACTGTGTCCATAGCAAATTTGGACTCTCTAACTCCATCCCTCTAGTGCCACTACCTGTCCAAAATTTCACTCATGTTTATGCTAATAACTTTTGAACAGTAAGGGCTAGAAACATAAAAAAAAATAATAATAATAATGTTTTCCTCTGGTTCCTTGGCTCATTCCTTGGCACCCCATGACATCATTTTCCACCATGAAAATTTTCCCACCATTTTGATTTTTCAAAAACAAAACAAAAAAAAAAACTACTTTTTCGAACTACTCCTAGGCCGTTACTCCGATTTTCACGAAAATTGAACCAGAAAATCTTGAGACCATGCCAACAAAAAGTTGTCAAAAGCTTTTTGATAGAACCATCCGTTCTCAAACTGCCCCAATGAATTAGACAAAGAACTTGCCAAATCAGATTTGAGGCTATATCTCAAGAAAGCTTTATTGTATTCAGACCGAACTTGGTACATGTCATCACAAGCATGACCAGAGGCAACATCCAACGTTTCGGTGCAGCGCCACTTACTGGTCCTGAGATACAAAAAATGGCTATTTTTGCTTATAACTCCTGATGGGTTTGTCCAAAAATCATAAATTCGTTAGATTCGGGGCATCATGCCGAGTCGAATGATATCCTATTTTCCCATATTGGCCATTTTGAATTTTGTGCTAAAGTGCCGTATTTTATGAACACATTAGCGTATCGTTACGAAACTAGGTGCGGGTCATCAGCACAATGCCCTGAAGGAGTCAAGTCAAGTCACCTTTATTTATATAGCGCTTTTTACAATGCAGATTGTGTCAAAGCAGCTTTACAGTGATAACTGGTATATAATTTTGGCTGCACAGCAGCACTTAAAAAAAATGGTGTCAATGCAGGCAGATCAAAGCAATGTTGAATATCAAATGTCAAGTCAAATGTCAAGTGTCCCCAACTAAGCAAGCCAAAAGGCGACAACGGCAAGGAACCCAAACTCCAACAGGTGATATCAGGTGACAAACGGGTGTTAAAATAGAGAAAAAACCTTGGGAGAAACCAGGCTTAGTCGGGGGGCCAGTTCTTCTCTGGCGAACAGTGCTTAGTTATGATTCAAGTAGCTATTATAAGTCCGATGGGATCACAAAATTCAATATATTTATTCCAGTTCCATCCAGCCGAGGATTGTATTCATCACGCCGGTATGGACGGTTTGTTGAGGAGCTGTGCCACTGACTAATGTTAGCGTAGATGCCATTCTTCTTCAGATGTAACGAGTACATCTAGTGTTATAGGAAGTGTTCCCGGTTCCGGCTGACCTAATTTATGCAGCCTAACAATCCTTTAACAGATTTGAAAGTATAAATTGATAATGTGCTATGTGTATGCCAGGTATAAGAGATGAGCTTTTAATCTAGATTTAAACTGACAGAGTGTGTCTGCTTCCCGAACAATGCTAGGAAGATTGTTCCAGAGTTTAGGTGCCAAATAGGAGAAGGATCTACCGCCTGCGGTTGATTTTGATATTCTAGGTATTATCAGCTGGCCTGAAATCTGAGATCATAATAGACGTGAAGGACTATAATGCTTTAAGAGCTCGCTCAAGTACTGGGGAGCTAAACCATTTAGTGCTTTGTAAGTAATTAGCAAGATTTTAAAATCTATACGATGTTTAACAGGAAGCCAATCCAGTGTTGACAGAACTGGGCTAATATGGTCATACTTCCTAGTTCTAGTAAGAACTCAAGCTGCTGCATTTTGTACGAGCTGTAGTTTATTTATCAGGCGAGCAGAACAACCACCCAGTAGAGTGTCACAATAATCTAGCCTTGAGGTCATAAACGCATTAACCAACTGTTAAGCATTTTTCATTGAGAGCATATGTTGTTGTTTAGATATATTTTTAAGATGAAAGAGTGCAGTTTTACAAATGCTAGAAACATGGCCTTCAAATGAAAGATTGGTATCAAAGAGCATACCCAGGTTCCTAACTGACGACGAAGATTAACCGAGCAGCCATCAAGTGTTAGACAGTATTCTAGGTTATTACGTGAAGAAGTATTTGAATCTCTGTTTTTTCTGAATTTAGTAGTAGGAAATTACTGGTCATCCAATTTTTTATATCAGCTATGCATTCCGTTAATTTTGTGAATTGGTAAGTTTCGTCTGTGTGCAAAGAAATATAGAGCTAAGTATCATCAGCGTAACAGTGAAAACTAACAGCATGCTTCCTAATGATATCTCCCAAGGGTAGTGAAAAGCAACGGTCCTAGTACTGAGCCTTGTGGTAATCCATATTTAACTAGTGATCGATATGACATCTCTGTAATGATTTTTACTTTGTCCATCCAAGGACGTGAAGTAAAATAGGTATTGGTACTCACGTCATCGCTGACGTTGTGATTTTGGATCACACGTCCCTTAAGGTGTGGTTATGAGTACATCAGATAACCACTTCCCCCCCTTTCCCTAGTTCAGGGCACCAGTCAAGGTCTTTCACCTTGGCAGTATGAGAACACTCCCAACAGGGGCTTTCATTCACTTAGAATTAATGTAAAGTGGTCAGCTGATTTATTTGAAAGATTGGTGAAATTGCTAACTTGTAGAACCTCTTCTGTATTATCAGCACAAGGAAGACACAAGTGTAATAAAATAAATTTTATTAACACAAAGATAAACAAGAATAACTAACACAACTACTAAATGAATACTATGAATGATAAAGGAATAAAGTGCATAAGCTACATAAAATACAAGTGATTAAGTTGGGTGTGGCTATGGAAGAGTTACGCTATCTTAAGATAAAAGATAAAGATAAAGATAAAGATAGTTTCTCTGAAAATAATAAGGTGGAGAACCTTACAGTGTCTTTAAAGTTTACCAATGCATTTCTCACTTTCCAAACCACCACCAGAATACCTTTGGCAATATTCTAAACAAATAGAGACTAAACATGATGGAAAAAGATTGAACTGTCATTCAATTGTACATTAACAGCTGAATTTGCGTCAGAGGTTGCACTACAAATAGCTGTCACTGAGAATACTTATTTCTGTGAATAAGTATGAAATGGATGTGTAGTTTGCATCAGTTCTAAGGTTTTCAAACATAGTTTTGAATGGATTTGGACGGATCTTTGTGATCTCTCTTTGTTTCACCCATTGCTGCTAAGGTCCCAAGGAATTTTTATGGCAGTCTCTGGCCAACTTTAGGAAGTAGTGTCTAGATGGGTAAAGGGCAGTAACTGCCTGTGGACCAATGAGAAGTCTTGTCCTTCCCAGGCTTGGTACAAGAGGTCTTCTTCTTACCCTCTGTAAGAAGGAGAGGTCTGGATGTTGTCCTACAGTTTGTTTGTGTTAGTCCACCAAGATCCAATCAAAATGTAGCAAACCTTTGTCCACTGTTACGGAGAGAGAGGGGCCCGGCCGTAAACTGGGCCCTGGAATTCACTACATCTCTTTAGGGCTGCACAATATATCGCATGCGATTGTCACACGCATTTCGTCTGTAAAGCTGGTTCCCTGATCACCTGCTTTCAAATGGAGCACCATTTAATAGACAGAGCTGTAGATCACTGATAATCCACGCAATATCACACTCATATCGCAGATGAATCGCCTTTGATAATGAACACGATATTGCGTGGTTTGCCAGTGAACTACGGCTCTGTCTATTAAATGGCGCTCCATTTGAAAGCAGGTGATGGCGATTTAGCGGTAATCAGGGAACCGGCTTTACTGACGAAATGCGCGTAACAATCTCATGCGATATATCATGCAGCCCTACATCTCTTCGTTTACTACTTCAAACTGATAACGGTCAGATAAGTAAGATTTGAAGCATGACAATGCAATTCCACTAATGCCAACATAATATTCAAGTCTATTTAAAAGAATTTTGTGATCGATAGTGTCAAATGCAGCACTAAGATCCAGTAACACTAATAGAGAGATACAACCACGATCTGATGATAAGAGCAAATCATTAGTAACTCTAATGAGAGCAGTCTCAGTACTATGGTACGTTCTAAATCCTTACTGGAAATCCTCACAGATACTATTTCTTTCTAAAAAGGGTCATTGTCTTGTTGGAAGGTAAAGCTTTGGCCCAGTCTGAGGTCCTGAGCACTCTGGAGAAGGTTTTCGTCCAGGATATCTCTGTACTTGGCCGCATTCATCTTTCCCTCGATTGCAACCAGTCGTCCTGTCCCTGCAGCTGAAAAACACCCCCACAGCATGATGCTGCCACCACCATGCTTCACTGTTGGGACTGTATTGGACAGGTGATGAGCAGTACCTGGTTTTCTCCATACATACCACTTAGAATTAAGGCCAAAAAGTTCTATCTTGGTCTCATCAGACCAGAGAATCTTATTTCTCTCCATCTTGGAGTCCTTCAGGTGTTTTTTAGCAAACTCTATGCGGGCTTTCCTGTGTCTTGAACTGAGGAGAGGCTTCCGTCGGGCCACTCTGCCATAAAGCCCCGACTGGTGGAGGGCTGCAGTGATGGTTGACTTTCTACAACTTTCTCCCATCTCCCGACTGCATCTCTGGAGTTCAGCCACAGTGATCTTTGGGTTCTTCTTTACCTCTCTCACCAAGGCTCTTCTCCCCTGATAGCTCAGTTTGGCTGGACAGCCAGCTCTAGGAAGGGTTCTGGTCATCCCAAATGTCTTCTATTTAAGGATTATGGAGGCCACTGTGCTCTTAGGAACTTTAAGTGCAGCAGAATTTTTTTTTTTTTTTGTACCATGGCCAGATCTGTGCCTTGCCACAATTCTGTCTCTGAGCTCTTCAGGCAGTTCAGTTCTTTTGACCTCATGATTCTCATTTGCTCTGATATGCACTGTGAGCTGTAAGGTCTTATATAGACAGGTGTGTGGCTTTCCTAATCAAGTCCAATCAGTATAATCAAACACAGCTGGACTCAAATGAAGGTGTAGAACCATTTCAAGTATGATCAGAAGAAATGGACAGCACCTGAGTTAAATATATGAGTATCACAGCAAAGGGTCTAAATACTTAGGACCATGTGATATTTCAGTTTTTCTTTTTTAATAAATCTGCAAAAATTTTAACAATTCTGTTTTTTTTTCTGTTAATATGGAGTGCTGTGTGTACATTAATGAGGAAAAAAATAAACTGATTTTGATTTTGACTGAAAATGATTTTAGCAAATGGCTGCAATATAACAAAGAGTGAAAAATTTAAGGGGGTCTGAATACTTTCCGTACCCACTGTAAACTTCCCTCGTCCACTTCACAAAGTGGAACACACTTCAAAATGCTGGCAAGGATTCCCCTGAAGGGAAGTGTTTAGGGAAGTTTGCGAGTGCGTGTCTAAAACTGGAGTGGAATGCAGCCCTACTCCGCTTCAAGCTGCTTCCGTGTTCTACTTTGCTGGCATTTAACCAATGTTTCTCTGCAACAAAGTGATGTCATGCCGCACGCGTTGCTGTTTCTGTGTGGAGTCAAAAGGGTCTAACTCTGTGCCATTGCATAACTATAGATGTGTTAAAAAATAATGAGAATATATATATACATACAGTATACAGGTGCTGGTCATATAATTAGAATATCATGAAAAAGTTATTTTTCTTTTAATTGCAAATTATTTTTAAAAATGAAACTTTCATATATTCTAGATTCCTTACATGTAAAGTAAAACATTTCAGCATTTTTTTTCTTTTTTAATTTGTTGATTAGAGTGTACAGCTAATGAAAGTCCAAATTCCAGTATCTCAAAATATTAGAATATTTATATTTGAGTTTCATTAAATGACCATCCCTACAGTATAAATTCTAGGTATCTCTTGTTCTTTGAAACCACACTAATGGGGAAGACTGCTGACTTGGTAATGGTCCAGGAGACAATCATTGACACCCTCCACAAAGAGAGAAAGTCACAGAAGGTCATTACGGAATGGGGTGGCTGTTTGCATTTAATATGCTTTGATGCATCACTCTGTAAAGTTGACTAGAAGGAAGAAATTGGGTAGGCAAAGGTGCACAAGCAACAGGGATGACCACAAGCTTGAGAATACTGTCAAGTAAACACTTCAAACACTTGGGAGAGCTTCACAATGAGTCAAATGAAGCCGGAGTCAGCGCATCAAGAGTCACCACACTCAGACATCTTCAGGAAAAGGACTACTAAGCCACTCCTGAAACAGAAACAACGTCAGAAGAATCTTACCTGGGCTAAGGAGAAAAAGAACTGGACAGTGAACAGTGGTCGAAAGTCCTCTTTTCATATAAAAGTAAATTTTGCATTTCATGTTGAAATCATGGTCCCAGAGTCTGAAGGAAGACTGGAGAGGCACAGAATCCAAGCTGCTTGAAGTCTAGTGGGAAGTTTCTGAAGTTAGTAATGATTTGGGGGGCCGTGACATCTGCTGGTGTTGGTCCATTGTGTTTTATCAAGTGCAAAGTCAATGCAGCCATCTTCCAGGAGATTTTGGAGCACTTTACTGCTGACAAGCTTTATGTAGATGCTGATTTCCTTTTCCAGCAGGACTTTAGCACCTGCCCAGAGTGCAAAAACCACTTCCAAGTGGTTTGCTGACCATGATATTACTGTGTTTTATTGACCAGCCAACATGCCTGACCCCTGAATCTTTGGGATATTTTCAAGAGAAAGATGAGAAACAGTCGATCCAACAATATACAGATGATCTGAAGGCTCAATAGTGCCTCAGCCGTGCCACAGGCTGATCACTTCCATGCCACACTTCACTGATGCTGTAATTTGTGCTAGGAGCAAGTCATTTGCTGTAATATCTGCTGCCGACCAAGTATTGAGTGTACAAATTAACATACTTTAAAGAACTTGAACTTTTGAAACGTTTTGAAAATTCATTTTTTTGATTGATCTTAGGAAATATTCTAATATTTTGAGATACTGGATTTTGGACTTTCATGAGCTGTACGCTTTAATCATCAAAATAAAAAAAAATAAATAAAAAAAAAAAACCTTTTGAAATGTTTTACTTTACATGTAGGGAATCTAGAATATATGAAAGTTTCATATTTAAAAATAATTTACAATAAAACACGATATTCTAAATATATGACCAGCACCTGTATATCCGAGTCCTGATCGGGAGGTAACGTCCGATTCCGATTGAGTCTGAAACCATGTTTTGACTAATACTGTAAATATTAATATAAATTACAGCAACACCTCCCCCTTTGCCTTTCTGTCAAGGATTGTGTCGATAATCGTAACCTTGAGGGCTAGACTCATTTAAAGTAATGTAATCATCCGGTTTTAGCCAAGTTTCTGTCAAACACAGCAAATCTAGATTATTGTCTGTGATAATATTATTTACAATAAGTGCTTTTGAAGAAAGGGATCTAATATTTAACAACCCAAGCTTTATCATTTGTTTATCAGTATTATCTCTATTTTTTATTTGTTGAACATCAATTAAATCTTTACCCTTAAATGGGTTTGGAAGTTTTTTGTTTTTACTTGTTTGGGGTACAGACACAGTCTCTATGTGATATCTAGGTGTAAGAGTTTCTATGTGTTGGGAATTATCTGACTTCTGTAACATGAGGCAGCTAGCAGATGGTCGGTTTAGACAGTCTGTCTGCTTCCCGACCTGGGCCGTAGTTTGTCATGTTTCACCAAATTTGACGCACTTGTATAAGCTCACTCTGAGGAAACATAAAAAAAGTGGTGTGATTGTGCCTCTTAGTGGCGCTATAATTAAACAAAACATGAAATTGCCATTAACTACAATACAGTATTATGATATAAAATTCTATATTATATAAAAGCATTGGTGTACTATTACAAAACTCAGTATGTGTCATCGGCACCATGCTCTGAAGGTTCTCAAAGGGTTTTGAGACAGTGCCACTTTGTGGTCAAATGTTGTAATAACATTTTATTTTTTTTAAAATACTAATAGCTTTATATAAATGTGTCCTATAGTAATGAGTCTTAATCGATTCCTTGGGTAATGCTGAGAACATTGATGCCAATTTTGCCATAGTCAGCCAAACTTCCTGTCTGCCATTTTGATGAATCGTATCATCGTATCATCTTCAGACCATGTCAGTAAAAAGTTATGGATTTCGTATTGATAGATGGAACCATATTCATTTAACACTGCAACAAATTAGAAGATTGATGCCAAAATGACTCTGACCATACCTCATTAATTTAATCACAGCACCACCTATTGGTCCAAAGTGATAAACCAGTCAATCTTTATTATTTACTGTATTTGTGAATTTTATTTTATTTTTTTCCCTCCAGCTCTTTTGCCTAAAATGATCTTAATAGGTCTTTAATTGCTCTTTGTTGCAGTTGGTCTGATGCTTGTTGTGCCGCTTTTGTGCTTGGCCCCGTAATTGCTGCTTGCAGCTATATTTATTATTATTATTATTTAAAAAGGAACCATGTACAATTTTTTTTAACATAAATGTTTCCATTTTATGCATTGCACTGGATTTAGCCAAAGGCTAATTTTCATCTGCAGTCATCACTAACACACATTGTAAAATGACACAAACAGTTACAAAAAAACAATATAACATTCATATACGCACATCCTATCAGGGCTATATCAATGCTTACAAAGTTTAGTCAATTTTTAAAAAAATATTTAAGCTTCAATTTAAAAAGACCAATATATATACACTTTATATCCTCTGGTAAGGCATTCCTACGAGTAGTAGCTTTCACTGAGAACAACACAATCTCTTATGGATAATAATCTGGTAGATCTCAAAGAGTCTTTAGAACGAAAATGAACAAAATCATAGAATACAGAAGGAGCCAAACCATTTTAAATGATTTTAATGGGTCATTCTACAGAATTGGTTCAAAGTCAGATTTGGAACGTCTTGAAAAAAGAAAAAAAAAAAAGTCTTTCCACAAATTTTGTATGTATGCATTTCATGTTTTGGTCATCACTGCACATTTTCGGTAGTGACAGTAATGTGTTGGTAGCCACCACATTACATTACAGAATTTAACTCTCATACTAAAACATATATTAAAATACTAATGATTTACATAACTGTACTAAGAATTTGTTTATTTCTCCCAAAAAAATGATTGTGTGTTCCCTTTTGTCACTACTAAAACTATAATGACATGTTTTGGTCGTGACTGTTTCGGTAGTGACAATTTTAGATACTTTTGAGCCTTGCGCAAAGATGATAATCAGCACATGGTTATCTAGCACAGTTCTGGGGTCTAATTTATAAAATTGTGCGTAGGATCCCTACTAAAAGTGTACGTACACGCAAAAGCTAGATTCTGCGTACGCACAAAAAAAATCAGATTTATAAAACCATACGTACACCAGAACCTGCGCACAAATCCCTTTATAAATCCCAGTCAGCGGAAGATTGTGTGTATGTCCATCTCCGCCCTGTCTCCTCCCCGACATCACCATATATGGAGCTTATGACGCCTAGTTTTAATATGCATAACCTCATCTGCACATCATTTCCATACATATTCCCATCCACGTGACACCACGGTTAACACCGTCAAATTGGAAAATATTAGATATGGACTATAAATGCCATTTGTGCCACACATTATATTGATAAATATCATCCAATATCCTCTTTATATTTTAGAATAAATATATCAAAATATCCATAAAAACAAAATTGTATAAAATTCTTCAGATAAAGGTTTTAGGATAGAGTTGATTCATTCATTTCCACTGGCCAGATAGTATTTTAATAGTTTTAAACAATTCAACATATCTGTACATATCTTTTAGGAAGTTTATAGGACAGATCGGACTACTTATTTATTGCAGTGTAAATACAATTGTCTGACTCGGCGTGTCACTGACAAAGTATTTTAAAAAGAAAACATGCAAATCTTACTGTTTTCCTCAAATTATATCCTTCAAATACAGTGGTAACTGTTTGAAGATCACACAACATCAACACCTCCTGCAGCTGCGGTTATACAGTAAGATATTATCATTGGACCTATTCAAACTGGACAACTGACCGTTTGACCACTGAATCCAGTAATATGTCTTCCATAATATCTAAGTTAAGTGTGCATCACTGATCGTCATTCTCGAAAAAATATTTTGTCATAACATCTGCAGTTTAAAGAGGAATTATTGTGCTCACAGCGCCTCTCGCTGTCATTAAAACATCGTGTCACTGGAAAAGTGATCGAAAGTAGCACATCTACTATCTCAATTCATATCACTTTGTCTCCAGAATGTGTGTACGCACAGCTCAAAGTTTGCTTAAAGGTGTGCACATTCTCCCGTCAAGTTTGTTTTTATAGATCACAACCTTTGCGTGGGAACTGGCGTACGCACGTTTCTAGCCCCGTTTTGTGCATACGCACGCTTTATAAATGAGACCCCTGAACTGTTGTACATGCATAAAAACTAAAATTTGAATAACACCCAAAAAAAGTTTGCCTAATTGCAGAAAAAAAGCTGTTTGGTAGTGATGTTCCTTAATGTTACACACAGATTTTCAGTCTTTTGAACACATTTAACTCCATATAAGTATATATAGGTACCATATAATGATGGTACCTGTCTATGAAAGGTCTATCAAAGTCTATGAAAGGATGGACACATGAATATTTCCTGATCAAAAATGTAGGGGTGTGGTTAAAATCATTCTCAGCCAGTAGAATAAAACATACACTGTGACTCGCACTCGCACAATGACACTACACATAACATAACAACATAAAAAAAAACAAAAAAAAAAAACATAGGTACCGAAAAGATGCAGGGGGGAGGTCTATATTATATTATATTATATTATATTATATTATATTATATTATATTATATTATATTATATTATATTATATTATATTATATTATATTATATTATAATTATATTATAATTATATCACTAGCTGAAATTAAATGATTCATTGAGAGTGGTGTGACAATGGTAATCATTAAATCGTCAATAAAAATTGACTAATGCCAGAATAGTGATGGTGGGTGAGCCGTGGTAATGGTCACAATGGTAATAAATGGGCACACACACACACACACACACCACACCACACCACACATTTACACCTGTTTTGTTCACTTCTCACTTCTGGAATTATGGAACTACTAGATTGTTGGTCACTGCACTATTAGTGTCTGTACATCTGTCTGTCTGTCTGTTAATAAAAAAAACAAAAAAAAACACACTGTGACATGAAAATGCAGAACACTTTTTTTTTTTTACATCACTTAAAAAAAAATCAAAAATATATTTTTAAAAACAACAATGGAAAAAATTGCAAAAATAATTTCAGTATCATTTTCACAAGTTTAAATTTGGGGGTTTGGGACAGCCACATCCCAATTGAAAGCACCCAATAAATGATGATTTTATATATATTAAAGGATTAGTTCACTTTAAAAAAAAAAAAAAAAAAAAAAAAAATCTTGATAATTTACTCACCCCAATGTCATCCAAGATGTTCATGTCTTTCTTTCTTCAGTCGAAAAGAAATTAAGGTTTTTGATGAAAACATTCCAGGATTATTCTCCTTATAGTGGACTTCAATGGCCTTCAAACGGTTGAAGGTCAAAATTACAGTTTTAGTGCAGCTTCAAAGGGCTTTAAACGATACCAGATGAGGAATAAGGGTCTTATCTAGCGAAATGATCGGTCTCGCGAAGTTTGTAATTACTTGGATGAAAATGATCTTACGCAATTGAATTACTTTTGATCAATTTGATTATTGAAACAGAGTTATCGTACTATCACCACCATAATGAGAAAGCACATGAAATCTAAACACCTGTCGAATGAGCAAAGACAGCTGTCCACTAACTTAAGTGCAGCTGTAACCCAAATGAGCCTATAAGAACTTATCTGATAGCAAAATGATTTTGAGACATATGCTTCCTTTAAGTTTCGTTGAGGGAGACATATTTACGAACAGAAATCTCAAAGTGCTGCTGTTAGAAACTTAGCTTAGCATACCGTTACGTATTATCATTATCTTGTTTCTGCAATGTCTGTTGCAGCTCGTTTTCTCACCCGAGCATGTGGATATTATTGTTTTTCTCAACATGAACATGTGAAACAATATGAAAACGATAACCATACCATATAATGTTACTGACTCGAGTGTATTATGAACGTTTTGTACGATAACTGCCGCTGTCTGCTTTATAAGCGTTTTTCCCATTCGCACTGCTTGAGATTAAATGTTTTAGTTATTTATATATAGTATATATTCTTTGTTTACACATATTGTTTAATGCTTTGAACTATAAGAAAAGCTTAAGATATAACGTAAGCTTGTTGTGCATATTGCCTAATCGTAAGCTTGTTCAGGTTACAAAAAAATAACGTCCTTCTTGTTTAACCTCATTTAAATAAATGAATATTTGAATATTCGTTTTTTACGAGCCCAAATATTCGAATAAAATATTTGGGAAAAATGCCCATCCCTAGTTAACGCAGGTATAACGCAACTGACAGGCGACTCCTCACACGTCCCGGAGCCTGGGTTAAAATTGCAATTTTCTCACAATTTACAAATAGTTGGAAACATTTGGGATATTCTAAGTATTCAAGTGAAGAAAATATATAACACTGGCCTAGTGGTTTTTGGATATTTTACTGCAAAAATATTACATATTGCACCTTTAATGTAATGTGTTTTTTTTTTTTTTTTCAATTAGTGCAATTCAACAAGCTTTTTATTTCAAAAACATTTGGCATTAATTTACTTCCATACAAAATGCTATAAAAGGTGACAACTTTTAAAGTTAAAAGTTATGTAAACGATAAAAGCTCCTTGTGGGTTCTGGGTTTGATAGATTTGAGCAACCATAAATCACGCAAAACATGTGAATGTTGAGTTTTTGATAGGATTCCTATATAGAAAAATCACTCCCTGCCCTCCAGCCGTATTTAGCGTGCAGTAATGACGTCATGTGCAAACAATCTATTAGCTGGAGATTTTAATTGTACCCTTGACCATACAGTTGATAGGAATCATGATGAACCCCACCCAAATTCAGCAGAAGCTCTTAAGAAGGTGATAACATTTCATTCGCTTGCAGATGTGAGGAGAGAATCTTTCCGTAAATGTAGGCAGTATACATGGGTGAAAATGAATTCCAATATAATATCGGGTGCTAGACTAGATAGAATATACGTTCAGATATGTAAAAGAGGAAAATTCTTCCTACACCAATTTATGATCATTATTATGTCTCTATCATAGTCTCAACATTGAACACTAAAAAAATCTATTCGGTATTTCAACAACAGTTTGTTGCAATATCGTTTTTGCATTTATGCACTTTCTTTTGGAGAGCTTTGAGAGACAGAGGAAGACAGAGTTTAAGTCCCTAAGTCAATGGTGGGACATTAATTCAAATTCAGTCCTTTTGTCAACAGTATGTAAAAAATAATACAAAAGAAATTCAGAAGAAAACTGAACAGCTGGAGCAAGAAATTATGAGATTGAATGGCTCCATAAGTGAAAGAGATGGAACAAGAAGTGCAGATTTGCTTGAACAACATGATTTTCTTTTGAAAAATTTATATGAAGAAAGCGATCAAGGAACAATTTATTTATTTATTTATTTATTTTTTGGTTTGGAAAGAAAGGTTCGAGAAAAGAAATTAATTAATCATCTTAAATTACCTGATGAAAGAGAGACAACAGAAAAGAGAGAAATTATTTCACCAGTTTTACCTTTTAATGAAGAACTTTATAGTGCTCAATCCTGTGATTCTGAGGCAATGGATGTTTTTCTTGGTGAAATTCCAAAATTGAGTGAAGATGAGAAGATAAAATTAGAAAAGCCACTTTCATTTGAAGAATTGAGTGCAGCTGTTAAACAAGAGTCTGCAGGACGATCTCCAGGACTGGATGGACTGACCTCTGAATTCTATAAGGCTTTGTGGTCATTGATTGGACCAGATTTTGGTGTGTTTCTTGAATGTAAAAAATCAAAAACTCTTCCTCTCAGTTGCAGAAGAGCTGTAATAACATTATTGCCAAAGAAAGGAGATTTAGGAGTTTTGAAGAACTGGTGTCCCATCTCCCTTTTAGGGATAGATTATAAGATTCTTAGAAAAAGGCACTAACAAATCGCTTGAAGAAGGTTATGGCTTCTATAATACATGAAGACCAGTCTTATTGGGTTTTTTGGGTATCATCAGCGTAACAGAGGAAGGAGATACCGTGTTTCTTAAAAATTGACCTCAGGGGAAGCATATACAAGGAAAATAAAATCGGTGCGAGAATGGAACGTTGGGGGACACCACACATAAGAGGAGCTGCATCCAAAGTAAATTCACCAATACCAATAGAGAACCTTCTGTTATTAAAATAGGATTGAAACTATTTAAGGGCATTACCCTGAATGCCCACCCAGTGCTCCAAACGAGAGAGCAGAACAGAGTGGTCAATAGTATCGAATACCAAACTCAAGTCTAACAGCGCTAACACAGCAGATTTGCCAGAGTCAATAAAATGTTGCTAAGAACTTTAACCAATGCCGTTTCTGTGGAATGTTTTTTCTTAAAACCTGATTGAAGTGAATGTGTGAATGTGTGATGATTATCAGGGCCAGAATAAATTCAGAAAAGCTGATAAAGACACAAAAGCTGTATTTTTGTTTAATCCAGTGTCTTTATGGTTACTTTCCCTGTGTAGGCTACATGTCAGCAGCTTTCTCTCCAGCGAACGTGATTATAACGCTATTGCCTGATGCTGATGTACAGACCAAACATTAAATCTGAGATAGTAATATATTTCTTTCTGTTTAGTTTCCTTAACTTTATATTGTGGCGCTGTGTTGTAATACTAGGGTTTTCCTCATACGTCATAGGATTCCTCTGCCATCAGGACATATAAAACGCTTAACACAGCTTAATGGACTAGTACAGTGATAAAAAAGGCCAAACTTGCACCTCATTTGTTATGTAGGTTATACTATATAGGCTCCAAAAAAGCAGATACTGGCAAAAACTTGGTTTGATGTTGAACGTTGATATTCACAATTTTTTTTTAATTGAAATTGCTCATGTTTTGAATTGAAATATTCACAGCTTTAATATACCACTTTGAGTTTTAGCCCATAAAAATGCAAGCCTTAAAAATACAATGCATCAAAATAAAAGCACAGTTAAAGGTGCAGTATGTAATAATTCTGTCTGCTAGAGGTTGCTAGAGGCCTATTCAAAACAAAGGCGTAGCTTGATGACGCCAAGTTTGAGAGCAGAATCTTGAGACATGGTCTTCACCTCAACGGACGGTGCAAAATAATAGGGATTGGACTCGGGAACAAATCATGTTCATGGATGTGATTATTAACATTACTGTTGTATGAAGCAGAGCAGGACCGAGTGTTGTGGGAGCTGAACAAGGCCACTGGAGCGATTGCGCAACACACACCCCACGAGCAGCGGAACTTTTATTATGACACAGTCACCGGCACCACTTCCACTTTTCTGGCCATGAGTGTGAGGTAACGCAGCTCTATTTATCATATTAGATACATTTTAAAACGTTGTATTTTCTTGTGTGTTATTTATTACATCTTACTGAGATATATGGACTTTAGTCACTTGACCAGGAAATGTAGGCCTTTAGTCACTTGACCAGGAAAAGGCATTCGACAGAGTCGACCATGGTTATCTTTTTAATGCCTTATCAGCTTTTGGATTTGGAGAACAGTTCATCTCATGGATTAAGATACTTTATACAGATGTTTACAACATGCTGAAGATAAATGGGATTTTAACAAGACCCTTTCCTGTGCATAGAGGTGTAAGACAAGGATGCAGTCTCTCAGGACTATTATATGTATTACTTATAGAACCTTTATTAATTGTTCTAAGAGAAAAGTTGCAAGGTATCTCAGTCCTCAATCCCAGTATATCAGAAACTGCTACAGTTAGGCTTATTGCCTATGCTGATGATGTTACAGTCATAATAAGATCTCAAGAAGATATCTGTCAAATGAGCAAGCATCTGGACTATTTTCAAAAAGCATCTTCAGCACAGGTAAATTGGAATAAAACAGAAATGTTACTTTGTGGTCAGTGGCAGGTAGAAGCTCCACCTCATCTCCCACAACAATGCCACTGGAATACAGAGGGATTGAAAATTATTTATTTTTTTGAACTCCACAATTTATGATGAAGAACTGGGATCGAGTAGTTGAAAAGATACTGGGATGATTAAAGAGATGAAGTTGGATTCAAACGCAGTTATCATATAGAGGCAGAGATTTAGTGGTAAACAATATAGCTGCTTCAATGTTGAGGAACCGACTGACTGTTTTAGATCCTCCAGCAGGACTTTAACAGTTGCTCTGGAAACATTTTGTGGAAACTTTTTCTGGGGAGGGCATCATTGACTTCATCCAGGCATACTAAATTTACCTGTGATTGAGGGTGGTCAAGGTCTCATTGATTTAACCTCTAAATGGAAAGCTATGAGATTACAATAGTCTCAAAAACTGCTATATATCACTGAACCGCAGCCATGGATTATGTTTGGTTTAGCAGTATTACGAGCTGTTAGTAAAATGCAACTTGACAGACAATTATGCCCAATGTCTAATAATGTAATCGAAAGTTTTGGTGTGAATGGGTTGTATCGATCTGTATTAAGAGCATGGAGTAAATTTAAGGTGGAAAGAGAGAGTCATTTTGGTCTCGAAGAACCACTTTTTTATAACTCGTGGTTATGTCGTCAATCTTATTTGCCAAATATTGAAATTAACAGTTTTATTTCATCTGGTGTTTTAAAAGTGATAGATTTAATTGACACAGAGCAAAATAAATGGTTTTCTGTTCAAGAAATTACTAAACAAATGAGAAGAAGGTCAGAGAGGATTGTGGAGAATGTTTTAAGAAAGTTAAAATCATCATTTCCTACATCATTGAATATGAATAGATTTTTTTGTTAGTGGTTCAAATCAATATTTTTTTTCCTGAAGTATTTGTTACACCACATAATTGTCAGGGAAATGGGGCTGTAAGGCAACTTTTTTCTTTGCGAGAGCTTCAACGTGTCCTTTTTAGAAAATAAGTGTCTTTTGTATTTAGCATGTGTGAAGTCAAGATTTTGTGAACATTTTAAGGATAAGATAGACACAAAATGGAGGAGTTGTCTATCTGTCCCTGATATACAATCACCTTCATGGCATTTGCTTTATAAAAATCCATTGCCAAAACGATCAGGAGAGTTACAATGACGTATCATGTATTGTGCATTAGCAGTGAAAATTTTCCTGTTTAAGTGTAACCTCAACATATCTTCAGTTTGCAAATTTTGTAATGTCAAGTCAAGTCAAGTCAAATTTATTTATATAGCGCTTTTACAATTGGTAATTGTTCAAAGCAGCTTTACATATTAGAAGCACAGAAAAAGGGAAGTGGTTAAAAATAAGCTGTACAACCAAGCGTGGAAATATGTAACATATACAAGATGGTGCTAGATTAAGCCAATGTCGGCTGACTCCCAGGGGTGGAAAAAAACCCCTAGGAGAAGAACACAGCGTGCTAGCACTAGGAAAAAAGTCCTAGGAGGGAAAAAACCCCTTGGAAGATATATATAATATATGTAAATGGATATGGAGATCAAAATCTGAATTATACATTTTTATTATAGAGATTAAAAATAGATTATATATAAATATGTGTAAGCGGATACGGGGATTAAAAATCTGAATTATAGATGCAGCCAGAACTGGGTCTGTAGGCCCATTGTCTCCTGGGCTACGTTGTAGTCAGGTCCAGACACAGGTTCTCCATCTGATCTGGATACGGCCTGGATCCAGCACCCGGCAAACCTCAGGATAAGCAGAGAGAGAGATATTAGCGTAGATGCCATTCTTATTCTGATGTACAGGTATATCTAGTGTTATAGGAAATGTTCTCGGTTCCGTCCGACCTAATTATTGCAGCGTAACAATCCTTTAACGGATTTGAAAAATTTTAATGTATTGATAATGTGTTTTGTGTATGCAAGAGCAAAGAGATGTGTTTTTAGTCTAAATTTAAACTGACAGAGTGTGTCTGCTTCCCGAACAATGCTAGGAAGATTGTTCCAGAGTTTAGGTGCTAAATAGGAAAAGGATCTTCCGCCTTCAGTTGATTTTGATATACTGGGTATTATCAACTGGCCTGAATTCTGAGATCGCAATAAACGTGAAGGACTATAATGCATTAAGAGCTCACTTAGGTACTGGGGAGCTAAACCATTTAGAGCTTTATAAGTAAGTAGCAAGATTTTAAAATCTATACGATGTTTAATAGGGAGCCAATGTAATGTTGACAGAACTGGGCTAATATGGTCATACTTTCTGGTTCTAGTAAGAAGTCTAGCTGCCGCATTTTGGACCAACTGTAGTTTGTTTAAAAGCCGAGCAGAACAACCACCCAGTAGAGCGTTACAATAATCTAGTCTTGAGGTCATGAATGCATGAACCAACTGTTCCGCATTTGTCATTGAGAGCATATGTCGTAATTTAGATATATTTTTTAGATGGAAGAAGGCGGTTTTACAGATACTAGAAACATGACTTTCAAATGAAAGATTGGTATCAAAGAGCACACCCAGGTTCCTAACTGAGGACGAAGGTTTAATGGAGCACCCGTCAAGTGTTAGAGAGTATTCAAGGTTTTTTCGTGAAGAAGTTTTTGGTCCAAAGATCAGGATATCAGTTTTTTCTGAATTTAATAATAAGAAATTTCTTGTCATCCAGTTTTTAATGTCAGCTATGCATTCTGTTAGTTTTGTGAATTTGTAGGTTTCGTCAGGGCGCGAGGAAATATAGAGCTGAGTATCGTCAGCGTAGCAGTGAAAACTAACACCATGCTTCCTAATTATCCTTCCTAAGGGCAGCATGTACAGAGTGAAAAGCAACGGTCCTAGTACTGAGCCTTGTGGTACTCCATATTTAACCTGTGATCGATACGACATCTCTTCATTAACTACTACAGACTGATAACGGTCAGATAAGTACGATTTGAACCATGCCAAAGCAATTCAACTAATGCCAATATAGTATTAATAATAATAGTTTTCAAGTCTTTTTAAAAGAATGTTATGATCGATAGTGTCAAAAGCAGCACTGAGATCTAATAACACTAAGAGAGGAATACAGCCACGATCGGATGATAAGAGTAGATCGTTTGTAACTCTAACGAGAGCAGTCTCAGTACTATGGTATGGTCTAAATCCTGACTGGAAATCCTCACAGATATTATTTCTTTCTAAAAAGGAGCACAGTTGTGTTGAAACTGCCTTTTCTAGTATCTTTGACAGAAAAGGTAGATTTGATATTGGCCTGTAATTTACTAAATCTCTCTGATCTAGTTGAGGTTTTTTAATAAGAGGTTTAATAATAGCCTGCTTAAAGGTTTTTGGCACGTATCCTAGTGTTAAGGATGAATTAATTATATCAAGAAGTGGACCTACGACCTCTGGAAGCATTTCTTTCAGTAGTTTAGTCGGCATTGGGTCTAACATACATGTTGTTGATTTTGATGATTTGATAATTTTAGATAATTCTTCTTCTCCTATAGTGGCAAATGATTCCAGTTTTACCTCAGGGACGCTACAGTGCACTGTCTGAAGCGAAACTGTAGACAGTTGCATGTTTTTAATTTTCTCTCTAATATTATCAATCTTGCAAGTAAAGAAGTTCATAAAATCATTACTGCTGTGCTCTATGGAAACGTCAGCAGTTGAATCTCTGTTTCTAGTTAATTTAGCCACTGTGTCAAATAAATACCTAGGATTATGTTTGTTTTCTATTAAGAGATTTGAAAAATAAGTAGATCTAGCATTTCTTATAGCCGTTCTGTACTCAGTCATTTTTTCTTTCCACGAAAGGCGAAAAACTTCTAGTTTTGTTTTCTTCCAACTACGTTCAGCTTTTCTAACAGCCCGAGTGTGCTCATCATACCACGGCGTTGGATTAGTTTCCTAATGTGCTGGAAAAGAGGGAGCCAATAGTTTCTGTTGCAGCATCGAGTTCTTCTAAGTTGTCAGGTATACTAAGGCGATGAAACTGCTCGGGGAGATTATTTATAAAGCAATCTTTAGTGGTAGACGTGATGGTTCTACAATATTTATGGCTGGGTGGTGGTTTTGCAGCCTTGGCTAATTGTATTATACACGAGACTAGATAATGATCTGATATATCATCGCTCTGCTGTAGAATTTCAACAGCATCAATATCAATTCCATGCGACAGTATTAGATCTAGGGTATGATTACAACAGTGAGTGGGTCCTGACACGTGTTGTCTAACTCCAGTAGAGTTTAAAATGTCTGCAAATGCCAATCCAAATGCGTCTTTATTATTATCTACATGGATATTAAAATCACCAACAACAAGGACTTTATCTGCAGCCAGTACTCTGATAGGAAATCAGCAAATTCTTTGATAAAGTCAATATGGTTAAGTCAGTATGGTTAAACACATAGAAAAATGCATTTGTCAGCTGTGTGACATGTTTCAGTGAATAGCTCGTGTCCGGAGCTTTACGGAGAGACCAAACTCGACGGATCAGAAAGGCATAGACAAGAAGTTATGGTTTACAGACAGAATTCCACTATTAAAATGCACACTAGCACAAATACACTCATTTAAACACTAGGAAACATGCATAGGCCCTAAAATATATGAAATATATATTTCAGCATAGTGGTAATTTATACAGTTAAAAATGTATGATTGTGTGTTTCTGTGTGCGTGTTTTTGTGTGTCCCTGTGTGTGTGGGGTGTTGGAATGTGGATCTGGTCAGTCACTGGGGGGGTGCTCCTTTTGAAGTCACCAAAGTGAGGAAGTTGCCGTTTTCTGTTTACCCTCACAGGTCCACAAACCTGCCGAAAGTCACAGTCATCCGGAGCCGAGTTAGTGATTAACAAACAAAGTTCATCAGGTTAAAAGTGTTCTGAAAACTCCAAAGTTTATTGACTCTGGACGGATCCATCCAGACGTTACAGTCCCCCTTTCAGCCAACGAAGTTCCTGTGCGGACTTCGTTGGACGTTAACCAAGTTTGATGGCACATGGATCCGGATGGTCACGCAGCAGGTGGTTCCTACTGGTCCTTGAGGAAGGGCAGATAGGCACTTGTCCGTGGATTCTTGCATCCCTTTGGTCCCTTTGGATAGGATGAAGGCCAGGCCCAGGGCGAGTGCGTACTTGATTGCCATGGAGAGGCAACGGATTGTGTTGGCAGCAGTCCAAGCTCAGGCTCTAGGTGAGCTGGTCAGGACAGGCAGTCGTGAGAATGCTTGGAGGGCTGCATCGATGGGGGTACTGTCACTTAGCTGGGACCCCCTTTTGTCAATCCTAAGTTCCAGTCCTGGATCTAAGGCGTGATGGTGATTCCTGGAGGAGGATGGGATTTCCAGTTCTGACTGGTCCTCTTTGCTTGAGAGACAGTGCACTGCCAGATGGCTGCGATGAAAGGTGGAACTCAGGGGTACCTGGATCCTCTTACTTGGATTGGGCAGGCTGACACGAGTGGCGGTGTTGTACTGATTGTAGATTAGGATGGCAGCATGAGTGGGGGTGTGGATGAGTAGTCGATCACCCACAATCTCGGCTTGTGTTTCGATGATTGGGGTGCGAGGCTTGGCCGGGCAGCGTGTGTCGCTGGTCATGGGCTGCAACCGGCCCATTCCTTCAGTGTGGTTTCTGAGGAAGAGCTGGTTTGGGCAGAAGTACTGAAAGTCTTTGGTGAAACTACACCTGCTAAAGTGGGGAGCTGGGCACAGCCGTGGGTTGCTGTTGTGGTAGGCTACCGCAACTGAGGTGTGTTTCTTGGCATGGGTGTTACGTTGCTGCCACCTGACATTGACCGGGTCTTTGGGTCTGCCAGTAGCAAAGTCCAGCACAGTTTGTGTAGGATACTGAGGAATCCTATTCATAGCCACTCTGTCCATAGAGAAGCTAATTTCTCGTAGCAGGTCTGTCAACAGAGCTATAACCAGCTGATTTTGGGCAAAGTCATTCTGGAGGACTGTAAACAGTTGCTTCCTTGAGTTCGCCGTTTGGATCAGCAGGAAACTGTGAGTATAGAGAACCGCCACAATACTTTTCCAGGATTTGCAGGTGGTTTGCAGGGTTTGGCTCTGTGTTGTGAGTTGCTTTCTCAGTTGTAGGCGGAGCTTGTTGTGATGCTGATGAGGGGAGCAGGCTGTGATGAGACTCAAGTCTCCTGGTTGGTATCCTGCCGTGCCATCAGTAGTTCCGTGGGGAACACCTGAGTTGACTCCTGTATGGTGTCTGTGATGGCCATGAGCATCAGATGAGATTTTACAGTCCAGTCTTTCTGGTCGACTGACCGTGGAAACGTGACTCCTCTGCGTTGCAGTGGAGCTCTGTGATTTGGGTTTACAGTTTGGACTTGACAGCAAACCTGACATTCTCTGACATACTCTGCCACATCTTTCTGCCACATCTGCATGCTGGGCCAGTACGGCACTTGTTCCAACTTCTCATAAATAGTTCTGGTGCCATGGTGTTTGGCGCATGGTGTGTCGTGGGTGTATATCCGTTCACCCCCTTTTTGGCCCTGTGGCAGTACAAGCTTTGGCGCTGTGAAGACATCAGGGACATATTTTAGAAAGTTCACTCCCACACGCAGCATGTGGTTGGTCTCATGTAGTCGTTTGTGGCCAGGAACCGTCATGGGACCAGATGCCGTGAACGGGAGGTTGGAGGGGTATGAGTGGTGGTGCAAAACATTTCGCATGGAAGTGTTGGCAAGTTTGGTTGTCAATGGCAGTAAGGCGGGAAATATTGCAGGAACAGTCCGCTGGCTGCGGGTTGTTGTTGTCACACTAAGGGTGGGTGAATGGGGTGGGTGTGACCATAGCTTGTTATGCAGGGTGCCAGTCTTGGTCGCTGTTGTTGGGGTACCATTATCTCAAGTGTCAATGCTGGTGTGCTGTCATAGCCGTTTTGGCAGGCAGCTGAATCTCCGCTCTGTGCAGACTTGTGCTTTCTGGCACGTCGTGGCAGTGGAACTTGCTGGTTTGACTTCCTGAAGTCGATGGTGAGTCGCCACTTGCTGTCTGGTTTGACAATGGACCAGGTAGGGACTGAATAGGTGCTGTTGCATGGGCAGATAAAACCTTTTCTTTCTGTTGAATAAACAAACTCCTGCACTGGTTCATGTGGGGCGATGTGACCTTCGTACTACCTGATGAAGGTGGGAGGAGCATTTGGGTGTGTTGCACTATGCACTGTGTGAAGTTTAGTGAGACCACAGCATAAAAGGTCTTTGTCAAACGCACTTTGAATTTGTGCAAGACGTTTCTAAGTCTTTGACAGTCTGCGTCATTCTTTAGGGCACTTGCATCTTTCTGGATCTGTTGGCCTTTAGGCTCAAACCTTGGGAACGGCTCCTCTGTTGTGGTGTTAGCTGTCAGGTTGGCTGTCAGAGGTGTAGCGCTTTCCTGAGTTTCACAGGCAGGCTGGTTAGCGACTGTGGGTACAGCGAGGTGTTGGTCCTCCATAAGCTCCATTCTGCGCACCTGTTTGGTGGGTACCAGTTTGATGGGAGTGATGGAGATGCTCTTGAAGGATGCCGTGAAGCTTGTGTTCCTTCTGGGACCATGGCAGCTGGTATGAAGTTAATGACTGTTAACCTGAGTTTAAAGTCATAGGGGCCGTGGTCCACATTCTAGATGGTAGGCTTTGGGAATGCTGATGTCTGCGACCATGCATTCGTTGAGCCAGCTGTGAACTACGTAGGGTGACACTTCAGTTAGCGGTGTGGCTTTTAGAGCAAGTTCAAGTTCCACGCCTTCAGGTGAAAGTGTGAAAGAGCCCAGCATGTGGCTTAGGGTTTGACCACATTGCCTGTTGAGCCAAACAGCACCCCCTTTGGTGTAAGGTGGTACTACAATTTCCTGTGTGTGGAGCCAAACAGCACCACCTTTGGTGTAAGGTGGTACTACAATTTCCTGTATGTTGATCCAAACAGCACCCCCTTCGGTGTAAGGTGGTACTACAGGTTCCTGTATGTTGATCAGGATGCAGACCTGTTGGATAGTCTGGCCTGACAGGAAGTTGGCAGTGTTGACAGGAACAACAGGAAGCTGTACAGTCATCGGGGCCCACAACAACGCATTTGCACTGTCCGTATGAGCATTAGAGTGCATCAGTAGGTCTGGAAGGACCAGGAAGTGATGGGTTAAATGCCGGTTGTTCGATTTGAAGTTCAAAACGCAGATGTCCTTGACAGTCATCATGGTTGGATGACGAAAGTCTAGTGGAAAGTGTGTTTGCTTGTTGACAAATGGGAGGTCCGGTGTTCCTTCACTGAGAGCACTTAACAGCGTGTGGCTGAAGGCTGAGTTGTCTGCCCACAGTGTGAGAATAATGTCTGTTGTAGTTACATCATTCAGCTGTGAGTCTGTCGTGACCTTGGAGCAGAGAGAGTTACAGTCTATGGTGAGTTGAAGTACACCGGGTGGCGGACTTGAACTGTGCTCTGAGCCGGGGTTCCCGCGGTTAGCTGGGAGATTTCCCGCGACCTCTGTGAACTGACCGTCTGGCTCAGGTGGTCTGGGTGACTGGGAAGGCAGAAGTTCACACACTTGAGCCCAGATTTTCAGCGGTCTGGCATTAAATAAGGGCTCAAAACAGTCTAGCAGGTCTTTGTGAATGAAACAGGGAAACGTGTCCATTTGCTCTACACACACCGGAGGTGCCAGGCTCACTCGACCAATGGTGTGGTGCATGGGAGCTGTGTGTTCAAGGTGCACCTCATTTGGACTGTGCGACTGCACATTCAGCTCACATCTTTGTGACTTGAGAGTCTGGCTTTGTCTTTCAGCTTCATTTCTCAGTCTTTCAAAAAGGTAAGGACAGGTTTCTGGGCAGTGGTCGGAGACTGTGTAACTGGTTTGATTTTCTACAGTCTTTTCAGGAGCAGTGTTCTGCTTGGAGTGAGCTTTGTCAACCAAGTTTTGCAGCTGCTGAGTAGACATACTGCGTGAGCAGGCCAAGGCTGCCAGGTGATCACTCACCGCAGGGTGCAGCTCTCGGAGAAGCAGAGTGTTGAAGATGAAATCTTCCTCCCTCGCTGGCTGACCACGTGCTCTAAAGTAGGCCATTTGCAGTCGGCTGTAGCAAGTGTATGGGTTTTTCAGTCTGCCCCGCTTTAGCCGGAGGGCGCTCTGTGCACTTTTAGTCCACAAATGCCAATGCTAAAGAAGAATAGGCAATCCAGGAAATAACTGAACTAACAGAGGCCAGAGATCGCTAACTATGGCTATTCAAAACACTTTCCAAGACAATAAATACACGATTGAGGCGATGTATGCATGTATTGACTGAATTTGCCTCTGAATAGCGCTGACTCCGTGGGCGTGGCCGCATTAGTGGATAATGAGCTGAATCAAGGACTTCTGACATGGCTCTCTTTTCATACAGATTACATAAACACAGAAGGTTTGTTTTTGATTTGACTTACACCATTTAAAACCTGACATTTCAATGTTTCTTTAGACGTCTAATAGAACGTCTGTAGAAGTCTAATTTTTTTGTGATTAGTATTCACTAAGTTACAGTTCATTTTCTGAGAACTATCAGATTGGACTTAGTTCAGAGGGAGACGAGAGATCACGCATCATGTTTTCTTTATTTTACAAAAAGCACAACATTTTGTTTTTACTCTGAGTGTACACAAATAAAAGAAGATATTCCACAGATTAAAATGGTGTATAGCTCTTAATTGTATGTGCAACATTGACAGAGTATTTTGAGTCTCTTTCACACTGGTTAGAAAAGAAACGCGAGGGCCAGAGGGAGTTAAAGCCTCACGAACTTGGCCTCTGTGGCTCCCTCCGATTGCCACCAGAGGGCTCCCTCACCTGAGTACTAACTTTATAATGGACTATATTTCCCATAACCCCGTACCTGGTCTGATTACACACACACCTGATCCCCATCATCCAGACTATTTGAGCTCACGCACACATTTCCACATTGCGAAGTCTTGTTTTGCCCCGGCTGACACTACTGAGAGTTTTTCCCTGTTATCTGTACTCTTGTGTATGACCTTGGACTGTTTATCATTATCGTGTTTGTTTGCTGCCTGTCCTGTTGATTCCCTGCCTGTGATTTGGATTACTCTGCCTTGTCTGCCGCTGACCCTTTGCTTGTCCCCGTTTACGATTCATCTCTGCCTTGGACATTGTTACTGCTGGTGTTTGACCCTTGCCTGTACGACTACGATTGTTTTAATAAAGCTGCACATGGATCCCATTGAGTCTGCCGCCTCGTCACAGAACACTTTGCCAGACCAAGATCCAGCGGCCATCTATCGTCTGTCTATGGAGGTTTCTACTCAAGCCAGCGTTCTAGCCGTCCATCAACAGCAACTTACTCATCTTACTGCTGTTACCGAGGAGCTAGTGAAGACGCTACAAAGCATTTGACTCTCCAGCGCTGACGTAAGTCCGCCATTATCCATGCCATCCACTGCCCCGGCACCCAGCACTCACACCACTACAAACCCGAGTCTAGCCTTCCCTGAGAAATATGATGGCTCACCAGCAAGATGCAAGGGGTTTCTGCTGCAATGCTCATTGTTTATATCTCAACAACCCACTCTTTACACCACTGATGAGAGTTGCATCACCTTTGTGTGTTCCCTGTTAATGGGTAAAGCCTTGGAATGGGCCACTATGGTGTAGAATAACAGCCAATCAACAACCTAATTCGTTCACGACACCCTCAGAGAAATGCTCCGTCATTCCCTACCACCACTTTGCCAATGCAAGATTCGGAACCTATGCAAATCGGTTACACTCACCTCTCTTCTGAGGAGAGAGAAAGATGTGTCCAGCAACGTCTTTGCCTCTATTGTGGTCAACCCGGTCATTTGAGAGCTTCATGTCCCACTCGACCCACAATAATCGTAAATGAGAATCAAACAGGTTCAGCAACAGGCAGACAATCCGTATAGAAAACGCACCATGGCAAAACCAGACCTCGCAATGAGGGTGAGGTTGAGTGTGGCTTAAGTAGTCCAGGTAATGCATCTCAGCTGGGTGTGGTAATTAGTCCAAGGTATGTGGCAGATGGGAAATGTAGTGCGTGTGTGAATGTGAGTGTATGTGTGTGTGTTAGTATTCAGGAGAGGGTGCCCTCCGATGGTCAGAGGAGGGAATAACGGAGTTCGTCTCCTTGACAGGAACGTCCTCACTTTGATAGCAAAACAAACCTGTGTGTGTGTGTGTGTAGAATAGCTAAAATTTGGAACAACATGGGAAAAGTAAGTAAATTATGACAGAATTTTCATTTTTTGCCGAATTATTTAAAGTGAGCTTTATTCTTATTCCGCTATATGTACAGACATAAAATGGAGAGAAAAGCTGTGCCTCACAAGACCAAGGAGTTACATATACACACAGCCTATATAAAGGTTAGTTAATCTAAGTAAAAATGTACACTGAATTACGGCCATATAACAACATGTAGTGCAGACTGTGCAAAAGAAACAGTGCAAACGGAAACAGTGCAAGAGGACATTTAAAAGACATGGGGACAATAACACTTAGTATATATAATTATATGAAAGAGACAGATTCACATTATTAAAAATACAAATAGAAGAGACATAAGTGCTTCAGACAATTTAATGTATGTAGTGTTTGGATGCAGTCAATAATTATAATAAATATAGCTGCAAGCAGCAATTACGGGGCCAAGCACAAAAACGGCACAATAAGCCAGCCAACATGGCTGTGAGCTAAAATATGATAAAAAATGAGTATATACTGGTTTATCACTTTCGACCAATAGATGGCGCTGTGATAAAATTAATGTGTTATGGTCAGAGAGAGGTGACGATGACACTTTGGTGTCAATATGTTAAAGCATTGCAGAGATACAGCTTCAAGAGTCGTTTTTGCATCATGCCTCAAATTTGTTGCTCCGGCATACGAAAGCTGTTTGATGTACCGACTTGAAATCCATAAGTTTTTGTCAGCATGGTCTGAAGATGATACGGTTCAGTTTTTGTGAAAATTGGATCAACAGTCTAGGAGGAGTTCGAAAAAGTAGGTTTTTAAAGAAAAACAATATGGCGGACAGGAAGGTTAAGTCGACTATGGCAAATTTGATATCTATGTTCTCAGAATGACCCAAGGAATCTACTGAGACCAGTTCCAAAGTTAGTCAAAAGTTATTAGCATTTTTGTAAATTCTGTTATAACTTTTAACCACAAGGTGGCGCAGTGTCAAAACACTGCATGTTGCCTCAGGTCATGCTTGTGATGACATGTACCAAGTTTGGACTGAATACGATAAAGCATTGCGCAGATACAGCCTTACATCTATTTTTGCAAGCACTACGTACAACTCGTTCGCGTGATTTTCAAAAACGGTTTGAGGAATCGACTTGAATTCCATAACTTTTTGTTGGCATGGTCTAGTCCAATTTTCGTGAAAATCGGAGTAACAGCCTAGGAGTAGTTCGAAAAAGTAGGTTTTTCAGAAAATTCTAAATGGCGGAAAAATGTTCATGATGGAAAATTGTCATGACAATTTTATAGTTGCATTCGATTCGTCATGACCCAAGGAATCAGTGGAAAAAATTTGTTTCTAACCCTTACGGTTCAAAAGTTATTAACATAAACATGAGTGCAAATTTGGACACTTGGTGGCGCTAGAGGGATTGAGTTAAAGACTCCAAATTTGCTATGGACACAGTTCAGACTGTCCTCTAACTGTGTGCCAAATTTCACAACTTTTTACCATACGGTACTATGGGCTGCCATAGACTCAAAAGCGGAAGAAGAAGAAGAAGAAGAAGAATCAAAAATAAAAAGAAATCTAACAATTACAATGTAACTTTATTTTCTATAGCGCCTTTAAAAGTAGCATCTCAAAGCGCTTCACAGAATAAAAAAAGGAAGCCTACAATTATACAAACAATACTTTAAAATAAGTAAGATTAATAAAAACACACCAAATGAGAACATACTATCAAAAAAGTAAATAAAAAAAAAAAAATCTATTTTAATATAATCAAGTAAAAGCTACCCTAAAGAAATAAGCTTTAAGGGAGGATTTAAAAACACGAAGGGATTCAGCTTGCCTAATTCGAGCAGACAAGGAATTCCAAAGTCTTGGAGCGACTGAAGAAAATGCCCTATCACCCATAGATTTTAAACGGGTATGTGGGACGATTAAAAGGCCATTTTACGAAGAGCGGAGAGCACACACAGGTGTGTAGGGGGCTAAAATCTCAGTAAGATAGTGAGGAGCCAAACCATTCAAAGCTTTGTAGGTAAGCATGAGAACTTTAAAATCAATCCGAAATCTGACAGGGAGCCAATGTAAAGACTCCAAGACTGGAGTGATGTGATCCCTTGTCCTGGTTCCAGACAGGATTTGGGCGGCTGAATTTTTAACCAGCTGTAATTTATTTAGGGTAGCATTTGAGACCCCTACCAGCAAAGCATTACAATAATCAATGCGAGAAAACACAAAGATATTGATCAGCTTTTCAGCCACCGGGAGTGACAGCATAGGACGCAATTTGGCAATGTTTTTAGATGAAAGAATGATGTCTTTACAGTGTTCTGAACATGGGGAACAAATGTTAACTCCCTTGGGTCAGCGGTCACGATACCACCTCGGTTTTTTTTCTTACCAGTGTGAAAGAGACTAAAAATACTCCGTCAATGTTGCACATGCAATTAAGAGTTATACACCATTTTAATCTGTGGAATATCTTCTTTTATTTGTGTACACTCAGAGTAAAAACTAAATGTTGTGCTTTTTGTAAAATAAAGAAACTAACATGATGCGTGAACTAACATGATGCGTGAACGAAGTCCAATCTGATAGTTCTCAGAAAATGAACTGTAACTTAATAATCACAAAAAATATGTGATTTATGTCTAAAGAAACATTGAAATGTCAGGTTTTAAATCGTGTAAGTCAAATAGAAAACAAAAATTCTGTGTTTATGTAATCTGTATGAAAAAGAGTATACATGTATACATCGTCTCAATCATGTATTTATTGTCTTGAAAAGTGTTTATCTCCATATTATGGCGATCTCTGGAAGCCTCTGTTAGTCCCTGAAGAGTCACATGGTTGTTCTTCTTTTAGGAGGCATTTGTGGACTAAATGTGCACAGAGCGCCCTCCGGCTGCAAGTATGAATTGAAAACACAGTATCCAGTATCCACACTGCTTCATGAAGCATCAGAGCACAAATGAATCAGTGTATCGAATCATCAACTGCCAACGGCTGAAATCATGTGACTTTGGCGCTCCGAACAGCAGATTCGATACACTGATTAATTTGTGCTCCGTTTTGTTTTGTTTTGTTTTCTGTTTTGAAATCGGCCATCACTAAATAAGTCATTATTTTGCTTTTTTGGCGCACCAAAAATATTCTCGACGCTTTATAATATTAATATTGAACCACTGTACTCACATGAACTGATTTAAATGTGTTTTTAGTACCTTCATGGATCTTGAGAGAGGAAGTGTCATTGCTCCCTATGAAGGCCTCATGGAGCCATCGGATTTAACTAAAATATCTTAATTTGTGTTCCGAAGATGAACAAAGGTCTTATGGGTGTGGAACGGCATGAGGGTAAGTAATAAATGACACAATTTTCATTTCTGGGTGAACTAACCCTTTAAAGTTAAAGACCCAGCCTTACGTACAAGATGGCGGAACAAGCCGCGTGGGAGTGTTGTGTGTGAGTTGTGAGTTGTCTGAGTTAATTTCTCATTTGTGACTGAGGCTTTTAGACTGTTTTTGCAAATTGTTGGGTCAAAGTACCTTACTACACCCTGTTAATAGCAACAAAGTGTGATCATAAATCTTGCAATTTATGGTCTAAAGCACACCAGTTAGTGCTTTGTACCGTATACTGGATTTTATATCAAGTGCAACTTGCATTATTTACGGCTTTTGCGGCTCTGGACAGCATGGATTATCCTACCTTGTTGGATTGTGGAAGTTATTTTATCGGGCAGAGCTGTCAGTAAACTGTATGATCTTTATGGATACAAATTCTTCAAGTTGAAGGGAAGTGCTTCTTTTTTGCCTCTAGCGGTGCTCTATGTTTTTATTTTCATTGCTTTAGACCTTGCTGGTCTTTATTCTATTTTTTTTTCCATAGCATCGCTTCACTGTATCCATCTTCCTGCTTACATCTGATGTCAAGTCCAGCCCAGCTAGAGTGAATAACTGGTGTGGGTTTTCTACAAAGTGGATTGGGATCCGCCTCTGCACTCACATACTTAACAATGGAGGGCATTATTGGTGCTTTTGGAGAAAAGACAAAGGGGTTGGCTCGAATGCTGTGGTTTTTTGTTGCATTGTGCCTATCTAACCATCTTTGTATTGAAGGTGGTTTTCACAGGTTTGACAACTCTTTTTTATTGACTCCACTCGTGATCACAGCACATCGAGGAACATCTGTATCTGGATTTGCACCAGAGGTGCCGTGTGCCAGACTGTCTTCTATACTCCAGTCCTGTTTTTGCACTGTAGACCTGGTCCGTTTGATTAGTGTTAAGGCTCTCCAGGATAATTTTACAAATTTTATAAGTGACCACTGGCATTTTAAAATAGTAGAGACAAAATCTAAAGATTATAATATTAAATTGTTTAGGAAGAGGTGTTTGATTGTGTTATTACTTTTGATCTCTGGAAATGTTCAACCGAATCCAGGCCCAATTTCTGCCTCAAGTTTTGAAACACCTGCAGATTTTAAATCAAGGTATGGACTTGGTTTTATTCATTTGAATGTTAGGAGTCTAATCTCTAAAATGGATATGGTTCATATTTGGGCACAATCAACTGATGCAGATGTGATTGTTCTGACTGAAACTTGGCTGAACAAATCTGTTTTAGACAGGGATATTTGTATTAATGGTTATAATGTATATAGGGCTGACCGACCAAAAAGGGGTGGAGGCGTAGCAGTTTTTATAAAACAAAAGTTTCATGTTAAGGTATTACTTTCTAAATCGGTGAGTAAACTATTTGAATTTTTAGCTCTCGAACTTGAGGTTTCTAAATCTCTAAGCATTACAGTTGTTGGCTGCTATAGGACACCATCTGCTGATAGTAATGCACTCTCTTCTTTATTCCAACTCTTTTCAGATCTTGACGCTAAAGAATTGATAGTTCTTGGTGATTTAAACTGGAATTGGTTGCGTTCAACAACTGATGAATTTAAAACCTATTGCGATGCATTGAATCTTTTTCAGATTGTTGACAGTCCCACTAGACCGAATCTAAAATGTCCAGAAAAATCATCCCTAATAGATTTAATTTTAACAAATGTTCCGTACAAGTATTCAACCGTGTCTATATTTGCGAATGACATTAGTGACCACTGTGTCATCGCAACGGTTAGAAATACTAAAATACCTAAAAACAAACCACGCATAATAACCAAGCGTGACATGAAACATTTCTCAGAACAAGGGTTCCTACACGATTTGAAGAATTTGGAGTGGGAACAAATTAATTTAATCCCTGACCTTGAAATAGCCTGGGAATTATTTTATGCTAGTTTTTCTGCCTTAGTCAATAAGCATGCTCCCCTCAAAAGGTACAGGGTGAAGGGTCGAAATAATGCATGGTTTTCTCCTCTTTTATCAAATATGCTGCATGAGCGCAACCTGGCATGGGCAAAGGCTAGGAAAACAGATTTAAATTCAGACTGGCTTGATTTTAGGCGACTGCGTAACGCATGTACGGTTGCAGTCAGAAAAGCCAAAACTGAGCACTTCCTTATGCAAACATCAAAAAACCTAAACAACTCATCAACATTTTGGAAAACTGTTAAATCGTTAACTGAAAATAATAAAGGTATAGAACTTCCATCATGTATTAAGAAGGACTCTCATACAATCATTGATAAAGTAAAAGTGCTTAATTGTTTTAATGATCACTTCATAGCTGCAGGTTTTTTGTTTGAGTCAAGTAATGGTGCTCATGTAAATCCTGTTAATGTTCAGTCAGAGAGTATTGTGTCTAGTCAATCATTCAGCTTTTCACCAATTTAAATTTTTGAGGTGTGCAAAGCCCTTAAATCTTTAGATGTTTCAAAATCGGCAGGGCCTGATAAATTGGAACCTTACTTTTTAAAGTTAGCAGCTGATTTTATTGCCCCACCTCTGGCTCATATTTTTAATCTTTCACTTGTCTCAAATGAAATTCCACTTATATGGAAATCAGCTTTTGTTTTTCCCCTGTTTAAAGGTGGAGATCCCACACACCTAAACAATTACAGGCCCATTTCCAAGCTGTCTGTCCTGGCCAAAGTCCTTGAAACATTTGTCAATAATCAATTGAAGGACTTTCTTTTTGTTAATAATATTCTCTCCGATTTTCAGTCTGGTTTTAGAAAACAACATAGTACAACCACGGCAGCCTTAAAAGTACTAAATGATTTTATTGAATCTGTTGATAACAAGAAACACTGTGCAGCCTTATTCATTGATCTATCGAAAGCGTTTGACACCGTTGATCATACCTTACTGATGCAACGACTCGTCAGTATTGGATTATCTAAACATGCTATTGATTGGTTTAATAACTATCTTTCAAATAGAACTCAATGTGTTCAGGCAGAAGGTTTTATCTCCTGTTCACTCAATGTAACTAAAGGTGTGCCGCAGGGGTCAGTCCTAGGTCCACTTCTATTTACACTATATATAAATAATATTGATCAAAACGTTCATAATGCAAATGTTCACTGTTTTGCTGACGATACAGTTATATATAGTTCAGCATATACACCCATTCTGGCTCTCTCTCAATTACAGCTTGCTTTTAATATTGTCCAGCATAACTTACTTGATCTGAAATTGGTTTTAAATGCTGATAAAACAAAGTTCATGTTGTTTTCTAAATCAAAAACAATCCCTAATGATCTTCTTTCTATTACTACTTCCCAAGGTTCAAAGATTGAGTTTGTGACTATAGGTATCTCGGGATTTTAATTGATGATGCTCTTTCCTTTGGCCCTAATGTTCAGCAATTGGTGAAAAGACTGAAAGTGAAATTGGGTTTTTATTTTAAAATTAAATCCTGCCTTTCCTTTGAGGCTAAAAAGAGGCTTGTTGCTGCCACTTTTATGTCTGTACTGGACTATGGTGATGTTATATATATGCATGCATCTTCTCAGTGTTTACATGCTTTAGACACTGTATATCATGGTGCACTAAGGTTCATAACAAATCTTAAATCTCTCACTCATCATTGTGTGTTGTATGCTCGGGTTGGATGGTCTGCTTTGTCCATCCGTAGACTAAAACACTGGCATATTTTTATTTATAAATCTATTCTGGGTTTACTTCCTTCATACCTTCATATGTACATCAGTAAAAAACATGTTGGTAGTTATAGCCTTCGGTCCCAGGAATTCTTCTTTCTGTCTGTTCCAGTGGTACGAACTGAATTAGGGAAGAAGGCATTTAAATTTGCTGCTCCCTCTGCTTGGAACAATTTGCAATTGACATTGAAACTTAAGGAGTTGGTTTCACTGGATATTTTTAAAGTGATGTTAAATGATTTGGAGACCGAAACAATGGTTTGTAGATGTTTTGATTAGTTATGCATGTGTTTAAATATGTATGTATGGATGTTATCTGTTAAACCCACGCGAAATGTGTTGTCACTCTTGGCCAGGACGCTCTTGTAAAAGAGATTCTTAATCTCAATGTGCTTCTTTTCCTGGTAAAATAAAGGTTATAATAATAATAATAACGTATCTGGTAGGGTGAACCAATGAGCATTACCTCCGTCTTGTCACTGTTCAGACACAAGAAATTTCCAGACATCCATTTTTTTTTATCTTAGAAGTACATTGAGAGAGAAAAGACAGCCACATTAGCATCAGGTTTTGAATGTACATAAAACCTGAGTGTCATCTGCATAAAAGTGAAAGTTGAGATCAAGTGATCTTAAAAGTTGACCCAATGGATAAATGTAAATGCTAAAAAGTAAAGGGCTCAAAATTGATGCTTGAGGAACACCAGATTTCACAACACCAATATCAGACTTGCAACCACCCATAGTAATGAACTGCTTTCGATCTGAGAGATAAGACTCAAACCAGCTTAGTGCATTCCCAGAAAAACCAAAGACAGACTCTAACAGAGTAAGTAAAATTGAATGATCAACAGTGTCGAATGCGGCATTGCAACAAGAAGAATCAAGATAGAAAGACAGCCAAGATGATTGATTGTGTTTTAGGTTTTGTAAACCTTCCCCCTTTCTCTTTTTTTTTTTTTTACACTAAATCACAGACCTGGTGCTCAGATAATGTGCGCTCAAAGGCCGTTATCAGTTTCGAATCTGCCTTCAAGCTTCAAAGGCATTCCAAGGGGGAGGTATGAATCTATGAAGGTAATATGATGCCGTAAAGACTTGCATGTGCAGGGTAAGATTTGTGAAAGTGTAGGGGAGTGTGGGACACAAACTAACGTGAGGCTAGTTGTAACACACAGTTTAAAAGATTCCACACATGCCAGCTGTCACAGAACAGAAGGCAGCAGACAGGTAAGTAATAACAGAGTTTATTTCACAGGTTGAGAATATAACAGGATCAGGAAGCAGCAATGGTAAGTATAGCAGTTCAAGTGAATCAATGGATGACTTAGCTGATGAGTAACTAGAGTATCTCATGGCAGGTGAACAAAGACAAACAGGACGGGCACACAAAGGGCTGGGAGCAGGCGACAGAAGATTGACTGAAGATCAGTTACATGGCAGCAGGTAAGTCCACAGGTGAGCAGCAGGTAAGGAATCGGTACATGTGTGTGTAGACGATACCAGATAATGGAGTGCAGGTTCTGTGAGCCTTTATGGAGTGCGATGATGAGGTGCAGGTGTTATGAATTAGTATTCCGGGGTGAGTGAACGATTGGGATGGTCTTGTGATGATGGACTGATTGGTGTCTGTGATGGTTGCAACTCTGTGACACCAGCATGACAAAACTTACTGTATTTACTAATTGCCATATCAAAACTAGAGAGAGAAAAAAGTGCCAATATTCAAAAATCTTTGGAAGATATTTGAAAGATATCGCTGAACATTTATTTAGCCATAGCAAATGCAAATTTCTGACTGATGATATTTTTTGCATCTCAGTTTTTAGTGTTTATTTAAAATGAGACAAATCTGCTATTTTTAAATCTCCAATCTGTTATTTAGATAGTTTAGTTCTTTAATGCTTATCTAACTAGCAGAAGACACTAGCCGGGTTTAAATCCCAGTTGCGCAGATGGGGCACGTTCACAGTGTGCCCCGTTATTAACTGCGCTGTTATATGACGTTAGCAATTTTCACATTAATAACTTTTATGAATTCTATCGAGAAACCACAAGAAAAAGGTGAGTTAAGACAGAGAGTCAATGTTCAGTGTTAAGAAATTATTGTTTAAATAAATGTAAAGCATTCTGGCTCGTCTACTGTGTCCCATTATGTGGGAGCTGTGTGTGGAGGGAGTGTGTTCGTCTCTGTTTTTATGAATGTCTGAATGCATTTATGCATCAGTTTGCCCACATTGTTTTAAACTATGCTGTATAGCTGTGTTTTGTCTGTGCTAATTGTCATTCTCCAAACTCCAAAATGTATTTTTAATTATTATTAAAAAAAAAAAAAATTATTTTATATGAAAAAGTTTTTCATTAGATCAAATAACATTTTAAGCTGTCATTTACAAATAGGTTGTGCCCCGCTCTCCCCTACAGAAAAATGCAAGATTATGTGCAAAATGTGCAAGAGAAGTTTTGTAAAGGTGTAAATCGTGTTTCAAAAGTAAGAAAATTGATTAGCAGCATTTTACTGTTTTTTTGTAAGTGTAATTCATGTATTGTGAAACTGCATCTTCATGCTAACGTGAAATAAATATGATCTGTATTCTTCTGATTTCTGATTTTTGTCGTGCTTATACTTTTGGCATGTTTTCTTTGCCAAAATACAGCTAAAAGTATTGCACTCCAGCGAACAGTGATTTGCAAGCGCAAACAGTTTAAAAAAATGCCAATGGATTGACTGTGTAGATCTGTATGAGTAAACAAACTACTGCATATGTCTAAATGTATTGTGTACATAGGGCAAAAAGTTCCAGAAATAACCCGATATGTACTGTTCCATCTTTCTTTTAGCTGTGCTTACAGTTTTAGCATGATTTTCACTCACCCAAGTTTTGCAAGCATGAGGAGGAAGGTGGGTTTACCTTCTTCTAGCCAATCAAATGAGGTTCTCGCTGACTTTCAATTTTCTCTATCTGATTGGTTTAATAATCACATCCATGAACATGACTTGTTCCCGAGTCCAATCCCTATTATTTTGCACCGTCCTTGAGGTGGAGACCACATGTCTCAAGATTCTGCTCTCAAACTTGGCGTCATCAAGCCTTTGAATAGGCCTCTAGCGACCTCTAGCAGACAGAATTATTACATACTACACCTTTAACTGTGCTTTTATTTTGATGCATTGTATTTTTAAGGCTTGCATTTTTATGGGCTGAAATTCAAAATGGTTGTATATTTAAACTGTGAATATTTCAATTCAAAACATGAGCAATTTCAATTTAAAAAAAAAGTTGCGAATATCAAATGTTCAACGTCAAACCAACTTTATTCCAGTATCTGCTTTCTTGGAGCCTATATAGTATAACCTACATCACAATGCAAGTTTGGCCTTTTTTATCACTGTACTAGTCCATTAAGCTGTGTTAAGCGTTTTATATGTCCTGATGGCAGGGGAATCCTATGACATATGAGGAAAGCCCAAGTATTACAACACAGCGCCACAATAAAAAAGGTTAAGGAAACTAAACAACAGAGAGAAATATATTACTATCTCAGATTTAACCTTTGATCTGTACATCAGCATCGGGCAATAACGTTATAATCTCGTTCGCTGGAGAGAAAGCTGCTGAAAGTAACCGTAAAGACACTGAATTAAACATGAATGCAGCTTATGTGTCTTTATCAGCTTTTCTGAATTTATACTGGCCCTGATAATCATCACACATTCACAAATTCACTTCAATCAGGTTTTAAGAAAAAACATTCCACACACATTTTAATTATTAAAAATTCAATAATTTATATTCAACTTTCAGATTTCACTTCCAAAATATTCATTCTGTTTAAAAATACAACCTATAATATTTGACTAGCAATTTTCGGTCCATTTTATTTTGCTTTACATATTCGCTTCCAGAAATTCAGTGGTTCAAATTCGGCAGATCATAGGCTACTCACAAATGTAATGTTAATTATTACACCAAAACAAAATACAATACTTTCAAAAACACTCAGCTTTATGATTATTTTATTGAGTGATAGGGAGTGGGTTCAATCAGTGAAATTATCAGATTTGGCATATTCCCCGAACTATCCCTTAGGAGGTTGCTTAAGATCTTGTTAAGTGCGATGTTACCAGGTGCTACCCATGGCGGCGGTGCTGAATTGGTTGATATTGATGGCTTGAGAATCGATAATTCACTCTATACAGGGGCTGCTTCAGTGCATTATGTGAGAAATCAGTGTTCTTTATAAAAAGAAGCACTTCAGAAGTAGAAATTGTATTTATCAGGACTCATGGGATGTTATAAAAGTAATTCAAATTGCAAACTAAATCTATATTGTAATTTATCTATATTCTGGGGGTGCGGAGCCCTCATCAGCGCGAGTTTAAGGCGACCATTATTTAATTCCTTGGAGATGCGTCATGCAGCTGACACACATGTAGGCTAGGTATCGCGTTTATATCTTTTTTTTTTTTTTTTTTTCAAAATATTCACAAACTTGTTAAATATATCATGAATTTTATGATACATTTCGATTGTAAAATATGTGGAAGTGAATGTGTTTTGTCGTGCGATGAGTTTGCATGGCAGTACAGAGCTGTTGGATTTACGAAATATTCCCCGAAATACATAAAAGTATGTGGCCAGTGAACTGGGAGAAGAATAGAGTAAAGTTTATTGTTTCATACACAATGTGTATCTGATATAAATGAAACACTTTGTCAAATTATAGAATTAAAAGGGTTATTGTTGCAGCTTTCGTAGACATCAGTGTATGGAATTTGATTTTAACAAACAATAAATGTCTTTTTTATACAGTAGCCTACTTAATTCAAATGTGTATTTAAATGTCTGAAAACGAAAATAAACCTGATGAGGTTAAAAACACTGAATATTTGTGATACATGACCATTACGGAGCGCGCGGCTGTCTCTGGTTCAGCTGCCAAAGCACATTTGAATTTAGCAGTGAATCTTTGCATTTTATTCTTTGCCACTTATCCTAATCGAAACACTGGGTGTATTACAGCTTCAGAATTATATTTGTATCGACTGACAACAGTGATAAGGTATAGCTAAGAGTATGACAAAAGTATGACTTACAGAAGGTAAACAGAAGGTAAACTTAACAAGAACGTTTCAGGAAACATGTATTAACGTTAAGGTACAGCTTAAGGTATAATTTAAGAGTGATGTAGAGTTAAGAAGGTTTCAGGAAATCCAGCCCAGACTAGTACTGAATGCGGCGTGACGGCAGCTTCACATTCTCTACATCTACCTCCTCGATGGCTGGCAAGTCTTTCAACTCAGTAGAAAAGTCGCTCCACTTCATAACATAAATATCACATCTAACATATGTTGTGATTTTCTGTTTATAACTTTATAAACCAGCACAGTGCGGACTTCCATTCTAATTTTCACTGCTTGCCCTCCATCGTAATCCCGCACGTCACCAGAACCACGTGATTGCAAACAATCTATTCCAATCTAGCTACAATAACTAGATTATCACAAGGAATATTAATCAAAGCTTCTTGTAATTAAAAAAAATAAAAATAAAACTCATTCATACCCAACATTGGGAGCATATATATTAATGAATGAAAAAGACAGATTCTGCAACCGCTGCATTCTTCCAGGAATAATTTCTATCATATTGGGAGTATTCCCCTGTACAATTTCTGTTTTGAGAACAGCTACTCCAGCACTTAGACTGGAACCATGGCTAAGAAAAACCTGTCCCTTCCATTCACTTAGCCATTCTGCCTGGTTAAATAAATCTTCTTACAAGATTATCACACTAGACTTTTTAAAAGCCAAAAATTTAAAAAGACTATTTGTCTTTTCCTTATTTCGACATCCATTTAAATTTAAATATCCAATATGTAAGGATGTCATAATATCTTACTATAATGCAGCGAGCAAATAACATCCCCCACAAAACTGTCCTTTACCATATCTCTATTGATTACTCTTTTTCATATCTTGATTAATCAGCTTCTTTACTTTGGTGATTTTTTTTTTTTTTTTGAGACTATCGTTTTTTGTCTACTAAATTCATCGGCTGTTGCATTCATCATTACATCTCTACACAACACTAAAAATCTTTTAAAATCTGGAAAAAAAAAGTTCAAGTTGTGGATTCCGTACACTTTTAGTTTCATCAAGGAAAACACTAATCTCTCTTGCAGAGTAGAGTTTTAATTCACAAGCCACTCACTTCTGATATCTCTATTTGAGAATCGTTTTCTCCCATTTCAAAACAACTCCCTATACTCTAAAATTAATTTTCTGAATCACAATCAGACCTGTTCACACCAGAGCCAGCTGCAAATGGCTGACTGCAATTCTCATTCACTTCTTCATCTGATTTATTCTCCCTTTTTATCATTTGCCTCTACATACTCCATAACTAGATCTTGATCTTCATCTTCTCTATCTTTAGATTGAGAACGTACTTTTTGTGGTTCTGCCTTTGCATTCTCTTTTTCCACCACATTAGCATGTGCACCGCCATCTGCTGGCTGATCAACTCCAATGTTTACATTGTTTGTCTCTCTAGTACTCTCATTACTGCCTATTGTTTCATTCCTCTCAACTTGTTCATCAATCACTTCGTGAATAGCAGTACTGTTTTCTTTAACATTGTTTTTAGGAATTGTTTGTGAAGCTGCCACATCACTAACATTGTCTTGTTTGCTGGGACATGTCTGTCTAAGATGTCCATGTTCGCCACACAAAAAACACTGCATATGGTCTGAACTAATAAAGACTGTATAATCTTTACCCTCTACAGCAATTTTTAGTACCAGACTGAGCAGCTCATTTTGCGAAATCAGTATCATGTACGTGAAGCTTCGGAAAGACAAGATTTTGGATGTTTGGATTTTTAAGTCCCAATGAATTTCTTTCAACGTTTCTTCTTTTATGAACGGGGGTACATTTGAAAGTACAACTTTCTTAGAAGGATTCGACAAGGGCGATACTGGTAAAAAGGTCTCATTAACAACAAGTCCCTAACTCTAGCAGTTCATCAACCATTGAAACTTCTTTGATAAATATAACAAGCGCTCTATTCATTCTTGATTCAGATTTAATATTTAAACCACCGACCTGTTCGCTGATCGCAATCAGTACATCCTCAATTGAGATTGAGTCATCCGGCATACACTTGCATCTGTGGTCGAGAGTCAAACATGAAAAATCACTGCGTAACTCTATACTTGCGCGCAATTTTGCACTGACTGTAGTCAGCGCTTAAAAGTTAAGCTCACAAAATACTTTACTTTATACACAGTTCCTAATAATAAGAAGAAGCAAAAAAAAAAGAGAGAAACGCCAAAGACGAACACGTTCTAGGCCAAACGCTCTCACCCCCACCCACAATCCTCAGAGAGAGAGCGGGCCAGAGAGTGCCCAAGAAAGTCAGAGAATCAAAGAGAGAGCCCAGAAAAAGAAGAGAGTAAAAAGAGACAAAGCAATAGTTACAATTTTCTTTTATCCCTTCCTTGATCATGTGCTTGAAACCCAAATGTGAGACATTCAAACTGACCAATCAGAAGATTAAAACTTCCCTCACTGTACTAAAGGTGTGACAATTTGTAGACCCCCGATGTACACACATCTTGGCCTACATCAACACCTTTATGCCTTCCAAATGGCCCTTGTAGCAAGAGAGAGGGGGTTGAAACAGTAAAGCAAATGTCTTTGTTCATTTTCAAATATCTTTGCATATTTTCAACCTTACAAATCCCATCTTGGCACCGTTGGCCACACTCATTATCACTCCCTCTGGGAAATAAATGACGCCATGGTTCTGGATACTGATGGATTTATTGCCTTTCTCATTCTTTTCTCCGTTATCACGTTCATCGTCAATGAAATCCACCGTCAAACTACAGTATGACAATGTAAAACAAACATATTCACATATATTGCAAAAACTCTATACAAATACACTGTATAAGTGTATTTGTTGTTGAAGATTAAGGAGATACTCCTCCTTCCACCTTCCAAAATTAATTTGCCAAGAACTGCACCTGGCGCCATCTCTTGCGCAAGTATAGATCCTGACTCAGAAATTCACCTGGAGGCGGGAATATTATGTTTGACTTCATCATAAGAATATGATTGGGCGTGAGAGGTTGAAGACTTGTTGGGTCATTTAAATGCTCAACTGTCAGTGGTCTGCTATTAATAATAGCCATCACTTCGTACAGAAAGGTTCTGAGCGAGGCACTGTCAAGTCGTTTAGCAGACTGGTCAAGGATTGTGGTTAAAACGCTTCTGATCGTTCTAATCTGCCTCTCCCATATGCTGCCCATGTGGCTTGATGATGGGAAGTTCATTATGAATTCACATCCATATTCCTTCAACTGTTCAGGATTTAACCTTTTCATTGCGTTCATGAACTTCTTTGATAAATATAACAAGCGCTCTATTCATTCTTGATTCAGATTTAATATTTAAACCACGACCTGTTCGCTGATCGCAATCAGTACATCCTCAATTGAGATTAAGTCATCCGGCATACACTTGCATCTGTGGTCGAGAGTCAAACATGAAAAATCACTGCGTAACTCCATACCTGCGCGCAATTTTGCTCTGACCGTAGTCAGCGCTTAAAAGTTAAGCTCACAAAATACTTTACTTTATACACAGTTCCTAATAATAATAAGAAGCGAAAAAAAGAGAGAAACGCCAAAGACGAACACGTTCTAGGCCAAACGCTCTCAGCCCCACCCACAATCCTCAGAGAGAGAGCGGGCCAGAGAGTGCCCAAGAAAGTCAGAGAATCAAAGAGAGAGCCCAGAAAAAGAAGACAGTAAAAAGAGACAGATCAATAGTTAAAATTTTCTTTTATCCCTTCCTTGACCATGTGATTGAAACCCAAATGTGAGACATTCAAACTGACCAATCAGAAGATTAAAACTTCCCTCACTGTACTAAAGGTGTGACAATTTGTAGACCCCTGATGTACACACATCTTGGCCTACATCAACACCTTTATGCCTTCCAAATGGTCCTTGTAGCAAGAGAGAGGGGGTTGAAACAGTAAAGCAAATGTCTTTGTTCATTTTCAAATATCTTTGGATATTTTCAACCTTACAAATCCCATCTTGGCACCGTTGGCCACACTCATTATCACTCCCTCTGGGAAATAAACGACGCCATGGTTCTGGATACTGATGGATTTATTGCCTTTCTCATTCTTTTCTCCGTTATCACGTTCATCGTCAATGAAATCCACCATCAAACTACAGTATGACAATGTAAAACAAACATATTCACATATATTGCAAAAACTCTATACAAATACACTCGGGAAACACAAACATACTTCACATACCTCGCTGGCTGCATATAACCAAGAGGGAATGAGTTCTTGAAATACCCCGATCAAAATACAAAAATGAAAAACATCCTTCTTCTTTGCAACTTCTTTGTAACTTGAAATCCACATGCAGATATATTAACTTCTCACCAAAAGTCCGTTTTTTTCCTGTTGCACCTTTCAAAATGTCCGTGTGTGACGCATATGTACTTTAGTTCCTACTTAACATAAGCACTCAATATGCATGAATTAATTTAAACAAACATAACAAAAACATGTTAAAAACAACAGAAATAATATGTATGGAAATTATAGAACATATTAATTGAAATAAATATGTACGACAGTTATACTCCCACCAAATGACAATTTTGTAATTTCACCTCACAATTTCAACAATTTCACACCTTAATTTCAACCATACTGTACGCCTTTACCTTACAGTAACCTAAACTGGCAACAATAAAATTTATCCTGCTTCAAGCAGTAAAACTGTCTTCTGTACAGGCCTATCAAGGTAGACTGGCTTGGAAACGCGTCTTCCCTGGCTGTCTAAGGTTGAGTCACTAATTAGCAGTTTCACTTTTCGAACCTTTCCATAAGAGCTCGGATACACTTCTGTCACTCTTGCCAATCTCCATTGATTACGTGGCGAACTGTCTTCCTGCAGAATGACAATGTCGTTGACCTTTGTATTTCTCTTCTCTTTTTTCCATATTTGTCTTTGTTGAAGATTAAGGAGATACTCCTTCTTCCAACTTCCAAAATTAATTTGCCAAGAACTGCACCTGGCACCATCTCTTGCGCAAGTATAGATCCTGACTCACAAATTCACCTGGAGGCGGGAATATTATGTTTGACTTCATCATAAGAATATGATTGGGCGTGAGAGGTTGAGGACTTGTTGGGTCATTTAAATACTCAACTGTCAGTGGTCTGCTATTAATAATAGCCATCACTTCGTACAGAAAGGTTCTGAGCGAGGCACTGTCAAGTCGTTTAGCAGACTGGTCAAGGATTGTGGTTAAAACGCTTCTGATCGTTCTAATCTGCCTCTCCCATATGCCGCCCATGTGGCTTGATGATGGGAAGTTCATTATGAATTCACATCCATATTCCTTCAACTGTTCAGGATTTAACCTTTTCATTGCGTTCATGAACTCTCCTCTTGCACCTACGAAGTTTGTGCCTTGATCACATCTTAACTGTCTTACATGTCCACGTATTGCAATGAATATTCGTAATGCATTGATAAAGGCATCTGTAGTGAGATCATCAAGCATTTCAATATGTATGGCTCTAGAGCACATACAAGTGAAAATGAGACCATATTTCTTCAGTTTCTTCCTTGCTTCCTTCACATAAAATGGTCCAAAGCAATCAATGCCACAATACGTAAAAGGAGGTGTCATTTCCATTCTTTCCTCTGGCAAGTCCGCCATTTTTGGATCTTGTGTGTTCCTTCTGTACTTTCTGCATGTTGTGCAGTTGTAGATATGTGAGGCAACTGCACTGGTGCATCCTGTGATCCATATTCCATTGGATCGCAATTCATTGGCAGTTATTCCTCTTCCTTGATGATGCACTTTTTCATGGTAGTGCATGGTATAAGCAACGATGATACATGCCTCTTATTTGATACAATAGCAGGATGCTTGACATGCGGATGAAGAACAGATCTTGTCAAACGTCCTCCAACCCTAAGCAAACCATGCTCATCTACAAAAGGACTCAGTTTATGTAGTTTGTTAACTTTGTCTTTGGGTTTTACATCCTTGCCTTGCTTTATACCTTTGATTTCACTGCTGAATGCTTCCTTCTGAGCCAGCTTGATTATGAACAGCTCTGCTTCCTTTCTTTCCTCAACACTTGTAGCTCCACTTACTTTATCTTTGATGCCCTTGATCTGTTTAGCATGGCACTTTAAAAGAGCAATAGCCTTGACAGCTCTTTTCCAGTCAGAGAACTTTGTTAGGCGGTCTAACAATGACCTATCCTCCCTCGCTTTGGTGTTGAGCACCAGGGTCTTTTTAAGTTCCGGATCATCATCGTAGACCTTTCCCACCATAACTTCTCCTTTGGGTAGCTCTCTTTCCCATAAAAAATCTGGGCCAGTGAACCAATTTGAAGCAAGAAGCTGATCTGCGGAGAGACCTCTCGACGCATGATCTGCAGGATTATCTTCAGACCTTACAAAGTGCCATTGTGCAGGATCTGTAATGGACTTGATTCTTTGGATACTGTTCGCTATAAACACTTGAAACAGTCTGGCATCATTGTTTATATAGCCAAGGACGACCTTGGAGTCAGTCCAAAAATGTTCTTGAAGATCCTCTATTTCAAGCTCATTTCTGAGCATTACACTTGTTCTTGCTGCTACAACTGCAGCCGACAACTCAAGACGTGGCACTGTGGTTACCTTGGTAGCAGCAACCCGTGCTTTTCCCATGACTAGCGTGCAGTGAACATTTCCTTTAATGTCGACCGCTCTGAGGTAAGTACACTCCCCATAACCGATGACACTTGCATCAGAGAAGTGGTCAAGTTCGTACTGCTTTACCTCCTTGAAGTTATCTGGGATATAACACCTTCTGATTCTCACATTAGATAAGTTTTGAAGATCTTTTAGCCACACTTCCCACTGTACTCTTAGCTCTTGTGGGAGTGGCTCGTCCCAAGTTACTTAGTCTCTACACAGTTGTTGTAAGATCTGCTTTCCACTGAGAATAAAAGGCGCTACGAACCCCAATGGATCGTAGATTGACGCCACTGTAGAAAGTACTCCTCTTCTGGTATTTGGGTGTTCCTTAACGGTCACTCTGAACTGGAAGTCATCAGAGGATACACACCATTGAATGCCAAGAGCTCTTTCCATGAGTGGCTCTCCCAAAGCCATGTCCATGTCTTTGACACTTTCAGCACATTCATCCTTCTGTATCGATTTCAATACCTCCTTGCTGTTGGAAATGAACTTGTGTAGTCTAAGCTTGCCTGTGCTGCAAAGATCTCTCGCTTCCTTAATCAGCTGAATTGCTTCAGCTTCAGATGTTGCGCACACCAGTCCATCGTCAACATAAAAATTTCTTTGGATGAACTTAACAGTGCTTGAGTTAAATTTATCCTGACCTTGAGTGGCTAGATGCTTAAGTCCAAAATTGGCACATCCAGGGGAGGACGCTGCCCCAAATAGGTGGACCTTCATCCTAAAAATTGAGGGTGGAGATCTAGATCACCATTCTCCCACCATAAGAACCTTAGGTAGTCTTGGTGCTCAGGCCTTACATGGAACTGGTGAAACATTTTTTCCACATCACACATTATGGCAATCGGGCCTTTGCGAAACCTGCAAAGGACTCCCACCAAGGTGTTTATGAGCTCTGGACCAGTAAGGAGTTGGTCATTCAGTGATGTTTCTTGGAACCTTGCTGAGCAATCAAAGACCACTCGTATCTTTCCAGGCTTTTGGGGGTGGTATATGCCATGGTGGGGAATATACTAGACTGGTTGATTGTCAACCTCATCTTCAGGGACCTTTTCTGCGTGGCCACGAGCAATGATATCTTCCATAAACCCCAAGTAGTCAGTACAGTACTGCTGGTCTCTCCTAAGCTTTCGTTTCAATGACATTAGTCGTTGAACAGCACATGATTTATTATTTGGTAGACTTGGTTTGTCTTGTTTGAAAGGTAAGGGCATATTAAAATGGCCATCTTGCTTCTGTCTGATTCCCTCTTTCAGTTTAGCCAAGAAGTTAAGATCTTCTTGAGAGAAAGTTGTCTCTTCTTGACCTCTCTCATTGAAATCAGATTCCAATATCTTAATTATGTCATCTGGATTGACCATTTCACTGACCTTTGTATTGCAAACATAGTGGACTTCTCCTTTAAGCTTAAGCTTACAACTCTATTAGAGGTTGTTTCCTTTGTGACTTGTGGTGGAGATGTTTCTTTAGATTGTTCTTTCTTTAATTCTAAGTTCCCCTTTGAACGTTCTTCGTGCAGGCACGTGGGGTGCTTCTTTGAGCATGAATCACAGACCATCCGGTTCCTGCAGCTCTTAGACTGGTGGCCAGGGTTCAAACAGCCGAAGCACAGTTTTTCACTTTGCATAAATTTTATGCGCTCAGCAACTGGCTTCTGTCTTAATTTGTAGCACTTAGCACTTAATTTGTAGCACTTTGTATGCCCTTATTTTTTACAAAACACACACATAACTTTTTTCCTTTCAGTGGTGCTTGTTGTGAAGATCTTGGCACCAACAGTTTGGTTATTGGAAGTTGAAATGTTGTGGTTCCTCATTTTTTGACTTATCAGATTCACTTTGCCGTAATGCATGGAAGGATGTAATGGGGTTGCAAGCGATGCTCTCCTCCATTGAAAGGAACATCACAAAATAACTGAAGCTTGGAAACCTTCCGTGCTCAAGTTGATATTGTGTGGCTTGTCAGTTCCATCCAGAACTTAACCAGTCAGGTAACTTAGCAGCAAGTTTTTGATTCTCAATTCCATCATTAAGAATGTAGAGACTATCTTTGTTAGCCATAGCACTTTCACAGCTGCGTAAAAGATACACAAATTTTCTCAACTCAGCACTCTCTCTTAAAGCTATTTTTGGCCATGAATGTAATTTGTCTCTGAAAGCCTTGGCAATTACAAAGGGTTGACCATATCTTTCATTGAGCAGGCTTCATGCTGCATTGTATGAATCTTCTGAACCAGACAGAAAATAACCTTCTAAGGCTTCTCTAGCAACTCCTCCGACATATTTTTGAAGGAAGACGACTTTCTCTGCAGTAGGTATATTCTTTTTCTCTATAAGTGTCTGAAAGGATGATTTCCAATGATTAAACTTGAGTGGATCCCCACAAAAAATTGAAGGCTCTGGAATGGGTAGCCTGTTTGCTGTCATAGCTTCAGCTAAGACCTTCACCAGCTCTTGCATGTCGTTTTGGTGTTCACTTTTTGGAGTCACATTTCTGAACAGTTGTGGATGCTGATCAGCAATACTCGCTTGATTCTGTATCTGCATATCTGTAGGCAACTCCATCTCACATATTTGTGGTAAAAAGTCTTGTGTTGGATAGAACTCATTTGCATTGTAAACTTGAAGCCTTGCTTTGGCTGCATTAAGCCTTTTTAACTCTTCCAAACGCTCAAGTTCTCTTTTCAAATTTTCCATTGACCTTTTTCTTGCAGCATTCTCTTCATGCTGTTTCTTTAACAGAGATTCAATTTCTTCCTTTTCTCTTTGAAGACGGCGAGTTCTTGGTCTGCAACTATCAACTTATCCTCAGCTTCAAGTCTTTGGAGTTTTGCATGGTGGCCTTCTTGCTCACACATAATTTTCAATACAGCCTGTGTATGTGCATATTCAGCAACAGCTTCTTGTCCTTTGGATGAGGATACAGCAGAGTGTATGGAATTAGACTTAGTATTACTGCTCTGAAATGAAACACTGGAAGATGAAGATGCAAATACAGATGAAGCATCAGGCCAAATAATCTCCTCCTCATTTCCTTGAATTTGAGACTGTGCATTCTGCATTACAGTTCTGGTGACGGATGCACATCTGTCCAACTTGCATCTCATCTCATGAGCTGGGCTGTAAATTTTTCTGTATTCATCATAAACATTATTCAGCTCTAATTCTTCTCTCTGAATACCTTTAATGTGTTCTTGGAGGATATCACTGGGATCTTGTTTGATTATGGATTTTTTAGCCACTTCAGTCAAAACTTTCCAGCGTTCATAAATGCTGTCAAAGCGAAGTAATAATCCTTTCACCTTTTCCTTCTGAAATTCCTTTCGCTTTTCTGTTAATGTTCGATCTCTTTCACTTTTACGAGGCTCTGCAGGCTGTACTGTTTGTTGTACAAAGGTAGACTTCTCTGATTTTTGTTTTCTTTCACTTGTTTGTGACATCTTACTTATCTGGAAATTGCCTGTACACACTAAAATTTTAGCTGCGTAGTTTACAGCAGAATTATTATTTTTTCTTTTTCTGAAGTGAACGATCAAATTAAATTAGTTTAATGTCCTTTAAATCAGCACTTCAATTTAAGCAAACAATGTAAAGGCTTGGTAATATTGTATGGTTGATTACACTTGACAAAATTCTTATGACCACACTTTAGTGAAAATACTTAGAAGAGAAACTCTTCAAAATACTGAAATGTATATATCAGCTTGCTCAAAAGTGCACAAATACTTCCTTTTCAAGTTATCACTTATTTCAACCACAGTTATTATTAAGGTTTCACACAGTTCCTTGTAGTGCTCAAACTTATTGTCACCTTTCAGTACACAAGCTTTAGTGTCTGCCTTATGGGCGTCTTAATGAAACACTGATGAACTGCAAGTCATAAACGCAAATGTGGGCTTATCTGTGTGAAGTTACATCTCTTCTTGCCGAGTTGTGACACAGCAGGTCCGGGCACGAGCGGGTTCGGGAACGTTAGCACAGGTCCGAGTTTGACTATCACTCCCTCTGGGAAATAAACAACGCCATGGTTCTGGATACTGATGGATTTATTGCCTTTCTCATTCTTTTCTCCGTTATCATGTTCATCAATGAAATCCACCATCAAACTACAGTATGACAATGTAAAACAAACACATTCACATATATTGCAAAAAAACTATACAAATACACTCGGGAAACACAAACATACTTCATATACCTCGCTGGCTGCATATAACCAAGAGGGAATGAGTTCTTGAAATACCCCGATCAAAATACAAAAATGAAAAACATGCTTCTTCTTTTCAACTTCTTTGTAACTTGAAATCCACATGCAGAGATATTAACTTCTCACCAAAAGTCCGTTTTTTCCTGTTGCACCTTTCAAAATGTCTGTGTGTAATGCATATGTACTTTAGTTCCTACTTAACATAAGCACTCAATATGCATGAATTAATTTAAACAAACATAACAAAAACATGTTAAAAACGACAGAAATAATATATATGGAAATTATAGAACATATTAATTGAAAGAAATATGTACGGCAGTTATACTCATGGTGTCCAAAGGTGGCACAGTCCATGAAGACATGCCTTCTGTTGTGTGTAGATATCAACTTCAGACTTCTTGTCCAGAGTTGTTGCAATAGCAGTTGGTCAGTCTTCAGTCTTTGTTCTCCTTTCAGTCCTGCATGAGAAGGTCCATCAAATGGTGTTGCACCGTTCATAGATATGCAAAGCATCCATTGAACACTTCACACCTCCATAAGAATCAAGCCCTGATGATGGTAGAACTCAGTTTTCCCTCTTTTGAGACAAGTTACAAGATTTGAACTTTGGCAGCAGGGATCCTGTGATTTAAAAGAACATATAGGACAACAAACAGTAAAAGCATATATATGGCATTTGTCATTGGTCAGAGATTTGATGTGGTCAGATTAAATTTGTCTCTGGCAATAAGCCCTTAAAACAATGTACATGATAAAGTGGTCAAGGTGAGAATAAAAGAACATCTTTGAAATAAATTGCATAATAACAAAACAACAGTTATTGGTTTTAAACCCCCCTTTATCATGAAGAGTATCAGCAAAATATTCAGTGTAACCAGATACAGAGATTCAATTGGATTGATGTCCAAAAACATTGTTACAATTCAAATGGACAAAATACAAAGATACAAATCAAATAGGCTTCAGGAATGTCTCAAAGGCATTAATGATAGTACAAATGTTGTGCTTAGGTAGAATGGGAAATACTAACATACATTTTGATATTTAACTTGGTGAGACAAATGATATCTGAGTGATTTAGTGAATCTAAAGAAAAACAAAAACAATAACTGGATGAAATTCACAGTTATAGTGCAGTCTAGACTCAAAGACTTAAAAAACATATGCATACATTTTGTGAGGCATATGTAGATGTAGATTTGACTTGTGTGATTTGTGTGTGAAGATCAAATCTATGTGGCTGCATTTAGCTGTGGATATGTGTAAATACAATCATGCTACAAACAAAGGTGAGGAAATTTTACAATTGTGATGCAAATTTGGTCCTGTTGTAAAAGGGAGCCAGTTTGAAAATGTGGGTATGAGGTGTGATCTGGCTAAAAATCTTTCAACACCAATGTTTTTATTAAGGAGCATGATGAAGTGCAAAGTTCAGAGTTACTGAATCCTGTTGTGAGGAAAGCACTTTCATGGTTTATACAACTGTGAATCACATTGTAGCTACATGGCAATTCTGTGCTCCTGTATATGGTTTTACTCCAGCTATATGGAAAATAGCAGAGTTTTCCACTTTGGAGGCAAACAAATTCAGCATAGTCTAGGGCTGTGCAATTAATCGTATTTTCGATTTAAATTTCGATTTTAGCTTCCATAGATTATTAAAACAAGATAATCGAGGTAAAATGATTACTGTTCAGTTCAGCACACCTTCCTTTCCTTCACAGTAGTGCGCTTTTATTCCTTCCTAACCCAAACTTAACATCCAAATCAGCTGAATAAGAGAGGGATGTAAAATGCTGTATAGTCAAGTCAAGTCAAGTCACCTTTATTTATATAGCGCTTTTTACAATGCAGATTGTGTCAAAGCAGCTTTACATTGATAACTGGTACATAATTTGGCTGCACAGCAGCTCTTAAATAATAGTGTCAATGCAGGCAGATCAGAAGCACTGTTGAATAAATGTCAAGAATACTATTGAATATCAAATGTCAAGTGTCCCCAACTAAGCAAGCCAAAGGCGACAGTGGCAAGGAACCTAAACTCCATCAGGTGACATCATGTGGCAAACAAGTGGCAAATGGGTGTTAAAATGGAGAAAAAAAAACCTTGGGAGAAACCAGGCTTAGTCGGGGGGCCAGTTCTCCTCTGGCGAACAGTGCTTTGTTACAATCAGGTTGCTATCATAAGTCTGATAGAATCGCAAAAATCAAAGTATTTATTTCAGTTCCATCCAGTTGAGGATCACGCCGGTATGGACGGTCTGTTGAGGAACTGTGCTACTGGCTGTCGTGTCGATGAGGCCTTCTCAATGGATGATCCAGTTGACTCGATCTCTGCTGATACTTCAGGGCTGTGTTGTGGTCGTGTCCAGTTGAGGATCGTATTCATCATGCCGGTATGGACGGTCTGTTGAGGAACTGTGGCACTGGCTGTCGTGTTGATGATGTCTTCACAATGGATGATCTAGTTGACTCTATCTCTGCTGATACTTCAGGGCTGTGTTGTGGTCATGTCATGGCACCGGTCCTTGGTCTCAGCTGGATACGGCCCAGATCCGGTTGACTACGTTAAACCTCAGAATAAACAGAAAGACTAATATTAGCGTAGATGCCATTCTTTTTCTGATGTAACGGGTACATCTGGTGTTATAGGAAGTGTTCCCGGTTCCGGCTGACCTAATTTATGCAGCCTAATAATCCTTTAACGGATTTGAAAATATATGTGTTATGTGTATGCCAGGTTAAAGAGATGTGTTTTAAGTCTAGATTTAAACTGACAGAGTGTGTCTGCTTCCCGAACAATGCTAGGAAGATTATTCCAGAGTTTGGGTGCCAAATAGGAGAAGGATCTACCGGCTGCAGTTGATTTTGATATTCTAGGTATTATCAGCTGGCCTGAATTCTGAGATCGCAATAAACGTGAAGGACTATAATGTATTAAGAGCTCACTTAGGTACTGGGGAGCTAAACCATTTAGTGCTTTGTAAGTAATTAGCAAGATTTTAAAATCTATACGATGTTTAACAGGAAGCCAATGCAGTGATGACTGAACTGGGCTAATATGGTCATACTTCCTAGTTCTAGTAAGAACTCTAGCTGCTGCATTTTGTACGAGCTGTAGTTTATTTATCAAGCGAGCAGAACAAGCACCCAGTAGAGCGTTACAGTAGTCTAGCCTTGAGGTTATAAACGCATAAACTAACTGTTCTGCATTTTTCATTGAGAGCATATGTCGTAGTTTAGATATATTTTTCAGAATGCAGTTTTACAGATGCTAGTTACATGGCCTTCAAATGAAAGATTGGTATCAAAGAGCACACCCAGGTTCCTAACTGACGACGAAGACTTAACAGAGCAGCCATCAAGTGTTAGACAGTATTCTAGATTATTGCATGAAGAAGTTTTCGGTCCAAAAATTAGAATCTCTGTTTTTCCTAGTTTAGTAGTAGGAAATTACTGGTCATCCAGTTTTTTATATCAGCTATACATTCTGTTAATTTAGCGAATTGGTGATTTTCGTCAGGGCGCGAAGAAATATAGAGCTGAGTATCATCAGCGTAACAATGAAAACTAATGTCATGCTTCCTAATGACATCTCCCAACGGTAGCATGTACAGAGTAAAAAGCAACGGTCCTAGTACTGAGCCTTGCGGTACTCCGTATTTTACTTGTGATTGATATGACATCTCATCGTTTACTACTACAAACTGATAATGGTCAGATAAGTATGCTTTGAACCATGCCAATGCAGTTCCACTAATGCCAACATCATTTTCGAGTCTGTTTAGAAGAATATTGTGATTGATAGTGTCAAATGCAGCACTAAGATCCAGTAACACAAATAGAGAGATACAACCACGATCTGATGATAAGAGCAAATCATTAGTAACTCTAATGAGAACAGTCTCAGTACTATGGTACGGTCTAAATCCTGACTGGAAATCTTCACAGATACTATTTCTTTCTAAAATGGAACATAGTTGTGATGAAACTGCCTTTTCTAGTATTTTTGACAGAAAAGTGAGATTTGAGATCGGCCTGTAATTTACTAATTCTCTAGGATCAAGTTGTAGTTTTTTAATAAGAGCTTTAATAACAGCCAGCTTAAAGGTTTTTGGTATGTATCCTAGTGATAAAGATGAATTAACAATATTAAGAAGAGGATCTATAACCTCTGGAAGCATCTCTTTCAATAGCTTAGTCGGTATAGGGTCTAATATACATGTGGATGATTTTGATGATTTAACAAGTTTAGACAATTCTTCCTCTCCTAAAGCAGTAAATGAATTGAATTTTTCTTTTTTTACGGACACTACAATGCACTGTCTTACACAAGACTGTAGTAGACGGTTGCATGGTTATAATTTTTTCTCTAATATTATCAATCTTACAAGTAAAGAAGTTCATAAAGTCATTACTGCTGTGCTCTTTGGAAACATCAGAAGTTGAAGCTTTATTTCTTGTTAATTTAGCCACTGTATCAAATAAATACCTAGAGTTGTGTTTATTTTCTTCTAAAAGTTTTGAAAAATTGGCAAATCTAGCAGTTTTTAAGGCCTTTCTGTACTCAGTCATTTTCTCTCTCCACGAAATGCGAAATACTTCTAGTTTTGTTTTCTTCCAGCTGCGCTCCATTTTTCTAACTGCTGTTTTTAGGGCCCGAGTGTGCTCATTGTACCATGGTGTTGGATTAATTTCCTTAATCTTTTTTAAATGCAAAGGAACAACTGAGTCTAATGTGCTGGAAAAGACAGAGGCAATAGTTTCTGTTGCAATATCAAGGTCTTCTAAGCTGCCTGGTATGCTAAGGCGATGAAACTGATGAGGAAGATTATTTATAAAGCAATAATAAAGTAAAATTATAAAATGCAATCTTTAGTGGTAGAAGTGATGGTTCTACCATATTTATGGCAGGGAGGCAGTTTAGCCTCTTTGACTAAATGTAGTATACAGGAGACTAGATAATGATCTGAGATGTCATCACTCTGGTGCAGAATTTCAACGGCATCAATATCGATTCCATGTGACAATATTAGATCTAAAGTATGATTACGACAGTGAGTGGGTCCCGACACGTGTTGTCTAACACCAATAGAGTTTAGAATGTCTGTAAATACCAATCCTAATGAGTCTTTTTTATTATCTACATGGATATTAAAATCACCAACAACAAGGACTTTATCTGCAGCTAGTACTAATTCTGATAGAAAATCGGCAATCTCTTTGATAAAGTCTGTATTGTGCCCTGGTGGCCTGTATACAGTAGCCAACACAAATGTCAACTTACAGAATGTTACGTAAAGCACCATCACTTCGAAGGAATTATATTTGAAAGACTTCTGGCTGATACTGTAAACATTACTATAAATTACAGCAACACCTCCCCCTTTTCCTTTGTCGAGGATTGTGTTGATAATCATAACCTTGAGGACTAGACTCATTTAAAGTAGTGTAATCGTCCGGTTTTAGCCAGGTTTCTGTCAAACACAGCACATCTAGATTATTGTCTGTGATAATATCGTTTACAATAAGTGCTTTTGAAGAAAGTGATCTAATATTTAACAACCCAAGCTTTATCATTTGTTTATCATTATTATCTCTATTTTTTATTTGTTGAACATCAATTAAATTTTTACCATTAAATGGGTTTGGAATTTTTTTTGTTTTGTTTTTACTAATTCGGGGTACAGACACAGTCTCTATGTGATAATATCTAGGTGCAAGAGTTTCTATGTGTTGGGAATTATCTGACTTCTGTAACGTGAGGCAGCTAGCAGACGGTCGGTTTAGCCAGTCTGTCTGCTTCCTGTCCTGGGCCCCAGTTTGTCATGTTTTAGTTCTGAGACTATGTGCCATATTACTAGAGAGAAGAGCAGCACCATTCCGGGATGGATGAATACCATCTCTTTTCAACAGGTTAGGTCTGCCCCAAAAACTTTTCCAATTGTCTATGAAACCTATATTATTCTGCGGACACCACGTAGACAGCCAGCCATTGAGTGATGATAATCTGCTAACTATCTCATCACTCCTACGAACAGGAAGAGGGCCAGAATAAACTACTTCTCCTGACATTGTACTTCACACACAAGTTCACACACCTCTTTAATGTTTATTTTAGTGATCTCCGATTGGCGAAGTCGAACATCATTTGTGCCGACGTGAATAATACTTTTAGTGTATTTACGATTAGCATCAGCCAGCACTTTTAAATTTGCTTTGTCAGGTGCTCTGGCTCCCGGCAAACATGTGACTATGGTGGCTGGTGTCTCTATTTTCACGTTCCGTGTAATAGAATCGCCAATAACTAGGGCACTTTCAACAGGATTCTCAGTGGGTGCGTCACTGAGTGGGGAGAACCTGTTTGATGTTCTTATTGGAACGGAAGAGTGGTGTTTTCCGCGGCAAGGCCGCCTCCGAACAATGTCCAGAGTTCACTAAGCTAGTCGCATCCAAAACAGTATCTGAAGCCCCTGCATTCTTACTATCCTCGATTAAAGTTTGGATGCGTGTCTCTAATTCTGAGATTCTCTCTGTCAGCCTGACTATTTCCCTACATTTATGACATGTAAATCCCTCGTCGCTGACAGAGAGCGCTACACTGAACATGTGACAAACTGAACATGAGATAACAGTGGGAAAGGATGACATGACCGTGTTTGTAGACTGATCCGAGTTACCACTGTAGACTGATCCGAGTTACCACAGCTGTTTGATGAACGCGTTGAAAAGGAGTGCGCGAGACAAGTTAACAAGCGAGATGCAAACGCGTTGTGTAACAGCAATTTACATTCAAAGATTACAGGCTAGCAACGTCAGATTAATGTGGTAGGCAATAATAATAATATAAGCAACAATGAATAAAAGTAAGAGATTCAATAAAAGTAAGAGAAAACAAAGCTATACGGAGATGCAAACACCAGCAGCGAGGCAGACAGGTGCAATCGATCACAGATCGACTCACTCTCATGTCATTCCAAACTTGTATACTGTTGCTGAACTTCGGGACGTGCTTGATATTAAACATAAACAGTGCTATTAAAAGCGCATTAAGCAGCAAAACGGACGCTGTTCCCTAGGCAGCCACATGTGCGCATGCTCCGAGACAGTGTGGAAAACGCATAAGCAAAGGGCTTCAGATACGCGCCTAAACAGTCAAATAGCCAACACATATATCCAAATGCTGTTTAGGTAAGTATCCTTGTAAATGAGGTCGGTTATTTCTTAAGTGTACACTGAGAAAGTGCGTGTATGTATTGCTGCCTTCACTTGCTATTGGAAATTTGATAATTACCACTTCTGAAGTCATGATTACAAGCTCATCGCATTCATGTTGCGAAATGAAAGGGTGCTCATGTGAAATTTTTACTTAAGAATCTCGTATTTACCATAATTCCGAGACCTCGTGAAGGCAGCATAACAGTAGGCTTATATTGGGTCCGTGCAGCTCTTAAAGGGACAGCAGCCAACATTAATGATTGCTAAAGTCATTGTTAATCTAACAAGAAAAGACAAAGATAAAATCACCCACTGCCCTTGAATAAATAACTTTTTTAATTTTAAATAAGAATTAGTCTATATTTAATGTATACAGCAGTTATTTTACATTTGATTACTTTATTCAATTTCTGTTGGGTATTACTTATGTAAATACCACTGTTAGTACATCTATCTGAAAAACCTAAAGCACTGTTTATTTCATCTGAATTTTTGTTCTGTTGTATTTTTTGTCTGCTTTGTTTGTAATTAATTTTTTTGTTCTTATTTAATTGACTGTTTATTGTCTTCTGTAGCTGTTTTGAGGACTTTTTACTTAAACTAATACTAGGCTAATTAATCTTTGCTGAAGTATTGATAAAGTAGGGAAAACACCCTAGGAAGTAAAATTAGCTCAAATGAAATATTTAGGGAATTATAGAGAGTTGTTTAGATTACGACCGAGCAACTGATTCGTCCAGCGTTCATTTGCTCGAGCCGTAATAAGCTCTTGTAACGGATATAAATATATAACAATCGTGAAAACACTGATTAGAGCACGGTAACTTGATCACAGTTTAAGACATTAAATCATAAAGCACATAATACAAGACACTTTCCTTTTAAAATCTACAAGAGATTTTATTTATTCTAACACAAACTAATCTAACACAAAGGCACGCACATACACACACACACATTCATACACGTTGCAGTAAGAAGGAAATGAGAGAGAAAGAGTTTTGAAAGAGAGAGAGAGAGAGAGAGAGAGAGAGAGATCTGATTAACCGAATTCCTATCAATGCATTTCAAAGACCAGAACGAACCATGAATCATTCATTTAAATGCACCAGTTCAGTTTTCATCTGGAGGTACTTGCTTGCGTTGACTAAGGTGAATTTCCCTCGTCGTGCAGAGAGGGGTTTCCCAAGTCGATGATTGGTCCAGATCAGGTCCGTGTGGAACAATGAAGGAAGTCTCTTTGTCGCTGGAGTTGAAGCGGCAAAAGTCGTTGGTTGAACTTTGCGGCGAAACTTAGGACACAAGACTTTCAGCGGTAAAGGAAAATTAAGTAAAGAAAAGAAAAGTGAGTGAAGGTTGGATGGCTTGAATGAGCGGCTGGTCTGTTCTTCTTGTCACTCCATTGTTCTTGGTACTTGTCTTGGCTTCTTTTCCCAGAACAGAACCAACTCCTTTCTCGTTTACTAACCAACTCCTCTCCGTTCACTATCTTGCAATATGATCATTTAAACTTAGTTGTTTGTCACACCTCTGAGGAGTCTTGGCCAATCAGACATTGTCCTGTTTCAAGAGGGCCTTCCTCTGCCCCCAATAAAACATAAGTGTTACATCCCGGTCTGTCTCTGCTTTAGCAGAGTGCCATTTTAACATAATTGCTGTTAAATGGGATACAATACATTTTAAACAGATTTCATTCAAGTCAGGATATAGGAAAGGGGGAAAGAATCAAATTAAGTCCAAATAAGGCATACTTTCAGTCATTCAGTCAAGAGTTAACACATTTACATGAATTGTGAGTGTTCTAAAGCCTAACTGTTTACAGGTAGTACTTGTGGACACATAATGCAAAATGTATGTAGTTAAAAGATGTTTGATAAGTCCGTTAAAATTGTTGGAACAATTTTGAAGCAGATTTATTTGTTCAACAGTCTCTTTGGCTTTCCTGTGAAGTAAGGAAACAAAAGGGTCTGGATTGTCTCTCTGTCTTCTTGGGTGACCCTTTGGTATGTCGCTTCTGCTATCAGGAAGCATGTGTCGTAAAAGTAATCAGCCTGGCTTTATCTGCAGACGGGCCGGAGCCGGAACCTCAATTCTGAATTAGAATTATGTTTTGAAAGAATCATCTGAATGATTCATTTGTCTGGTTCGTCCACAGTTCTTACAATAATTATAAAATTTCACTGACATTTAAAATTACTCATATCATGAAATAAGACTTTGAACATATCACTCACCAATAATCATGTTAAATAATCGTGATTTCAATATTGACCAAAATAAACATGATTTTTGCCATAATCAAGCAGCCCTAACATAGTCACACATGCAACTAGAAATTGCAATACAATTCCAGTACACTTATTATTCCAATTTACACAAGATACATGGCCTAGAATGCATAGCATCTACAACCTTTAACCTAAGTGTTTCATTCAACACTTATAGTAAAGCAATTGTGTGTTTTAAAGAATAAACTCAGCTATGTGTACATGTAGTATCACAAACAACTTTAATGTGTGTTCTATGTGCACAATGTGTTCAGCACAATTACAAATTTGGAAATACAAACAGGATCATTGCTATTGGGCTGCTAATCCACTACCAAGTGAAGTCAATAGCTGGAGGCCTTGCATGAACAATGCAATTAACCTGCAAATGGGCACTGATCTTTGCTCTTAGAACGTGGTTTCCTATTTTTCTGAAAATAAGGTGGAGGTCTACCCCTACCCAGTGACCAACACTTTTCCTCTGTATGGCCTATTTTTTTGACAGGAACTGTAAAATCTGTTTTCTTTGCCACAGGATTGTTTGCTGTGTTCCCCTGGAGTTGGAGGATTTTCATGACTCTCTAATGCTTGTACAACATGCATTCTGGTACATGACTGCAGTAGTCTCTGAACAAAACATTCTAGATTCATCAGAGCAATTCACCTCATCTAAGAAGTGAACATGCTTTTTAGTCCCACCACTGTTAAGCGTTTTGGGAGACATGGACTCTTGAGCATTTAGCTTAGCCTTGATAATTGCAATGGTCTCTTTGTGTTTTTTACACTTTTCAGTCAGGGCTAACTGCTCAACTAATAAATGATCTAGCTGTGATTTGGAGATACTCCATTTCATCATCTGAACATTTAATCCCAATATATTGTTTCTTGAGTTTGCACAGGATAGGCTCAACTTTTTTGCTCCAAAAAGCAAACAATGCATCACTCTATTCAGAAATGTTTACTTCCATCCCTGAGGAGATCTGAATATCATAACATTAAACAATTAAAACAGATTTACCCATTCCTTGGTTCTCGGTTCCTTGAGAGTGCCCAAGAAAAAAGTCAGAGAATCAAAGAGAGCCCAGAAAAAGAAGAGAGTAAAAAGAGACAAAGCAATAGTTACAATCTCTTCTTTTATCCCTTCCTTGACCATGTGATTGAAACCCAAATGTGTGACATTCAAACTGACCAATCAGAAGATTAAAACTGTACTGAAGGTGTGACAATTTGTAGACCCCCGATGAACACACATCTTGGCCTAGAGGTCTTGATCACTATCAATACCTTTGTGCCTCCCAAATGGCCCTTGTAGCAAGAAAAAGGGGGTTGAAATAGTAAAGCAAATGTCTTTGTTAATTTTAAAATATCTTTGGATATTTTCAACCTTACAACACTATACATTTATGTCCTTCTTGGAACTTGAAACCTGACCTTCACTGTATAGACAAAATAGGTGAAACATTCTTCACAATGTGTAACCAGTCACGGAAAGTAGGGACACAAGTCGGTTCTGGGGCATTTTGAGTTATTCACAGATTCTGAAAGTGTAGTCTCCAAGCTTTCCAACGATGTGTAACACATGGAAATCTGATAATATTTGGAGAAGTTGTGGCCATTTGAAGGTAGGCACTCAAAAAAGCTCAAAGGGCAGAAAATGACCTAAAGATTTTGCAGTTCTCGCCTGTTCTGACCTGCTGGGAGTGACAAAGGGGCTCATTTACATCTCATTTAGATAAGCCATACCCCCTGTAAAGCTCCATGGTTGCATAGCAATGACAGACGCAACGGGAAAATCAGACCGCATACTATTAATAATAAAGGATAATGTGCATTGTAAATGTCAGTAATTTATCTTTTTTGACATTAGAACTTTTTGAACAGGATTCTGTGATAACCGTATAGTCCTGATTTAGACCTCAGTTAGTGGTTAGACCTGGTTTGAGTCAAAGGATTAAAAAAATCCTGTACATTAAACTCTTTAATACTTTTACTTTTGACTTATAATGCACATTTAACGGCTATGGATACGTTATACTTTTACTTACGTAGGAATTTAATCTGATACATTTGCTATTACATTAGTAAATCCTTGTTAAGAAGTAGTAACTGGCTAAAATTATTAGCGTCACATTCAATTCAAGAATAGTAAGGTTTACATGAGCTAAGTCATTCACACCAGTCAATTCAAGCAGTTGAAGCGTTATTCAAATTAACATGCTAACATTAACATCTAAAAGCCCATTATAGTAATGGGGGTTTTTGGCAAGTGATACGATGCTAACGATTACAATTAAAACGACAGTCCTGAGCTAGCTAATAACAATAGACACATGAGATAATGTGTAGCCTACATGTTCTTAGAATGAACACAAAACGACAAACTTTGATGTTTATGGAAACTCACCCCATAAGAAACAGAAAAGATCTTGTTGCCTCCAATGAAATAAGTTGTTCGGGCACACTTTTTCTTTGTCGGGGTCTTCTTTGTGGATGTAACCATCTCCGAAGTTTGCACTATGCGTCTGTTTGCTTCTAAATGCCCAATAATTTGCATGTCCTGCCACTCTTTTTCCGCAGCTAAAGAATCCAGCCGTATGTTGTACTTCAAAACATTTTTGGTGTAACGGCCACGGTTCAGCTCGTCTGTGATATTCTTTGCGGCGTCCATCTTCATTAAGTTTTGATATCAACTAGAGCCGGCCAGAGCGTTGCATAAGTAGCCATGCTTCCCTTGGAGGGCGGCGGCAATAACAAAAGAAAAAAAAGTTGGTGTATCCGATTCCAGTATGGAAATACAAACAGACAATGACACGCCCCTACTGCAAGATAGAATCTCTGAAAAACAAGCCGATTTCAACCTCAAATTGTACGCTTTTAAATAAACCAATACTGCTATCTAAAACACGGAGATGCTTCTTCATGATCTCAACTAACAGATTCTGCAAAAAAACGAAAATCACCAATTTTGAAAAAAAAAAAAAAAAAGCTTCTTTCTCAGTTTGCTCAATAGTTGTGCTGCCGACTTGTGTCCCTGGTTTCTGTGACGGGTCACATATGTTTTTATCATACAGGTTTGGAACAACATGAGGGTAAATGGTGACAGATTTAAAATTGCTGGGTAAACGATCTCTTCATGCATTGAAACCTCTCAGGAAAGTAAGTGTTTTATCAAGAGTTGATCGTCCTGTTTTTTTAAAGCACTGAAATGTGTGGATGTTTGCACAGGGTTCGTTTGTGGCGTCTGATGTAGAGCAGCTGAAACAGGCAATAGAGGAGTGCAAGAGACTGATCCTGGAACTGCCAGAACATTCTGAGAAACAGAAGGACACAGTGGTTAAACTAATCCACCTTCGGCTCAAACTACAGGAACTAAAGGTTTGCACTACCAGTCAAAAGTTGTAATTTCAACAATTAACAAAAAACAAATAAAAATTGGTCTAAGTTAAGTTGACTTCAGTCAAAACTAATGTTGAGCAAAATGTTTCATCGTCTCTACCATATTAAAATGTAAACATTAATTAAAATGTAATGTACACATAACTTTACACATATTTTATATACAATGTAAGCGTCATAAAAAAAAAAAGCAAATACATTAATATGGTACTATACACATTACATTAGCTGCATTTATATGGACCCTAATAATGTAATTGAAATCGAACTAGTAGCACAATCAGAGTAAAAAACATCCCATGTAACCACATCAATCAGAATGAATTGGTCAAATACGATTAAAATTTTATTCGGATTGTAAGGGGTGGTTTAAACATTTTCTAATCCATTTGATAGGATGTGTAAACATTTGATCAGAATGAAAATCGAAACTTGAACGTTCTATGCATGTGCAATGACGTAGAAATGGCATAATGACGTATGACACACAGAACAAGCTGTTGTTGTTGAATATAGTGTTATAAATGACACTCAATCTAAAAATCTCCTTCCATTGATCGTATGTAAAGTAGTGCAAGACAACATTGTCCCACGTCTCGTTTTGGACTCTATGTCACTCTGTTAATCAAAGGATCTTTGGTCTGATTTAGATCAAAACATTTTTGTGTTAATGAGAAATATAAATTCATTAAGTGTGTCCAAACTTTTGGCTAGTAGTACATAAATTGTGTAATTTTGTGTTTTACTGTTGTGTTGGATGTGAACAGGACCCAGAGGAAGATGAGCCAAACCTGCAGGTTCTATTAGAACATCGCTTCTCAAAGGAGAAGAGCAAGAGTGTGAAACAGACATGTGACAAGTGTAGCACCATCATATGGGGTCTCATTCAGACTTGGTATACCTGCACAGGTTAGACCATCTTAGCTGAACCTAATGCAACCAATTTTATTAAGAAGACATGTGACTCATTCATTATTATACTGTAACCAGCACACAAAAGAAAAAAAAAATATTCTGCAGCTCTTTTCCCAAAAAACAACAGCTTAAAGTTCCCAGTGACTGTGAAGCTCCTAAAAGATAAAATAGATCTATTGTATAAAGTACAATAGAACTATCATAAATATCTATATGAAAGTAGTCCATATGACTATTCCGCTATATTTTAAGCCTTCTGATACTATTTGTGTTAAGAACAAACAGGAATGCAAATGCTTCTTTACTCATAATCTTTCCCTTCCTCCTTTGTATCTTGTCAGAAAACACATTTAGAATTTAAAAAAATAGGGAGACATACAAAATGTGCATGGCTGGTGGTACTCCAGGACAGGTTTGAGAATCACTGATCTGTGGGGAACAAAACATAACGTTTGGTTTCAAAACTATCATAAATTGCTTTCCATTTCTTATTCCAGGCTGTTATTACCGTTGCCATAGTAAGTGCATGAATCTGATCAACAAACCATGTGTGAGGTCAAAGGTCAGCCATCAGTCTGAATATGAACTCAACATCTGTCCTGAGGTCGGTCTAGACAAACAGGATTACAGATGTGCTGAGTGCCGGACACCCATCTCTTTGCGTGAGTCTTTTTCCATATATACGTTACGACTTCTTTTGCTTTTGTGCCATTTATCTTTGTCCCTTATGATGACACAAATGTTAACAGATTTTTTGTTGTTGTTTGATGAAGTCTTTATGTGATTGTTGTCAAAAGTGTTATATTCAGGGTTGTATGGTTGCTATAGAATATGAAAAAAAGTTATTTAAATAAATGTATCTAATAAATCTATCTAATAAATTAAGTTATAACTTGGATATTAAGAATTCGCTTTTGGCACAGGAAGTAGTCTAATGTTGTGTTGTGTTGTGTTGTGTTGTGTTGTGTAGGGGGTGTTCCTAATGAGGCACGGCAGTGTGATTATACGGGTCAGTATTACTGCAGCAGCTGCCACTGGAATGACACAGCCATCGTTCCAGCTAGAGTCATACACAACTGGGAGTTCGAGCCTCATAAGGTACACTAATACTTAATCCTACTGAGAAAATATACTGAATCCCAGTGAGTTACCTAGTTGCTACCTTCTAAGGCAACATCTTGACTGAAATGAAACTTCATAAGTGGCTAATTTGGAACACTCTACAAAGGCAGAAAGTACCACATGGCACACACCTCACAGAACATTGGAGACTTGACTCACTATTTATTTCAATAGAGTTTGCATTAGCATGTTGCAAAGCTAATGGCAAATGCTATATTAAAGGGTCATGAAACCCTAAACCAAAATTTCTGAGATTTTAACAGAGGTATGTGTGTTGAACACCATTGAAGACAATGTTAGCATCTGTTAGATTTAATAGTAGGGGGGAAATGGTTAAATTTTAGTTTTTATACGCTATTTTCGTCTTCCGGGTTTAAAATCTTCATCCTGTCCACGTCACAGGCTGTGACGTGGCAGAGCACGATAGTGCTTTGATGACTCATCGGTGTTTCATAATTATTAACGAGAGTTTTTTATCCAATGAGAAGACACTCTCTTAATTATTCATGACACCACGTGGATCTTTCCAATGACGAGGACGGTTAACGGCACTAAACAGTGAGAGAGACTGACTGACTGACGGTGCGTGTCCATTGGCGCGGAGCGAGCGGGTAAGCGCGAGTGTTTTCGGTTCATTCCTATGGAAGTTGAGCCGCGCGTAAGTTAAATGTGACACTCAACTTCCATAGGAATGAATCTAAAAATGCTCTGGTCGCTTACTCTGCTCCAGTCGACACGCAGCCTGACTGACTGAGCGTGTTGCAGGTTCGGCACGTAGATCTATGCTATGTACGCAAGGTTTTTTTTAAGCGTTATTTTTTTTTTTTTCAAATATATGCATGTATAGTGTGTATATAAACAACTATATATTTTATAATGACTGTAATTACACATGTACATTAATATGTTTTAAATAGAATTACGATTACTGTAGGATTTATGTAGCAGGGCATTCAGTAACTCTTGAAAAGACAAAAATAAAGTGTCAGTGTATTTCATTAGATTTTACTTTTCCATTTTTTTTTTTTAAATGTATTATTTCCTCATGTTTTACCACTGATTTTTAGTGACAGTCGATATGCATTGGCTACTGGCGATGAGAGTTTCTCTCCTCTCCTCTCCTCTCCTCTCCTCTCCTCTCCTCTCCTCTCCTCTCCTCTCCTCTCCTCTCCTCTCCTCTCCTCTCACAGCCACCACACCCATTTAAGTTGCATTTTTCAAAAAGATTGTGAGCTACACTTGAGCGGAAAGAGGGGGGTTTCATGACCCTTTAAGTAGAGATAGACCTGAAGACCCGTTAAAATGCACAACACCGCTGTATGCTGCGTCAATGAGGCATGCGCACTCTGATGTAAACAAACCCAACATGGATGAGATGCACATGGCAGAATAAGTGAAGGAGATGCACTGAATGAAAATGTGCATTCACTCTCTGACAGCAGATGGTGCTTATGGAACGGTAGAAATGCATCCGCTACCCAGCTGCACTTTCTTTTTCTGAACAGTATTTAAGTGTTTTAAACAGCTATTCAGATTTTTTTGTATTCACAGTGGTGTTCATTGTAGCACCAAATACTTAAATACTAGATACTTACTAGGCCATTTATTTTCAAACTTAAACGTTTTTTTTTTGTTTGTTTTTTTTTTTCATTTAAATCTGGTTTACAACATGCCCTAGATATTGATTTGAAAAGGTTCTGATTCTTTATAGCATAAACTAACAATAAACAATGCTTCTAAAGCATTTATTAATCTTAGTTTATGTTCACTTCAATATTTAATAACACATTATTTGGTCCCACTTTATATTAGGTGGCCTTAACTACTATGTACTTACATCAAAAAATAAGTTAAGTAATGATGCATTATTGTAAAATGTTACCTATTGTTCTTTATATTTTTTTGCTCTTTAATCTGTTTGAAACATTTGTCTACTTTATACATTTATGTATTGTGTATTGTCTTATTGTATTTAAATGTTTAGAGTTCTTTTTGTTATAAGAAAAAAAAAATTAAACCTGCATGACGGCACTTTTTTGCAACTTATTCAATATGGTGATAATACTGTATACCATGATTAAAGGTGCTAAAGAGGATCTTTTTGTCGACTGAGAAACCAAAGACTGTTAGTGAGTTTTTGAAATGAGGCATGCGTAAGAACAACCCCCCTCCTTCACAGCTCATTTCAAGGGAACGCCTCCCAAAACTCGTTCACGAGTATTGGAACATGAGTGTTTACCACCGGCATTCGCTGTGTCATGTTAGTGGATTCATTATGTCGGACTCACCGCAGGTAATCATAATCTGCTGTTGTTACTCCTGTCGCCTGACAAAAAACATTGCATGCGGCGCCTGTAGAGTGTGGAAAGTTACTGGAGCGCGCAGCCGTGCACGTCTCGCACAAGTCAAATCACCTTTATTTATATAGCGCTTTTTACAATGCAGATTGTGTCAAAGCAGCTTTACATTGATAACTGGTACATAATTTTTGCTGCACAGCAGCTCTTAAAGAATAGTGTCAATGCAGGCAGATCAAAGCACTCTTGAATAAATGTCAAGAATACTATTGAATATCAAATGTCAAGTCAAATGTCAAGTGTCCCCAACTAAGCAAGCCAAAGGCGACAGCGGCAAGGAACCCAAACTCCAACAGGTGACATCAGGTGGCAAACAAGTGGCAAATAGGTGTTAAAATGGAGAAAAAAACCTTGGGAGAAACCAGGCTTAGTCGGGGGGCCAGTTCTCCTCTGGCGAACAGTGCTTTGTTACAAATCAGGTTGCTATCATGAGTCTGATAGGATCGCAACAATCAAAGTATTTATTTCAGTTCCATCCAGTTAAGGTATGGTCGGTCTGTTGAGGAACTGTGGCACTGGCTGTCGTGTTGATGATGTCTTCACAATGGATGATCTAGTCGAATCGATCTCTGCTGATACTTCAGGGCTGCGTTGTGGTCGTGTCAAGGCACAGGTCCTTGGTCTCAGCTGGATACGGCCCGGATCCGGTTGACTACGGTAAACCTCGGGATAAACAGAAAGACTAATATTAGCGTAGATGCCATTCTTTTTCTGATGTAACGAGTGCATCTGGTGTTATAGGAAGTGTTACCAGTTCCGGCTGACCTAATTTATGCAGCCTCATAATCCTTTAGCAGATTTGAAAATATAAATTGATAATGTGTTATGTATATGCCAGGTTAAAGAGATGTGTTTTTAGTCAAGATTTAAACTGAATGAGTGTGTCTGCATCCCAAACAATGCTAGGAAGATTGTTCCAGAGTTTAGGTGCCAAATAGGAGAAGGATCTACCGCCTACGGTTGATTTTGATATTATCAGCTGGCCTGAATTCTGAGATCGCAATAAACGTGAAGGATTATAATGATTTAAGAGCTCGCTTAGGTACTGGGGAGCTAAACCATTTAGTGCTTTGTAAGTAATTAGCAAGATTTTAAAATCTATACAATGTTTAACAGGAAGCCAATGCAGTGATGACAGAACTGGGCTAATATGGTCATACTTCCTAGTTCTAGTAAGAACTCTAGCTGCTGCATTTTGTACGAGCTGTAGTTTATTTATCAAGCAGGAGGAACAACCACCCAGTAGAGCGTTACAGTAATCTAGCCTTGAGGTCATGAATGCATGAACTAACTGTTCTGCATTTTTCATTGAGAGCATATGTCGTAGTTTAGATATATTTTTAAGATGGAAGAATGCGGTTTTGCAGATGCTAGTAACATGGTCTTCGAATGAAAGATTGGTATCAAAGAGCACACCCAGGTTCCTAACTGACGATGAAGACTTAACAGAGCAGCCATCAAGTGTTAGACAGTATTCTAGGTTATTGCGTGAAGTAGTTTTCGGTCCAAAAATTAGAATCTCTGTTTTTTCTGAATTTAGGAGTAGGAAATTACTGGTCATCCAGTTTTTTATATCAGCTATACATTCTGTTAATTTAGCGAATTGGTAAGTTTCGTCAGGGCGTGAAGAAATATAGAGCTGAGTATCATCAGCGTAACAATGAAAACTAACGCCATGCTTCCTAATGATATCTTCCAAGGGTAGCATGTGCAGAGTGAAAAGCAATGGTCCTAGTACTTAGCCTTGCGGTATATTTAACTTGTGATTGATATGACATCTCATCGTTTACTACTACAAACTGATAATGGTCAGATAAGTATGATTTGAACCATGCCAATGCAATTCCACTAATGTTTTCGAGTCTATTTAGAAGAATATTGTGATCAATAGTGTCAAATGCAGCACTAAGATCCAGTAACACTAATAGAGATATACAACCACGATCTGATGATAAGAGCAAATCATTAGTAACTCTAATGCTTTTGTCACGCGCATTTCGTCAGTAAAGCCGGTTCCCTGATTACCGCTAAATCGCCATCACCTGCTTTCAAATGGAGCGGCATTTAATAGACAGAACCATGGTTCACTGACAAGCCACGCAATATCACATTCAATATCGACGGCGATTCATATCGATATTGAACGTGATATTGCGTGGCTTGTCAGTGAACTACGGCTCTGTCTATTAAATGCTGCTCCATTTGAAAGCAGGTGATGGCGATTTAGCAGTAATCAGGGAACTGGCTTTACTGACGAAATGCGCGTGACAAAAGCATTCGATATATCGCCCAGCCCTAATGTACAAGTTTGTGTTTTTGAAGGAATAATGTTTATGCGTGGTTATTGAAAAAACAAAAAACTTAAGTCACTGAAATAAGGCCAAAAAAGTATATTAAATCTGTGTTCACAATACGTTTGGTTATTGGGGGCTGTAGACTAGAGTTTTTGTTTAAGAATTATGTAAAAATTATGCTGACTACTCTTTCATATAAAACAATAGAGAGATTTAAATTTTGTAAAGACACTTTTTGGCAAGAAACACAGTATGCGAGGAGGTGTGAATCTGCATAAATAAGTGTACATTTAGTCCACAAATTATTCTAATGAAGAAGAGGACATTTCAGGAATACTTGCAGCCGGAGGTCGCTCTGTACACCTTTAGGCCACAAATTCATATAAAGAAAATGAACTAGGAACTAACGGCATGTCTTCTAGAGATCGCTAACCATGGCTTTACCATCCAAATAAACACTTTTCAAGACAATAAATACACGATTGAGACGATGTATGCATGTATTGCCTCTGAATTTGCCTCTGAATAGCGCTGGCTCCATGGGCGTGGCCGCATTAGCGGGTAATGAGCTGAATCACAGACTTCTGACATGGCTCTCTTTTCATATGGATTATATAAACACAGAATGTTTGTTTTTGATTTGACTTGCACGATTTAAAACCTGACATTTCAACGTTTCTTTAGACGTGTCATTTTTTTTGTCATTAGTATTCATAAGTTACAGTTAATTTTCTGAGAACTATCAGATTGGACTTCGTTCAGAGGGAGACGAGAGATCACGCATCATGTTAGTTTTCTTTATTTTACAAAAAGCACAACATTGTGTTTTTACTCTGAGTGTACACAAATAAAAGAAGACATTCTATAGTTTCAATTGATATATTACTTATGTCTCTATGACAAGAAATGACGGAGTAATTTAAGTCTGTTTTGCTGCAATGTGAAAAAAATCCTCAGGGAGTTAATAACAGCCAGCTTAAAAGTTTTTGGTACGTATCCTAGTGATAAAGATGAATTAAGAAGAGGATCTATGACCTCCGGAAGCATCTCTTTCAATAGCTTAGTCGGTATAGGGTCTAACATACAAGTTGTTGATTTTGATGATTTAACAAGTTTAGACAATTCTTCCTCTCCTAAAGCAGTAAATGAATTGAATTTTTCAGACACAATACTGTAGTAGACGGTTGCATGGTTATAATTTTTTATCTAATATTATCAATCTTGCAAGTAAAGAAGTTCATAAAGTCATTACTGCTGTGCTCTTTGGAAACATCGGAAGTTGAAGCTTTATTTCTTGTTAACTTAGCCACTGTATCAAATAAATACCTAGGGTTGTGTTTATTTTCTTAGGCAGATCTAGCAGTTTTTAAGGCCTTTCTGTACTCAATCATTCTCTCTCTCCACGAAATGCAAAATACTTCTAGTTTTGTTTTCTTCCAGCTGCGCTCTATTTTTCTAGCTACTGTTTTTAGGGCCCGAGTGACAATATTAGATCTAAAGTATGATTATGACAATGAGTGGGTCCTGACACGTGTTGTCTAACACCAATAGAGATTAGAATGTCTGTAAATGCCAATCCCAATGAGTCTTTTTTATTATCCACATGGATATTAAAATAACCAACAACAAGGACTTTATCTGCAGCTAGTACTAATTCTTATAGAAAATCGTCAATTTCTTTGATGAAGTCTGTATGGTGTCCTGGTGGCCTGTATACAGTAGCCAGCACAAATGTCAACTTACAGAATGTTACGTAAAGCACCATCACTTCGAAGTAATTATATTTGAAAGACTTCTGGCTGATACTGTAAATATTACTATAAATTACAGCAGCACCTCCCCCTTTGCCTTTCTTTCGAGGATTGTGTCGATAATCATAACCTTGAGGACTAGACTCATTTAAAGTAATGTAATCGTCCGGTTTTAGCCAGGTTTCTGTCAAACACAGCACATCTAGATTATTGTCTGTGATAATATCGTTTACAATAAGTGCTTTTGAAGAAAGTGATCTAAAATTTAACAACCCAAGCTTTATCATTTGTTTATCATTATTATCTCTATTTTTTTATTTGTTGAACATTAATTAAATTTTTACAATTAAATGGGTTTGGAAGTTTTATGTTTTTACTAATTCGGGGTACAGACACAGTCTCTATGTGATGATATCTAGGTGTAAGAGTTTCTATGTGTTGGGATTTATCAAGGAATGTCATGGCAGTGATTGACAAGCCAGAGGGCCAATCTGCGCACGTCTTTCACAAGGAACGTAATGGCAGTGATTGACAAGCCAGAGGGCCAATTGGCTGATGTTTTTAAGGCCCTACCTCGTGCACAGATGATGTATATTAATATTCCTTTCAGTGCACCTAATAAATAGTCTTTTATCAGTTAGTAAAGATTAGTATTTCAAGTAATATTGCAAAAATGTATAAAACAAAACATCCTCTTTAGCACCTTTAAAGCTTCAGCAATAATCGCAACATGAAAATTTGATACTGTCACATACCTATAAGGCTACACTTCACTATGACTGAAGTGTAAACTTTATGAATAAAAATGTTATAATTTTGCAGGGTATGAGTTCAAGTTCAAATTGGATGGCCAGTTTGCTGCTTCGTTTTATTGGGCACATTATTGTGCATTTACAAAAGGTTGAGGTTGTAGGTAATGCAGCCTTTATAAAATCTTGCCAATCATTTATTCTTTTGTAATAAACATTTTTCTGACAGAGAGGATCCAAATGCAGAAAATCCAATGAAGTAATAATTAAATTAGGGCTGTCAAGTGATTAAAATTTTTAATATAATTAATTACATGACGTGCCGATTAATTACTCACAAACTAATTACACATTAAATTTGGCTGAGAAATTACCCCCAAAAGATAATTTGAAGTCATTATTATGTTAAATGAGAAAAGTGTTAAATAGCAATTCTCCATAACAGAGCGAATTGCATCCCGTGTCTCGTTTCCCATTTCCGCGGTCGTTTCGGTTTTCGATTTCTCTAACCTACAATGTAAAACTCGGCGCTTAGCATCTACGTCACGGCTCTCAGCCCGCCCTCTGTTCGTTGATTGGCCCGGCTGTTTCCAGACCGGTGGTAAACAGAAAGCTCTGACGCTGTCTCAGACTGAGTACAGAAGCGAAATGAAATTGAGCGGAAGTAGGAAGTCTGACGTAGTCAGGCTAACAAAAAGTAGCTTTAGAAAGAAATATTTTATTTGATTCAACGTAGAATTTTTTACACATAAACTTTTAGACTACAAGGGACATGTTTTTTTTTTTGTTTTTTGTTTTTTCAGAAGCTGCATCTGAATTGGTATTTAGATATATTTACAAACCAAAACAGTTTGTTTACCAACATTCTTCAAAATGTCTTCTTTTATGTTACGCAAAAGAAAGAAAGTCATACAGGTTTGAAATGACACAAGGGTGAGTAAATGTAAATAAACAGATTTTTTTTTTTTTTTTTTTCGGGCAAACTATACCCAAAATGTCTAAATGAGAAAGTCACTGAGTCATTCATTCATTTGATTCGTTCAAATGGCTGATTCATTTAGGAATAAAGTAAATGGCTCTATTTGTAAATGGGCCATTGAATCATTGGTTCACAGATTGATTCGCTCAATCCTCGAATTCATTCAGAAATTAAACACTTGAAGCACCATTGCACAGACCAGTCAGTGTATAAATAGTACTGCAAGAGCGATTTAAAAAGCATACAGAGCTGTCTGCTCTTTAATCACTCTCACTGTACCTACTGTGTTGCAGAGACGCACAACAGTTCTGCTGTGGCTTTATAGGTATAGGCTAATATTTTTATTGGCAAAATTTAGCAAAAACTGACAATATTGTGTCTAAAATATACCATAGTATTAACTTATTTATTTTACTGTTGTAAATCAGTATCACATTTGTGCTTGTGCTATTTGGAACAAAAACAGTACTCGATCAGAACTACATAATCCTCAGACAAATGTAATGTTGTGACATTATTTACAAGCTGTTTTAATGGTGTCTTTCCGTGGTTGAAACACGGATTGAGCGATTACATGCGACATGATATATTTCAGTAAGTTGTACTGTTTCTTTCAACTTACCTTCTGATGTTCATTCATTTTTATTTGGTTCTATAACTAGTAGTAAAAAGGAAGAGATGATCAGTTCATGTGCCGCTTGAACTGAGGCACTACAGCGATCTGTCATGCCAAATTAAAGATTCACAAAACCACATTTATTGTTTGAATTCCATAGTAAAATTTAGAAGCTGAGACTATCAGAAGTAACCTGCTCTGACTTTGTAGTCATTGCATTGTTAGTGTGCTCTATGCTTTGCAATGTATTTTTCACTGCGTGAGAAAATGGACATTTGGTTTGAGGACAGGTGAATGCTTGAGAGTTGGCAGCACTGCATATGACAGCATTTTTTTGTAGCTATGTTAAATTTTCCCACTGGACTTGGGAGTGCTGAAACCAGGATGGCCATCGCTGCTGTGGTCCGTAGTGGATTGTCGTTCCTCCATACATCCCAAAAAATGTTTAGGGGTCTCAGTGAATCCGTCCATCATTCATTAATTTTTTATTTGAAATTGAAAGTAGAAAAATGAGAAAAATGATTTTAACATAATTCATTTTGAGTATATAAAATTTTTGGTCTTATTAATCTATTACTTGTTCCAGAGCAAGTTGAATTGTGCTGTGTTAATTTTTATAATTTAATATTAAGGCTATATCAAAGACTATAGAACAGGGCTCGTCAACTGGCGGCCTGCAGGCCAAATCCGGCCCACCAATTATATTCATCTGTCTCGCGGCACCCAAATCTCCCTCCTCCTCTTTTCCTGGCGGTGCGGCTAAATTTGGTTATATATCGTGGCCGCAGTGGTGCTTGCAGCTGTAAGGCTATATACACATTGTTAGTACCATGCACACTCCTTCGACTGACCTGAGAAACGTTTTCCGTGTGAATATTTCAGCAGTTATTATGTGTGTCCCGTATTTCTGTCGACTGAACCAGCGATACCAGTCAATCGTGAATTAATCATTATTTTGTCTCAATCCTTTCTTTTCCATGTATTGGCCAAACGCGCTTGCATAATGATCTGAAACGATTTGGATTTGTTCGGACCGCTCTGTCACTGAATCATCTGAGGTGATTTCTCGGTCAGTAACAACAAATACAGAACAAATTGCGCTGTTTTCATTTGTTTCACTAATTTACTTTAAACTACGCAGCACGGCCCAGTGGATAATGAAATGAAAGCTTAAAGGTGCCATAGAATTGAAAATTGAATTTACCTTGGCATAGTTGAATAACAAGAGTTCAGTACATAGAAATGACATACAGTGAGTCTCAAACACCATTGTTTCCTCCTTCTTATGTAAATCACATTTGTTTAAAAGACCTCTGGGGAACAGGCGAATCTCAACATAGCACTGACTGTTACGCAACAGTCGGGATCATTAATATGTACGACCCCAATATTTGCATATGCCAGCCCATGTTCAAGACATTAGACAAGGCAGTATGTATCTGTGCACAGCTGAATCATCAGACTAGGTAAGCAAGCAAGGACAATAGCAGAAAATGGCAGATGGAGCAATAGTAACTGACATGATCCATGATATCATGATATTTTTAGTGATATTTGTAAATTGCCTTTCCAAATGTTTCGTTAGCATGTTGCTAATGTACTGTTAAATGTGGTTAAAGTTACCATTGTTTATTACTGTATTCACGGCGACAAGAGCCGTCGGTATTTTTAAATTTTTAAACACTTGCAGTCTGTATAATTCATAAACAGAACTTCATTCTTTATAAAACTCTCCAACAGTGTGTAATGTTAGCTTTAGCCCGTAAGCCACGGAGCACTATCAAACTCATTCAGAATCAAATGTAAACATCCAAATAAATAATATACTTACATAATCTGAGGCTGCATGACGAACACTTTGTAAAGATCCATTTTGAGGTTTATATTAGCTATGTGAACTTTGTTTATGCAATGTATTATAGAGTCGCAAGCTCGGGGTTGGGGAGCGCGAAGATTTAAAGGGTAAGCAGCCTGAATCAGCGCATTTATAATGATGCCCCAAAATAGGCAGTTAAAAAAATTAATAAAAAAAAAAACTATGGGGTATTTTGAGCTGAAACTTCACTGACACATTCAAGGGACACCTTAGACTTGTGAAAAAGCATTCTAGGGCACCTTTAATGGAGCTGCGTTTTTTCCTGGGCACCAATATTAAACAGCGTTGTGACATCTAGGCTGCATCTGAAAACTGGAAAATGCTGCCTTCAGAGGACACATGTCAAGGTAGGAAGGCATCAAGGCACGTCCAAATCCAATGTTAGCTTCACTTCCTATTTCCTGAGATCCCTTCATCTGCAGATCCCTTCATCTGAGATCCCTTTTCAAGGCAGCATAGATGTATGCTTAGCTGCCTTTGATATACCATAAGTAGTTACTATTCTGGGGCACCTGTCAAAAATTTGATGGATGACCTTTGACCTGACCTTTGACCTGACATTTGACCTAATGAATTATGATATTATCCCTCTGGATATTTCCCCTCCCCCCAAGGTTGAACTTTGACATGGGTTATGAATATGTCCATTGATTCCTGGCATGTTTTAAATACCTACATCATTGATTCGTAGTTCATTTATGGGGTGGAACAAATTGATGATTTTTGAACTTTGACCATACAAATTGGAAGTCCTGAGGGTAATTTTCAGGGTCACATGTGTTGAACAGACATCCACATTCCGACTCATCTGTGTAAGTGACAAAAATAAGATTTTAATGAAGAAACAGCCGGATCAAAATAACAAAAGAATAAACATGGTATATTTTATAAAATAGAATACACATATACACAATGATGTTGGGTTAAAATTCGCTTTTAGTTTGAAATATAAAACACCCAAAGTGTGGACATATAAGTAAAGGTATATTCATTTTAACAAGGCTGACGCAAAAGCAATTTCTTGTGTGGACATGTCCAGACATGTTGAGGTTTCCATGGTTTATGCAAGGTTTACGTGGGTGGATGACATGACGTACAGTTCTACCTGTCCATAATGTCATTTACTAAAGAAAATGGGTATTCTTTAAAAATTTATATCCTTATGTTGTTCCTCTAACAAGATATTACTACAGCGTACCATAGCTTTAGTTGGTATATGAAGACCAATACTTCAAATTTTGATCTAAACATCAAAATTGTCATATGGTGTGACTGTCCGGGCTATGTGTGACTTTACTAATATGACAATATATCTCAGCAAAGTATAAACAATTGATAGATTTACAGTTTAAATAACAGAATTAGGCATTTTTAATGAACACAGAAAGTGTTGATGTCTTTACATGATTTTAAAGAAAGTTCTGGCCAAATACATTTGTCCGTAAAATGGGCATCATATGGTGTGACATTAAAATCTATATTTTGAACGGGCAATAATTTGGACAACATTATGAACCAGAGGTCCACACTCAACCAGGACGTTGCATTGTCATCTCTAAAGTGGTTTGGAAGGTCATGAGGCGAGTTCTGACTTTTTGATTTTTACTTAAAAAGCTCTGTATCTGATTAGCTCACTAGTGGTCAAAGTTTTGTGTCTTATGGTGTGACATTATTTGCATAAAAATGAAACACTTTTTACAAATTTTACTCATTTATTCTTAAAAATCATTGCTGTCATGTGGCAATTTACGTGCCAAGTATAAGCTAGCTGTTTTTAGTTAACCGAGAGATTATCTTAACTGAGCAAAACGTCATATGGTGTGACACCGTATCATATGGTGTGACCGTTTTTTCCAGGTCACACCATATGATACATTTGTCACACAATATGACATACCCCTTTTTTTGATGATAAATAAATAATCAAAACATATTGTAATAAATTAATGGTGAACATTAAATTACCCATCCAATGAAAGGGTTAGTTCACCCAAAAATGAAAATAATGTCATTAAGTACTCACCCTCATGTCGTTCCACACCCGTAAGACCTTCATTCATCTTCAGAACACAAATTAAGATATTTTTGATGAAATACGATGGCTCAGTGAGGCCTACATAGCCAGAAATGTCACCAAATTTCTCAAGATCCAGAAAGGTACTCAAATATTTAAAACAGTCATGTGACTACAGCGGTTCAACCTTAATGTTATGAAGTGACAAGAATACTTTTTTTGTGACAAAAAAAACAAAATAATGACATTTTTACAACAATATCTAGTGATGGCCCATTTCAAAACACTGCTTTGGAGCTTTACGAATCGAATCAGTGGTTTGGAGTGCCAAAGTAATGTGATTTCAACAGTTTAGCAGTTTTATATGCAACCTGAATCACTAATTCGAAACAAGATTTGAAGCTTTATGAAGCAGTGTTTTGAATCATTAGATATTGTTGAAAAGTCTTTATTTTGTTATTTTTGTCACATAAAAAGTATTCTCGTCGCTTCATAACATTATGATTGAACCACTGTAGTCACATGAACTGTTTTAAATATGTTTTGAGTACCTTTATGGATCTTGAGAGGTTCGGTCACTTTGCTGGCACTGAGCCATTGGATTTCATCAAAAATATCTTAATTTGTGTTCTGAAGATGAATGAAGGTCTTACGGGTGTGGAACGGCATGAGGGTGAGTAATTAATGACATTATTTTCATTTTTGGGTGAACTAACCCTTTAATGTGTTGCTTTTCAAATGTATACTTAATTTAAACGTTTCACCATGTTTGCTATACTTTGCATATTAAAAGATGCAATTTTTTGTTTGTGTCAGGCAGAAATGTCAAGTAAAGAGAGGACACAAAAATACAGGGAAAGACTCAATTCAATTATTTTTTCTTTTCTGTATCTTTTATGTGTCTCTCCACATCTCTATCATTTTCTCATGTCTTGAAGGAGGAAGGGAGTGCACACTGAATGCCTTGAGTTTTCCTCTTTGTTTCTTCTCTTTATACCTTTTCAGCTTCCACTGATGTTTAAAGATCCCATGTGAATCTATTATTATCCCATGGGTATCCGTTTTTACTAATACTATAATAGGCTATGAATTTTCAATCTAAAACATTCGGCTAAGTGTAAATTGATATTTTTTTACTGTTTAAAAGTTATAACACACACACTGTCCTCTAATTTTAAAATGTTCATGTTGAAGTTTCTTGACATGAGATGGAGTTTGATTTACTCATATTTCATAAATAAAATCTTAAAAGTTTTAAAATGATGATAGTAAGTTTCATGATTTTTAGTCCTATTAATGTTAATTGAATGATGAATGCATATAAAATACACTTTTTTTCAGTTCGTCATATAGTGTGACACTATATCATTTGGTGTGACAATCAGAATTGTGACAATAAAATTATTTTTTTTTTGTAATAAATCATAAAAAAGTCAATGGAGCAAAAGTGAAATAGTATCAGCAAGAGTCACAGGCACTTTGTTAGATTTATAACAGAGTTTGTCAGAATTAATTTAAAATATCTGGAAAGGCTGAAGAGGTATGTCTTACTTTACATGATGATTTAAAAAATAATACAAAATATATTGGATCTGCACCAAAAAAAATTTCAATCTGAAGATAGTAATGATAAAGGTTTATGGTGAAGTTAGTTACGTAGGGAGAGTATATCTCATTTTCATTTTATATAGAATAACTTTTATGTCACACCATATGACAATTTTAGGCACAAATGCAACAAATTTGTGAATAAATCCAATTTCCAATACAAAATCTAAAAAAACACAACTATTTTTGGAAATTCAAGAGTCAGTACAACACAACTCAATATTTTTTATGCCTAATATTTGAAGTTTAAAAAAAAAAATGTTTTTCAGGCTTATATGTCAACCACCCACATAGACTTTTTTTTTTCTTTTTTTTTCTGTATAATCAGTCCCCGTACCGTAGTAAACGTTTTCATTTTTATATTTTCAAAAATATCATTTAGTATAATTTTAAAAGGTGTTTTGCAATTGGGGGATACATTTTGGTAGTTAAAAATAAAAAAATCTAAAAACATTTTGCTTTTAGTTTATACTGAAATCTAAAAATCTCTCACTGACTCTCTCTCACACACACACTTTTCAAAAGTGAAAAACATTCTGTTCTTTGAATGAAGATTGTAATAAATAAAAGTATTTTATATAAAAGTAAATGTTAATAATAACAGTTACTAAGCCAAAATGTCCTCCTTCTTGATTCCTCCTTAACATTAAAGGTGCTCTAAGCGTTGTCAAGCGTTTTTAGGACAAAAATATTTTTGTCACATACAGCAAACATCTCCTCACTATCCGCTAGCTGCCTGTCCCCTGAACACACTGTAAAAAAAACGTGGTCTCTGTAGTCACCACAAGCTCCAAAAACGGCAATAAAAACAAACTGGTGCAGCCTGGACCACGAAACATGCTCCAGCCAATAACCAACAAGACTGATTTTAAATGCGCGTTTATGACTGTTTCAGGAAGCACGGAGGGGAGGGGGAGGAGGAGGAGGAGGAGGAGGAGGAGGAGGAGGGAGGGTCTAGCTAGCCTCTGTTTTGTTTGACAACACTTCGAACGTCAACAGGAAGTTACTCCACCCAGGATCGCTTAGAGCACCTTTAAATGGTTTTCTCATTGTCTCTCCAAGTGACTTGCAACAATGCATGATAGTGTCAGAGACAGAGGGGGAGAGCAATGATCAGTGGGGGTGGATGAAACAATATTTTGTTCAAGCTAACATTTAAAGCATAAATGTAAAAGTTTAAATTACATCTTTTAAAATTAAACAATTGTTCAAATCTTTTTAGTTTTTTTAAAACTAAAAAGACTTTGAAAGGACTTTAAAAGGTTTGCGCGCTGAAATGTGCACGAGATGGAGCGGGACACGGAAAATTAAGTGAGGCCTGGCTATAGTCTACCCGCGGCTTAAGACAACTTTTATTTTCTTTCACACACAGCACAGAGAAACATCTTTCTAATAAACCGACCAAACTACCTGTCAAGTGATAGACGAAACTGACAATGATTTTATATTTTTAAACATATAAAAGGCAATGTGGATAAATATTCACAGCCACGATGTACAGAACACTCTCAAAGATATAGAAGAAAATGAATAAAACCATTTTTTTTTTTTTTTGGATCAATAAACTTTAAAATATATATATATATTATAACTGCAGAAAGGCCACACTGCAGATAGATATACATTTCATTTGTCGGCAAATCAAATTAAATTGGCTAAATTGTCTGTGCGAGCAAGCTTTAACTAATCTACTGTGCAACATTGATGCACCAAAAAAAATAATGATAATAAAAATTTAATTAAAAAATATATATAATTTTTTTTATCAAACATTAATTTACAGAATTGAATTAGAACAGAATATACCGTGAAATCACTTGTAGCTACCCTACCTGATTGAATGCGATCAGGATATTATTCATGCGATCTGCCTGTGTCCGTTTGAGTCTTTCATAGCACGCTACAGTCAGCTCGTTGGCCGGCAGAAGCGCGCCGCAGTGTTTGTCGTTGTTGAGTTCTTGTTGCATCATACCTTATACCTTTTTTTGATCATCTTTTACCATATAAAAGTGCATCCAATTGTACACTTGATCCCAGACATTGCCTAACACATCCCAGACACTGCCGTTAAGATGCTCATCATGCCGGTCACGGATCAGGGAAGTGAAACCTAAATCGGTCACTGGGGTGGTTGGATTTATTCACGCACATTAAAAAATATTTATTAAAAGCTTCTTTCTTTTCACATTTTTTTTATAGTATTAACATAATAGGCTGTATATTAACCTATTGGGAAAGAACCGGTATGTCTATGTAAAATCAGATATTGAGCGCCCCCATATCTCTTCTCATAACACCTCTGCGACGATTCGACTGTGAGATTGGTAGTCGAATCAGGCTCCTCCTATCGAAGATTCGAATCGTCGACTATTCAGGGTCACCCCTAGTATTTAGCATTAGTATTTAATTATAAATATAACTATAATAATTAGAAAATAATATTTAAACCTTGTATGACAAAATGTGGGGTTTCCTGTTAACATGCAAGCAGTATGTCTATAAATAATTAGAACGGTCTAAGGATTTATCAAATATTATATTATCAGGATAAAAATGTATTTAATATGAACTATGTGCCTCTTATGCATCCACTGTGGGGAAAAAAAAAAACTACACTTTTGTACGCTGGAGAAAACATATTAATTATGTGTTTCCCTCAAAGTTCTTTAGAAAGAGGAATTATTTTTCCTATAGTTACCCTGAATAGGATTGAGTGAAATTACTTGGCGCTAAACATGTCTGTTTCATACTGGATGCCGGAGGGCGCCCTTGAGTAGATACTCCAAATAATGCAAATATACGCGATATAACAAACGCTGTTCCAGGAAATCCCCAGTGGGCATCATGCTATCGCTGTGACTGAATAAAAAGAAGGTATAAATGCTTAGATTGATTAAACATGAATAAAATAAACAGACGACTGCAACAATATATGGTTTATATGTTTTCTTCAAGCCTTCTCAGGTATTTCCGTAATAATAAAGTATATTTATAATCCAGTGCTAATAAAAATGCTATTTCAAACACTCAACTGATGTTATGAAGTGAGTTTGGAGTAAAAACACATTAAATGTTGTCTTTTGTTATAGTTCATAAAGGCTTCTCATTTTTGGAAAGTTTGTATATTTGACGTTGTGTTTTCTAATGCAGTGCTCTCAGATGGAGCGTCATTTATTACTGATCACAGAGCAGCTCTTCACTAACACGCTGTGTACATATTTATATCATTAAAAATCGCAGCCTTTGCGTTGTCATAATTGCACTAAGCCAAATCGCGATTTCGATTCAATTACGATTAATCGTGCAGCCCTACTCACAAGCAATCTCTCACATTGTGTAAAATTTTCAATAATTCAATATGAAAATCACCAAGCATTTTCACAGAGCAACAATGATTTCATTCAGACCCTGTGATGCCTCAGGTTAGTTCTATAAAAGGCACTTGACTCTATTTTAAAATTAAATGATTCTAAATATAAATAATATCAAATATGTTGCTAAAAAATATTTAAACAATTGAAATATAGGCTAAATTTTATATATAATATATATATATATATATATATATATATATATATATATATATATATATATATATATATATATATATATATAATGTATCTCAGTACAGTCCAAAAGTTTGGAACCACTAAGATTTTTTATGTTTTTAAAATAAGTTTTGTCTGCTCACCAAGGCTACATTTATTTAATTAAAAATACAGTAAAAAAAAACAATAATATATTGTGAAATATTATTACAATTTAAAATAACTGTGTACTATTTAAATATATTTGACAAAGTAATTTATTCCTGTGATGCAAAGCTGAATTTTCAGCATCATTACTCCAGTCTTCAGTGTCACATGATCCTTCAGAAATCATTCTAATATGCTGATTTGCATGATTTCTGAAGGATCATGTGACACTGAAGACTGGAGTAATGATGCTGAAAATTCAGCTTTGCCATCACAGGAATAAATTACTTTGTGAAATATATTCAAATAGAAAACAGTTATTTTAAATTAAAATAATATTTCACAATATTACTGTTTTTACTGTATTTTTAATTAAATAAATGTAGCCTTCACTGTAAAAAAACTAAATGTGCTTTTAATATACTATCTCTGTATTTAAAAAAATGTATTTAGATACCACTTATAGTACATTTGAGCCCATAGTGTACTACAAGTGGTAATTAAATATAAAGGTCATCCAGGTGAAAGTTGGAAATTTCCATCAAGCAGGCTGAGATGCGAGCAGCTACTGGTTGATCATCTGGCTGGAATGAAAATTAGAGATGTGTGTCTGGATAGCAGTGATAGGAAAAGCTATGTTTCTGAATGATTCTAGTTACAAATATAGCTGCAAGCAGCAATTATGGGGCCAAGCACAAAAACAGCACAAGAAGCCAAGCAACATGGCTGTGAGCATCAGACCAACAGCAGCAGTGAGCAATTAAATACCTATTAAGATCATTTTAGGTAAAAGAGCTGAAAAATGATCAAAAATGAGGATTTACTGGTTCATCCCTTTCGACCAATAGGTGGCGCTGTGACCAAATTAATGTGGTATGGTCAGAGTAAGGTGACAATGACACTTGCAAAGTTTGGTGTCAATATGTCAAAGCATTGCAGAGATACAGCTTCAAGAGTCGTTTTTGCATCATTCCTCAGATTTGTTGCTCCGGTGTACGAAAACGGTTTTACATATCGACTTGAAATCCATATCTTTTTGTCGGCATGGTCTGAAGATGACACAGTTCAATTTTGGTGAAAATCGTAAAGATACGCTAATGCGTTCATAAAATACAGCATTTTAGCACAAAATTCAAAATGGCCGACGGCCAAAATGTGTGATATTGGAAAATTGGATATCATTCGACTTGGCATGACTCCCCGAATCCAACGAGATCCAACGAGACTCCCCGAATCCAAATTTATGATTTTTGGACAAACCCATCAGAAGTTATAAGCAAAAAAAAATCTCTGCACCACTAGGTGGCACTGCGCCGAAACTCTGCATGTTGCCTCAGGTCATGCTTGTGATGACAGGTACCAAGTTTGGTCTGAATATGATAAAGCGTTGCGGAGATACAGACTTATGTCTATTTTCGCAAGCACTACATACAATTTGTTCGAGCGTTTATCGAAAACGGTTTGACGAATCAACTAGATTCTAATAACTTTTTGTCAGCACTGCCTGAAGATGATCTGGTTCAATTTTCGTGCAAATCGGAGTAACTGCCTAGGAGGAGTTCGAAAAAGTAAGTTTTTCAGAAAATTCAAAATGGCTGAAAACTTTTCATGACGGAAAATGACGTCATAGGGTGCATTCAATTCGTCTTGAGCCAAGGAATAAGAAGAAAATGTTTTTGTTTCTAGCCTTTATGTTTCAAAAGTTATTAACATAAGTGCAACTTTGGACAGCTGGTGGCGCTAGAGAGATTGAGTTAGAGACTCCAAATTTGCTATGGACATAGCTCAGACTGTCCTCTAACTGTGTGCCAAATTTCATAACTTTCCCTCAAGCGGTTCTATGGGCTTTCATAGACTTCAAGAGCGGAAGAAGAAGAAGAAGAAGAATTAAAAAAAAAAAAAAAAAAAAAGAACGCCAACAATATCAATAGGTGCCTCCGCACCTTCGGTGCTTGGCCCCTAATAAGCGTACGGAACGCCAACAATAACAATAGGTGCCTAAGCACCTTCGGTGCTTGGTTCCTAATTACAACAAAAAATACTGTACAGAACAGCAGCATGAAAAGATGTAAACAAAGAATTTGTTGTATAAGAATAGTACACTTTCCACACCTGGACTGCAATGCTGCTGTAGATCTCCAGTCTTTCCACATGACCTGAAATCATAAAGAAATAAAAATTAGTTGGCTATTACATTAATTCAAACATGCCAGCATATGTTTTTCTGAGACCATGCAAATCCTCAACCTTCTTTGATCTGGAATTTTTATATCCAACTATCCAATGTATCTTATGATTCAGTATTGACAATTTACTCAGGTCATGTAATATTTTTTTCTATTATTAGTATTTATTATAACACTAATATATGCATACTACTCGTGTTTGCAAGCAGATGCGCTCAGAATATTTAATTTATAATGTTGTTCATATTGTACTCTCATCTGCTTTCATGTAACGTTTAACTTGGACCTATAGTATGAGTTGTACAGGCTGCAGAGTGGCAGTTAGCCACATTAATCGTTCAGTGTATCAAAAGAGATTGAAAAAATGGCGGTACTATCACATCTAAACGAAGATGTAAACACTTGAATGGACTTTATAAATAACTAATCTTTCTTGGTTTAAAACAGATGGAAAATTGAAAGATACCTGCTGCAGTTTTGCTTTCAACGGCAGTTACCTTACGTTATGTGTCTGAACACCGTTTAGAAATACTAACATTAGCTTTTTCAAAACTATAAACAATATAAATGTGTAGCCACACGATATAAAATATCACACACATGTAGAATTTAACTCTTACCTCAGCCAGTGATCGGTTTGTATGATGTCCGCTGTGGTCTTCTAGCTTGAAAGGATGTGTTAGTTTTTCGTTTTTCCTCCCACTGTTCCGAAGGATGGACAGACGGATGTGTTCAAATAAATTCTCCTGCCCACGACGACTGCTCTTTACGATTGCTTTACACTACTGTTAATCTCACGACCCACAAGCATAGCCTGCCCTGAAATAAATTCAAATTACCCGCGACGCTCGCCCTTCCATCACTGTACTCTGACCGGGAACTGTTGTGGGCGGGACTAACGGAAAAGTAATCGGTGACAAATTTGAATCTGCATCGCACACACACACATGCACACACAAAGCTACGCATTTGCAGCTCGATTTGGAAAAACATAAAATGTACATATCAATTATAGATGTGTTCAGGAAATTTAGAGGAGAATAAGTCAAGGCCAATCAGCAGTTTCAAAATAAGCATATGTGCAAGTTGAGGTTAAAATATTAGTAAAATAAACAATGCATAATATATAGAAGGCCTACACACCGTATGTACCAACACTATAATTGAACCTTAAAAAACTAACTTTCACCAACACATTATCTTAAATGGAAGAGGAAAAAATATGTTGAATGGCTGTTGATTTCTGTAGTTCTACATTTGTTCCTTTTTTTCTATTTTTACAGAAAAAATCTATGTAAATTTACATATTTTTCTGTAAAAATACAGAACATTTCTTTTAAAAAAAACAGAAATTTAATGTAATACTAAAATACATGCAATTCCCTGTAAATTTAATATTGGAAAATTAAATTACAGCAAATATCTGTAAAACAACATGCATTTTCAACATGCAACATGCAGTGTATAATGACAAAACGGGAAAAATCTGTAAAAAAAAATACAGACCATTACCTGTAAATTTACATTTATTTTTAACAGTGTCGGTGAGCAGACGACACTTCTTTTAAAAACATTAAAAATCTTAGTGGTTCCAAACTTTTGGACTGTACTGTATATATATATATATATATATATATATATATATATATATATATATATATATATATATATATATATATATATATATATATATATATATATATATATATATAAACTTACATTTTCAGAGAGCCAAAGTAGGTCCTTTTGCAATGATAATAAACAAGTAGGATATGGTATTAATAAGATGTTATTAAAGCACTAATAAAATAAAATCATTCATAAAACACCCCCAGATCCTCCCAGAAATAAACTCCAGTGTGAATGAGAGATGGGAGGGTGGAGTCAGACAGATGAATCTCTGTCACAGTGTATGTTAAGACAGCTAACTCCATTCCAGAGGGAATGTTTTTGTACAAAATCTATTTCAAAGCACAATCTTAAAAGTTTAAAAGTAGTCTTTTAAATTAAATCTTTAAAGATTTAATAAAAATCAAATATTCTTCTTAGAAGTCTACAGTATCAGGATAACATCTGATGCCAGTAGTAGAAATAATTTTGCTTAAATTTAACCTAAAGTATCATTTTTATTAAACATCTGTTCAAAAACCTGTACATAGTCATCTTAAATCTTATTTCTCAAAGATTCAAGCAGAAGGGTTTGGGTTAAGTTTTTTTTTTTTTGAGAAAACAGCACGTTAAAAACACCATGTTGACTAGAAATATTTAATTTGATTTGATTAAAAAAAAAATCAAACATGAAGGTGTCTGTGTGTTTGACGACTCACAGATGAAGCTCACATGTCCCCATAAAAATGAGTTTCAAAGATCTTTGCTCCACATTCTATACCGTAAAATGTAATACAGTACATGAACTGAGTAAGAGTAACCTCCATTTTATTAAATTAATTAAATGGTATGAACAAATAGATGCAGAGAACAGTGAGAGTGCAATTTCAACATCACATTACACCTAAATGTGTAGAAAACATTGATTTCCGGACAAAATGGAATGGGTAAAACGGTAATACAATTACAGACGAAAGAAGAATGGAGATGTTAAAACACTGTGTTTCAAAAAAATGTGAATATAATCAAAGAAACATAAAATTTATGAGGACAAGAACGGTAGTGCCCCTACACATGCGGATAAAGTCAAGATATTTAAATATTGCAAATTGGTTATTTGAGGTATCCTTACCTGGGGTCAGTCTGGTTTGTGAAAGAGTTAGAGTCATGTGTGTATGTTGTTAGGCATTGTTATTCATAGCCGATATTTGCATGGTTACAGTTATTTCAATGTATTTACGAATACAGTTACAGAGCTTGAAAATTACAGAGAAAATTTTTAAGGACAGAGGACGTCTTGAGTGACAACCTAATCATCTCTTGCTCTCTCTCCTACAGACACCTGACTGTACCTAGGACCTGTAACACTATCATATGATATATGTTAGGGCTGTAACGATATGCGATATATCGACAAATAAAATGCTACCAGTGATCTTGATAGTTTTTATAATGTGACTAAAACCAGTGAAGGAGGTAAAAACACCTATCACAATAAATGAAGAGTCGACTTCCGCATGCAGTATGACACTTTTCTTACATACTTTTTCTTACTAGGCCTCTTGAATTTAGATGTGAGAATTTATTGTGTTCACTTAATTTCTACAAAAGATCATGTTTGAGATGTATCTATAACTTTACTACATTGTGTAACTTTGTTTACCCCCCTCAAACTGGATGAAACCTTTGCTTTCAATGAATGGATATGTTTCAGTGGAAATCACTTCAGGTGCAAACAGACAGACTTACTTGTCATGCTTAATGCAATCCCACATCAAAGAGATGGATAATTGCACTACAAGAACTATAAATTTATTTTCTTTGTAACTGCACCCTTTGAATTTCTGAAAATATCATAACTGTATAAAGTATTCTCATTGATTTGTGTCTTCGCATAATTTCTACATAGAAAATGTTTGGCTTTTTTTTTTTCTGTAGGGACATAAGCAATGTCAGTAAACTATATTCAATATTCAAATTGTTATAACCAGTTGAGACACACTTGTACACTGTCTATCCATGTCATGTTGGTTGCTAAAATCTGCATTCTGGTCTAAAGCGTTACTAAAACCTTTTCAAAAATTGTGTGCAGATATTGTATAATACATGTTGAAAAATACATGTTGAATACAAGTGAAAATGCCATATTCTTTTCTTTGTTTAAAATGAAGCTTCATCTGAATGCTTCTATCGCATGATTATCATGTCTGAAACTTTAAAAAATAAGTACTGTTCCAATACCACTGAGGAAGATAAATTTTGCCTGAAAAGTTTGTCAGAAGAAAAAATAATCTGGTTTAGTTGTATTTTAAAATCACCCCTTTTTCTTAAAAATATTGTATCAAATGTATTTGGTGATTCTCATTTCATCATGTATTAACTTTATATTTATCAGGCCGATAAAAGTATAATTAATTAAGAAATAATAAAAGTACATTTATAAAACAATTAATGGCATTGTGTCAGAACAAACAGCTATGCATATACGTTTGCTTTTAACTTTTTATTCATACTTTAAAGTAAGATTATCTTTAAAAAAACAAAACAAATGTAACAGTATTATTTGATTTTTGGTAAAACTATCTATCATACATATCTTAGTAATGTGTTTTCACCCGTTGTCATAAGCCTTTGGCTACCCTTAATGGTTTCATTGTGTGAGGAACTGTTTGTAATCCCTATTTGTTAAAAAAAAAAACATTGCAGTAAAAATATTTGTCAACATGATTGTTTTGTTTTATAATCTTTTTACTGTATATTTACTAGGAATTGAAACTTTATAGAAATAAGAAAAGTAAATAATATAGATCTATGAAGCTTAAAAATATAAGTTTACATGTGAGTTTTTCTGTTTAAACATATTTAACAGCAAAGATATTTTCAGGCACAGTCTGATGTGGACATTGTCGTGTAGGGGATTTGGCGTTATCTTTGGTTTTTAAGCACAATTAAATATTCTCAAGAGACCTGCTGATCCTGAAGTCCTGACTCTGAAAGACCTCAGATGTGTAGATTCACTCGATTGAAAAATGCTGTTTTGTAAATAACACAGTTGAAATAAATGACTACTTGTAGGGTGTTTAACACCCATGCAAAATTGTTGAGGGTCAAGGACATGTGTCCTGCTAGTGTCATCTCCCCCCAAAGGATGCTCAAGGGGTGGTAACATACAGGCTCAGCACAGAGAAGTGACTGATCTGTAAATCACCTCATCAATCGATATCCTGAGGCCATCATTAAGGATTGTTGAGGTTCCCTCTCTGAAAATGCATAGTGATTTTCTTAAAGATGAAACTTAAGCTAAATAAGAGCAAAGTTGAGTCCTCATTTTTACGGGGACATGTGTGTTTCATCTGTGAGTCGTCAAACACACAGACACCTTCATGTTTGGATATATATATATATTTTTTTTTTTAAATCATATAAAATTAAAGATTTCAATAAGATTTAAGATGACTATATGTAGTGGTTTTTGAACAGATGTTGTTTAATAAAAATTATACTTTAGGTTAAATTTAAGCAAAATTATTTCTACTATTGGCATCAGATGTTATCCTGATACTGTAGACTTCTAAGAAGAATATTTGATTTTTATTAAATCTTTAAAGATTTCATTTAAAAGACTACTTTTAAACTTTTAAGATTGTGCTTTGAAATAAATTTAGTACAAAAACATTCCCTCTGGAATGGAGTTATCCCATCTCTCATTCACACTGGAGTTTATTTCTGGGAGGATCTGGGGTGTTTTATGAATGATTTTATTTTATTAATGCTTTTTGTTTTATTTTTACTTGTTTATTATCATTGCAAAAGGACCTACTTTGGCTCTCTGAAAATGTAATTATATATTATATATTTCAATTGTTTAAATATTTTTAGCAACATATTTGATATTTATATTTAGAATAATTAAATTTTAAAATAGAGACAAGTTCCTTTCATAGAACTAACCTGAGGCATCACAGGGTCTGAATGAAATCATTGTTTCTCTGTGAAAATGCTTGGTGATTTTCATATTGAATTACTGAAAATGTTACACAATGTGAGAGATGGCTTGTGAGACCCATACATTTTTACACATACACTGATAATAAAATGTCAAATGTTTGATTTATTAAGACTTTAAAAATGTAATAAAAAAAAAAAAACTTAAACAACTGTTCAAATTAAATCTTTTAATTTTAAAAGATGTAATTTAAACTTTTACATTTATGCTTTAAATGTTAGCTTGAACAACATATTGTTTCATCCACCCCCACTGACCATTGCTCTCCCCCTCTGTCTCCGACTCCCCCTCTGTCTCTGACACTATCATGCATTGTCGCAAGTCACTTGGAGAGACAATGAGAAAACCATTTAATGTTAAGGAGGAATCAAGAAAGAAGACATTTTGGCTTAGTAACTGTTTGTTATTATTAACGTTGTTAATAATACTTTTATATAAAATACTTTTATTTATTACCATCTTCATTCAAAGAACAGAATGTTTTTCACTTTTGAAAAGTAAGTGTGTGTGTGTGTAGGTGTGTGTGTGTGTGTGTGTGTGTGTGTGTGTGTGTGTGTGTGTGTGTGCTTTTGTTTATATTACATTGTGGGGACCAAATGTCCCCATGATGTAATATAAACCTGAGTTCACCTACATCGTGGGGACCAGCCAGCGGTCCCCACAATGTAAATGGGTTTATAAATCATATAGAATGAGTTTTTGTGAAAAAGTAAAAGTTTGCACAGTTTCCTGTGAGGGTTAGGTTTAGGGGTAGGGGCAGGGTAGGGGGATAGAATGTACAGTTTGTTCAGTGTAAAATGCATTGAAGTCTATGGAAAGTCCCCACAATTCACAAAAACAAACATGTGTGTGTGTGTGTGTGTGTGTGTGTGTGTGTGTGTGTGTGTGTGTGTGTGTGTGTGTGAGAGAGAGAAAGAGAGTCAGTGAGAGATTTTTAGATTTCAGTATAAACTAAAAGCAAAATGTTTTTACATTTTTTTTATTTAACTACCAAAATGTATCCCTCATTTGCAAAACACCTTTTAAAATTATACTAAATGATATTTTTGAAAATATAAAAATGAAAACGTTTACTACAGTACATGGGGACAGATTATAGAGAAAAATAAAAAAGTCTATGTAAACCATGGAAACCCCAACATGTCCACACAATAAATTCCTTTTGCATTGCTCTTGTTAAAATGAATATACATTTACTTATATGTCCACATTTAGGGTGTTTTATATTTCAAACTAAAAGTGATTGTTAACCCAACATCATTGCTGGAGGAAAACTTTTTCCATGTTTTTATATTTATATTAGACTGTAATAAACAGTCTCGTTAAATTTAGTAAATTTAATTTTGTTTTTTATTATTCAGCGTGTTATAATCTTTTGGAGATGTGAATGTTTTTAAATTTTTTAAATGTGTGTGTGTGTGTGTGTGTGTGTGTGTGTGTGTGTGTGTGTGTGTGTGTGTGTGTGTGTGTGTGTGTGTGTGTGTGTGTGTGTGTGTGTGTGTGTGTGTGTGTGTGTGTGTGTGTGTGTGTGTGTATGTGTATTCTATTTTATAAAATATACCATGTTTATTCTTTTGTTATTTTGATCTTGCTGTTTCTTCATTAAAATCTTATTTGTGTCGCTTACACAGAGATGAGTCGGAATGCGGATGTCTGTTCAACACGTGACTCTGAAAATTACCCTCAGGACTTCCAATTTGTCAAAGTTCAAAAATCATCAATTTGTTCCACCCCATAAATGACCTACGGGTCAACGATGTAGGTATTTAAAAAATGCCAAGAATCAATGGACATATTCATAACCCATGTCAAAGATCAATCTTGGGGGGAGGGAAAATATCCCAAGGGCTAATATGTCAGGTCAAAGGTCATCCATCAAATTTTTGACAGGTGCCCCAGAATATTAACTACTCCCACAATCCTGTGCTTTCCATTCTGTGACAGTTGAGCTAGAAAAATAAAAATGGCATCCGAAAGTTGCGTTTGCTGGCCAGTTTGTGAGTAAATGTACATTTTTGACCAACATTTTCCACTTTTGATGTCATTTCTAGCGAGAAATCACTACTGTAATAATTAAATATTTGTTTAGGTCTCACCAAAGCTTGCACTATATTGCTGTAGATCATTAAACTGTTACGCTGCCTCAGAAGTCTGTCCGAAATCCATTTCGTGAGGTGCCTTCATGCACAAACACTGACTTAGAGTCATTGCTTGATAAGGCAGTGAGGCAGCAAGTCAGCTATCTAGGTTTTCGGACACAGCCCTAGTGAGAAGTGTTTCCATTCGACACGCACCTCTCAGTTGCAAACCACAAAAAACTTGATGATTAAACTAGTTTTAAATCGGATGAAACAGCCTCAACATTCCCAACAAGACTGATGAGGAAAACAGGAGAAACGTGCCTTGAATGAAGATAGAAGACTTTTAAATCCCAAAATCACCACACTAACACACAAACATTTACCATGAATAAACTGTAGTAAATTACCATGGTTTGTGGAAATGTGGAATATTTATATTGAAAACTATGTTATAGCCATTTATATTGCATTATTTATTTGGTGGGTAGGGGAATATATAATTAATTTCTTCGGGAAGGTGTGTATAGTTTTACCTGTATTTAGGTGTTTTTTATTGACCTATATAACATATCATAATATAATAACATTTCACAGTGGTAGTGAGTAGCCATGTATGGTTTTACCTGTGGTTCTCACTGTGATTATATTTTCATTTAAACCTAATAATTAATAAAATAATTTTTACCAATAAGACCTGTTCCTCAGTGGACTTTTAAAATGACTTTTATAATGGATATAATATTATGGACATCAACCTGAAGAATGAATGAATCAGACACAGGTAATACTCGCTCTGGCGAACTCTCTCTCTCTCTCAATAATACTGTACAAAATACAATGAGCTTCAAAGGAGGGACTCAACACTCCTTTGTTACTAGTTCTAAAGTGACGTTTTAGAATTAGTAACAGAGGCTTGGTCCAACTGTCAACTTGAGATTTGAAGGAAGGAAGTAGTTCTGCACAAAAGAGGGTTTTAAAGACACTCCGTTGTTAGTTACACACTCGTGCCATCAGACTGTTGTATAAACGCTATATATGTACATATATAGTATTTTTATATATATATATATATATATATATATATATATATATATATTATATAATATAGTATTTTATATATATATATATATACATACATATATATATATACATATATACATATACACACACACATATATATATATATATATATATATATATATATATATATATATATATATATATATATAATATATATATATATATGTGTGTGTGTGTATATATATATATATATATATATATATATATATTCAAGTTCAAGTTATTTTATTTATAAAGTGCTTTAAACAAGGTAGAACCTTCCAAAGTGTTGAACAGAATCAAACATACAATAAAATAAACAAAGTAATGAAATATAAAAACACATACTTAAAAAAAAGAAAAAAAAAAAAAAGAAAAGAAAAAAAAAGAAAACCATGTCAATCAGATAGCAAGGTAGTGGAGTATAAAAACTTAACTTAAAAACCAAATCAAACCAAACCAGATTATATAGAGATTTGTATATAAGTAACAACATTTTAAACTCAATACGAAACTCTACACTCTAAAGAAAAATGGTGCTATATAGCACCAAAAATGGTTCTTTGGCTCGTAATCATAGCGGAACCTTTTTTGGTGCTATATAGCACCTATCTTTAAAGGTGCTATATGGCACCTTGTCGTATGGTGCTATATAGAACCATAAGAGGTGCCATATAGTACCAGCATTCTTATTCTTCTATTCTTAAAGTTTTCTAGCACATTTGTCAAATTAGAGGTGCCATATATTGTTTTTTGAGCTAGCAGGGCCTGTTATCATGCCAGGTACTACTGTAGATGAGTCAATATGCTTCTAAATTACACTTTTATGAACGATAATTAATAATTTCTTACCAAATCATGACTTCAAAGATTCAAAATCATGTACTAAATGCTTACTGAAAAACAAAATACATTACACTTTCAAAAGAAATTTATTTCTTTCAGCAGCAAATAAACTCACATTATACTCCCCTTTTATACACATACAAAATAATGCAACAAGCTTGAAATATGTACATTTTTGAAGACAATAGTCCTGTTTTTACATACTGAGTTATGCTCTGAAGTCCTGCAGTTTCTTTTTTGTCCTTCGGGATTTAAAAAAATATATAGAAACTGGAACTTAAACCATAAGAAAGGGAGCAAGAGAGAGTATTGACTCCAAAAGTCTACTCACAGATTGAGTTGTACACTCATTTTACAGTGCCTGGAAGTCCGACTGCATACTTCAATTTCAAAACAACATACTTCAAAAAGGTCAGTGTCTTTTTCAGTCCTTTAGGGCACTGGATTGGATTTGATTCCAAACGCAAAATATACACATAGGAGGAGGCCCAGTGCCATCAAGACGTCCTCACTCTACTCTGTGATTAACTGGCCATCCAACGTGAACAAAATGTGGTCATACTGCATGAGATGATCCTCCCGCAGGCTTTAGGCACTATCTTAGGTGTTGGGATGACAGGAGGGCTGGTCTGAGCATGGCCCTGGAGAAGAGGGGATAATAGCATTAACCATCTTCACATATTTATTTGAAAGGCAAACCTTATAAGCTAAATTATAACAAAATGTGCAATAAGTGTCGTGCTTTGATTAGATTGTGCTTCACACACTGTAGTCAACTGTTCATGGCTCACCTCAATGTCAAACAGCAACCCCAGGTCCACCTTGAACAGTGCAGGCAAGAGGAGAACAGCTGCTTCCAACTGTAGGCCTTTAAACAAAATAACATCATTAGGTTAACATAACATGGGGGATGCTTTTACCCAATACTTTTTTGTTTTGCTTTTTAAACATTCATTACTGTGTGTAAAGCCCAAAGTATACTTCGTATTTTATGCGTATGCTTTTTCTGAACTCAAAACAAATTAAGATCTTTTTGATGAAGTCTGAGAGGTTTCTGTTCCTCCAATGATGAGGGTGAGTAATTAATGACAGAATTTTCATTTTTGGGTAAACTAATCCTTTAAAGGTGATTACCCTTGCACAAATCTGGATATTCATACAACTTCACATTTGTACGAGACATACACTAGAGCTGCAGGATTCTGGATGAAATGAGAATCATGATTTTTTGGTTTCAAATAGAGATCGCAATTCTCCCACGATGCTAAATAGACAACTAAAAATAACATTTATTTTACTAGTTCTAGCAAAATATTAATAGCTGGACTCTAATTGCCGGAAAATGTTTAATTTGAATGAATTATTTTAAAAAAATGGTTTTGAATATATTAATGGCTCATTAATAAATACTTGTTTCACTACTGGATGAATCAGGGTTTAACCTTATCCAATCTATTGAATGAATGATTCAATGACAATGTCACTGGTTGCCACCTAGTGGCTTAACAAGGTAATTTATATACAACAGTTATTTGAAGCACCATGTTAGTTTCGATTTTCTCTATTTTGATCGCTATCTGATGTCCAGTGTTTATATCCTTTTGTCTTATTACTTATGTGATAATTTTAATATTTGTGAAAGAAATCAAATAACCAAATCCTTGAATAAGTACAGTGTGGTTCAAAACTGCTGTTTCTGGATCAGTGGCAGCATGAACACCGAATGTTCCGGTAGGATTTTTGTCAAAGGTTTAACAGACGCAGGCGAATCATTGTCATTAATAAAGTAGGATCGCGTGGGTGTTTGAATCGAGATTGCGACCTTTCTACGATAAATTGTGCAGCTCTAACATATACATACAAAGTAAATCAAAGGGGTTTCGGACAAGCCAGGTTGATGATGTATGTCATACCTAGAAGCAGGGCACAAGCTGATGTTACTGAAGTAAGTTGATTCAAAACTTTAACTCCCTCAATGTCAGCAGATGGTTCATGAAGTTCTCCCCCTCCTTCCAAATAATGAACATTGCCATGGTGAGCTGCTCCTCAATCATCTGTCTGGTTATCCTAATAGTAAACATAAAAAAACCAAATTCGGTCATCTTTTGCTAGCATAACTACAAAATACACAAATTTAGACTTATTTTTCTGAAAATAAACCAAAATAGAATATTCTTACGTTCAACTCAGAAAGTACTCCTTGATGAGGTCTTCAGGACTTTCTCTCAGGTGAATGTTTTCAGCCTGTGATAAAGCAATTGTGATTAATTTTCTTAATTAAAAAAAAAGCACAATAATCTGTAATAGGAAATCAAATTTTTGCAGATATGCAATAGCAAAGGACAAGAAAAAGAAAATAATTCATATTAATGACTGGCCAAATTTGCAATTAATATATTTATGGACAATACCAGCAACACTTGTGGCATTGAGGGATCAAATAAATAAATAAATAAATAAATAAAAAGGAGCTAAAAAAAAAAAAATCAATTCTTTATTTTTCCAATGCGTTTCAGCACACAGGCCTTCGTCAGTGCTAAAATACTACAGACTTGCAATTAAGAAATGCATCTGAATCAGTCATTGGTTTCATTTAAAATTATGAATTTATAATATATAATTATAAGTCTGAAAATAAGACATGCATCAATTAATAAATTAGCTTTACACCCTAATATATTTAATCATTCTTGATTAAAGGGATATTTCACGAAAAATGAAAGCTAGCTGTTAATTTACTTACCGTCAGGCCATCCAAGTTGACTTTTTTTCTTCAGTAGAACAGTAAAGATTTTTAGCTGGAGCTGTGATTAATTTAATGTCAATGGCTACTGTCAAAAAAAAAAAAATAATTAATACAAAACAACAAGAAAAAAAGTCGCATGCATTTGAGATGGCATAAGAGGGAGTTGATGAATGTTTTGGAATGGATAATTCTTAGTCTAAAGTTTGTTAATGAGGATGACATTCAAGTCAATAGACCACATTAGATGGATTTTATTCAAACATGTCCAACATTTGTAATTCATATTATCTATTAACAATTATAGCCGTTTTTATAGAAATTACTTACCATGTAAAGTTATTGCAAAGTGTCCTTAGTCGTCAAACATTGAGGAGCTTTAGATCCTAAAAGGGGGAGGGGAATCAGTGTTTATAAATGGAAAAAAAAAACTTGTTTGCTGCAGTACAAGTAATTAATTATTAGTGTAAATACTAGTGTAAATAGTATTTCATTCTACTAAAAAAAACACCTCGCGCTAGTCAAATGAAGTAACGTTAAGCCTTAAATATGTCTTTACTCACACACTTTCTTCGTCATTTTGGTCGAACAAATCAGAGCTAACGTGAAAAAGACAAATAAAAGAACTGACAAACATTACTTTAAAAACCTAAACTCAATAATTGTAATGCGAGGATCCCCTCAGCCTCGACTCGAGCGTCTCTCCCGCTCCCCACGCACTTCCTGCCCGCATCATTTCAAATAGCATGCGCTGTTTCTTTTAAAAATTATTTAGAGACATATTTACATGGTCCAAACACTACAACAATACATTTCTATAGAATAAAACGAGTAATGCAACATCTTGTATAGAATAGAAATATTCAATTAGCGCTAACCTTTATAACGTTACTGCAGGCCGCGAAAATTCAAAAATTCGGTTAGTTACGATTTCGTTAGTATTCATGTTCACAAACAACGCTAATTAACTCTAAACCGCTAAAACACATGTTCAACCTTTGCATTTTCGAGTATATTAATTAAAACATTTCCAACCTACCTTATTTCATCCGAGTCCAGGGGAAAGAAAATGGCGGCCGAGCAGAAAACTCCAGAAAGTCTCGTGAGTCATGACGTCACAAACAACTCATGTTCATGTTCACAAACAACGCTAATTAACTCTAAACCGCTAAAACACATGTTCAACCTTTGCATTTTCGAGTATATTAATTAAAACATTTCCAACCTACCTTATTTCATCCGAGTCCAGGGGAAAGAAAATGGCGGCCGAGCAGAAAACTCCAGAAAGTCTCGTGAGTCATGACGTCAGAAAAAAAAAACGTCTGTCACGGGGTCCTTAAAGAGAAATTATCCTTTGGCCGAAAGTGAGATATTTGAGCAGTTGAGTGTAGCCTACTATAATATTGAGAGCAATTCGCAGAAAGACGAAGTAATCAGACTCAAATAGTTATAGCAATCCAACTTACACCCATATTCACTAACAGTGTAGAGGGGCTTGGGGACAAAAAGGTTGAGAACCAGGTTATGTTTAGAAAATACACTGTAATTTAATGTTGTTTTTAATCCTTTCCCCAACTAAACTAAGAGAATAAGAGAGTTAGAGAACCTTTAAAGAACTATACAGAGGCTTAACAGGTTCTTTGTATGGCAGTGGTGCTATATAGCACCTTAACCACAGCAAGGAACCGCTGAAGAACCACTGAAGAACCGCTGAAGAACCATACAGGTGCTTTACTGGTTCTTTATAAGGTAGCGGTGCTATATAGCACCTTAACCACCCCAAAGAACCGCTGAAGAACCGCTGAAGAACCATTTTTTTTTAGAGTGTATAGGCAGCCAATGTAATGATCTTAACAGAGGTGTAACTTGATCAAATTTTTTACAGCCCTTTAAAAATTTAGCCGCAGCATTTTGTACTAACTGAAGCCGGAAAATTAGAGATTTTGTGATACCATAATACAAAGAATTGCAATAATCCAGCCGCAATGTAATAAAGGCATGGATAGCATTTTCTAGGAGACGCTCAGAGAGGAATGGTTTAATTTTGGAAAGCAGACGGAGATGGAAAAAGCAAGAACCAATAACTGAGTTAATTTGTTTGTCAAATGACAGATTAGTATCGGATATAACCCCAAGGTTTCTAACATGGGGAGCTGCAGTGGAGCAGAGCGACTGGAGATCAGGATGATGATGTGTTTTGGCATTGGAAGGGCCAAAGACAATAATTTCAGTTTTATCAGAATTTAAGAAGAGGAAGTTCGTAGAGAGCCACGATTTTATCTCATTTAAGCAAGCGTGCAGAGTGTTTAAAGCACAAGAGTTTTTCTTAGACACAGGCAGGTAGATTTGCAGATCATCTGCATAACAATGAAAAGATACATCATACTTCCTAAAAATAGAACCTAGAGAGAATAGCATTGGAGATAAAATCAAGCACTGAGGAACTCCACAGGTTAAATGCCCCGGAGAGGAAGTAAAATTACCAATTTTAACAGAGAAACTGCGATTTGTAAAAAAAGATTTAAACCAATGTAAGACTTCACCTCCTAAACCCACATAATGTTCCAGCCGAGAAATGAGAATATCATGATCTATAGTATCAAAAGCTGAAGATAAATCCAGAATAATTAAAATCACAGAATCACCCAGGTCTGTAGCCATTAAAATATAATTAAGAACTTTTACCAGTGCTGTCTCAGTACTATGTAGCGCTTTGAAGCCTGATTGAAAGATCTCATGAATATGATTGTCATCTATATAAGACTGAAGCTGATTAAGTACAATCTTTTCCAGTAGTTTAGATAGGAAAGGCAATACAGAAATCGGTCAGTAGTTTGATAAAATAGAGGCATCAAGGTTAGGTTTTTTTTAGAATAGGTATAACTGTAGCTGTTTTTAAAGAAAGAAAGAAGAAAGAAGCTCTAGACCTACTGTGTCAAGCAATAACCTTAAATATCGGGGGTGAATAATATCCTGAGGAGAAGGGGATGGTTTTAGCTTAGCTGCAATCTCTTTGACTGAATTCAGAGAAACAGGATCAAATTTTGACCAGCTGTAAGATGGAGCAGCAGTTATCAAGGGTTTACTATTTGAAACCTGAATTTGAGCTCTACCTCAAAATAAGACCTGAAATCATTACAAAGAGAAATGTAAGGGTTATGAAAATTATTAACAGGAGGGTTAAATGCAGAGTTTATTAACAGAAAAAAGTGTTTTTGGAGTGTGATGGTGTTTCTCTATGAGATTCTTAAAAAGTTTATAAGGTGCAATAGAGTCTAATATCTCAGTCCAGGCATTGTTTGAATAAGAAAGTGTTTTTCAGCAAGAACAGTGAAAGAGTGCTCAATCACAAGTGTAGAGCAGGATTCCTTATAGCACCTAGTGAAATCCTCAGTGAAAGAGGGGGTGTAAACCCAGGCTCTATTGAATATTATATATATATATATATATTGAATATTATATATATATATATATATTGAATATTATATATATATATATATATATTGAATATTATATATATATATATATATATATATATATATATATATATATATATATATATATATATATATATATATATATATATATATATATAATATTCAATATTATATATATAAATATATATATATATAATTTATATAGAATATTTAATATTATTGACTCCTTCAACTTGATACAATGGGTTAAACATCCCACACATATTTACATTATATATTATACATATATAATATTATACATATAGGTTTCTGTGACGGATAGGTTTAGGATATGTAAAGGGGTGGAATATACAGTTTGTATAGTATAAAAACCATTAGGCCTATGGAGAGTTCCCGTAAACAAAATATGCCTGTGTGTGTGTGCTTAAAGGATTAGTTCACTTTCAGATGTCAAGTGCTTCTGCCAAAATGCTTACGCTGCATGTCCTATGCCTTCCCTATTCTACTTATGGAACAAATGCAGCACCAGTTCCATTTTTTCCGTAAGTAGAATAGGGAAGGCGTAGGAAGTACAGCGTAAGCTTTTTAAAGAACACAAAAATGCGGTTTTGGCGGAAGCACTTGGAAGGCGATCATTTGTTTATATAAAGCATATACATATACTTTTTTTTCGAAAATGACCAATCATTTCGCTAGATAAGACCCTTATTCCTCATCTGGTATTGTTTAAAGCCCTTTGAAGCTGCACTGAAACCTGGAATGTTTTGATCAAAAACCTTAATTACTTTTCGACTGAAGAAAGAAAGACATGAACATCTTGGATGACATGGGGGTGAGTAAATTATCAGGAAAATTTTATTTGAAAGTGAATTAATCCTTTAATGTATTTGTAAACATTTTAAAGAACACTGAATATGAATGCAATTAATCTGTAGTTAAGGTTGGTTTAAAGCACTTAATGACATATTAAAGGAACAATTCCTTACTACGAGCTAATTAAACAGTAATAACTGTGTTAATTACAGTGACAATAAAGTCCAAGGTCATAGTCCAAGGTCATACTCAGAATACAAATAACAGGGGAAAACGCTCAGTAGCATCAGCCGGGGCAAAACAAGACTTCGCAATGGGTGAGTGTGTGCGTCTGCTGAAATAGTCCGGGTGATGGGAATCAGGTGTGTGGGTAATCAGACCAGGTATGGGGTTATGGGTAATGTAGTCGTAGATGAAGTTAATATTCAGGTGAGGGAGCCCTCTGGTGGCGATTGGAGGGAGCCACAGAGGCAGTGTTCATGACAGGTTGAATAGTATTGTAACTGATAGGGAAAGAGTGCGAGTTATGCTGCGGAACAGTTGAACTTGCAACAGGAGGTTGTGATCAGGCAGCAGTTTTCATCAAACAGTAAGTATAGCCTACTCCTGTAAAAATGATCTTGTTTTAATAAATGACATACGTGACAAATTCAACAAAAGTACCTCTTTTATTTAATCAGAATCAGAAAGAATAAAAAAGAGCTTTATTAACAAGTATGTTTGCACACACAAGGAATTTGTTTTGATGACAGAAGAAGCTTCCAGTACACAGAGACAACAGCAGTATACAGATAGCAAAATAAATGTAAAAAAAAAGAATAAAGATAAATGAATAAATAAACAAAAATAGACACATTTGTAGGTGTGCTATATACAGAATAGAATAGAATAACAGGGAATGGAGTAAGAGGTATAAGGTTATTGTCAAATAAATATAGCTAAGTGGTATTGCAAATATTTATCATTGTCACAGACACGCCAGCCTCCAGCACCCACAGCGCCACTAAAGGTGGCACTGCGCACGCGGCGATTCGCAGCTACGGGTGTCAGCGTGATTTGTCTGCTCGTTGTTTGTTTCCTTCTTAAGATTTTTCATTTTGTTTGATGTGGATATTTTTCTTATATCATCTTGAAGGAATTTACAGAGGAGTAAATGGAGAAAATGGGAATAATCGTTTTATTGACTTTAATTCACTTGAGCATGTGCCTGTTCGAATCACCTCCGTACTCAGCAAGGATTCAGTACTCCCGGGAGTTTCTTTTACAATATAATAAGCCTAACTGCGTGAAGCAAACTGTGGAACATGTGTTTCCCGATCTGGGGCATTTTTCACCCTTTAAAGGTGCCCTCGAATCAAAAATTGAATTTTCCTTAGCATAGTTAAATAACAAGAGTTCAGTACATGGAAAAGACATGCACTGAGTTTCAAACTCCATTGTTTCCTCCTTCTTTTTTTTTTTTTCTTTTTTTTTTGATTCTTTATTTATTGAACATTTTAAGTTTATAACTATTTACAACAGAGCCCAAGATCCGCCTACGGTCATAAGAAAAAGAGATACAGTAAGACTTAATAAATAACAATACATAATATATCAGGGTTTCAACATTTTTGACAAAGTCCCAATAAGGTCCAACCAAAATTGTATTGTCCTTCTACTGGCGCCATGTATTTTAGCTGTGGTGCTCTCCAAAAGAGCGATGTCCAGCAAGTAGGACATCCAAGTGGACATAGTTGGGGTAGATGGTTCCAACCACAGTTTCAGGATAACCTTTTCAGGAAAACCAGAGAGTCATTTTGGATCTGAGTCCTCAGAAGAACTACCAGTAAGTCCCGGATCGAAGACCAGAACTGCTCAATTCGAGAACAGTCCCAGAACATATGTATATATGTACCTAGGCTTGCGCTGCTACACAAGTGACAGAAAGGATCAGACTTTTTTATTTTATATAATAAGCAGGGGGTGGCATATGCCTTATAAATTAATTTATAATGAATAATTTGGTGGGCCGGATTTTTTGAGGTAGCAAAACAATTCCCCCAGACAGAGTCCCAATTAATCATGGTGTTAAGTTCTCTCTCCCAGAAGTCCTCAGTCGGAATGTTTGAGTACTGTCTTACCACAAGTGATTTAGAAATTATACTCACAATACCTTTAGAAGCCCTACTGGAGTCTATCCAATCTATCATAAAATGAGGAGATATTTTAGTTGACCAGGGTACTCCATAAGCTTTTAGTGCAGATCTTAATCTTAAATACAAAAAGAAGGAAAATTCTGGGAGAGAGAATTCATCTTGTAGGATCTGAAAGGACTTAAGTCCATAATCATTGTATAAATCTTTTAGGGTATAAATACCACATTCAACCCAACATTTAGAAATAAACGGTTTATTACCTGTACGGAGGTTACTGTTATGCCAAATGGGGGTAGAATTGCAATAGGAATCTGAAGCTCCCATAATCTTTTCTGCTGCTTTCCAGATTTTAATAGAATGACATATAATTGGGCCAAACCTTTCCAAAACCTTCTTAGGTATTCCAGTAAAAGGTAAATCCTGTAGACGCAAAGGGTAAACAATATTATTTTCTAAGGCCCGCCATGATACAGGAGAGTCAACATCAATCCAAGTCCTAAGTGATCTCACTTGGTACGCTAAATAATAGGACCAGAAATCAGGTAACGATAAGCCACCATGGGGTTTCAGCCGATACATAGATTTAAGACGAATTCTGGGCCGTTTATTATTCCATAAGAATTTTGTTATCACTGTATTAAGCTTTTTAAAGTAACCAATAGGTGGTGCCAGAGGTAACATAGAAAATAAAAAGCTCAACCTCGGAAGAATATTCATTTTAACAGTGGCTATCCTACCATGGAGAGCCAAACAGAGTGGAGACCAGCACAGAAGATTGTTATTAATCTTATCAAGAAGAGACTGATAATTCCATTTAGCTATGTGTGAAAGTGAAGAAAATACTCTGATCCCCAGATAATTAAACTGGTCGGTGATTGGAATCATAGTGGGTAAGGCCTGAATCTCTGATTTAGCAGCTATATTAAGGGGTAGAACTACGGATTTGCTCCAATTAATTTTGTAACCAGACAATTTACCAAATGTATTGAATAATTTTAAGCATTCACTAACAGAATCTGTGATGTTTGATAAATACAAAAGAATATCGTCAGCATAGAGTGAAATCTTATGGGTCGTGTTCATACAGCTTATAGGAACTATTGCAGAACATTGTCTAATCGCTTGGGCCAAAGGCTCGAACGATAAATTAAAAAGCAAGGGTGATAGTGGACATCCTTGACGAGTACCCCTGCCTAAGCAGAAGGGAGGAGAGATATGGGGACCAGTAAGTACTCTTGCTGAACACTCAAAATAGATAGTTTTGACAGCACGTATGAAAAAAGAACCAAACCCAAAATGTTTCAGGACAGACCACAAAAAATTCCACTCAAAGCTTAGAGGGGCGTTCTCCATAGAAATAATATGATTGCCTAGTACGATGTATAATGAATTCAGCTCTGTGCAGATATATAGATTTTAATTCTGATTTAAGAACATTTAATTCTTTGGCTATGATATCACTAAACTTACCTTTTAATACTTATCTAGCAAATCAATTTGTTTTTCTAATTCAATTTTACGACTCTCTCTACGCTTTTTACTAAAAGATGAAAAACTTATACATTTACCCCTAATAAAGCACTTAGTGGTTTCCCACAATACTTGAGGATTAGAGGCTGAATCCCTATTGATCTGCAAAAATTCCTTCAAAGAGCTTCGCAATTCAGCCACAAATGTACAGTCCTGTAACAGGGAAGTGTTAAATCTCCAGCGGTTACGTCTGGAGCCCAACGATACAGGTGTTAGGGTGGTAATTACAGGGGAATGATCAGATAAAAGAAGTGGCAGAATATCAACTTTATTAATAAATGGAATAAGAGAAGGGGACATAAGTAAATAGTCTATTCTTGAATAGCTCTTATGACGAGCTGAAAAGAATGTATAGTCCCTGGCACCGTCATTTTGCAGACGCCAGACATCACATAAGTTAGAGTGTCGCAAAAATGAGTTAAAGCATCCAGTAATCATTGAATCAGCCTTAGAGGCCTGAGATCTATCTAGCTGAGGATCCAACACAGTATTAAAATCGCCCCCTAAAACCACAAGACAGTCTTCCAAACTTAAAACTAACCGTAATAATTCTTGAAAAAATTGGGGATCACCCTCGTTAGGTGCATATATAGACATAAAAGCATATTTAGTATTATTTAGGGAACCAACAACATATGTAATTCTGCCTTCTGTATCTCCATCAGAACGTATAATTGAAAAATTAGTAGAACGCCTACACAGTATCAGCACACCTTTAGTCTTATTGCCTGCCGAAGATGAGGAGATCACTTTGAAATATCTATTTTGAAAGCGATGCACGTCATCTGATTTCAAATGAGACTCTTGAATGAGAGCGATGAAGACCCTTTTACATCTTAGGTAATCTAAACATTTGGTTCGCTTGATAGGGCTATTTAGACCATTAACGTTCCATGACATTATATTTATAGCCATGTTATTGAATAACAGCGATATCCAAACCAACCAGAATAAACAATAGGTGGGAGGACCATAAAATAATCCCCAGGAATAATGGCAGAAATCTAAATATATGCATAAACATACATGTACATACAAGTATTATTATGCATATAGATGTAAACATAAAACAGGTTAAACTTACGTGGGCGGACTTGGGCATAGAACAGAAAAGCACAAACAAGAACAGTAACAAAAACAAAATGGGCAGTAAGCAAAGAGTTAAAACACACTCTTCTACCTGCCCACAAAGTAACAATCCTTGGATACGCGGCCAACTAGCAGTCCGGTTCGTCCGTCAACACCTGACCCGGTAATTTTCCGGATGAAAAAATAGTCAGTCACGCCGTCTCAGTAAGGTCCTCCATGGGAACTGCCGATTCATGCTCACAATCCTCGGATTCTCATGATACAGGCACTGAAACTTCCTTCAGAGGAGAATTTGCGGTGGGATCCAGATTGCGGACGAACTTTTCAACCTCCGCCGGTGTCTCCAAAAGTGAAACCTTCCCTCGGTGAGTCACTTTCACTACCGCGGGATAAAGCAAGAAAGACGTAACTCCCAGTTGGGTTAGCTTCTTTCTGGCCAATGCCATCGATTTCCTCTTGGACGCAGTTTGATTGCTGTAGTCTGGGAAGAAAAGCAACGGAGATCCATTAGAAGAATTTGTCCAACACCTCGGGCTCCATTCAGGATCGCATTCCGATCTTGATACCGCAGCATCTTGAAGATGAATGTACGAGGGGTAGATTTTGCGCGCTCACCGCTGTATATACGATGAGCTCTTTCAATCTCAGGTACCTTGCCAGCGAGAGAGGGAATCCATTTAGGAAGGTGATTTTGTATAAATCGTAGAGGATCGTCTCCTTCTACACCCTCTTTAAGTCCCACTAAACGGACATTAGACTGGCGGCTTTTATCTTCAATTCTCGCCAACTTTTCCTGAAGGGAGTCCACTACTACCTTGATTTCCACGGTGTCTTTTTTCGCATTATGGAGAGCAGCCTGCATGTTGTCAAAGTTATTTCTTATAAGACGAACATCCTCTTCCAGGACTCCAAGTCTATCCGCGATCGGGGCGAACTCTTCCTTAAAAGTTCCCTGACAAAGCTGAGGTGCAACTTTAGCTCATCGGCAACAATGGCGCGAAGTTCCCCCTCAGGAACGTTAGGATCTTTAGCTCTCTTTTTCTCTGGAGAGGCCAACGTTAATTGACGTTTTGCCATCCTCATTCGTTGCACCGTAATTAGAGCAACCAGAAATAACCAAGTTTTGATGGTTTGACTGAGAATAAGTATATAAAGGATACCGAGTCAGGGAGCAATCGAACTACACCGCCATTACTACCGGAGGGTCACGTGATCTCCGCCCAATGTTTCCTCCTTCTTATATAAATCTCATTTGTTTAAAATACATCCAGAGAACAGGCGAATCTCAACATAACACCGACTGTTACGTAACAGTCGGGGACTCCGCCCCCAATATTTGCATATGCTCATGATCCAGGCCAGGCGGAACCGTCCAGCGGAATCATCGGAAGTTCTGCAGGCAGAGTGAAGAAACAAGCCAAGCGAGGATAACAGCGAAAATGGCAGATCATGGAAATAAATGTTATGTTCCAGGCTGTGCAGGGGATGTGAAAACTTTTCATAGTCTTCCTCCAGAAAAAAACTGTCAAAAGGCATGGCTGATGTTTATCTATAACCGGATACCGGAACAATTTAACTCAAAGTTGTTAGTTTGCTCTGCCCATTTCACCGCGGACAGCTTTTCTAACCTGGGACAATATCAAGCAGACTTCGCTCAGCGTTCCAGCAGGGCCTGGCGCTCCCTCTGGCAGCGGCAGGTCGCAGCGCCACTTCCGGTGGCATCGGCAGCTGCCGCGGATTCTTCTGGCAGCTGCCACGGTCTTTCTCGGAGTTTGTCGCTGTTTGAGATGTTCTCAGTGGCGTGCGGTGGTATTTTAAAATTATGATGCAAAGTTCCCACAATTGTATTATTATTATTATTATTATTATTATTATTATACATTTTTATGTATCAGTATGCCAGAGTTTGTGCCAGCAGTCACGATCGTTTGTCGCCGTTTCTGGCTGCAAACTACACTTTTTTTTTTTTCTTCTTTTTTTTTTTTTTTTATAAAAGATATGATGATGCATATTACATACCAGCAAGTAAATGGGACCAGAATATGATCCCAATAAACTAAATTGCATAATAATTTTCCCATAAAAGAACACATAAGGAGTGCTCAGTTGCCAATAGTACTACGCTCACGCACAACACACACAAACATTTTTATTTAATGTAACACTTTAGTTAATAACTAGTTGCTTGTATATTTACATAACCTCAAAACCGCAAGGATCATAATTTAAGATTACATTTCTGATGTTTGTGTGTTGTACGGCTTTTGCCATCAGTCGTTGCCCGCCATCAGTCAAGGCAAGGGAGGCAGAGTCTCCTTAGAAACAAAACAGGCTGAGAAAATAATCGATTTAAAAAACTCAAGTATTAAAAAATGTGATATTAAAAATTTAAGTCACTATAGTTTTAATAAAGTAACTTTGTCCAACAGCGACACCCGCTGGTAAAGTTAAAAAGAACAGTACATATTTGTATTTTTTCGGCCTTTTGTTAATAATCTGGAATAAATGTAAAAATACATAAAAACACTAACACTTAACAAACACTTATTGGTTTTGATAAACAAAATATTACATAGTGTAAAAATAAAAAATATAACTGTATTTGGCCTTTTATATGTAATGTTTATTTAACCAGGAAAAAGTGACAACAGTAAGGGTAACGGACGTGAATTAAAATAATAATAATAATAATAATATATATATATATATATATATATATATATATATATATATATATATATATAGGAACAGTTTTTAATCAGAGATCTGTTTCTGTTACCATCAAGTCAGTTAAACTCCTGGAGTATTGATCTGGTCATTTAGCAGAGGGAGTTGTTAATCAGTTTCAGCTGCTTTGGTGTTAATGAAATTAACAACAGATGCACTTAGATGGGCAACTATGAGATGACCCCCAAAACAGGAATGGTTTTACAGGTGGAGGCCACTGACATTTTTTTCCCTATTCATCTTTTCTGACTGTTTTTCACTAGTTTTTGTCAGGGTCATACAAACTACCGAGTACCATTTTGAGTTGCTGCAATGAAATTTCAGCAAAATGGACAAGCCTGTCACATAATTTTTTCACTTTGATTTCTAGGGTGTCTTTGAATTCAGTGCTCTGTAGGTTGATAATTTTCATTTCCATCAAACGATGTGGCATCCTTTAGTTCCTAACACATTACCCATTCCATATCAGTATAGAGATCCAGCATGATATTTTTCCCCATTGAGATCTGATGTGTTTTCAAAGTGTTCCTTTAATGTTTTTGAGCAGTGTGCGTGTATATATATGTGTGTGTGTGTGTATATATATATATATCTATTATTAGAGTTCGTATATATACAACATATATGTATATATGTATAGATTCTATACATATATACATATATGTTGTATATATACAAACTCTAATAATAATAATAACACCTGTGGGATATTATTAGTTTAAATTACCACCGTACGCCACTGAGAACAGACTGCAGTCAAGCCAGCCGCCATCCAGAAATGAGCGGTCAATCTAGCCGCCCCTACATTTCGCTGTCCGCGCATACACTTGCTATTACGGTAAGACTGGTGAAAAAGGTGATTTCACATTCATTCAGTCAGTCAATCTGTATGAATGAATAAAAATAACTAAAAAAAAAAAAATATATATATATATATATATATATATATATATATATATATATATATATATATATATATATATATATATATATATTTCACAGCTCAATTTTACCTGAAAATGATAGTACACCTCAAAGCCTGACATTTTGTGCTGCTGAATTCCAAAACTAAAGCCCTCCAATACTCGTACGCTGTTTTGTCTATACAAACAGCAAACAGCAGCAACATCGTGAAACTCCTAGAAAGACCGAATTTCTTCAGGCAGCTGCCAGAGTTGGTGGCAGCTGCCACAGATTTTTTTCTGGCAGCTGCCACCAACACTGGAAGCTGCCAGAAGAAATCCGTGGCAGCTACCGATGCCACCGGAAGTGGTGCTGCGACCTGCCGCTGCCAGGATATGCGCTTGCTCTCTCTCCAGCGTTTGACACTGAAGAAAGGGGCAATTCCAACTATATTCCCGCAAGCAGTAAGTAGTGTTTTTATCTACATCTTGGCTGTAGAAACTATTTCTGATTAAATGTAAAGTTTCTTAGTGAGCTAACAACATTAACGACCATGTACCCAGTGTTGCCTAGATCCAATGCAAGATGCTAGTACAGTAACACATAGTACAGTTTACGTAACTACTATTAACGGTGAGGTTAAAATGTATTACTGTCTTTGTTATATAAATCTATAACATAACCGTAGATACATATGCCAATTCTCTTTTGTCGGATATAATTATAATTTGACCTATATTTAACCAACCATTACACGGAAGCTAACTATGTTAGTTTATTTGCTTACAGATAGCTACAGATACTCGATCCTTCTAGCTAACTTTCTACACCGTTCAAGCTGAAACGATAGTCATTTGACAAGACATTTAGTCACTTTTTTCAAATATTTTTTTTATTTTTGAGAACTTGTATGACAATTTTGAACGCTTGTATTTCAGACTCAGAGTACATCACCGCGTACAAAGGATGTAGGCTATAATATATAACACATAATGGCACTGTTATTTACAGAAACCTTCCATACTACTGAAGTAGCAGAAATCCCACACATGGGTTTAAAAAATTATTATCCAGTGTGGTTTTAAAATACCTGTGGTATTTCCCTGCAACATATATTCTCTCTCTCGAGGGCCATACGTGCACAATTTCCACACGTACACCTGTGGAAAAAGATATTTATAGACGATGTAAGTTTTTGTTACTAATAGCTAAATCGTAATCACACTACAGCAGCTGAGTAGTAAACATGACACTGCTTTTTTGGAATGTCTTCTATGCTTTACTTTGGTTGGCTAAATAAATCAAATTTAAAATCATATCGGTAATGTCAATATATTAGAAACAATTTTTCGCGCTACATAGTTCGTTGTTTAGAGTTGTTATTGCAAAGTGAAGAAGCTATCATTGTAAAACCATACAGCGACACATTATTACATACAGAGCAGCGGGGAGTTCGGGGAGGAGTTATAGACCACAATATCAGCAAGCATGGCTTCTTTTCAGATAAACATTTGATAACAGGTCAGGATTGTAGGAAAAGTAAAAATATTATTTTAAACTGATTTAGTTCAGATGAAGTTTTGTCGCATGAGTTAAAGAATTTCTATCTAAGATTTGATGTTCATGATTTAAAGAGGAAATTGATGGGTTGAAAAATGATTGTAAAGTAAATGGGGAGGATGATTGTGTCTTTTTTAATGAGAGTGATGTGATAACATTTTTTAAACAGTGTAAAGTCAGGAAGGCACCTGGGCCTGACAATATAGGGGGTAGGTTATTGAAGGAATGTGCCGAGCAGTTAGTCCAATGTTTTATAACATTTTTGCTCTGTTTCTCCAACAACAAAAAGTGCCTGCACTGTGGAAGCAGTCCATAGTGATTCCAGTACCAAAAAAGCAAAATGTAAAGGTATTGGATGATTTTAGACCTGTGGTGCTTACTTCCCTAGTTATGAAATGTTTTGAAGGTTTAGTTAAGAAAGTAATTATGGAAAGGACACACTCCCTTCAATTTGCTTATAGGTCTAAACGAGGGGTAGAGGATGCAGTTGCGACTCTCTTACACTTAGTACTTCAGCATTTGGATAAGCAGAAAACTTTTGTTAAATTACTTTGTATTGATTTTTCATCCGCCTTTAATACCATTCAGCCACATATTTTAGTTAAGAAGCTCATAAATTAATTTGGGTTGGATTATAGTTTTGTAGGATGGATTTTAGATTTCCTCGTGCAGAGAACTCAGAGAGTTAAAGTAAATGACTGTTTTTCCAAATGGCTGGTGTCATCCACTGGGTCACCTCAAGGATGTGTCCTTCCTCCTTTATTATTTATCCTGTACACAAATGACTGTAAAAGCAGTTATAGAAATAGGCACATCATAAAATTTGCTGATGATTCTGTAATTGTTAGCTTAATGAGTGAGGAGGACCCTATGCATGGTCCTGTGGTTGATGATTTTATTATGTGGTGTCAAAATACTTTCTTAAAACTAAATGTTTCTAAAACTAAGGAGATGACTATTAATTTTAACTCTAGGAGGAAATCTTTTCATGATATGCAATCAAGCATTAATGGAGTAGGTATTGAGAGTGTTGAATAGTACAAGTATTTGGGGACTGTTTTGGATAATAAATTGTCCTTTTCTCCCAATACTGAGGCTGTTTGTAAGAGGAGGCAGCAAAGATTGTATCGTTTGCGGAAATTAAGGTCATTTCAGGTGGACAAAACATTGATGTGCATGTTATATAGATCCTATATTAAGTCACTGTTATTCTTTTCATTGTTGTGCTGGTTTAATTCTCTAAATGTGAAAAACAAGAATTGTCTTGAGAGGATTGTAAATATAAATAAATAATAGTAAAATAATAGTAAATAATAAATAATAGTAAAATAACTAGGAGTAAGCAGATGTCTATGGCCCAGTTACATCATAGACAGGTTCTGGGTAAAGCCCAAAGTATTTTACTAGATGATTCTGTCACGGAATGCGCAGAGACAAGATGGTAAGATCCAGGCGCAGCTTTTAATGTTATAATCCAAAGTCATAAACCAGAAACAGGCAAGGGTCAAACTCCACAGAAACAGTCCACAAAAACAGAAAACCAGAGATACCAAGTGCATGTAACACAAAATAACAAACCACAAACAAAGGCAGAAACAACTGGGTATAAATAGACAGAACACTAATGACAAAACTCAAAACAGCTGGTGCAATGAATGATAATGAGTCCGGGAGTGGGTTATGGGAAATGCAGTTAACAAATGGGGTGAGGAACAGTCCGAGTTGGAGTGCCCTCTACTTAGGGCACTACAACTGGTGATCATGACAGATTCCCACCCAATGTACCATGAGTTTAACCTTCTCCCTTCTGGCATTCGGTATAGAACTCCGATTAGTAAAACAAATCTGTTTAGACATTCATTTATCCCCTGCGGAGCGGATACCAGACGCTCCACGAAAAAACAAAACCAAAAAACAACCAGAGAAAAACTCTCAGGAGGGAGGTGGACAGGAGGAGGACCAGGGGGAGGGATGGTGGGCCAGGTCCAGAGTCCCCGCCTGAGGGCCAGGGGGGAGCCAGAGGAACAGACCATGGGGACTCCATGAAGGTCAGAGTCCTGACTAAGTGCGAGGGCGGCACCGGAGGAACTAACCAGGCGGGATCCAGCAGGTCTGGAGTTCTGGCTGATTGCTAGGGCGGTGCTGGAGGAACTGACCAGGCGGGTTCCAGCAGGTCTGGAGTCCTGGCTGAGTGCCAGGGCAGTGCTGGAGGAACAGACCAGGTGGGTTTCAACGGTTCAGACGGCCTGGGCAGTGGCAGCAGGACAGAAAGCCTGGGCGGTGACGGCAGGGCAGAAGGCTTGGATGGGGGCGGCAATGCAGGCGGCCTGGGCTGTGGCGGCAGGGCTAGGCACTTAGGTGGCCAAAGAACGACCTCTGGGGTTGTCTCCGGGCCCACCGCGGGCTCTGGGAAGGCCTCTGGGCCTTGAGGGACGGAAGAAGCCTTTCTCCTCTTCTTCCTCCTCTTACGTGGGTGAGGCGGTGGCTCTGTGCCTACCTCCTCTGTGGGTTCTGGAGCGAACTCACAGACTGGAGCGGTCACTGTAGCGGACTCAATGGCTGCAGCGGACTCAATGGCTGCAGCGGACTCACTGGCTGGAGCGGACTCACTGGCTGGAGCGGGCTCTGGAGTGGACTCACTGGCTGGAGCGGACTCATTGGCTGGAGCGGGCTCTGGAGTGGGCTCTTGGGAGGCCTCCAGGTCTTGAGGGATGGAAGCCTTCCTCCTCCTCTTCCTCCTTTTTACGTGTGTGAAGCAGAGACTCAGTGCCCACCTCCTCTGTGGCCTCTGGAGCAGATTCACAGGCTGGAGTGGGCTCTGGAGCGGACTCACGGGCTGGAGAACGTTCTGGCTGAGCAGGTGTTGCCCAGTGGACTCTATGGGAGAGATAACTAACAAAGTCCCGAAAAATCCAGGATTTGAAGCCCTTCCAACCAGGGCTCTGAACCGGTTCAAGGAACAAAAACGAAAACCGGAAACAAACAAAATTTTGACTAGAACGTTAACAGAAACGGAAACAAAATCAAATTTAATCGTTCTGAACAGAAACACTAATTTGAAACAGCCATTAACCGGTTAATAACGTTATAATATCGTTTAACACTTTGATTTGGCACTCAACCAATCACAAATTCAAATAGTACAGCCTATGCAAATTTGACTCTGACGCATCCAACGTGAGTGAAATGCCCGCGCTCACGCTCTATGGTGAGTTACATGCATGCGCTCACGCTCTAAAGTGAAATGCCCGCACTGACTCGCTCAGCCCAGCTGTCAAGTCATCATAGGTTAGGTAAGTCACAATGGCAATGCCCTGGCATTAGTTTTTCCAATGATATATGTAACCAACCGTCAAGTATTAGGCCTACATTTAGGTGAAAATGAATGTCAAGTAATATGCAGCTTATTCCCAGCTAACCAAAATACGTGACTGTTACGTAACTGCAACGTAATTTGGTGACCAAACTTTCATTGTGGCGACGTAACTAGTTATGTCTTGGCAACCAGAAAAGTGAAAGGTGCCTGTACGTCGCCACAACGTAACTTTTTGACGTTACTAACTGGCAACGTCACAAAGTTACGTTGTTGCGACGGATGTTGTATTGGACTGCTGTCCCTTTAAGAGTTTATGAATGGACCCAATAGTGACTACAATTAGCTTATTGTGGTCAGGCTTGAATATCACTCAATAAGTGCCATAATTAATGTGGATATACCTTTCACTTTGGGGGTCAAATTGTCTTTATTATACTATTTTAGCAATTTATAACTGCAAAATCATTGGTAATTAAGCATAATTACTAGTTTATTGTTCGGTTAACTTAATAGAATGGCACAGAAATATAATTCCATCACTACACAAAAATACTATATGGCTTATTAAAGTAGATAATGACTAAAAATGACTAAAAGGCTTTTACTGTACATTCAGTTAATCACTAATTACTAGGTTATTTTTGTTTATAGCATATATATGTATCTTTCAAATGTTTAATCATTTATAAATAATGGCTAATATGCCCTACTATATATTAAGTTAATCATTAATTACTATTGTGTCCATGCTTAATTAATGCATAATTGTGAACAAGTAAATCATTAATTACTAGTTTACTTAAGCTTAACTAATGCATAATTCATGACCCTTAAAATGTAAAGTTAATCATTAATTACTCGTGTGTTCATTCTTAACTAATGCTTAATTGTGAACAAGTTAGTCATTAATTAATGCTTAATAATGCATTATTCTGGACCCTTGAAATAAAGTGTTACTGTGAGCCATTTTTAACTCACATGTTATAAATGCTTAATAAATGTATTTATTTACACATACTTAGAACCAGAAACCATTAAGATTAGACTGAAGGGTGATTTATTTGTGTTTTTCTCAATGTCATCTCATGAATTATGTCACTTTTCTCACTGTTACTCATCAGACTTTACTTTGTGCATTACCCATGACATTCTGCAAAAAGGTCATGATGCCTATTCAGAGCAATGTATGAAAACTGATTTCATGTTTATCAAGATGAAATGAACAAACTTCCTTTTGGGGGGAAAAAACATACAAGCACAACCATAACTCAATGAGATATCAATAATGAAAAATGTAATTACATTATTAGTTACTTGTGAACCCTAATGAAGGGTCAACAAATTATTCATGAGTTATAACCGTTAGTAACCTGTGAAAGTGAACCTTAATGTAAAGTGAATTACTCTGAAACATTTATTTAAACATTGTATGATATGATCATTTTATTTTAACCAATAAGTAGCTCAGCGGTTACATGCAGTGTAGGTATTACAAATCTGTCTAGGCTTATGATAACAATAATCTCTACAGTGATGGATTTGGGGTTTGGGTCGGGTTCAGGCTTAAACTTTAACAGTACTGGTCGGGGTCAGGTCAAAAGATAGCACTGTCTTTGTACTTTTAACTGAATTGTTTTTGTTTATTTCCTATTGTACAAACTTATTATGCTTGTATAATGGATATTATTCATTAAATATCATTGTTCAATGGATAATATTTTATATAAACAATTTGTGTGAGTATGTGATATTGAGAAACGTCTGTGCATTTAGTGGTGTGGAATGGATTTCATCTTTGCAGTGGTGTATAAAGTACTCGAAAACCATACTTGAGTAAAAGTATAGATATCTTGCCAGAAAATGACTTTGGTAGAAGTTAAAGTTGCTGTTTAGAATGTTACTTGAGTAAAAGTTTTAAAGTATGTGATATATTTTGTACTTAAGTATGAAAAGTATTTTTTTTTTTTTTTAAATTGGCTAAAGGTTTATTGTAATTTTTATACATAAAAAATACTAATATATTAATTATACATTGATGATTCGTTCATGATAATTTATAGTGCATTATAACTAATGCAAGAGACAACTTTAAAATGTTAAAATGTAAATGATGAAATTAAAAATGAACAATACTTTTATTAACCTTATTTAATGTTACTATTTCATATAAATCCAAACAGTCACGATTAAAAATTACCATCTTTACACACAAAGGCATAGCATGGGTCTATTATATGTATACTTTCACACATTATTTGGCTCTATTTTAGAAAAATTGATTATTTAATCAAAATATGTGTTACAGTGCCGATGATAACTGAAATTGAATAGGCTACTTTTCTGATTTGTTAAGCTTCTGTCGCTGTATGAGAATACAGTACCCTCTGGCCCTCTTCGTTTAGGTGTCACACTTACCTTCTTTACGGTCAAAAGTGACCGAAGCCTTGGAAAGTAACTTTTTTGTTCCTCAGGAAAACCAATGTAATATATTCTTGTTCTATAATATTTTTTGATTATTATATAAAATTTTGAGAGTATTTTATGATACTATGCAATATTTATACAATTTTTATTAACTACCCATTGAAAATAATAGAATTTTTTTTAACATATTTTTAAATTATTTTTCAATTAAAGCAGTATTCCATGTTAAAATAGAGACAAGGCATTTAAAATAAATTTTTTTGAAGGTAGATTTGGTGAGAGTAAAAAAAGAAAAACTTATGCAATGCCATGTCGTAACCACTAGATTCCCATAGAGCTCTATATAAAATTCTCTAGTGGTTTTTGGACACAAACACTTATTTTTATTAAGTTTTGGATATGGATTTAAACTTAGACATTCTCAAAGACTACTTTTTGTCAAGGTTTAGATTTTTTTTTTTTTTTTTTATGTTGATTTGAAGTGTCGGTTTTTGCATTAATTTTACTACAGTCAAACCTGAAAATAGAGGGCGCCATTTTGTTACACGTAACATCAAAATTCAATAAAAAATAACAAAAATGAACAGGTGTTTTTTCTAACAGCTTAAAAAATCTGTGTTTGATCTGATTTCATCCTCTTATTTGAGTTTTGGCTCAATTTTACCATACTATTACAGCCACACTGGTTCATTTGTATGTGTATAATGGTGTGTTGTGTGTGTGTTTGTCTGTGAATGTGTGTAAGTGAGTGGGTGTTTCTATTTTGTACTCTTGGTGTTTTAGAGTGTAACCCCTTTCTTGCAGTTCATTTTTTACTGCTTTGTGGCTGAATTTTTGCTTTTATTTCACACATTTGCATAAACTTGCTCTGTCTTATAGTCGTGCTGGTTCATATATATGTGTGTGGGGGGAGGGGGGTGGGGGGGTGGTTGTGTCTATTTTGCACTCTTGGCATTTCAGAGTGTCCCCCCTTCAGTGCTGCACACTTTCTGCAGTGTCTGATTTGTAGTTTGTACCAACAAAAGATTCTCAGAGTTGTTGTATTTTTTCGTATATTCCCATTCATTTCCTATGTCAGTCATTTTTGACCGAAAAGGTGTTTTTTTTTTTTTTTTTTACGATGCCTTAACATGTCCGAATCATGTCCTTGATTTTTTTGTGTGTTCATATTGGTAATGCTACAAAAGTCACCAAGTGTCATCTCATTCCGACAAAGCTACGATTTTTAACAATTCAAAATATAAAATCTTTCGACCGAAGAAGGCCAGAGGGTTAAATATGCAACTTCGCCAGATAATGAATGCATAACAGCGAACAAATAGTAATAAACTAATGCAAATTAATGGTAACAATCTTGACATTAAACAGTTGGTGTTTTTTTTTTTTGTCACATTCTTTTAACCGCTTGAGGTTACTACTAATGTCAGCCTCGACTACAAACATACTGTTCTCCACTAATGCAGCATCTAGTCAACAAACTAATTACTTTATAGTGATATGAAAACATGTACTGTAGTGTACATTGTATAACATACCGTTTTGTTGTCCGTTTTAAATCGTTTTGAAGTGACCCGCTCTGTGCAGCGCGCAGCCTCACATCACGTGTCAAAAGAAACCATACGAGGCATCAGTGATAGTTTTTATTTCGCCTCTAGAGGCCGCTCTCGTAATGTCTCATATTCTATGCTCGTAATGACAGCACACTTCTCAGCCGCTCCAGCAATGAACGCAACCCGGAAAATTAAATCAACCGCGGTTGTGCGAGCACTTGTTTGCACATGCTTGCTTGCAGTCTGTGTTCTTCCGACTTTATTTTGTAGTAAGTAACGAAAATGCTTTGGGAAAATGTATTGGAGTAAAAGTATATAATTTATTTAGGAAATGTAGTGGAGTAAAAGTTGACAGAAATATAAAAAACTCAAGTAAAGTACAGATTCTTCCAAAAAATACTTAAGTACTGTAACGAAGTATTATTACTTCGTTACATTACACCACTGCATCTTTGGAGGGGAGGTCCCCACCCCCTCAATGAGTTAAAAGCTGGAATCCCCTGCAAGCTGTTTTGCATGGTGCGTGGGAATTATTACCTGTATCACTATGTTCTATGTGACCGGAGTGTACTGGGACTCAAGATTTGCAGGGTAGGTAATGCTAGGTGCAACTGAAAAGTTTGGTGAGGTCTGGTTGGGGAGTTATGGACGGCCGAAGGTGGAGTGGAGGGTAGGGTTAGTGGTTTGGCATTTGTTGTACCGTTGTGTAGGAAATCAGCAATGTAGTTGACAAGTCTTTAGGATCGGCTGCGGGGCGGAGTTTGCGCTAAACTGGTTTAGGGGAAAACAAACCGTGTCATGTGTCTGTCTGTCAATGGGAGGAAGCCACATCACGTTTTAGAGCTCCCACCGATCTCCAGACTGCAGCTATATCCTTCTTGATTTTTTTCATTCACTTAAAAGTGGCCGTGCATGCACTGTTCATTCAGTCAATTCATTAAAAAATTCTGATCCATCCAGGAATGAAACAAGGTTTTAAGGGGGACCTATTATTCCCCTTTTTTAGAAGAGGTAAAACAAGTCTCTGATGTACCCAGAGTGTGTATGTGAAGTTTTAGATCAAAATACCCCACAGAATTTTTTTTATAGCATTTTAAAATTGCCACTTTTGGGGGTTAAGCAAAAACGCACTGTTTTTGTGTGTCCCTTTAAATGCAAAAAAGAGGCCAGAGCTTCAAGAGATGAGTGTACAGCTCATTCAGGGTGGAAAAAATGCTAATATGGCAGAGAACACCAGCATTCGTGGGCAGGGCCTGTATAAAGTAATGTCACTTTGTACAGAAAATGAAAACGCTTGTTTTATGAGACTGTTGAGGTTTTACGGGGATTAAAAAAAGGAATTGGTGGATTTTTATAATTTTATGTCTGCATTGTGCACACTGCTGACACACATTTATGTTCAAACACTATGTAAATGTGAAAAAAGTGATGCTTCACATCATAGAGATGATGAACATCACTGACAACAGTCAAGTGAAATCCCCTTAACCATTGAAAGGATGCTATGAAAAAGATATTGCTTTCATCAGTGGACATGTCAAACTGATTTATTTTCATGAATTTATGCCTTGACCTACAGAATGAAAGCTATAAAACAAATAAAGGTAATTGCACACATTTCTTTGATTTCTACGATTTCTTAAAATGTCTGTAAATTTAACTTTCAAATTGTAACTGGTTTCCTATCAATCATGTTTTCTTTTTTCTCTTTTTAGTTTAACAGAACATGTAAGTTTGACCAGCTCTTTTCAGTTAAGGATACTTATCTTCTCTACTTCACTAAGTAACAGAGATATTGAATTTATAATCCATATTGTTAGATTTTTTTTAATTATTACTTGGATTAAAGCGTTAAAGCTATCCCATGACTTTATATAACTTCACCTTTCACATACTGTCAATTTTTGCTACTTTTGACCTTCATAAACAATTATTTTTACATAAACAAATGGAAGAAACAGACTGTAACTCTAAACTCAATGGTGTATTTCAGATGCTGTCACATCCCCCATGTCTGTATGACTTTAATCTTTCTGATGAACACAATCGGAGAAATATTAATAAATATCCTGACGTACCTGAGCTTTATAATAGCAGTGAACAGTGTACTCCAGTGTAATGACTATCTATCCATCCATCCATCCATCCATCCATCCATCCATCCATCCATCCATCCATCCATCCATCCATCCATCCATCCATCCATCCATCCATCCATCCATCCATCCATCCATCCATCCATCCATCCATCCATCCATCCTCCCTCCACATGGCTCCAGGGGGTTAATAAAGGCCTTCTGAAGCAAAGTGATGTGTTTGTGTAAAAAAAAAAAAACATATTTAACAAATTATGAAGTAAAATACTTCATACTGCCTTCCGTTTTCAAGTTACGAAGAAGGTGTAAACTGATGTCGCGTCATTTACACTTTTTCCGTAAATTGAATAGGGAAGGCGTAGGATGTAGCGTAAGCATTTTGAATAGTTTTACACTTTCTTCGTACATTGAATACAAAAGGCGGTCTGGCAGAAGCTAGATATTTTACTTTATAACTTGTTAAATATGGAAATATTAAATAAATATAAAAATAAATAAATAATAAAAGTACATAATTGACACAACATGCTGTTTTTTTTATGTAAACCCTATTAGAGGCTACAAGACATTATAAGACCAGGCTGATAACATAAAATAAAAAATAAAAAAAGATAAATAAATAATATATTAAAAATAATATTAATGATACTAATAAATAATATAATGATAATAATATACTAATATTAATGAAAGTAAACTATTATTAAAGAGGTTATTTATAACACCATTAAGGTCTTATATAGCACTTTTTAAAGCATGGTTCTTTATGAAACCTTATAAAAAGGGTTCTATTTAGCACCAAAAAGGGTTCTGCTAGTGTTACAAGCAAAGAACCCTAATTTGGTGCTGTTTAGAACCATTTTTCTTTAGAGTGTACTACTCTACCCAATAATACTCTAATACACTAATATCTTAATTGAAGCATCCCAAGCTATTATTGATAGTTCTAAAGTGAAAGTTTAAAATTAGTAATGGAGGCTTTTTACAATGTGTTTTTCTTTTTTTTCATTTTGCTTTGCACTGCTCTCATTTTGCACTGTTTAATTGCACTCGGCAAAAATATTTGTCATGCCGGCCCCTTAAAACTGAAACCACACACACTTAGTCGATCTCTCTATCTCTTAATACTTTAAATAATCTCAATAATACACTATTACACAAAGCAAACCAGGCCGTCGTTGCTAGTTCTAAAGTGGCGTTTCTGTATTAGTAATGGAGACTTGGGCTCAATTGTTAAACGGTCAACTTGAGATTTGGATCTGTGGCGGAAAAAGTAGTTCCACACACAAAGACATTCTGTGTTTTTAAAGACATTCAGTGGTTGTTGTTGTTCATATTTATTTAAATACTTACTCTGTCAAACTGTATAAAAGCAATATCACACTCATAGCTTTGCGATATGGCTCTATATCAGCATAGCTCTGATTGCCTCTTGCCTACAGCCAAATTACAGCTGTTCTTATATTGCACGGCTATGAGTGTGATGTTGCTCATATTTATATATCCATCCAAAGTACTGTCCTTTTGCTGTTTTCCATTTTTCAGTTTGATAAACCTTTGATTTTGGTTTGTGTATTGATGTGTTCAGGTGTGTCGTTCATCCATGCGCTATCTTGCTCTGATGTTGTCAAGGCCTGTGCTCAGACTTAAAGAGATCAACCCTCTGCTATTCAACTTTGTGGAGGAGCTGGTGGAGATCAGAGTGAGTATCCATAAAACTGGTAAAATATCCACACCTTCCCATCACCCCCTTAAAATAGTGATTTTTGACCTGTTCAGGTTTTGAGGTTTTGACTTTCTTGTTTATAACCAACAATTCAATCATGCAACTATGTCATAATTTTGACAGTGCATTGAAAAGATATTCAGCAAATTATTCCAAAAATACAATTTTAAAAATTGTGACACCATATATGAACAGTACATTTGCTTAACATAAACAACCTTTAATAAAAAGCAATCTAAAGTAATTTTCTGATCATTCTTGCACTGCAGAAATTACGTCAGGATATCTTGCTAATGAAGCCATATTTCATCACCTGCAAGGAGGCCATGGAGGCCCGACTCCTGCTGCACGTAAGTGATTCGAATGCAATCCCATTTAGGCCCTGTCCCAAATGGCACACCTACACCCTCTCTGTTGTCTTCTGAGTTTAAATTTTAGTGGCATAAGGGTGTATAAAGTCAAGTCAAGTCACCTTTATTTATATAGCGCTTTTTATAATGCAAATTGTCAAAGCAGCTTTACAGTGATAACTGGAATATAATTTTGCCTGCACAGCAGCTCTAAAAGAATAGTCAATGCAGGCAGATCATAGCACTGTTGAATATCAAATGTCAAGTTAAATGTCAAGTGTCTAAGCAAGCCAAAGGTGACAGCGGCAAGGAACCCAAACTCCAACAGGTGGCAAATAGGTGTTAAAATGGAGAAAAAAACCTTGGAAGAAACTAGGCCTAGTCGGGGGGCCAGTTCTCCTCTGGTGAACAGTGCTTTGTTACGATTCAGGTTGCTATCATAAGTCCGATAGGATCGCAACATTCAAAGTATTTATTTCAGTTCCATCCAATTGAGGATCGTATTCATCACGCCGGTATGGATGGTTTGTTGAACTGTGCCACTGCTTGTCGTGTCGATGGGGCCTTCACACTGGATGATCTAGTTGACTCAATCTCTGCTGATACTTCAGGGCTGCGTTGTGGTCTTGCCAAGGCGCCGGTCCTCTGTCTCACCTGGATACAGCCTGGATCTGTTTGACTACGGTAAACCTCGGGATAAACAGAAAGACTAATATTAGCGTAGATGCCATTCTTCTTCTGATGTAATGAGTACATCTGGTGTTATAGGAAGTGTTCCCGGTTCCGGCTGACCTAATTTATGCAGTTTAATAATCCTTTAACGGATTTGAAAATATAAATTGATAATGCGTAATGATAATGTGTATGCCAGGTTAAAGAGATGCGTTTTTAGTCTAGATTTAAACTTACAGAGTGTGTCTGCTTCCTGGACAATGCTAGGAAGATTGTTCTAGAGTTTAGGTGCCAAATAGGAGAAGGATCTACCGCCTGTGGTTGATTTTGATATTCTTATCAGCTGGCCTGAATTCTGAGATCGCAATAGACGCGAAGGACTATAATGCCTTAAGAGCTCTCTCAGGTACTGGGGAGCTAAACCATTTAGTGTTTGTAAGTAATTAGCAAGATTTTAAAGTCTATACGATTTTTAACAGGAAGCCAATGTAGTGTTGGCAGAACTGGGCTAATATGGTCATACTTCCTAGTCCTAGTAAGAACTCTAGCTGCTGCATTTTGTACAAGCTGTAGTTTATTTATCAGTCGAGCAGAACGTTACAGTAATCTAGCCTTGAGGTCATGAACGCATGAACTAACTGTTCTACATTTTTCATTGAGAGCACGTCATAGTTTAGATATATTTTTAAGATGGAAGAATGCGGTTTTACAGATGCTAGTAACATGGCCTTCAAATGAAAGATTGGTATCAAAGAGCACACCCAGATTCCTAACTGATGACAAAGACTTAACAGAGCAGCCATCAGGTGTTAGACAGTATTCTAGGTTATTACGTGAAGAAGTTTTTGGTCCAAAAATAAGAATTTTCTGAATTTAGTAGTAGGAAATTACTGGTCAGCCAATTTTTTATATCAGCTACGCATTCCGTTAATTTTTTGAATTGCTAAGTTTTGTCAGGGGGCGAAGAAATATAGAGCTAAGTATCATTAGCGTAACAGTGAAAACTAGCACCATGCATCCTAATGATATCTCTCAAAGGTAGCATGTACAGAGTGAAAAGCAACGGTCCTAGTACTGAGACTTGCGGTACTCCATATTCAACTTGTGATCGATATGACACTTCTTTGTTTACTACTACAAACTGATAACGGTCAGACAAGTATGATTGAACCATGACAATGCAATTCCACTAATGCTAACATAATTTTGGAGTCTATTTAAAAGAATATTGTGATCGATAATGTCAAATGCAGCACTAAGATCCAGTAACACTAATAGGGAGATACAACCATCATCTGATGATAAGAGCAAATCATTAGTAACTCCAGACCGGCCAACATGTACGCATTTTGCGTAGCGGGTACGCATTTTGACCTCAAAGTACGCTGGTACGATCTGTCACTCTATACTACACAAAATCCCGCTCGATCCTACTTCCACTCCCGCCGTCTCAGTAGGCTACAGCAGTCACGGTACTTTTGACTCCTTAAGGTTAACAGGTATAAAATGCTCAAGTAATGTTGAACAACAAATCTAAATAAAATTAAAATCGCTGATTATGAAAATGTTGTGATGTGTGACTGACTGACAAGCACATGTATTTATTCTCAGTGTTGAGAAATGTATAGCCTACATGTGTTGCATTATTGTGTTAATACTAACTAAAGTACCTAATTATGTTACATAGCCTACATATTTTGTATAAAAACTAGCACATTAGTTACTTATGCATTTAAAAGTACCATTGTCTCAGTGCAGCGCGAGCTCTCTCTCTCTCATACACAATCGCGCGCGCACACTGAGAGAGGGAAGTTCATTGTAAAATGAAAATTGCCGTGCTTGGTTAAAATTTGTTCTTGCTTGTGTTATTTTTTTGTCAGAAAACATTTTTAATTATCCAGCCATGTTTTTAAATGACGGACACTCTAGTTAACACAACCCCTTGTTATATGTCGGACTAACTTCTACTTGATATTCTTGAATACTTGATGCGTTTTACTCCTATTGGTCCTTTCTATTCATTGTCAGCTGTTTTCTATAAATATGTTTGTATTGGCTAACCTTTATTCAGCAAATGTTTGTGTTGTTTATAATTCAAAGACAGCACGTTACAAATAGAAACCATTTTTTTTTTCTGTGGGATTTAGTATCATATTTGGATATTGGAATAATTAATTAAGTATTCTAAATGAATTGCATGTAAACTCGATGTTTACTGTTTTCTAAGGGTTTCTTAATTTTAGACTAGTTTTCATTACAAAACCTGTATAAAAGACTTGACTCATTAGTTGAATGTAAATATAGCCTACTTGAAATTGCAAACATTTTTTTTTAGTCCATATTAAATATGAATGCGACTCACTTGTGGTTGTCAGTTTGTATAAGCACACATTATGCAATGCAATATTAATCATTAATTAAAAAATGCTTTTGAGCAGGTGTGAAATTAAAAAAAAAACTTTAACAGTCAAAATTAGTGTAGTAGACCTAAGTTCGTAGTGGGGGAAGCAAGAGGTCAGGGACGACGAACAACTGCTGACTGAGTCTTTATTGAATATCAAAACGGTTCAACAGAAGGACTGTGCAACGCACAACAACGAAAATAAACAATCCACAAAGGGCTTCACTCCAGGTTCGGCATACGCTATCCACAAGGGCTTCTCTCCAAGTTTGGTTTACACCATCCACAAGGGCTTCACTCCACGAACCTCGACTCGACTCAGTCAACAGTTCCCCTCTCTCTCACACGCTCCTGCTTCTCACGGCGTTTTATCCTGTCTCCGCGCCAATCACTGGAATGAGAAACAGGTGTTCGTGATTTGTATCCAACCCACTCACTTACCAAGCGTCTCCCGCTATTCTCTCCGGTTGCAGACCTCGCTGAACCACGCCCCCCTCGCCACATACCCCCACCGCCCGACTCAGGCCGGGGAGCCGTCCGGCCTGCGGCCCCCCTCCCCCCATTTCTGGAGAGGAAATCGGCCACAGCCACCCGAACACCCGGCCTGTGGACCACCTTGAACTTAAAAGGCTGTAAAGCCAGATACCAACGAGTGATCCACACGTTTGTATCCTTCATGCAGTGGAGCCACTGCAGGGGAGCGTGGTCCGAACAGAGAGTGAATTCCCGTCCCAGGAGATAATAGCGGAGGATGAGGACGGCCCACCTGATAGCCAAACACTCTTTTTCTACGGTACTGTACTTAGCCTCTCTCTTCGAGAGCTTACAGCTAATGTACAGTACCGGCCGCTCCTCACCCTCTATCTCCTGGGACAGGACAGCACCCAGCCCCCTGTCCGATGCATCAGTCTGCAACAGAAAAGGGAGAAAAAAGTCAGGAGAGTGAAGCAATGGCCCGCCACATAGAGCAGCTTTTACCTGGGTGAAAGCCTGCTGGCACGGCTCCGTCCACTGGACCGTATCTGGAGCATCCTTTTTAGTTAGATCAGTCAACGAGCTGGTGAGGGCCGAATAATTAGGTACAAACCTTCTATAATATCCCGCCAGCCCGAGGAGCTGTCTAACCTCCTTTTTGGTCTTGGGGCGCGGACAGGTCGCAATCGCTGCCGTCTTGTCAATTTGGGGACGCACCTGCCCATGCCCCAAGTGGAAGCCCAGATACCTTACTTCCACGTGCCCAATTGCACACTTCTTCGGGTTGGCCGTGAGCCCAGCCGCTCTCAGCGATCTCAGGACGGCTCTCACATGCTGCATATGCCGCTGCCAATCATTACTATAGATAATAATATCATCCAGATAGGCAGCCGCATATGCAGCATGGGGCCGGAGAATTTTATCCATGAGTCGCTGAAAGGTGGCTGGTGCCCCGAACAGCCCGAACGGAAGCGTAACAAATTGGTGTAATCCGAGTCTTTTCTTTGGATAAAGGCGTCAAGGGGATCTGCCAGTACCCTTTCGTTAAGTCCAGTGTCGAATAAAATCGAGCCGCACCTAGCCGGTCAAGCAATTCGTCCACCCGCGGCATTGGATACGCGTCAAATTTCGACACTGCATTCACCCTGCGATAGTCCACGCAGAAACGAACCGAGCCGTCGGTCTTAGGAACCAAAACTATCGGGCTCGCCCAGTTACTGCTGGACTCTTCTATTACTCCCATTTTCAGCATTGCCTCTAATTCGTCCTGAACTACCTTTTTTTGTGTTCAGGTAACCTATACGGCCGGCTGCGAACAACCACGCCCGGCTCCGTCTCGACATGGTGCTGAATGAGGTTGGTACGTCCCGGCAGGGGAGAGAACACGTCTGCAAATTCTGTTTGCAATTTGGATAAATCAGTGAGCTGGGAGGGCGAGAGGTGATCTCCCCCCGGGACCAGAGCGAGAGATTGAGTTTTTACATTCGCCTCTGGTCCGAGATCATCCTCCCCGCTAATCACCGTCGCCAGCATCACTGATTCTGCCTCATTCCATTTTTTCAGGAGGTTGAGGTGATAGATTTGACGTGCCCCCCTCCTGTCGGACCGTACCACCTCGTAATCGAGCTCGCCCACTTGCCGTGTGACCTCAAAGGGTCCTTGCCACTTTGCAAGTAATTTCGAACTGGAAGTAGGGAGCAATACAAGCACTTTTTCTCCCGGTGCGAATTTACGTAGGTTAGACCGTCGGTTATACAGTTGGCTCTGTCTGTGCTGGGCCTGTAACAAATTCTCCATTGATAGCCGCCCCAAAGTGTGGAGTTTTGATCTCAAGTCCAGCACATACTGAATTTCATTTTTGGCCTGAGATGGTCCGTCCTACCAAGTCTCCCTGAGGACATCCAGCACCCCACGGGGCTGGTGCCCAAAGAGAAGCTCGAAGGGGGAAAACCCCGTGGAGGCTTGCGGGACCTCCCGCACTGCGAATAACAGAGGTTCTAACCACTTATCCCAATTTTTGGCGTCCTCTTGAACGAACTTACGAATCATGGATTTAAGCGTGCGATTAAAACGTTCGACCAGCCCGTCCGTATGTGGGTGAAAGACGCTGGTACGAACCGATTTAATGCCCAATAATTCGTATAGTTCGCGTAACGTGCGTGACATAAACGCCGTGCCTTGATCAGTGAGGATTTCTTTTGGAATCCCCACCCGGGAGATTAAGCGAAACAGTCCATCCGCAACACTTTTAGCAGAAATGTTGCGGAGAGCCACTGCTTCAGGATATCGTGTTGCATAATCAACAATGACTAATGCAAAGCGATGTCCCCTTGCTGATCATTCTAATGGCCCGATGAGGTCCATACCAATTCTCTCGAAGGGGACCTGCATTAATGGAAGCGGGCGCAATGGCGCTTTTGGGGTGGCCGGTGGGTTCACCAACTGGCATTCACGACAAGACGCGCACCACCTGCGTACATTCTCGTGAATGCCCGGCCAGAAAAACCGGGTCATGAGACGATTTAGTGTCGCTGCCTGTCCCAAATGCCCCGCCATTGGATTAGAATGAGCCGCGTGGAAAAGCATGGGAGTGTCTTGGGTCACTCGATACAACCTATCTTTTATAATCGTGAAATATGGGTAAGCAAGCGGACGTCCAGGCTGGAGAGGCTGACCATGAATCATAGAGACCCTATCAAATGCACTTTTTAATGTCTCATCCTGAGACTGCTCCAGGGGAAAATCATCGCGTTCCGGAAGAATAAGTCTTCCGGCTTCACTCAGATCCCCTGCAGCAGAACTCTCCGGTCTCTGATCAGTCTCTCCCACCTGTACTCGCGCTTGCTCACCCCGCGTTCTTTTCCCCCAAGAGGCATTCGAGCATAAACATCCCAATAATTGTTTAAACGCGGGCCAATCCGTCCCCTAAATTATCGGATGCCGGAGGTGCGGGTTAACTGCCACCTCAACACTATGCTTTTGTCCCCTAAATTTAATTATGACAGACATTATGGGATATCTTACCACATCCCCGTGCACGCACCGAACCCCAACCATGCGGCCTGTATCCAATGCCCCAGATGAAATCAGGCTTTGATGGAGAGAGGTTTGGTTACAGCCCGAGTCCACCAAAGCCTGATAGGTACCCCCCTTGATACTCACAGGTATTTGGTACCCGCCAGCCTGACCAGGGGCGGCCTGTGGATCGTCGGGGACCCGGATCACCGTCCTGACCTCCATAACCGGACATTTATCCACAAAATGATCCTCGGGGCGGAACACAAGGTGGGCCGGGCGGACGAGACCTAGAAAGAGGGACAGGTCTAGAGAGTGAGGGGGACAAAAGAGAGGGAGAGAGAGAGGCAGCTGGAAGGGGTTCGCCGCCCCCCCTTGGCACGCCACCAGATGATCCTCCGCCAGTTGGATGGCTGAGTCCAGCGACGTGGGGCGGTGGCACTGGACCCACTCGGCCGTCTTCTTCGGGAGCCGAGTGATGAATTGCTCCAGCACCACGCGATCGACGACCAGGTCCACGTAGCTTCCCTCAGCCAGCAACCATTTGCGGCACAAGTCCCGGAGCTGCTGGGCCAACGTGAAGGGCCGGCCGGACTCACCCAGGTCGAGGGAGCGGAAGCGCTGTCGGTGCTGCTCTGGGGTCCGACCGACCCGCTGGACGATGGCCCGCCGTAGGTCTTCATAGACCAGGAGGTTCGGGACAGGGAGCTGCTGTGCCGCCACCTGTGCTTCTCCTGAGAGGAGCGGGACCAGCCTCATCGACCACTGGTCCCGCGGCCATTTACACGCCTCCGCGGATCTCTTGAAGAGGTCTAAGAACACCTCTGGATCATCCAGTGGACCCATCTTATTTAAGGGCAGGTGGACAGGCACAGCGGGCTGTTCGGTGGGCCCCCGGGGAACCTCCCGGTCAATCCAGCTCCGGAACGCCTTGCGGTCCTCCTGCTGGGTCTGCAGAATGGCTTGGAAACACCGCTCCTGGTCGCTTCTTAACTCCAGCAGGGCCTGTTGTTGTTCGCTGTGCAGGACCGCGAGGGACGCAATGATGTCCGCAAATGTGGCGGAGGACGAAGATTGCATGGCGACGTGCTCACCGTCTTCCTTCCCGGGTTTCGGCACCAGTGTAGTAGACTTAAGTTCGTAGTGGGGGAAGGAAGAGGTCAGGGACGACGAACAACTGCTGACTGAGTCTTTATTGAATATCAAAACGGTTCAACAGAAGGACTGTGCAACGCACAACAACGAAAATAAACAATCCACAAAGGGCTTCACTCCAGGTTCGGCATACGCTATCCACAAGGGCTTCTCTCCAAGTTTGGTTTACACCATCCACAAGGGCTTCACTCCACGAACCTCGACTCGACTCAGTCAACAGTTCCCCTCTCTCTCACACGCTCCTGCTTCTCACGGCGTTTTATCCTGTCTCCGCGCCAATCACTGGAATGAGAAACAGGTGTTCGTGATTTGTATCCAACCCACTCACTTACCAAGCGTCTCCCGCTATTCTCTCCAGTTGCAGACCTCGCTGAACCACGCCCCCCTCGCCACAATTAGATTAACAAAGATGGATGTGTGTATGTGCTTTGTGTATTGTATTCTCAAAATATATGTAAAAAAAAAATATGACAAATATATATATATATATATATATATATATATATATATATATATATATATATATATATATTGTGATGATACTGCCTTTTCGAGTATTTTTAACAGAAAAGTGAGATTTGAGATCGGCCTGTAATTGACTAATTCTCTAGGATCAAGTTGTGTTTTTTTTTAATAAGAGGTTTAATAATAGCCAGCTTAAAAGTTTTTGGTATGTGTCCTAGTGATAAAGATGAATTGACGATATTAAGAAGATGATCTATGACCTCTGGAAGCATCCCTTTCAATAGCTTAGTCAGTATAGGGTCTAACATACATGTTGTTGATTTTGATGATTTAACAAGTTTAGACAATTCTTCCTTTCCTAAAGTAAATGAATTGAATATTTCCTCAGGGACACTACAATGCACTGTCTGATGCGATAATGTAGTAGACGGTTGAATGGTTATGATTTTCTCTCTAATATTATTAATCTTGCAAGTAAAGAAGTTCATAAAGTCATTACTGCTGTGCTCTTTGGAAACATCAGAAGTTGAAGCTTTATTTCTTGTTAATTTAGCCACTGTATCAAATAAATACCTAGGGTTGTGCTTATTAGGCAGATCGAGTAGTTTTTAAGGCTTTGCTGTACTCAATCATTCTCTCCCCACGAAATGCGAAATACTTCTAGTTTTGTTTTCTTCCAGCTGCCCTCCATTTTTCTGGCTGCTACCTTTAGGGCCCGGGTGTGCTCATTGTACCATGGCGTTGGATTAATTTCCTTAATCTTTTTTAAATGCAAAGGAGCAACCGAGTCTAATGTGCTGGAAAAGACAGGCAATAGTTTCTGTTGCAACATCGAGGTTTTCTAAGCTGTCTGACAGGCTAAGGCGATGAAACTGATCAGGAACATTATTTATAAAGTGATCTTTAGTAGTAGAAGTGATGGTTCTACCATATTTATGGCAGGGAGGCAGTTTAGCCTCCTTGACTAAATGTAGTATACACAAGACTAGATAATGATCTGAGATGTCGTCACTCTGCTGCAGAATTTCAACAGCATCAATATCGATTCCCTGTGACAATATTAGATCTAAAGTATGATTACGACAATGAGTGGGTCCTGACACGTGTTGTCTAACACCAATAGAGTTTAGAATGTCTGTAAATGCCAATCCCAATGAGTCTTTTTTATTATCTACATGGATATTAAGATCACCAACAACAAGGACTTTATCTGCAGCTAGTACTAACTCTGATAGAAAATCAGCAAATTCTTTGATAAAGTCTGTATTGTGCCCTGGTGGCCTGTATACAGTAGCCAGCACAAATGTCAACTTACTTCATGTTACATAAAGTACCATCACTTCGAAGAAATTATATTTGGAAGACTGTTGACTAATACTGTAAATATTACTATAAATTACAGCAACACCTCCCCCTTTGCCTTTCTGATTGTGTCGATAATCATAACCTTGAGGGCTAGACTCATTTAAAGTAATGTAATCTTCCGATTTTAGCCAAGTTTCTTTCAAACACAGCACATCTAGATTTTTGTGTGTTGTATTATATCAAGAAAATGCAATTACCCTGCCTCCTTGGTAAGATTTTGGATGTCTGTCGCTACACATTTGGCCAATGTATTAAATATTAGGCATTGCTTACAATATTATTGTTATTTATATTTGTTTGTTTCTAAGAAATGCATTATACTGTATGGCCAGAGATGTACAGTTATTGTTAGAAATGTGTGTGCCTGTCCATGAGAAGGAGGAACAGAACTGGACTGCAGCACACAGAAGTGTGTGTGGTTCTATGTGTGTGTGCTCAAGGACACACAGAACTGTGGTTCTACTCCTAGAACCTTATAAGGACATCAGCCATCTTGGCTGAGTTTAATGGAGTTCAAGGACACAAAAGTATGGAAGTAAATTAATGCCAAATGTTTTTGAAATAAAAAGCTTGTTGAATTGCTCTAACTGAAAAAAAAATATGCATTACATTAGCTGTACTTGCATTTAGATGCACTGTATTTTTAAGGCTTGCATTTTTATGGGATGAAATTCAACACAGTCGTATATTTAAGCTGTGAATATTTCAATTAAAAATATTTCACACACATTTTCATTATTAAAAATTAAATAATTCATATTCACATTTCAAATTTCACTTCCAAGATATTTATTCTGTTTAAAAATACAACCTATAAAATTCGACTAGCAATTTTCAGTCCATTTTATTTCACTTTACAAATTCGCTTCCACAAATTCAGTGGCTCAAATTCGGCAGAAAATTCAACATTTCACATCCGGGAACTGCAGGAAGAGCAGTAGAGTGCCGATGCATCATCTCTATCTGCTGTTGGTCTTCTTCACCAGCAGGTGCCGCTAGCGGCTGTTTAGGAAGACCAAAGCAACGCTAGTAAGTCATTCATTCATAAAAACGGATTTACAGAATTAGAGCAAGCGGTAAGTGAATGTGTGATGATTATCAGGGCCAGTATAAATGCAGAAAAGCTGATAAAGACACAAAAGCTGCATTTATGTTTAATTCAGTGTATTTACGCTTACTTTCCCTGTGTAGCTACAGCTTTCTCTACAGTGAACAAGATAACGTTATTGCCCGATGCTGGTGTATAGATCAAACGTTAAATCTGAGATAGACATATATTTCTCTCTGTTGTTTAGTTTCCTTAACTTTGTATCGCAGCGCTGTGTTGTAATACTAGGGCTTCCCTCATCCGTCATAGCTGCCATCAGGACATATAAACTCTTAACACAGCTTAATGGACTCGTACAGTGATATAAAAGACCAAACTCGCACCTCATTTGTGATGTAGGTTAGACTATATAGGCTCCAAGAAAGCAGATACTGGCATTAAGTTGATTTGACGCTGAACGTTTGATTATGATATTCGCAAATTTAGGGACCGTCTCTAAAGTTACGACATTCTGTATTCACGTTTCTACCTTCTACCAAACTCTTGTAGACACACATGCACATATACATATTCAAACACACCCCACTCAAAGTACATGCATATATACTATTTTTTTTTTTTTTTTTTTTACACGTTCATCACACAATTTTTTTTTTACTTTGTTCATTTTTTATTTTACCTGATCATAGATTATCCTGCTTATACAAATTTTAAATTAAATTTAGAAATAAAATTAACTAAGTAGAACTAATTGTGTGATGAATGTGTAAAAAAAAGAAAAAGTATATGTGCATGTACTTTGAGTTGAGTGTGTGTGTGTGTGTGTGTGTGTGTGTGTGTGAGAGAGAGAGAGAGAGAGAGAGAGAGAAGGGTGCATCACTCTTCGACCTGGCACCTATAGATGAACACTTCACAGGTAGTTTTGGTGATTGTAAATCATTCTCATCAAATGCTATTGAGCTTTAAATTATGGCATTTTTTTTGTATGATCCAATACAGTAGTGAAATACATAGCAATCTTTACATATTACTTGACAGATTATTTGGAAACACTTTACAGTAAAGTTCATAATGTATTAACTAATGTGAACTATCCATGAGCAACACATTTGTTGTTGTATTTGTTAATCTTTGTTAACGTTAATAAAAATACAGCAGTTCATTGTTCATGTTACTTCACTGTGAATTAACTAAAGTTGACAAATACAACTCTTGATTTTAATAATGTATTAGTAAATGCTGGAATTAACATTAACAAAGATTAGTAAGTGCTGTAGAAGTGCAGTTCATTGTTCGTTCATATCAACTATTTAATATAAAGTGTTACCTTTTATTTTAATAAACATCAAAAATCTAAAAGGTTTGCATTATACCTGACACCTAGATGAACAATTTACAGTTGGTTTTGTGACTAAGTCATTCTCTTTAAATGCTATTGAAGGTAAAAACGTGAATATATAATGTTGTAACTTTAGAGACAGTCCCTAAATTTGCGAATATCATAATCAAACGTTCAGCGTCAAATCAACTTAATGCCAGTATCTGCTTTCTTGGAGCCTATATAGTCTAACCTACATCACAAATGAGGTGCGAGTTTGGTCTTTTATATCACTGTACGAGTCCATTAAGCTGTGTTAAGAGTTTATATGTCCTGATGGCAGCTATGACGGATGAGGGAAGCCCTATTATTACAACACAGCGCTGCGATACAAAGTTAAGGAAACTAAACAACAGAGAAAAATATATGTCTATCTCAGATTTAACGTTTGATCTATACACCAGCATCGGGCAATAACGTTATCTTGTTCACTGTAGAGAAAGCTGTAGCTACACAGGGAAAGTAAGCGTAAATACACTGAATTAAACATAAATGCAGCTTTTGTGTCTTTATCAGCTTTTCTGCATTTATACTGGCCCTGATAATCATCACACATTCACTTACCGCTTGCTCCATTTCTGTAAATCTGTTTTTATGAATGAATGATGACTTACTAGCCGTGATCTCGTCTTAAACAGCCGCTAGTGGCACCTGCTGGTGAAGAAGACCAACAGCAGATAGAGATGATGCATCGGCACTCTACTGCTCTTCCTGCAGTTCCCGGATGTGAAATGTTGAATTTTCTGCCGAATTTGAGCCACTGAATTTGTGGAAGCGAATTTGTAAAGCGAAATAAAATGGACTGAAAATTGCTAGTTGAATTTTATAGGTTGTATTTTTAAACAGAATGAATATTTTGGAAGTGAAATCTAAAAGGTGAATATGAATTATTGAATTTTTAATAATGAAAATGTGTGTGAAATATTTTTAATTGAAATATTCACAGCCTAAATATACGACCATGTTGAATTTCAGCCCATAAAAATGCAAGCCTTAAAAATACAGTGCATCTAAATGCAAGTACAGCTAATGTAATGCATATTTTTTTCAAATAGTGCAATTCAACAAGCTTTTTATTTCAAAAACATTTGGCATTATTTTACTTCCATACAAAAGCCAGACAGTTTGCACCTGCAAGGCCTTGAGAAGTGTCTGGAAACTTTGGGAAAGTTACAACATACGTCAATCAAGAAGATAACCCAACGTCTGCAATAAACAGCACGAGTATAAAAGACTGATGAGTTGATTGCCTCTTCAGATACTGATACGTCAGTACCCCCGACGCCTAGAAGCCCAGAGCTGAGGACAAGAAACCCCAAGCTGAAGATGGGAAGCCCAGAGCTGACTACACCTTTGACTCAAGTGATTACTGTATTTTATACTTTAATGATGAAGTTTTATTTGCCTTTACATTTTTGTTTATTATAAAAGTAACCAATTAAAAGAAATTTAATTGATTATGTGGAATTACAAATTTAAGAATCTGTTTAAAATCTGCAGATCCTACATCCTGACCATTTGGCAGGACAAGCTCAAGATACAGCAGTGCTTTTGTCTCTATGATAATGTAAAGGTATAGGTGATACTGCCAGACTGATTGGATTAGCACCTATGCATTTGAATGACACAGTTATGCTGATTAGACCATGGCTAGGAAATGTAAGCAATGATCTGATTCCTGTACTGCATTTGCATCCTTTGTTTAGATTGTCCACACCTCTACTCTATGTATCCCTCCCCCTTGAATGTATATGAACTACCAAGTCACTGCTTTAGTTAGACTTTGGATGACCACAGCGACGCAAAGCGTGTTTTCTCAATAAAGAGTAACTTCTGCTTCAAGAGATCCCAAAGTCTCCTGGTCTATGCTTCTGAGGTTTCCAACAATTACAAAAGCTGCCTACCTTAGCTTGATTTATAGTGTTTTAAGACTTTGAATAAGAACGTACCACAGAGGAGTCTTCTGACCAAATTGTAAGTAATTTAAAATGCTTATAATTTAGGCCAGACTCAACTTACTTTACCTAACCTGAGAATAATAAATAATAAGGTTAAAAGGTGTTAAGATCAAAATACACACCGCGAAACATGTGATAATATCATTTACAATACGTGATTTTGAAGAAAGGGATCTAATATTTAACAACCCACGTTTTATCATTTGTTTATCATTATTATCTCTATTTTTTTATTTGTTGAACATCAATTAAATTTTTTAGCTCCAGCTAGTGGTTCCTAAGACCAGACTTAAAACCAGGGGGGACTGGGCCTTATCTGTGGTCGGCCCTAGACTGTGGAATGCTCTGCCTTCCCAGGTCAGAACGGCCCCCACAGTTGAATGTTTTTAAGTCTCATCTTAAGACCCACTTTTATTCCTTGGCTTTTAACTCTGCGTGAGTTGTGTGGTCCTGTGTCTTTTATTGGTTTGTTTTATTTATTTTATTGATTTTACTTATTTAATTATGTGCCTTTTTATTGTTTTGCTCTTATATCAATTTTACTAGTTTTTATTGTTTGAATAGAGCATTTATTTATTGTTTTTTAATTTTGTGCAGCACTTTGGAGACTGTTTGTTGTTGGTAAAATGTGCTATAGAAATAAAGTGGATTGGATTGGATTGGATAGTTCTAAGACTATGTGCCATATTACTAGAGAGAAGAGCAGCACCATCCCGGGAGGGATGAATACCATCTCTTTTCAACAGGTCAGGTCTTCCCCAAAAACTTTTCCAATTGTCTATGAAATCTATATTATTTTGCGGACACCACTTAGACAGCCAGCCATTGAGTGATGATAATCTGCTAACTATCTCATCACTCCGACGAACAGGAAGGAGACCAGAGCAAATTACTTCTCCTGACATTGTACTTGCGAGTTCACACACCTCTTTAATGTTAATTTTAGTGATCTCCGACTGGCAAAGTCGAACATCATTAGTGCCAACGTGAATAATAATTTTAGAGTATTTACGATTAGCATTAGCCAGCACTTTTAAATTTGCTTTGATGTCAGGTGCTCTGGCCCCCGGCAAACATGTGACTATGGTAGCTGGTGTCTCTATTTTCACATTCTGTGTAATAGAATCACCAATAACTAGGGCACTTTCAACAGGATTCTCAGTGGGTATGTCACTGAGTGGGGAGAACCTGTTTGATGTTCTTATTGGAACGGAAGAGTGGTGTTTTCCGTGGCTAGGCCGCCTCACCATTACCCAAGTGCCCTGCTGCGTGGGCTCTACAGCCGGAACCGAACAATGTACAGAGTTCACTAAGCTAGTCGTATCCAAAACAGTATCTGAAGCCCTTGCATTCTTACTATCCTCGATTAAAGTTTGGATGCGTGTCTCTAATTCTAAAATTTTCTCTGTCAGCCTGACTATTTCCCTACATTTATGACATGTAAATCCCTCGTCGCTGACAGAGAAAACTAGGGATGTCCAGATCCGATCACGTGATCGGAAATCGGGCCCGATCACGTGGTTTCAGACTCGATCGGAATCGGACGTTACCGCCCGATCAGGACTCGAATATATAGGAGTGCAACGTTCTTGGTAAAAAATCGAACTGTACCGTATGGTTTGTTTAAAATAGCAACGTGGAAAACAGACAGACAGAGTTCAAATAATGTACGTTTCAGTCGATGGATGCGCAAAAAGTTACAACAACGATAATCAGAAAGCGTGGACAAAACAGTCACTTTTTGTAAACTGTTAACTGCGAGTGCCGTCTGCTCTTATGTCCAGTCATTTACGCCGTCATCACCCGGGTGTTGATACAGGTGAGACCTGAACAGCACACATTGCTATCTGTGTTTAAACTAACTCATTTAAGCCTTGCTGATTTAAACCTTCAAGAATGAGACGCGAAAGAGAACTCGCACGTGCTATTAGAAGATTTGTGTGCGCTCATCCGAAGCGCGCACACGCTTATTCTCTTTCACGTCTTGCGCTTCGGCGGACAAATTCATACAAAAATTATTTAAAAATGCCCGTCCTAGGGAGTATCCTAGCAAACATAGTCGGTTATGTTTTAAGTGAACGTAAATTGGTCGAGAAAGACAGCGCATGTGGAACAGTATGTACTGGATTGTGCATGTCTTAAAGGGAGAAAAACTATTCCTGCTGCCTGTTTTTAATGTTAAATAAAACAACAAATAACAAAGAAATCACTTACTGCTCTTGACTGAATAGTTTTTGTAACTTCAATAATGATTAATCTTTATTTATTTTATACAGTAAAGATAATATGCAGTGATATTTTATATTTGATTACTTTATCCATTTTCCTTACGTGAAAACGACTGTTAGATACCTGAAAAACCTGAAAAGCACTGTTCCTGGATCTGTTTTTTCGCTCTTCTTTATTCTTTTTCATGTATTATAGAAGTATCGGATCGGGACTCGGTATCGGTAGATACTCAAAATCAAATGACTCGGACTCGAGGGCAAAAAAACATGATCGGGACATCCCTAGAGAAAACTATACTAAACATGTGACAAGTGGATCAACATGCAATAATGGGATAGGATGACATGACTCACCGTGTTTGTAGACTGATCCGACTTACCACAGCTGTTTAATGAACGCGTAGAAAAAGGAGCATGCGAGAGACTGATGACAAGTTAACAAGCTAGCGAGATGCAAACGCATTGTAACATTATTTAGATTCAAAGATTAAAAGCTAGCGACATCAGATTAATGTGGTAGGCAATATTATATATAAGGTAACGATAAAATAAAGTAACAATGAATAAAAGTAAGAGACTCAAATCAAAGCTATACAGAGTTACAGATGCAAACCACTCTGAGCAGCGAGGCAGACAGGAGCAATCGAGTAATCCAATCCAAATCCAGTTAGTCAGAGCAAATCGGGCAGAAGTCTGCAGTGGAGCCTGCATCATTGAAAATTTGCCAAAAATGTACATCGGGGCACAAAGTGACCACAAAGGGAACACCCTACAGCCCTCACGGACATGCACACAGAACAGTTTTTCATTTGGGACAGGGCAACAGACAAACAATGAAACTCAAAACTGTCCTTTTACTATAGTTAATATTACAACAACAGCATATCTTGGTTCTGTGAAATATAGTAAAACCAATGTTACTCACGTATGGAGCAGAAACAACTCTGCATCCGTTTTCAGGCCTACGCGCTTAGTTCCCTTTCGACAGGGAACTCGCACTGTGTCTAACACGCTTTGGGGGAATGCCTCCGCGGGAACCGGTGTCTGAAACGCTATCAAATCATGACAATCACTAATAGTGCGACCCGAACTCACATAAGGGGTGCCTTGAGAACGAGTCATCCTCTTTTCGTCTTCAGGGACTGTTTTGTTTGAAACGCTGTTCAAGGTAAGAATGGCTTTTTTAAGCAGACGTTTCAAGCGGTGTGTACATCCGTGTCATAGATATTTGATACTTGATGACACATGACTTGATGACTATTGTTAGAGCATGCATGTTCAGTGCTTGAGAGTTCTTTACTTGCTTTTGTGAGAGCATTTCCTGCTGAGGAAACTCCATTGTCGTTTGTCTCTCCTCTTGAGGGAAGAGGGGACAATCTTTTGTGATCAATGCACACAGAAGAAGTTCACTGAAGTGTTTGTAGGTGTTTATTTTGTATGCATTGTTTGTTTAGGTGAGAAGCGTGCGCGTTTAGTTTTTGAGAAAGCTGTTTGCTCGAACTGTGAGTGTTTCCCCGTGGCAACCCCAGTCACGTGTTATTTTATCTGCCATTTTTTTTCCCGCATCCGTCAACATCAGCATGTAATTTATGCAGATGTCGAGGGGACAATGTATGCATTTATTGACTACGAATTTGTGTCTGAATAGCGCTCCGTGCTCCGTTGGCGTGGCCGCATTAATATAAAACCTGACATTTCAATGTTTTTTTAGACATAAGTCTAATTTGTTTTTTCATTAGTATTCACTAAGTTACAGTTCATTTTCTGAGAACTATCAGATTGGACTTCGTTCAGAGGGAGACGAGAGATCACGCATCATGTTAGTTTTCTTTATTTTACAAAAAGCACAACATTTTGTTGTTACTCTGAGTGTACACAAATAAAAGAAGATATTCCACAGATTAAAATGGTGTATAACTCTTAATTTTATGTGCAACATTGACAGAGTATTTTGAGTCTCTCGTGACCGCCGACCCGAGAGTGTTAAAATTGTACACAGGGTGCACTATTCTAAATCCAAACTCCACAAGATCTACCCAGCTGTCTCCAATGTGTGATCGGTGTCAGGGTGCAGAGGGAACTTTATCTCATTCTTTTTGGTCCTGCCTGAAACTCCAAAGTTACTGGCAAGATATTTTTTCTTGGTATTCGGTGGCTAATGACCAGACTTTCCTCCTGAAATGGAATTGGCCATCTTTGGCAATTGGTAACAGTTTCAACTTTGTGTTATTTGTTGCATCTGGCATTAATGATGGGCATGGCTGTGGCCAAGAGGGATTAAGGATTAAGGGATTGGAACATGGGTGTAGGAAGGAAAAAAAAAAAAAATGTGGGTAAGTCTCTCACAAAAGTTTACTGGAGTAGATGCCATTTCCTGTATTCTGGTGCCTTTTAATTAAACATTCACTTTTATAGCCTAAAATGGTTACTACATACCTGGTAAGGTTTCCCAAAAATTAACACACAAAAGTCTAATAAGTTGTTTTGAACAAAAAATCCTTTCTCCATCAAGTCAAGTCACTTTTATTTATATAGCTGTAGTGATTTTTACTTTGTCCATCCAAGGACGTGAAGTAAAATAGGGATTGGTACTCACGTCACCGCTGATGTTGTGATTTTTTTGGATCACACGTCTCTTAAGGTGTGATTATGAGTACATCAGATGACCATTGTACTGGGTGACAATGCAGTGGGGAAAGGAGCCAGAATCTGTTTCAACAGTCTTGAACGCGAAGCTCTGTGGGATGCTGATCTCCTGGAGCACCAAAGGGTCCTAAAATCTGGAACAATGAAGATGAGGCCCTGGTGTAGGTGCAGAAGGTCCTTAACAATCTGGAACATGCAGACGAAGGTACCTTGGAGTGAAGGTTTGTTCTCCTGAGCTTAACCTTGTTGCAGATGTCGTCACTGTCTCACTGGACGGAAACTCCGAACATAGTGTTTGTTGATGTCTCTTTCATCACAAGTAGGGATGCTCATTTCGGTTAAATTTCTCGACCGACAACCGACGCTCGTTATCCGATTATTAACCGTTAACTGATGAGATTATAATATTGTATAGCCTATATGATGATAATATGACATATATAGGTTATGACATTAAATAAAAAATACAATTGACGAGTGTCTGTGTCTTCCACGGGTTTATTTTAACATGCAAACAGCAGCATAGAACAGATAAACAACATAACCTGGATTCACATTATCAAATTGTCACGCACCTGCAGCGTTTCTGACAACAGAAAAAAATAATTTAAATAAAAGGCATAAAATAAATAGGCCTACACTAAATATTTTTCACTTAGGGGCCTAAATGTTTAACAAATTAAGATGACAAAACAAAAACACAGTGAATCCATTGAAGCTTTGAACAACCGGTATTTTAGACATTTTTTCTGTCAAATAAAAATAGCAGGCCTACCTCAAGGATTGTTATTATGACCACGGACGGTGCACATGTGCATACCGAACGCGTCTTTCCGCGCTCATGGGCAAAGGAGTTTCTTTGAAAGGCTCGCGCACGAGACTAAGCGGAATGCGGGAAATGAAGTATACCATGGCCCTAAATTGTAATGGACTGGAGCTCACGGTTCACATCGAGAGAAATGGGAACGCGGGGGCACCGCGATGCGACCGCAAAAGGCACTTTCACTTTCGTGATCAAAGTGCATGCCACTGATAAGCTTTGTAAATGCAGTATTACAGTAGCATACACATACCAATTAAACACGAAGGTCTCCTCTCGTGCGTCCTCCCCATTGTGTCACCGGTCGAGGCAATAATTTTCGTTTCGCTTTTAGATATCTCTTTTATAGATGTCATCAATGCTTTTAACTCAAAACAGTCCATAAACTACAAATCCTTCAGTCAAGCCAGCTCGCGCGTCAATCTGAGAGATCAGCCTCTTACGTTAAAGTGTCAAATTTCTCGTTTTCTGAATGGACGGTTTTGCTTGATTGACAAACGCTAACGTTCGGCCACGATTTATATACCATCGACCTGTCCTAAAACGTTAGCACGCTGTGATCGATTGCTTGGAGATCGTGTGTTTCTCCGTTCGAGAACGCATTTCCTCTTTTTCACATCTGCGACAAAACAGTTGATTATTTAAGAACGAAAGCTCACAGAAACGTGAAAATGGTCTCATTTGAAAGAAGATATCCCAAGCTAAAAGATGATATATTGTGACTGATTGAAGCAGCCCTTATCAAAAGTGCGGGGGTCGATTTCTGTCTTTTCAAAACTGCGGGGGTCCTGATCCCCCTGCCCCCAACGGCGCGCCTGACCCTTTCTATCGAAATGGTCAGTACTTCTTTTCGCTCGCTTCATTTTGCTTGTTGCTTAGCGAAATATGTCTGGCACATGTGAAACGCCCCGCGAGTTAACAAATAAGCATATATGTATATATAGGATATTTTTCTTTAACCATGCAGCAAAAAAACAAACAAAAAAAAACGTTTAACTGATAGTATTAATCGGTTAAAATTCTTACTTTCGGTTAACGGTTAAACGGTCAATGTGAGCATCCCTAATCACAAGCTAGAGGCTTAGAACATAGTCGTCTCTGTTGCTGCCTCACAAGCTGTAGACTCAGATCATGGGATCTGTTGTTGTCTCTCTGGATGGACCAGAGGCTCAGAACTGTGTTGTATCTGCTCTGTCTTTCCCCTTTGACGGGCAGACTCAGAACAGTATATCTGTTAATGCCTTCCACCTTTGAAGGGCAGACTCAGAACGGTGTATCTGTTGTGTCTCAGCTTCGCAAGCCGGGACTCAGAACAATATCTGTTATGTCTCACCCGATGGGAGACTCAGAACAAGGAGTGTCTGTTGAAAGGGTACCTTTATCCCTTTCCGATGAGGAGGAGATTGCATTTTGGCGCTTCTCCATTCGAGTGCGTGATTGTGACCCACCCTTCTTTCTCCTGTGGAACTCATTTGCATAAAGCACAAAGTTGGAAGTCTTTACAGTGTCTTTAAAGTTTACCAATGCATTTCTCACTTTCCAAACCACCACCAGAATACCTTTGTCAATATTCTAAAGTAATAGAGACTAAACATGATGGAAAAAGATTGAACTGTCATTCAATTGTACATTAACAGCTGAATTTGTATCAGATATTGCACTACAAATAGCTGTCACTGAGAGTACTTATTTCTTGGTACAAGAGGTTTTCTTCTTGCCCTCTAAGAGAGGTCTGGATGTTGTCCTAACATCTTTATCTGATGGCGTTTGACAGTTTGTTTGTGTTAGTCCACCAAGATCCAATCAAAATGTAGCAAACCTTTGTCCGCTGTTACGGACAGAGAGGGGACCGGCCATAAACTGGGCCCTAGAATGTGCTGTTCACTACATAGCGCTTTTTACAATGTAGATTGTGTCAAAGCAGCTTTACATTGATAACTGGTACATTATTTTGGCTGCACAACAGCTCTTAAAGAATAGTGTCAATGCAGGCAGATTAAAGCACTGTTGAATATCAAATGTCAAGTGTCCCCAACTAAGCAAGCCAAAGGCGACAGCGGTAAGGAACGAAAAGTCCAACAGGTGACATCAGGTGGCAAACAAGTGGCAAATAGGTGATAAAATGGGGAAAAAAAAAACCTTGGGAGAAACCAGGCTTAGTCGAAGGGCCAGTTCTCATCTGGTGAACAGTGCTTTGTTACGACTCAGGATGCTATCATTAGTCTGATAGGATCGCAACATTCAAAGTATTTATTTTAGTTCCATCCAGTTGAGGATCGTATTCATCACGCCGGTTTGGGCGGTTGTTGAGGAACTCTGCCACTGGTTGTCGTGTTAAGGCCTTCACAGTGAATGATCTAGTTGACTCAATCTCTGATGATACTTCAGGGCTGCGTTATGGTTGTGTCAAAGCGCAGGTCCTTGGTCTCACCTTGATATGGCCCGGATCCGGTTGACTACGGTAAACCTTGGGATAAACAGAAAGATTAATATTAGTGTAAATGGCATTCTCTGTTTTTTCTGAATTTAGTAGTAGGAAATTTTTTATATCAGCTATGCATTCCGTTAATTTTGCGAATTGGTAAGTTTCGTCAGGGCGCAAAGAAATATAGAGCTGAGTATCATCATCGTAACAATGAAAACTAACGCCATGCATCCTAATGATATCTCCCAAAGGTAGCATGTACAGAGTGAAAAGTAACGGTCCTAGTACTGAGCCTTTCGGTACTCCATATTGAACTTGTGATCGATAGGACATTTCTTCGTTTACAAGAAATACAAACTGATAACGGTCAGATAAGTATGATTTGAACCATGACAATGCAATTCCACTAATGCCAACATAGTTTTCGAGTCTATTTAAAAGAATATTGTGATCAATAGTGTCAAATGCAGCATTAAGATCCAGTGACACTAATAGAGAGATACAACCATGATCTGATGATAAGAGCAAATCATTAGTAACTCTAATGAGAGCAGTCTCAGTACTATGGTACGGTCTAAATTCTGACTGGAAATCCTCACAGATACTATTTCTTTCTAAAAAGGAACATAGTTGTGATGAAACTGCCTTTTCTAGTATTTTTGACAGAAAAGTGACATTTGAGATCGGCCTGTAATTGACAAATTCTCTAGGATCAAGTTGTGTTTTTTTTTAATAAGAGGTTTAATAATAAGCAGCTTAAAAGTTTTTGGTACGTATCCTAGTGATAAAGATGAATTAACAATATTAAGAAGAGGATCTATGACCTCTGGAAGCATCTCTTTCAATAGTTTAGTCGGTATAGGGTCTAACATGCATGTTGTTGGTTTTGATGATTTAACAAGTTTAGACAATTCTTCCTCTCAAAAAGCAGTAAATGAATTGAATTTTTCCTCAGGGACACTACAATGCACTGCTTGACACGATACTGCAGTAGAGGGTTGCATGGTTATAATTTTTTCTCTAATATTACCAATCTTGCAAGTAAAGAAATTCATAAAGTCATTACTGCTGTGCTCTTTGGAAACATCAGAAGTTGAAGCTTTATTTCTTGTTAATTTAGCCACTGTATCAAATAAATACCTAGGGTTATGTTTATTTTCTTCTAAAAGTTTTGAAAAATAGGCAGATCTAGCAGTTTTTAAGGCCTTTCTGTACTCAATCATTCTCTCTCTCCACAAAATGTGAAATACTTCTAGTTTTGTTTTCTTCCAGCTGTGCTCCATTTTTCTGGCTGCTGTTTTTAGGGCCCGAGTGTGCTCATTGTACCATGGCATTGTATTAATTTCCTTAATCTTTTTTAAGTGCAAAAGAGCAACTAATGTGCTGGAAAAGACAGAGGTAATAGTTTCTCTTGCAACACCGAGGTCTTCTAAGCTGTCTGGTATGCTAAGGCGATGAAACTGATCAGGAAGATTATTTATAAAGCAATATTTAGTGGTAGAAGTGATGGTTCTACCATATTTATGGCAGAGAGGCAGTTTAGCCGCTTTGACCAAATGTAGTATACATGAGACGAGATAATGATCTGAGATGTCATCACTCTGCTGCAGAATTTCAATGGCATCAATATCGATTCCATGTGACAATATTAGATCTAAAGTATGATTACGACAATGAGTGGGTCCTGACACGTGTTGTCTAACACCAATAGAGTTTAGAATGTCTGTAAATGCCAATCCCAATGAGTCTTTTTTATTATCTACATGGATATTAAAGGTGCCCTAGATTGTTTTTTTACAAGATGTAATATAAGTCTAAGGTGTCCCATGAATGTGTCTGTGAAGTTTCAGCTCAAAATACCCCATAGATTTTTTTTTTAATTCATTTTTTTAGCTGCCTATTTTGGGGCATCATTAACTATGCACTGATTTTTTCAGCACGGCCCCTTTAAGAGATGCGTTCCCTCTGCCCCACGAGCTCTCGACTATATATACATTGCATAAACAAAGTTCACACAACTAATATAACCCTCAAATGGATCTTTACAAGATGTTCGTCATGCATGCTGTATGCATGCTTCGAATTATGTGTGTAAAGTATTTATTTAGATGGTTACGTTTGATTTTGTGTGAGTTTGAGGCTATGCTCTGTGGCTAAAGCTAACATTACACACTGTTGGAGAGATTTATAAAGACTGAAGTTGTGTGTATGCATTATACAGACTGCACGTGTTTAAAAATGAAAATAGCAACGACTCTCGTCTCCGTGAATACAGTAAGAAACGATGGTAACTTTAACCACATTTAACAGTATATTAGCAAACATGCTAATGAAACATTTAGAAAGACAATTTACAAATATCACTTAAAATATCATGATATCATGGATCATGTCAGTTATTATTGCTCCATCTGCCATTTTTCGCTGTTGTTCTTGCTGGCTTACCTTGTCTGTGCACAGATCCAGCCGTTAATACTGCCTTTCCTTGTCTAATGCGTCAAATGGGCTGGCATTATGCAAATATTGGGGTCATACATATTAATGATCCCAACTGTTACGTAACAGTCGGTGTTATGTTGAGATCCGAGTGTTTTCCGGAAGTCTTTTAAACAAATGAGATTTACATAAGAAGGAGGAAACAATGGGGTTTGAAACTCAATGTATGTCTTTTCCATGTACTGTACTCTTGTTATTCAACTATGCCGAGGTAAATTCTAATTCTGATTCTAGGGCACCTTTAAAATCACCAACAACAAGGACTTTATCTGCAGCTAGTACTAACTCTGATAGAAAATGAGCAAATTCTTTAATAAAGTCTGTATGGTGTCCTGGTGGCCTGTATACAGTAGCCAGCACAAATGTCGACTTACATAATGTTACATAAAGTACCATCAGTTTGAAGGAATTATATTTGAAAGACTTTTGACTAATACTGTAAATATTACTAATAATTACAGCAACACCTCCCCCTTTGCCTTTCTGTCAAGGATTGTGTCGATAATCATAACCTTGAGGGCTTGAGGACTCATTTAAAGTAATGTAACCGTTCGGTTTTAGCCAGGTTTCTGTCAAACATAGCATATCTAGATTATTGTCTGTGATATCATTTACAATAAGTGCTTTTGAAGAAAGTGACTAATATTTAACAACCCAAGCTTTATCATTTGTTTATCATTATTATCTCTATTTTTTATTTGTTGAACATTAGTTAAATTTTAACCATTAAATGGGTTTGGAAGTTTTTTGTTTTTACTAATTCGGGGTACAGACACAGTCTCTATGTGATAATATCTAGGTGTGAGAGTTTCTATGTGTTGGGAATTATCTGACTTCTGTAAGATGAGGCAGCTAGCAGACGGTCGGTTTAGCCAGTCTGTCTGCTGCTTTTTCCTGTCCTGGGCCGTAGTTTGTCATGTTTCAGCTCTAAGACTGTGTGCCATATTACTAGAGAGAAGAGCAGCACCATCCCGGGACGGAAGAATACCATCTATTTTCAACAGGTCAGGTCTGCCCCAAAATATTTTTCAGTTGTCTATGAAACCTATATTATTACCATATTATTATATTATTACTATATTATTAGCGAATGCCCTAGTGGAGTCATATTGCATAAAGTCTGATTTCTGTAACCTGCTAGTATATCTATTCTGTTTTTCAAAGATGTTATGAATTGTCTTATATTGCAATAAAACAGACATGTAACAAATATATCAACATAAATAAAATAATAATAATAACAAAAAACATATTACGGCATTAAATGGCAACTTTACACATATGTATTTTGCCTTCCAAACAGGGACAGCATAGGTCAAGGACTTAGTACAGATATTATATAATATAAGTTGTTACAATCAGCAGTGAATGTTTTCCATGATTTGTCCATATTGCTACTAGGTTTTTTCACATATATGTAACTACCGTCATAGTCCCTAAAATATATGTTTTTTATTGTTATTATATTGCAATATTATTGTTTTTAATAACTGAGCTGATATACATAGTATAACATGCCATAAAAAACACAATATTCCATATTATCAGTTGTGGCTTTATGTCCCATTTTACTCCTTTGATGCATGGTGTCCACATATGTGGACAGTTAAATAATTTTTAAATAAAAATGAAAAGGTAACGCTTTAGATTACAGCCCGGAAAGTACTGCGTAATTAAAACGAAATTACAGTGTAACTTTCGGTAATTACAGTGTACCTATAAAGTACTTACGTGTAAGTATAGGGGAATAATATGTAAAGTTTTGGGAATAAAGGGGTAACAACCAGGAAAATAACAAGCTCCACTTTAATTTATGGCCCATAATGTCATACTTACCCTGTAACTACATGAAACAAAAGCATATTTTTCCCATGTATTAAAAAAGATTCTTTCTACTTGCCTTGAAACAACTTAATCAGTCCACTTTCTCATTAAATTGCTCCCAAATGTAAGATTGTTGTCTATCATAACAGTGTAAGTGCCCCTTAGTTCTAAAATACTTACAGTATAAATAATTTGTAATTTTCCAGGTTGTTACCCCTTTATTCCCAATACTTTTACATATTGTTACTTACTGTATAGGTACACTATAATTATTGAACATAATACTTTCCGGGCTGTAATCTGAATTTTTTTAAAAATGAAAATGGATTTCAATTTTAGCATCATATTAAAGTTATTAAAAGAATCTTAAAAAAATCTAGATAATTTATTCCTTAATTCATGCATAAAATGGCTAATGAACTACATGATCATGTATATTATATGTTGATACCTATGCAACAAAATAGTATTATAAGAATCTTGAAGGTTCCTCTCTTAAACACCCAGTCAGATTACATATGCAAATACCTGCTAGAGGACAAAGGAAGCTAAAGTTTCCCTCCAAAGGAACAACTTCTTATTGCACACCTCCAGAGGGTGTGACATCTTCAAACTTTAAAAGATCACTGAGCACAAGATCATGCAGGTTTTCCGCTTTTTGAGAAATTCTGATGTGAAGATGATGCCAAACTAGAAGTCTTCTAAGGACCCTTAAGTTTGTGCCAGGCTTCGGCCTTGTCTTTCCATTTAACCGGGGTCCTCTGGACTCCAACTGGTTCTCTCTCATCAAGACAGCATCAGCAAAGATCAACTGGAGCCTCAACAAATTGCATCAGGACAGTTTAATTCAAATGGGCAAGACATGCAAGTATCAAACTTAGTCTCATTAACTATCCTTTTAAGAAAGTATTATAACAAACTGATATTAACAAACTAATGTTAACAAACTGATGGTTTGCTCAAGGCTGTTGATCTGCTGAATTTCAAACAGTGCTATAACTTCTTGCTTTCCTGTATTCTGCTTCATCTCTCTTTCCCTTGGTAAATTGTATACATGTATGTGTATGTGTGTGTGTGTGTTAGAGTAGTTCAAGTGTTTAGTTAATAAAGTCTTGTTCATGTCACACGTAAAGTTGTCAGTGTTTAATGCTCATATACTGTCCCTAATCATGCAGATTTTGACTGCATACTCTGAGTAGTACTGTACAGTAAGGAAGTTATTTCCATACCCTTGAAATTAACATTTCTTAAAATTAATAAATAATTATGTAGCAAATTAGCTCAAAATGGAAAAATGAATAATTATATAAATAATAATCATCACTCGTTATCATCACTCGTTATAATTAATTATAAATATTTGGATCAGTTAATTGAATTAACTTTATGTAGCTGAATTAATATTACAATCAATTAACCTGTTCGGCCAGCGAACACAGTATTGATCATCTATCAACTCTTCAGAAAGGATATTTTCCGTGGCCACAGAAAAATAATGCTTTCCTAGCATGTAGCTGTGATCATTATCGTTAAAATTGACATTGGTTTATAAGCTGATCAGAATCAACTCACAAGAATGTGCACAATGGTTTTATTTAACTAAATCATAAACACATAACCAATCTAACATGCACAGACATACAAATAATGCATACATTGGAAATGAGAAAGTGGGAGTGAATGAAACCGTAGCATAACAGATGAATGGAGCTATGGAAAGAGTCATTTAACAAGCTGGAAGAACTATCCATTTCTCACTATAAAGCACCTTTGTTAACAAAGGGGTTCACAACGTAATACTAAATTGCTGTTTAGTGTTCAAATGTACGATACTTGCAAATGCCTTAGCTGTTAAAGAGCTCCGGAGAAATTCTTGATGATTTGGTCCAAGGGTATTGAAGTTGTAATCAATATATTCTGCGTTGAATGAAGAAATGAAGACAAATTTGCATTGTTAATGTGACTCTGTGGTCTAGAAGGTTGTACATGGCTTGAAGTGAATAAGGCCTGCCAGCCTGGCTGCGCCAGCTCGGGGGCCAGAGGTGAGGTCTCAAGTGAACAGCAATCAAAAGCAGCAGCAAGCAAGGAGGAAACTTTGTGTTGGCTTTTAAGTTCTACCTTTGTGAACACCTTTGTGTTTTGGAGGTAACACCTTTGTGTTTTGGCTTGACCAATGAGAAAGGTGCAATTCTCAAGCGGGAGTGAACTCATTTGCATGAGAGGAGTAAGCTGGCAGTTTGTGTCCTTTTATACTCTGATAAATATAACAAACATACAATTGCATTCTATGAGATGGTGATGTCCACCAAAGTGCGAGTCATTAAATGACGAGTATTTTGATATGCAACACCACCTAGATGGGCTACATTATCTTGTATTTCTATCATAAGGCGTGCATAACACTATACAATATACAAAAGCACAATATACAAACAGTAATAATACACAAAATGTACTGGGGAAATGCATGTTCATTCTTTAAAGCAAATTTGTCAATGATTTAGTGGAAAGGATTCCATATCTGTGGGCTGCATGTCTGATTCTTGTGGCCTGTACTTTTTTCCCAAGCATCTTTGAAATGTATGAGGGAAGCAAATGGTGACAGTTCTCAGTGGGGAACTCTGACATCACGGAGTCTGCATGGGGTTGTGAAGATTAACTTTTACAATTGTGTGTTTGATCGATCCATTCATTACAGTTAATATCGTCCAATATACAATTAATTGTTGAACGAACAGGTTAGTTGATTATGGTATTAATTCTACTACATCAAGTTATTTCTATTAACTGATCCAAATATTCATAATTAATTATAACAAGTTATGATTTATTATTGTTATTTCCCTTGAGCTAATTTGCTACATGTGTTCAAATGTTTTCAAGCCTTGCCAATTTAAGTATTCACACGGAGGTGTGAAAGAGAATGGGTGTGCGCTGTTTGAGAAGTTTTGTTTGCACAAACAGAAATCTGCATGTCTCAAATAATAAAATGAAATTTCTTGCCCGTCTCCTTGCGCTTGAATGGACAAATTCACAGATTTATCTCAAAATCCTCGCCTTGGCGAGTATCCAAGTAAATATATTCGATTATGGCTTAATTGAAAGACAAAACATGTGTATCAGTATATTAGATTTGTGCATTAGTCTTAAAGTGACAGCAGCTGTCTGTGATTTTAATGTTAATCAAACTACAAAAGACAAAGAAATCATTCACTGCTCTTTACTGAATAACATTTTTGTAACTTTTGTAACTAAAATATGGATTAACCTTTATTTGTATAGTGAATATTGTATGCAGTGTTGTTTTACATTTGATTATTTTATTATCAATTTCTGTACCTAATAAACTACTTAGACCTACCTTAAAAACCTTAAAAGCACTGATTATTTGTATCTTTGTTCTATTGTATTTATTAATTTGTGCTATTGCTTGTAGTTTGATTATTTGTTCTTTTCTTTTTATTAACGGGGGTATCACACAGTTTCTGCCAATCTCATGTACATATAGAGTAACAATGCAGCCTTCATATCTCCAAAAAGTCTTACGTTTTGTCATATTTATAAAAGATAGATACGCTAAATCGAGTCTTTCCGAAAAAAGCAGAGATCCCGGAGGCGTGTCTGCCATCAGTGCTGTGGGCGGGGCTAAAGAGTCACGAGTGCACGCAGCTTCTGTGTAGAGATTGCATGTGACCAATGTTCCCTCTAAGCTGCGGAAAAAATGTGCAGAAAAAAATTATTGCCGCACAGAGAACAGACATGAAAATGGTTGTAGTAGTTTAAATGAGAAATAATTGCAGTGCTCTGGACAACCGCTCTAGAGTTATTGTCGCTATAGAGTTGGAACCGGTGAATGCGGTTTACAGGTTTCATAAAAAGAGAACGATTTAGCGTGTGTAAGCTGGCTGGCCCTGAGCCAAATCAGTTGCATTAAGAATGCTGTAATGTTTGAGGAGAAAATACGTCAATACGAGAGGCAAGCGAAATGAAAAGAAATGTGAAATAAAACGACATGTTTTAATGAAAAGTGGTGGAAATAACGGATAATGGGCACAGAATGCTAACAAAACTCTGAGACATTTACAATCACACCCACCACAGGTGTAGCTTGCAAACTCAAAATACATCAGTGATATACCTCAGATTAAATAGATTTTTGTGTGTGGTGGTGCTGTGGGTTTCAGGAATGTTTAGATAACTATAAAAGAGTTAACGTTCACTTTTCTTAAAAGTATTTAGCTATCAGATCTGTTTAAATGCTTCAGTTTGTTTTCACTATATAATATATTAAAACAAATGGAAGCATTTAAACTGATATAATACTGTATAATTATATTATACAGTAATATTATATATTACAAAATATTATATTTTATTATATTATAATGTAAGCCTAATAAAAAAATGATCTCACAAGGGGAAAGTTTAGGGCTCCTTGCCACGAAAAATCTTGAAACCTCCTGGTATATAAAATCTGGGAAATTCATAAGCAATAAACATGTAATTTTGATGGTTTAACACTGTCTGTTGCTAATAATTGACTGTACAAAAACACATTATGGTTGTCCCAAACCATCATAGCAACTGCCCGACTGGTACCTTTTTTTTTCTTTACAGTCTATGATTGATACCCAACCTTAATATTAATAGTACACTTATTGTTACACTTACTCATTGTACAGAGTTATTAAGGAGTAAGTAATATTAGGGGGTTACTTATATGGTTATAAGGGTTAGTTGCTTATAATTATGCATAATTTACTGTTTTTACTATAGTAAGTACATATAACATGTAACACTAAAATAAAATGTTACCCTAATTTATTACCTAAAAAGAAAACAGTTTCACGTCTGTGTTTTTTCTGCGATTTTGCATATGAACTATTTGAAATGTTGTCCTAAATAAATTATCATACAGATAGCAATAGGGTTAAGATGGTGGAATTTAAAATAACTGATGGTATAATTGTAATGTCACAGCTTCAAGACCGTCAGCACTTTGTGGAGAATGATGACATGTACAGCCTACAGGACCTGATTGACACCTCCAGTGGGCATCTCAGCTGTTCCCTCACTGAAATTCACACAACTTTTGCCAAACATATTAAACTGGACTGTGAGGTAAGTTTGTGGGTGACGCTTTGAACATGGAAGCAAAGACAATGAAGAAAAATAATGTTGGTCCATTTATAATATTACTCAAGGTTTCCAGCACCATATCTAGTTATGAACCTCTTTATTTATTTTATTTTTTTTTGTTTTATTTTTATTTTTCTCCAGTGGGGTCGTGGTGTTTGGACCCTACTGACTTTACATTTTTTTCTTGGTCTATTGTAAATAACCTCTTCATGTGTGAAGTAATAGCTCTTTTCTGCACCCCCCCACAGGCTGTGGGTATGCTGTTGAGTTCAGCATAATTGATAATTGTCATCTAAATGATAACATATTAAAGTAATTAGAAAGATCAAAATCTAGTTCTTATTTTATATATTTCATGGCTAGAAATTGTTAGTTTTCTGTGCTTGTGTTTTGTAAAACAATCTACCCCAGCAATTTCAGCTAAACTTTGAATTAAATGTCTCAAAACTTGAAGGAAAATTTGATAATTTTATGACCCCTTGAAAGTGAGCAGCCTCTGAAGTGAAATCAATTCTGCTGTGTCAATTCTGCATCTCTGTCTTAACTCTCATTTTATACCATCAGAAATGCCAGGCCAAAGGCTTCATGTGTGAATTGTGCAAAGAGGGGGACATTCTCTTTCCATTCGACAGCCACACCTCCCTCTGTCATGACTGTTTTGCTGTTTTCCACAGGTTTGCTTTGTTCACTGTTTACATTTCCTCATGTATATTTATTCAGAGACAAATTTTTTCTATAGTCCATTGATAATGTAAACTCTTGATGAGAGAAGAGAAACGGTATTTCAATTTCTCTGTATGTTTGTACATATGGTGGAATTGACAAATAAAAAACCTTTAACTTGAACACATCAGATACATTTCCAATTACCACATTTCATATGCGCTGTTATAGGGCCTGTAAAGGTACAGGTTTGGTCCAGTAAGTTTTGTTGTGACCACATCATATTAACTCAAGGGAACGTGATTATATATCTTGGCCACAATATATTATTTTGGGGTCTTAAAAGCTATAAAGATTAATTTTGTCAAAATAACATTCATACCTCATGACCATGCAGTGTGAAGTCTTGACCTTGCTCTTTGCTTGAAGTATGATGAGAGAACAAAATCCTTTTCTCATGGCCATGAGTTTAATAAGTAAAACAGACCTGTATAACTACAGCAATATGTGATAATCAGAAAGAAGATTTTTGAAAAAAAATTTTTATTATTATTTATTTATACTTGTGCTGAATGAAACTGCACATTTCTGAATGCAGCACAAAATCAAGCTTGTGTTTATTTAGAAGTGCTTGTGTTCATGTACCTATTAATTCCTTCTAAGTTTAGGTTTTGTTTTTGCTTGTGATTTTGCTCTCTTGCCCAGGGATTGCTACTATGATAACTCGACCACATGTCCACGCTGTGCGAGAATGCTGGAACGCAAAAATGAGGAGTCTCTGAACCCATAGATCAGCCTGATGGATGGATGCCTCGCAAACACTGTGAAATCTTCAAAGCCAGAACTCTGGCATGTGGGTCTTGTCTCATCTGTAATTTATTTCTTCCTGAGGTTTGTACCATGCTCCTGTCAGCTTCTGTATTGTCATAGATTTGGTGTGATCAGCATAGCAGGAAAACCTAATGGCTTTTAAAACCAGTTTCCCTATTTTTTTTCTATAAATATGACATTTTTTGTTACTGTTAAATGTCTAAACAGAAATCATCCATGTCAAACTTTAACAATGACATGTTCTAGATCAGTTTGATCTAAAGATTCCTACACATAATTCTGGGTAGCATGCTTGTTTAAGGGATCAGGCAAAAATACTACAAGGCAACACTATGTTTTACTTTATAGTTATATTCCCATAATATACTGTGGCTTAAAAATGTTTTAGATAATATTCTAAAGGTTATATTGTGCTCCCATTTTATAATATCAACATGGTCATGTTTTAATCTATTCATGTATCTGAGGAGGACCACTACTTCAGTTATATCCAAAATGTCATTAGATGTTTTTGTACGGATTATGTTCAACATTCATTACTGGTTTAAGAATTTTACAGTTAACCGGTGTTACATCTGCTATTAAATGGCAGAATGCTATTTAATTGTCTCTGTAATAATAACTCTGCAAAAGAGCCTCTGACATGTTATGAAGTCCAATATCTAAGATCTCTTTACACAAAGCATGAATAAAAATAAAAATAAAGGAACACTGGCCCATGTTTGGTTGATCTCCAGCTTTGCCTCTAGCATTAATCAAATAGGGTAAGATATGGGGTAAAGATGACACCCACACCTTAATTTTAGTGTAGAATAAAGACTAGGATAATCCCTCTGTCATTACTTATGATCCAGTAGAAGTACGAGGACACAGGAAGTGTCCTCATAAACCATGTTTATGTCAATCATTATAGTCAAGTCAAGTCCCCTTCATTTATATAGCGCTTTTTACAATGCAGATTGTGTCAAAGCAGCTTTACATTGATAACTGGTACATAATTTTTGCTGCACAGCAGCTCTAAAAGAATAGTGTCAATGCAGGCAGATCAAAGCACTGTTGAATAAATATCAAGAATACTGTTGAATATCAAATGTCAAGTCAAATGTCAAGTGTCCCCAACTAAGCAAGCCAAAGGCGACAGCGGCAAGGAACCCAAACTCCAACAGGTAACATCAGGTGGCAAACAAGTGGCAAATAGGTGTTAAAATGGAGAAGAAAAAAAAACCTTGGGAGAAACCAGGCTTAGTCGGGGGCCCAGTTCTCTGGCGAACAGTGCTTTGTTACGAATCAGGTTGCTATCATAAGTCTGATAGAATCGAAAAAATCAAAGTATTTATTTCAGTTCCATCCAGTTGAGGATCGTATTCATCACGCCGGTATGGACGGTTTGTTGAGGAACTGTGCTACTGGCTGTCGTGTCGATGAGGCCTTCACAGTGGATGATCTAGTTGACTCGATCTCCGCTGATACTTCAGGGCTGCGTTGTGGTCGTGTCCAATTGAGGATCGTATTCATCACGCCAGTATGGACGGTTTGTTGAGGAACTGTGGCACTGGCTGTCGTGTCGATGAGGCCTTCACAATGGATGATCTAGTTGACTCGATCTCTGCTGATACTTCAGGGCTGCGTTGTGGTCGTGTCCAGTTGAGGATCGTATTCATCACACCGGTATGGTCGGTCTGTTGAGGAACTGTGACACTGGCTGTCGTGTTGATGATGTCTTCACAATTGATGATCTAGTCGACTCGATCTCTGCTGATAATTCAGGGCTGCGTTGTGGTCATGTCAAGGCACAGGTCCTTGGTCTCAACTGGATACGGCCCGGATCCCGGTAAACCTCGGGATAAACAAAAAAACTAATATAAGCGTAGATGCCTGAATTCTGAGATTGCAATAAACGTGAAGGATTATAATGATTTAAGAGCTTGCTTAGGTAATGGGGAGCTAAACCATTAAGTGCTTTGTAAGTAATTAGCAAGATTTTAAAATCTATACAATGTTTAACAGGAAGCCAATGCAGTGATGACAGAACTGGGCTAATATGGTCATACTTCCTAGTTCTAGTAAGAACTCTAGCTGCTGCATTTTGTACGAGCTGTAGTTTATTTATCAAGCGGGAGGAACAACCACTCATAGAGCATTACAGTAATCTAGCCTTGAGGTCATGAACGCATGAACTAACTGTTCTGCATTTTTCTTTGAGAGCATATGTCGTAGTTTAAATATATTTGTAAGATGGAAGAATGCGGTTTTGCAGATGCTAGTCACATGGCCTTCAAATGAAAGATTGGTATCAAAGAGCACACCCAGGTTCCTAGCTGAGGACGAAGACTTAACAGAGCAGCCATCAAGTGTTACACAGTATTCTAGGTTATTGCGTGAAGTAGTTTTTTTCTGTTTTTTCTGAATTTAGTAGTAGGAAATTTCTGGTCATCCAGTTTTTTATATCAGCTATACATTCTGTTAATTTAGCGAATTGGTAAGTTTCGTCAAGGCGTGAAGAAATATAGAGCTGAGTATCATCAGCGTAACAATGAAAATAGATGTGCATGTACAGAGTGAAAAGCCTTGCAGTACTCCATATTTAACTTGTGATTGATATGACATCTCATTGTTTACTACTACAAACTGATAACAGATAAGTAAGATTTGAACCATGCCAATGCAATTCCAATTGCCAACATAGTTTTCGAGTCTATTTAGAAGAATATTGTGATCAATAGTGTCAAATGCAGCACTAAGATCCAGTAACACTAATAGAGAGATACAATCACGATCTGATGATAAGAGCAAATCATTAGTAACTCTAATGAGAACAGTCTCAGTACTACGGTACGGCCTAAATCCTGACTGGAAATCCTCACAGATACTATTTCTTTCTAAAAAGGAACATAATTGTGATGAAACTCCCTTTTCTAGTATTTTTGACAGAAAAGTGAGATTTGAAATCGGCCTGTAATTGACTAATCCTCTAGGATCAAGTTGTGTTTTTTTTAATAAAAGGTTTAATAACAGCCAGCTTAAAAGTTTTTTGTACGTATCCTAGTGATAAAGATGAATTAACAATATTAAGAAGAGGATCTATGACCTCCGGAAGCATCTCTTTCAATAGCTTAGTCGGTATAGGGTCTAACATGCATGTTGTTGATTTTGATGATTTAACAAGTTTAGACAGTTCTTCCTCTCTTAAAGCAGTAAATTAATTGAATTGTTCTTCAGGGACACTACAGTGCACTGTCTGACACAATACTGTAGTAGACTGTTGCATGGTTATAATTTTTTCTCTAATATTATCAATCTTGCAAGTAAAGAAGTTCATAAAGTCATTACTGCTGTGCTCTTTGGAAACATCAGAAGTTGAAGCTTTATTTCTTGTTAATTTAGCCTCTTTGACTAAATGTAGTATACACAAGACTAGATAATGATCTGAGATGTCATCACTCTGCTGCAGAATTTCAACGGCATCAATATCGATTCCATGTGACAATATTAGATCTAAAGTATGATTATGACAATGAGTGGGTCCTGACACATGTTGTCTAACACCAATAGAGTTTAGAATGTCTGTAAATGCCAATCCCATTATTTACATGGTGTAGGACATTCAGTGTAAGCTTTTTGAAGAATACGGAATCACTGTCTGGAGGAAGCACTTGTAATGCGATCATATACATTTTATTTTTTTGATCGTTTCTCTAGATAAGACCCACATTCCTCATCTGGGATTGTTTAAAGCCCCTTGAAGCTGCACTGAAACTGTAATTTTTACCTTCAGCCATTTGAGGCCAAATTAAGTCCACTATAAGGGGAATAACCCTGGAATGTGTAGCGATTTATACAGTTATTAATCAATTTATGGGTGTGATATGAATATAATAATTCATAAAGCTTTGTGAATAATTATTATGCATATACCGACCCAAGGGGGAATTAACCATATATGGTGAATTAATTATAACAAATCATTATCAATTATATATATGATTAGTTCTGGTTTAATAGTTTAAACTGTTCATTTGTCCAGCAAATTAAGCTCCTCATAGAATATTATCAAAGGAAGGTTTTTCTCTGGCCACGAGAAGGACCTCCTATTCTAGCATCCAAACGTAAAGCAAGGATATAGGATTGAAACGTTAAAGTGACCTGGCTTTTGTTGAAATTAGCAAAAAGAACAATCGAGCATGAATAATGTGTTTAATATATGCAAACTACAACTACAGAGGTTATACGTCTAAATACAGAATATACAAATATATACAAAAGGGAACGTAGAGACAGGACAGGAAGGATGGTCAAAGAATGGCAAATTACGACAGTTAACCCCCTTGAAAGCCAGCACAGAAATCAGTTTAAACAAATTTCAGAGAAATTATAATACTTTCTTATGGTTCAAGTCGGTGTGCAGAAGAGTTTCAATGCGCCTGGTATGGTTGGTCCTTTCCGAGAGGGTTTCTCCGGCGGGGTTTTCAAACGAGGTTTAACTGACGCGTAAGATGACAATAGATGTGCAGCACTATTTGGCGGGCAAAGTTCCTTTGTTTGGTCTCCTAGCTGAATTTGCATACTTTATGACTATCAGATCGGATTTCGAGATGGAGTACTTTCTTCACAATATCTTTAAACAAATCGAACGATGCATTTGACAGCCATGTAATATACATAGATGAATGAGACATGGAAATAGCGTTAAAATGAATCAAAACTTGATATAAACAAAACATGTAGAAGCAGTTATGGTTTACAGACAAAATTCCATCATTAAAAATAACAGTAGCACAAATACAGTCTAAACACTAGGAAGCATACATGCACTTAAAATTTGACGACTACATTTTGGCACAGTCATATAGAGTAGCTGTACATACAATCTCTAAGAATGTTTGTGTGTCTGTGTGTGTGTGGGGGGGTGTGTGTGGAATGTGATCTGGCACAGTCTACAGGAGTGACCCTTTGATGTCCCAAGAGCTGGAAGTGGACATCTCTGTTTAGTTTTGGCCAGGTCGCAAAGTTGTCAAGTGGGCTCATCTTTTGCAGACCAGTCGGAGCCGAGATGAGACTTTACAACACAGTCCAGCATGCTAAAAGCGTTCTGAACATTCCAAAGTTTATTGACTCTGAACGGATCCATCCAGACGTTACAAATGTTTTCATCAAAAATCTTAATTTCTTTTTGACTACAGTGCTCTGGGCAATGTTCTTTGCCCTGGCATTCATGTGGATGTTACTTTGACATGTACTACTTACCTAAACACCTTGACAAAGGCTTTTTGCCAAAATGTTGGTGAAATAAAGTATTTGCAAGTGAGTGTGCGGTTATATCTCCTTTATACAGATCTGTTAGCTTTGACCTGCATCTCAGATGGTGTGCGTTCACGTTTAAAGTGTTTTATTAAGTGACCACATACACCCCAATGTTGTTTCCTGATGGCAGTGGTCTCTTTCAGCAGGATAATGCACACTGCGATGTTCAGTAGAATGACATAAACACAGAAGCTCTGCAACGTAAATAGCGTTATAAAGTAAATAAAGCAGAATGACAGGAGAGAGATGAATTTGCTGAATAAATGTAGTCAGTTCACATTTTAAGCAAAACAAATTCAATTGTAAAATGTAAAAACCACAGATTCAGCTCGCTCCACAAATGAAATTCTTCCTGCCATTATGAAAAGTAAAGAAAACAGTCTCTCATTCATTACCACTTTGTTCACATTGCCATATTAATTATAATTCAAATGCATTTTTTTGTTTTTTGACCACAATATTACTGTTGATTGTTGAGAGGGGCACTTTTGATTCATTTTGTAAAAGGGCAGATACTTGACCTACATTCTCATTTAGTGAGATAAGTCAACAGTCCGGTGATGTCCGAATAGTTGGGTACAAACCTCCCATAATAACCTCCACCTATAATTAATCTTACCTCCTTTTTTGGTCTTGGATATCTGGCAGGCTGCAATCGTTGCTAATTTGTGGATTCACCTCCCCATGACTCAAGTGAAGGCCCAGAAGTCGTTCTGCAAATTCAGTCTGCAACCTGGCTACCTCAGCGAGCTGACAGGGTGTGAGGTGATCTCCAGCAGGGATCTGAAGCTGAGGATTGACTCTTGGATTAGCTTCTGGTCTGAGATCATCTTGGTCTGTTGTCTGCTCTAACCTCATAATCGAGATCCCCAATCCGTTTGACCTCAAACTTGGCAAGTAATTTCAAGTTAGAAGTAAGGAGCATTACAAGCACCTTATCTCCCAGTGTAAATGCATATACATAAATGCCAGGAGATTAACCCTTGTATTATATGATGTCTGCTTTATAAATGTTATTAAAAAATAATTGAAATATATGGTTCCGATCACTCAAACCATGAGAAAGGTTCTAAATAAATTGTTAAAATAGTCCAAGTGACTTCAGCCTTAATTTTATGAAGTGATGAGAATACTTTTTGTGTGCAAAAACAAAACAAAATTAATGACTTTGTCCTTTCTGGACCTTGAAAGTGGTGGTGAAATTGCTGTCTATGGACAAGTCAGATACCTCTCGTTTTTCATCATGGTCTTACAGGTGTGTAACGACATGAGGGTGAGTTAATTAATGACACAATTTTCATTTTTGGGTGAACTAAGCCTTTAACATCCTCCTACTGATCTGCCAGTTGTGGGTCTTTCATGTGGAGAACTCTGCTCATATTTTTACATAATGATTTATTTAAAGATTAATGGTTAAACAGATCTTTATAAATGTTCACATTGTTGTTGCAGATGAAACATGACACAGATAACATTAAATATTTTTATCAGGTAAAAAATGTTGATGTGAAGAAATTTTTTTTATTAATCATAACTAACATTTCCTTTTCTTGCAGGATTAACATTTATCCCCATTTGTCCCCAACACTTGGGTCAAAAATAGTGTGTATTATAAAATAACAGATGCAGATGAGGCTGTGAGGTATTTCTACACAGTGTAGAATTTGCGTCATGTTGCAGGCCCCTTCCAGGGCCTCCATGATTCTGTACCTACAGTACAGTTTATCTGTTAGGTTGAGCTCTGTACTCCTCTCGTTTGAGGGTTGTCCTGCATAGTACTTTACTCCCTAAGCTGGTCAGTGGTTGAAGGCCTCTCTGAGGCCTCCCTATTGAGGATCAGCCCCCAGGCTGGTAACTATACTCTCCTTTTTGGGTTACTTTAGAGTGCACAGCCTCCTCAGTGCAAATAATCACGCACTGAGTAGATCCTAGGATTGAGCAGGGAGGCTTCTTTGAGGTTTATAGCTTGGGCTGTTGGCCATAGGGAATGCTGTCACTGACAGCCTATGTATGACCCGTAGAGGGAGTGGTTCTGTTCAGTTGAAGCTGCTAGTTCTAAGTTTGTCTAGCTATTTTTGGCATGCACTACCCTCAAGCATGGTGGCATGGGAATATCGTTCCCTATATGCTGTGTTTCAAACACAGTGTAGAGTTCCCTTTCAATAGGGAACGTCTCAGGTTACGTATGTAACCATGGTTCCCTGAGAACAGGGAACGAGACACTGTGTTTCCTAGTCATGCATCGAGGCTGCCTGCTGAACAGTCCCTTCAGACGATAAGGTACTGGCTGGTTCTCTAGACGCTCCTTATATACTTCCGGGTCGTGCTATGATGACGTCATAGGCTGTCGCAGGCAATAGGATTGTCGTGAGTTGATATTGCGGAGGCGTTCCCGATATGCGTGTCAATCACAGTGTCTCGTTCCCTGTTCTCAGGGAACCATGGTTACATACGTAACCTGAGACGGTTACGCACACAAGCACAGAAAGCCCATTAGGACAATCTGACTGATAGGATGAAATGTCAGGTCACTGGTATTACAGTAGCTGCTTTCTGTCTAAACCAAAAAAAAAACCCGAATGGTTCCTGCAATAATGTGTTACCCACCATATTCCTACCTAAATTAACCTCTGCACTGGACAAAATATTTAGCACTGCCTTTTATGCTTAACTTAAACAAGAAAATAATTATTCGTCCTAAAATATGAAATAAATGTCATAGAAAGCATCAAATTTAACTTTCTCATACATGTTGACACATTGTTTTATGTACACTATTTTTGTTTTTTAAAACAATTTATAAGTAAACTGTTTCTTGAAAATAATTGCTTCAATTAATGTTTTGTAAGATAGAACCTTATAATTCCGAGCAGAAAATTATTTTTGGTAAGCAAATGGGCTTCAGAAACGCGCCTAAATGCGTACACACCAAACAAATTGTCAGTAAGCCTTTTTGAAGAGTATTCACATAAACACTGTGGGTTATGTCGTAAGTAACATCACTTACCCCACATTTAACCTAGTACAGTTATGTTCAAAATAATAGCAGTGTGTTTAAAAAAGTGAGTAAAGCTCAAAATCCTTATAACCTTTATTTCAATACACACAAATCCATTGGGAACACTGCACATACTATTCTAAATCAAAAATGATCAAATTGTTATTACTTTACAGCAGCGATTGCCAAACTGGGGTACACGTACAAAATGCTGAATGTTGCTGTTCATTTAAACCGACCATATATTTTCTAACAGGCACAATGCCGTAAATACATGACTACATGAATACATAAAAACATCCGATCAAAATACCACATCTTTTGTCGTCAAATCTGACAGCGTCCATTTCCACATAAGCAGCGTACATATGGGTGCTTATACAGGTGCTGGTCATATAATTAGAATATCGTGAAAAAGTTCATTTTTTTTATTCTAAATTATTTTACTTTCATTTATACTAGATTCCCTACATGTAAAGTAAAACATTTCAAAAGTTTTTTTTTGTTTGTTTGTTTTTTTAATATATTGATTAGAGCGTACAGCTAATGGAAGTCCAAAATCCAGTATCTCAAAATATTAGAATATTTACATTTGAGTTTCATTAAATGACCATCCCTACAGTATAAATTCCAGGTATCTCTTGTTCTTTGAAACCACACTAATGGGGAAGACTGCTGACTTGGCAATGGTCCAGGAGACAATCATTGACACCCTCCACAAAGAGAGTAAGTCACAGATGGTCATTACTGAATGTGGTGGCTGTTTACAGAGTGATGTATCAAAGCATTTTAAATGCAAAGTTGACTAGAAGGAAGAAATTGGGTAGGCAAAGGTGCACAAGCAACAGGGATGACCACAAGCTTGAGAATACTGTCAAGTAAAGCCGATTCAAACACTTGGGAGAGCTTCACAATGAGTCAAATGAAGCCGGGGTCAGCGCATCAAGAGTCACCACACTCAGACATCTTCAGGAAAAGGACTACCAAGCTACTTCTGAAACAGAAACAACGTCAGAAGCATCTTACATGGGCTAAGGAGAAAAAGAACTGGATGGTGAACAGTGGTCGAAAGTCCTCTTTTCAGATAAAAGTAAATTTTGCATTTCATGTTGAAATCATGGACCCAGAGTCTGAAGGACTGGAGAGGCACAGAATCCAAGCTGCTTGAAGTCTAGTGGGAAGTTTCTGAAGTTAGTAATGATTTGGGGGGCCGTGACATCTGCTGGTGTTGGTCCATTGTGTTTTATCAAGTGCAAAGTCAATGCAGCCATCTTCCAGGAGATTTTGGAGCACTTTATGCTTTCATCTGCTGACAAGCTTTATGGAGATGCTGATTTCCTTTTCCAGCAGGACTTTAGCACCTGCCCACAGTGCAAAAACCACTTCCAAGTGGTTTGCTGACCATGATATTACTGTGTTTTATTGGCCAGCCAACATGCCTGACCCCTGAATCTATTGGATATTTTCAAGAGAAAAATGAGAAACAGTTGATCCAACAATATACAGATGATCTGAAGGCTCAATAGTGCCTCAGCAGTGCCACAGGCTGATCACTTCCATGCCACACTTCACTGATGCTGTAATTTGTGCTAGGAGCAAGTCATTTGCTGTAATATGTGCTGCCGACTATTGAGTGTACAAATGAACATACTTTAAAGAACTTGAACTTTTCTGTTTTGAAAATCCATTTTTTGATTGATCTTAGGAAATATTCTAATATTTTGAGATACTGGATTTTGGACTTTCATGAGCTGTACGCTCTAATCAAAAAAAAAAAAAAAAAAAAAACTTTTGAAATGTTTTACTTTACATGTAGGGAATCTAGAATATATGAAAGTTTCATTTTTAAAAATAATTTGCAATAAAAAATGAACTTTTTCACGATATCCTAATTATATGACCAGCACCTGTAGGTTGCCTGCAGTGTCTGCTGCCTGACATTACTAATTATAATTACTTATTACATTACTGCCATTCTCAACAATTTACTTGTAGACTAGCACTTGAACAAATAGCCTGGCAAAAAAGGTGCATAGAGATCAATTTATTGATACAAATTATTGATTATTGATAGAGATCAATTTATCTTGATACAAAACATACCTTTTGTGAGTTCTTTTTAAAGGTGATACATGAGCAAGAGTGCAAATCCAAATATCCACATGATTGCAAATGTGACATTTGATTTTACACAACAGTTCAACAAATTAAAGGGTAATATTAAGTGTTCTTCACAGTATTGTCAGTATTTGCTCTATTTTGCAATGAAATAATAGCTTCAACGAAAGCCACAGCAAAACTAAACACAGCAGTGTTTCATGGAAGAATCTGCAGCTTTGAACGAATTGTTTGTGATTCAATGATTCATTCATAATTACAGCGTCTTGTTTTGTTGAACTTGATGACTCACGCATTAAGACAGTGACTTACCACCATCTACTGGTGGTTTTAGTATTTAAAAGAATCGCTTTTCAAGATTTATCATTGCATATTTCTCTATTATTGTTCTTTAATGGAAATGGTGCAGTCAAGAGTAAGAGAGGGGGTATGCAGAAGGATGGTAAATGACTCAGGGGGTACTCCACTCTAAACTCACACTGGTTTGGGAACCACTGCTTTACAAAAAAGTGAAGAAAAAGGAATATTAGGCTGTTCAAACAATAGCAGTGTACATTTTTCAAAGTGTCAAAAAAAAAAAGTCAAACATTTAATGTATAAACTAAAAAATGCTTTTGATTTGTTGTGAATCATTGAACTAATATTTAGTTGAATATCCACGGTTTCTGAGAAAAACTTCACATCTGTGTTGCAGTGAAGTGAAGTGACATGTGGCCAAGTATGGTGACCCATACTCGGAATTTGTGCTCTGCATTTAACCCATCCAAGTGCGCGCACACACAGCAGTGAACACACGCCCCGGGAGCAGTTGGGGGTATGGTGCCTTGCTCAAGGGTCTCACCTCAGTCGTGGTATTGAGGGTGGGGAGAGCGCTGGATATTCACTCCCCTCATCAACAATCCCTGCCGGACCTGAGACTCGAACCCATGACCTTTGGGTTACAAGTCCGACTCTCTATCCATTAGGCCACGACTGCCCATGGAGTCGACCAACTTCTGGCACCTGTGTTATTCCAGACCAGGACAATCGCATTACACACCACAATACTTATGCATTTCTTGGTTTTGCCTCAGAAACAGCATTTTCGATGTCACCCCACAGGTTTTCTATTAGATTAAGTTCCGGGGATTGAGCTGGTCACTCCTTAACGTTAATCTTGTTGGTCTGGAACCTACATGCTGCTCATTTACTGGTGTGTTTGGGGTCGTTGTCTTGTTAAAACACCCATTTTAAGGGCATTTCCTCTTCGGCATGAGGCAACATGACTTCTTCAAGTATTTGTATGTACTCAAACTGATCCATGATCCCTGGAATCTGATAAATAGGCCCAACACCATAGTACGAGGAACATCCCCATATCATGATGCTTGCACCACCATGCTTCACTGTCTTCAGTGTACTGTGGCTTGAATTCAGTGTTTGGGGGTCGCCTGAAACTGTCTGCAGCCCCTAGACCCAAAAAGAATAATCTTGCTTTCATCAGTCCACAAGATATTGCATCATTTCTCTTTAGGCCAGTCAACGTGTAACCTCAAACTAACCTCTTCAGCACGTCATTTTTTCAACAATGGGACTTTGCGGGGGGTTCTTGCCGATAGCTTGGTTTCACATAGGCGTCTTCTAATTGTTATAGTACTCACAGGTAACTTTAGACTTTGTTTGATCTCCCTGGAGCAGTTCATTGGCTGAGTCTTTGCCATTTTGGCTATTCTTTGATCCATTCGAATGGTAGTTTTCCGTTTTCTTCCACGTCTTTCTGATTTTGGTTGCCATTTTAAAGCATTGGATATCATTTTAGCGGAGCAGCCTATCATTTTCTGCACTTCTTTATGTTTTCCCCTCTCTAATCAACTTTTTAATCAAAGTATGCTGCTCTTCTGAACAATGTCTGGAACAACCCATTTTAGTCAGATTTTCAGAGAGAAATGCACAGTACAACATTTGCTGCCTTCATCCTTAAATAAGGGCCATTTGTTTGACATCAGTTTTTTCACAGAATTAATTGATATTGATTAATCTCTAACTGAACTTATTTTGAACACACCCATTTCAATTAATGATTCAATTACACAATCAGCAGCATGCATGTCATGACTGTTGGGTCTGTTGGTTTTCTATTACTCTACTACACCTATTAGTAAAATATTTGCCATGTAGAAATGTAATTTCTACCAAAAACTGATTTATCTTGTTAGTGATGACTGTTATTATTTTGAAAACAACTGTATCAGTTTTTGCTGAAGTATCGATGATTGTGAAATTTCACTGATATTTAAAATTACTCGTATCGTAAGACTTTGATCATATCTCCTAATCAAGCAGCCCTACGATGGATACAGTGCATCCAGAAAGTATTCACAGCGCTTACATTTTTCCACATTTTATGTTACAGCCTTATTCCAATTAAATTCATTATTTTCCTCAAAATTCTACAAACAATACCCCATAATGTCAATGTGAAAGAAGTTTGTTTACATTTTTTGCAAATTTATTAACAATAAAAAATGGAGGGGGGTTTGCTGGAGACTGTTTCTGGATGAGAGCAGAGGATTTTTCTTGAAACCTTCCCGAACAACTTGTGGGGATGTAGGTGCTGTTTGATCATTTTTTTTTTAGGCTTTATGAGTCTCAAGACTGAGCTAATCTCTGCAATTCTCCAACTGTGATCCTTGGAGAGTCTTTGGCCACTCAAACTTTCCTCCTCACCGTGCATTAGGACGATTTAGACACACGTCTTTTTCCAGGCAGAGTGGAACTTAATTATTGCCCTGATAGTGGAAATGGGGACTTTCAATTCTTTAGCTATTTTCTTACAGCCACTTTATATTTTGTGAAGCTCAACAATCTTTTGCTGCACATCAGAACTATATTCTTTGGTTTTACTCATTGTGATGAATGATTTAAGGGAATTTGGCCTTTGTGTTTCCTCATGTTTTTACTCCTGTGGAACAGGAAGTCATGGCTGGACAATTTCATGTTCATAATCACCCTGATGTACTAAAAAAAATGGAAATATGAATGAAAATATACTTTAAAAAATTCTAGGGGTGCCAATAATTGTGGCCAACGTGTTTGAGAAAATGGGAAACAATGGTCTCTACAATTAACGCAGCTCATAATGCTTTTGAGAAATGCAGCCCTGGTCTGTAAATTGTCTCCAACATGACATCAACTGTTCGAGTTTGTGTTGGAACACATTTTATGATCATAGCAATAACAGTCAGCTAAAACGAGAACTAAAGAAAGGTCCTACGTCAGAACACAGAGTCATTATTGGCCAGCATCATGCTGCTCACGTGCACAGCATCGGCCAATACTGAGCTAGTGTTCTGACATAGAACCTGGAAGCGCTGCACGTAAACAGCATAAGAGAATGACACAGAAGGATAGAGGATATTGTTGAATAAAGTAATTTTTGTTTTGTTTTTGTGCACAAAAAGTATTCTCATCGCTTCATAAAATGAAGGCTGAACCACTGTAGTCACATGGACTGTTTAAACAATTAAAAACCAGGTGATCTACAAAATGTAGAGATGCTCAGCACAATCATGGTCTGTTAAAACAAAAAATATGATTAAAGGGGTGATGAACTGAGAAATCTAATTTTCCTTGAGCTTTTGACATAAGAGGTCATCATACTATAAGAATATCCTGTAAGTTTCAGAGCTGAAAACTTCCTTGTTAGTCCAATAAAAGCTTTTATTGACACCAGACCCAGCAATTGACAGGATTTTCAAAGTGGGGATCTATGACGTCAAAGGGCAGCAAGCACCGCCTCCGCAGAAGAAATCAACGCCTACTTCATCACTGCCTGTTTAGCCCAGCCCACCCATTTCGTATGACATGCAATAGAATAGGTAGCCTAAGTCAGTGAATCTCAACCTTTTTTGAGTAATGGACCCCTGTCATATTTGGAACCATCCTCAAGGACCCTAGAATAAAATTGGCTCATTGGTATCATTAATGTCTTTGTGACAACCAAATGCAATCAAGTGTAATTTACGTTAGTTGACTTGTCCAATATTCAGTCATATCATCAGTTATACATATATTATCTTATTTTATGGGAACATGTCGAATGTCAAAATATACAAAAATTCATATTCAGATATGAACCCCCTGGCATTATGTCAAGGACCACTAGGGGTCCATGGACCCCTGGTTGAGAAACACTGGCCTAAGTAACATAGGCCTACATGCCGTGGTGCTTTGCAGATTGAGCTACCAAGCAATAAACATGCTGTTGAGGATTACAAAATATTGTGCAGTGCCTGGACTCGACAGTAATGCAACATGTAAGTAACTTTGTTCATTCTGCCTGATCTGATATGTAATGATTCAGGCTACAGTCATATGTTCATCTGTGTGTCAGTATATAAAACCCGTGACTAAACGTGAAAATAATCTGTAATTTAACAGTGATTAAATTATACAAATAAAGCGATCAAAGAAAGCTCCCTTTGCAATCTTTGGAGTAGCACACGCTGGAGCCGTCAAACAACGCAAGTTTATCAAGACTGGCTTGCGCAAAACTCCCATTTTATTCTATGAATCTCTTAGTTACATCGCGTTTGCACTGTTAGTGAAGATGAAAGTATTTGTTATTGTACAGAAATTAAGTACAGATCACTGCTTTCATGTGCTCAACATGTCTGTGATCAGCTACACAGTGTTCATCTCTGCAAACTTTCATGCCACGATCTAAATATAATGCCATAGATCTAAATGTAATGCAACACTTTCCACGATTAGTTAACCTTGAGAGCTGTAATGGTAAAAACATGCTAAAAGAGAGAGTAATACTTGGCTATTTCAAATGGAAAGATGTCAGCCAATCACAGCAGTAGGCGTTTACACTGATGTCTCACAGCAGACACGCCCCTTCAAACAGAGCATTCAAACCAGAGGGATAAAATCAAGATAGGAAAAATGCCTTTTATTTATAAATTATGACAATTTTGGATGTAAAAAGCATACTAACATAAGTGCACCCCAGGAAACATTATAAAACAAAACAATGCAGTTCATGACCCCTTTAACCTTAAAGAGATACCTTTTATCATGTGAAGCTTTGTTGGGCCTTGTGAGACAAGCAATGCAACTGATGTAATAAGAATTTATCAAAATTTTGTTTAAGGCTTTTATTATGTAAACAGTTGCACAAAAGTCCACAATCAAAGATGAGGCCAGTTCCAATTTTTGCAAATAACAATAGATCAGAAATGTCCACTGTATTCTCAAAAAAAAAAAAAAAAAAAAAAAAACTAACAGAAACAGTATTTAGATGAAGAGTTCTTGTATCACCACAGATCAAAGTTCTTTGGCTGTGATTGTGTATTGGGCAGGACAAATGATCTGTCAGTCACTGGTCTGACTGCTGACCAGGGCATGACTGAGTACCAAAAGTACTGTGAGTACAGAAAGCCCAGTTGATTTATGACACCTGCATATTAGTCATCATCCTCTTCATCGGAGTCCATTACACGACGTCGGTTAAACTGGGAACAAAACAGAGACATTCACTGAACTTATGTTTACTCGTAGATTTATGGTGCTTTTACAATCTCATGAACAGATTTTTAATTATACCAAAGTACTTACCTTTACAGTCGTTTTCTTCTCTGTTTGTTGACTGACTTTCTCCAGGATCTCAATTAATCCAGCCTCTGTAATCTAAACATACAACACCTGATGCTATAAAATGTACATTCTAAAACACATTAATGATGCTTCATCTGCCATCTTACTTTTCCTCCAAGTTGTCCAAAGCGAGCCATCTGAATCAGGTAATTTTCCACAGCTTTCGCTTTATCTGGCTTTACAAGAGCCAAATTACTCACTAAAGAAAAAGCAGCAGGATCATCATAAATATCTAAAGGGTTCACATAAAAAAATTTAAGTTCTTTACTCACCCCTATGTTTTTTCCAAACCCATAAGACATTTGTTCATCTTCAGAACGCAAATCAATGCACATGCATAAAGCACTTCAAAAATAGTAAATTGAAGCTGAAAAATGCGTGAATAAAAGCTAACTAAACCCAACTAAAATATGTTCATCATATGAAGTGTGTAGGGTTGATGGTAGGGCTGTTTATAGCCAAGAATCTGGCGATGCGATACGCATTACGATACAGGGATTACAACAGGATATGAACAGGAGCAAAAACTATTTTATTTGATCAAAACAGTGGGATCTCCATTTGCTTAGACTGCACAAAATCGTGATTATATAAGTAAAGGGAAAATAGTAAAGCGCTTGCAGGATTCTTTAGGTGTGCAGACATAGGGCTGCACAATATATCGTTTTAGCACCATTATATCGCGATGTGCGCATTCACGAGTCACATCACAGGATGTACGATGTAGCATAGGGATTGTAGATGATCCGTGATCCATATGTGCCAGCTGCCCCCTGGTTTGGAATTCACAGATTAATTCCAAAGTTTTAACCATCATAGAGTGACAGTTTATCATTTGCATGTGTTTTTAAGTCCTGTCAGTTTAAACATTAAGTGCAAAAAGACTGGAACTTGTGCGCTGTTTTGTGTGTCTGCACACAGAGCTGCGCAGACAGCATGTGATGTTTGTGAACACTGAATTCCCTTCTCTTTCGCTTGAACAGACATGTGCATACAAAAGTCAAAATGCCCATCTCAGTGAGTTGTCGTAAATGCAGTTTCATCTCTGCAAACTTTCATGCCACGATCTAAATATAATGCCATAGATCTAAATGTAATGCAACACTTTTCACAATTAGTTAACCTTGAGAGCTGTAATGGTAAAACATGCTAAAAGAGAGAGTAATACTTGGCTATTTCAAATGGAAAGATGTCAGCCAATCACAGCAGTGTGTGTTTACACTGATGTCTCACAGCAGACACGCCCCTTTAAACAGAGCATTCAAACCAGAGGGCTAAAATCAAGGTAGGAAAAATGCCTTTTATTTATAAATTATGACAATTTTGGATGTAAAAAGCATACTAACATTATAAGTGCACCCCAGGAAACATTATAAAACAAAACAATGCAGCTCATGACTCCTTTAACGTTAACTAACTCCTTTTATCATGTGAAGCTTCGTTGGGCCTTGTGAGACAAGCAATGCAACTGATGTAATAAAAGCCTTAAACAAAATTTTGATAAATTCTTATTACGTAAACAGTTGCACATATATGTATCCTCAAAAAAAGTCCACAATCAAAGATATGAGGCCAGTTCCAATTTGCCCAAAATGCCCATCTCAATGAGTTTTGTCATAAATGCAGTCGGTTATGAGAAAATTGATGTGTGTCATTACTGGTATTGGATATGTGCATTCTTCTTAAAGTGACAGCAGCCCAATAAACCCGCAGCTATGTGTGTCACCAAAGTTAAACAAACAACAAAAGGGAAAATCACTTTTGTAGCTTCAACAAAGATAAACTGTATTAATTATATGAATTATATTTAATTTATACAGTGAATACTATGCAGTGTTATTTTACATAAAATTATTCAATGTCTGTACCCGAATAGTTAATTTACCTGAAAACAAAGCTGCTTATTCCATCTTTGTTCTATTGTATTTATCTATGCTTGTAATTTGTTTATTATCTACGCAGATGCACTACCATACAAAATTACCCCAATCATACTAGAATGATTATTTACAAATAGAGCTATTTAAATCCTCAGGTGAATGTTTTTCATTTCGCAATATATATCGCATAAAAACAAAATATCGCAGTGTCAGTTTTTTCCAATATTGTGCAGCCATAATATATAGAGATGTCACGATACCAAAACTCTAGTAGTCGGTACTGATACCACCAAAAGTACACGAGACTTGATACCAAAGTCGATACCATGGTTAAAAAAAAAAAAAGAAGAAAAGAACAATAATACTTAAACACTTAAGTATTCACTTATTTGAATGCTACCGTTAGACCTACCTGAAAAAAAAAAAATAAAATTTATATATAATTGTTTAATTTGTATCTTTATTCTATTGTATTTATTTATGGTACTGCTTCTGTGTTTTATTACTGACTATTGCAACAAATGACCTCATAAAAACAATTTTTGCTCACTCAGTGTATTTTTAGTGAGATAATTGTAATTTCTTTTTCAAAAATGCATTAAACAGAAGCACTGAACTGTGTACGAGACTGACAGGGTGGAGTAGAAATTGTTGAATAAAGTTATTTTTGTTTTTCTGCACAAAAAGTATTCTCGTCGCTTAACCTTCTCTCGATACTCGACTACTTCAGAGAACTGTTATATTCATAATAAATAAAATTTCCTTCCATTTAACTTTATTAGTTATATTGTTTATATTCGATTCCCTGGTAGTTTTGCCATTCAATTTTATGGGGCTTGTTTAGGTTTTTTGTGATACCTGGCAACCTTCACCTGGCGCTTTAATGAAGGTTAGAGTTTCAAGAAGAGTGCAGAAGAGCAATAGCTACTGTTAGTGCCAATCATTTGAGACTTATTTAATAAAGTAATTTAAATTATACGCACCTTGTAGGAGCGTTATTTTACTCCAGCCCGCTGCTGCTCAGCCCTTCATATTCGCCTCTTCAGCTTGAGCGGCGTAATTTTGCATCTTTAAACTGTGATCAGTTTATGTTAGCGTCAAGTTGATTTTTATAATCAAATTAAGCGATTATCAGCTGGATCCGATCAGTGGACGATCGTTTGGGGTTAGAATTTTATATTATATATATTATATATGTGCTGTTGGATTCTCAATATTTAGCACTTTAGCTTCAGATACAGGAAATGTTTATTTGCTTATTTCAATGTGCCTTTTGTCTGTAAAATGTACCTGTACATGACAAGATCACAAGAAAAGCTTGTAACTAAACTTTAAGGCTATTTTTAGTTATGTGTGACTTTCACCTCTTTTGACCCAATAACATCACATTCATTTTTAGAAAATTGATTTTGTCTATACTTTTGCCTGTTCTCGGACTCTTCTCCTTTGTCTCCTGCATCTCATCTCGCAACACATCTTTTTAAGGTAATTACCTGCTTTTCTACTTTAGTTAGCAAAGCTCTTTCTAATACTCTTTTCTAATGTTTTTTTTTCCCTATTCTACCAAAATGCTCTTAATAAATGCTTAAAACAACACTTGTAGCATCTTTCTTAAATGATCTGAACTCAATTACAGTAACAGTTGTATTGTCTTTCTTTATAAACATTCTTAAAAGCTTTTAAAGCAAAATGTGTTGTCTTTTCGTAACTGACATTCTTAATAAATGCTTTTATAAAGCCCAGTTGTTTTATCTCTTAAAAAACAATTAACTCATATTATAAATCACATATCTTAGTTGTATTGTTTTTCTTAAGGAACAATTAACTCATATCTTATAAACAGAACAGGTATACTTGTTACAGGATAACTGCATATTTTCCACAACAATATATATACGGATGGATGGATGGATGGATGTTCTCGTCGCTCCATAAAATTAATGTTGAACCACTGCAGACACATCGACTATTTAAACGATGTCTTTAGTACCTTTCTGGACCTTGAAAGTGGTGATTAAATTGCTGCCTATGGACGAGTCAGATACCTCTTGGATTTCATCCAAAATATCTCAATTTGTGTTCTGAAGATGAACGAAGGTCTTACGGGTGTAAAACGCCTTCACACTAAAGTTTGAGGTACATCAAATACAGGTATGCTGCGCATCCATTGAGCTGAACTGAAATAGTACAGATCACATGACGGAGAGCAAAACTCTCAAGCCCTTAGTGTTCAGCGAGTGAAAATATATCTATGCTTCAGTTATATTTAGACTAACACGCAAGTAAAATCTAAGAATTTATTAGCCAATGGAGAATGATAGACATTATTTAGTCACCCAGAGTGAAGATTTAGTCACATATGCGAGTGATTTACTCACATTGTAGAGGGATGTAAAGGAATATATTCATAAGGATATATTCATAATAATAAAACAACGTTTTTTCTTACATCGAGAGTTAAACAGTAATGCGTTAGACTTGTATAGCTGAGATGCCAGTGTAAGCGGCAGTAACCAACTAGTCAGGATCACAGTCATTTGACCACATTTTTGGGATAAAGCGTCCCAAAAGGTCAGTCATGAAAAAGAATAGATCCATAAGAATAGTTTCACAATAATAATAATAAGATAAAAAACTGAACTTCTCAAAACAGTGTAGAGTCGTAGAGGACGCGTCAAACTGGATGCTTAATAGCAGCTGGCTGGACCAAAGCAGCCATAAGTCAGCAGTTGGGATAGAGAATATTTGTCTGCTTTAATTGCAACAAAATCCTCAAAAACATAAAAGAACATAATCACGGGAACAGATGCACAACAATACATAAATGTAATTTGCTGGAGCAAGAGAGGAAGAAGCGCAAAACAAAATCTGCCAAAAATCAATGGTTGCTGAAACTTGCCGGGGTGGACTGCCAGCCACTGGCAGGTCAGTTAGTGATTGAACCCCTACTGATGCACCCTTGTACTTCTCCATGTCACAGTTTATGTGACATTATGTTATCTGAGATTTTATCTGAGACAACACTGCCACCTAGTGGTCAAGTTTAAACAAAACACAAAGTAACTGGCACGGATCTTGGATGTAAACAAATCAATAAATAAATGTCAATACAGTATCGTAAAACATAATATCGCAATATGCATGTGTATCGATATTTTCTTTGTCTTGATGTATTTTCTTATGTCTTATTCAATGAATGGGCAAAAATGGTTAAAGAATATTACAAATAACTTTTTTTTTTTCCAAGGATGAACAAAAGCCTTTTCAGTTTGAAACAACAGCAGAAAATGAAATTACTTCTAAGAATAGAGAAAGTATATTCGAAGATGAATATAAATACATGCTTGCATGACAATACAAGGGATAGCTTGTCAAAAGTTTTTAAATGGACTTACATCTGGCACGGGCAGACTGATCTAAGAGTTGAGCCAATATAGAGTTCCTCATCTCAGTCTCTCTATGAAAGACACAATGACAATAAAACTGCTCAAACAATAAGTCTAAACAAGAAATAGGCAGAATTAAGTACACAAAATGTTGTTAACTAAATGCTGCTTTTTACAGGGCATTATACCATGGTCTTTCTGAATACTCAATTTTGATTGGCTGGAAGGTGTGCAATAAAACAGTTTAATGCACAGGTAGTTCAAAGTCAGTTTAATCACCGCTCTATATTAGTGTGCGGTTTTCATTGAAGCACGCACACACATACATCACTCGCACAGAGATTGGAGATCCAGCTGTGCACCCAGACATTCAGGAGCACAGAAACTTATCAATGCTGCCCCGCAACTTTTATTAACAAAACAGCTTCACTACATTATATTTCACAGCAACTGGGGGTACACGTCGCCGGTTAATTAAACTCACAGCTTCGTTGTAAATAGAGAGAGACGCTGAACAGACACAGGTAATTCTTACATGCATCATTATCTCTCTCTCAATAAATTCAAATAAATGCTGTAATTCATTCATCCAAATAAATGTAATCTTACACAATATTTTCAATACTTATCTGATTCAAAGCAGGCAGAATGGCATATCTATGCATGGGCCGGTTACCAGTTCCAAGGTATACCGTGGTATGAAAAAGTAGTAAACAGTACTAAATAAACTGCAAAATGTTACCTTTTCTAATGCATTTATTTCAAACACTTCTGACAGCACTGCACAAGCTCACGCCGCCATCTGTGGGACAGTTAGCCAGGGTTCAAAGCACCAAATTTGAGTAAAAATCTGCGCTGAAACAGTGTTATTCACCACCAGTTGCCCAGTAGCTTTTTTTTTTTATAAATTGACAATGCATAGATGTGAGAATTTTATATGGCTTAGTATGATCATCAAATTGCAACGGATGTAATGGAATTATATAAATATAGTCTGACGCACTGCATAGAGTAAGACAGCTTTCAGCTTCGATTCACAGTAAATGCTTATCTGCTTGTGTGTTTGAGTCGCGTATAATTTGCATTTGGGAATGCAACGTGCACCATCTATAGTGAGAATCGTTTATAAATCTGTTGTCAACAAAGACAAATTTATTTTATATTATTATTTTATCAGAAGAAATTTGTATATTAATGTAATATTAAAATAAATGGATTATAAATACTCAGGTTTTTAATTTATTTTACAGTACAATATTAAGATATGCCTTTATTAATTTAATTTAAAACATATAATAATAATTGTGGGGGTGGGGTTAGATAGAGTCCGGTTTCCCTTCTTTTTTGTCTTTAGCTGATCACATGCTTGGCTCACTTAAGTGACTTTTCTTTTTTTTTTTTTAAGAAAATAAATTATGTTCTATTCATTTTGCTACAGATTTAGTTAGATTTAATTAAGATTTAGATTTAATTAAGAATTCAACTTTTTTATTATTTAACCTGACATGTTTACTACGGTTCCAAATATTCTATATTGCTTAATAACAAAATATAGCATTCAACTGAAAAAAAGTTTAACGCTATATTTAAAAACAACACATTTTAGAGCTGCAATTGCAATACAGTGAAACCGTAATTTTATTTTTTGCTTAAGGTTATCATGCCATCAAAATCTCATACCGGCCCAAGCCTAGCTATATATAATGAACAATAACTGATGAAAATAATTGTCTTTTTTATCGTTCCTGTCAAATATTGCACTGCAAACAATAACAGCTTTAAGTAGTCAATGCTGGCAAATGACCATGGTATAAGAGGGATAATCAACGTCTAGCTGTGCATTAAACCAGTGCTTCTCAACTGGTGGGTCATGACCCAAAAGTGATTCACAAGACAGTTTTTAGTGGGTCGGAGTGTGCGGTTAAAGAAACAACAAACTTTTGATGCGAGACTTTTATTTTGGAAGATGTGCATGAAATCTGTTGACACTTCTTGTTTGGGACTGCTATTTAATAAAAATAATCTTAAAAAATAAAAGCGACCTTACCTTATACTGCATATTCATCAGTGTTAGTGATATTCTCATAGTTTATGTGTATGTTAAGTAAAGTGGGACTAAAGTTATAGGCTAATTATATACAGCATTAAACGATTTGAATGTGCTCCGCTTCTCATCAGGTAGTTCTTAGCCACCATGTCGTGCATTAAAATCGTAAAATGCACCGCTAGCCTAAATTAAATTTTATTAAAAAGGTTATAAATTTAACTATATAAACAGATTTAAGAGACCTTCTGACCTTGAGTAATAGTAATGTAAAAATCCTGAATGCTGCTTTTTTTTTTTACTTTTTTTCCTCAAAGGCCAATAACTTAACACAGTAATACAATTTAATTTGCAACACAGAAACTTGTTTGTTGTACCTCTGTTTGGCCTCCTGCTGCCCCTGCTGGTCATTGGAATGGTCCTAAAAAGGGATATGCAAAATTCACACATATCTTTCATCATTTTATTCCAGTTAGAACTTTTAATCTAAATGAAACCTATGAATTAAAAAAAAAACATAAGGAATTTGACTCAATCGTCCATGTATGCTAGGGACTGACTATTGAACTTAAGGTTTTGAAGATATTTGAAAGGTGTTATTGTTGCTTCTGGTTATTATTTTCTAAAGTTTATTCCTTAATGCAGAAATGCAGTTTGGCGTCTTTTACTTCTAAATTAACGCCTGTTTAGGATTAATTAGGATTAAGACTGGCTGTCGCTTGATGCCTAGTAATTTAGCCACTGCTAGCTAGCTTCCGTTTACTCTACAAACATATACTGAAATCAATAAATAAAAATAACTCTTGGTAACCTTATGTTCAGTATGAAGCTCTGAAACTCATGAATCCATCAATAAATGCTAATGACGTAGACAGATTTGACTCATATTCAAGGGCCTGACATGTGCGGTTCAATTTACAGCTATAAAAAGCGATATTTTGGACGTTTCTTTCTCCGTTTCTCTTACCCCATGTTTCGCCTGCAGTTCGGCCACACGTTGCCGTCTAATGGCTTCCAATTCTTCATCAGCCATGGATTTAAAATACACAGCGAGCTTTACTGAGAGAAATATGACACGATTCGTGCGTGTTATGCTTTCGGACGGAGAGAGAGCAAATGAAGCTACGTTGGTTCCAGGTTGTATTAATCACAACCAGAGCGATCGAACTTCACCGATCCATTCAGAGCGGCAGTTTATTAGCAGTTAGCACTTATGATGCTCGGATTGTATCACTCCTTTACCCTATGGCGCGTACTCCGTGCTTAAATCAAGCGTCCGAACATCAAACAGAAAGTATATCCAAACGTCTTCTTGTACTTTGAGGAGTATAAGGTCTCTGCCGTACAAAATTGGGCGTTTCTGTATTTGTGGGTGTTTTCAAACTGGTGGGTGTTTATATATCATGCAATGAAGATAATTTAAGCACGGACCATAGACCCCACCCCTAAACCCTACCCACACTCTGACGTGGGCAAATCAGGTATTTTTATTTATTTTATTTTTAATGCCAATTTTAATCTATATGGATTTAAAATACACAGCGAGCTTTACTGAGAGAAATATGACACGATTCGTGCGACACCAATATATATATATATATATATATATATATATATATATAAATATATATATATATATATATATATATATATATATATATATATATATATATATATATATATATATATATATATTTATATAACATATATATATATATAAGCTGGGCCGTACGCAGGGTTTCACAATTATCGAGGTCAGATGTAGTTTGCTAGGGGGGTACGGGGGCATGCTCCCCGAGAAAATTTAGATTTCCTGGTACATATGTGCATTTTTAAGACGTTTTAAGGCCAACAAATTGGATAACAGCTTTAAAACAATGTCAACAAATACATGCACAATTTTGAGGCAGCTTTAAAGCTGCAGTAGGTAACTTTTGTAAAAATGTATTTTTTACGTTAATCCTGTCATTATGTCCTGACCATAGACATCATATAGGTAGACGCCCTATCGAACGCTACTGCCTATAGAGCTTGGCAAACTACGTCACTGCGCGTTGCATTCTGGGTAGTCGCCGCCATGTTTTATGTCACGCTCAGGCGTACAATTAAAATAAATACAAATTACCAGATGAAAAAACGACTTTATTTACGTAATTTTTTTAAAGAGCTGCTTGTACTTGCTGAAAATAAATGGACTAATATTTGAATCTCTGTGTTCATTCGATTGCTCAGTCGTGTGGCCAGGACACGATATACACATGCATAGAAATCATACTGACGCCTTCTATCGGACCACACACAGGACAAAAGAGATTTCTCTATTTCAGTTTTTAATAACTAAGTGGCACCGATATATCTGCCAGATAAAATAATAAACACAATATAGATTGATCTCAGCCAGCATATCATTATATCGCCCTGATTTCTTCATCTTAAAGCATTAAGGGATAACATAACAGCATGATTCTCTGTAATGCAGCTCTGAAATTAATTATCTTGTGGAATCGCTACACCAAGTAAGTTTTACTGGACCTAAATGGAATAAATACATGATTTCTTACCGAGAGAAGCTGAACAATGAATCAGAGGTGTTGATCGCAACGAGCTATATCACAATAACATTTCTAAACGCGTTTTCGTACATTATTCATGGTGTGAGCACGTACATATTCAAACGGATCAGAAGTTATTAATCTGTAATCAATACAAACGACAATGCCAAATTTTGATCAAATTATTTTGAGTTTCACTTTCACCATTGTGTTTCTAAGTCGGAAGGCAGAAAATGAGGGACATTATAACATGCTTAACGTGAAAAAGCTTAACGTGGCTTAATTTACTAATGCTAATGCCTTATTAGTTTGGTGTTTACTACAGAAAAGCAGATAAGCCCAGAATATGAACGCAACACATTTAACACATACGCATTTTCCTCCCATAAAGAAAACGCTTAATGGACAGTGACTTAACGTGTAATAAGACGGGTTCTGTTCATATTCTTATTGGCTTTGCTGTAACTGTTACATACAGTTTCTATGGGAGGAAAACGTTTAACGTGAAATTAAACGCGTTGCGTTCAAATTCTGGGCTATTTAATTACATTACGCCAGCATTACGCCACGTTAAACTTTTTTAGAATGTCCCGAAAATGGGACAAAATGGCGCTCCATTTCACATTCGTTTCCCACGCTGGTCAGTATATGCATATAGTTCATACCACAGCCAGCGTTCACCATTCTAATATGTTTTTACCTGTATAATATAAATTTTAACATCTTCCTCCACTATTTCCCAGTCTCTACTGTACTGTCCGTGACCTAATGTCCCAGAATGCAATGCGCTGCTGACGTCACGTTCCCAGACTCGAGTGCCCCAGGGATGACGCATTTTTGTAGGCAAAACCCGGAAGCGAGTTAGCATTTTAGGACTTCCGGTTCCAATGCGTAAAGTCTATGGGTTTTTTGAATGGGTTTTTGCTAAATCGCCTGAAATAAGGTCTGTGGTAAACAAAGCCTCTAAATACTTTCACGTTTTGATCTATGACATAAAACACACCAGTTATAACCCACTTGTGATTTTTTAAACTTTTACTATTTCTTAAATTTGGCGGTTGCTAACAAATTGCTAAAAGGTACTTCCTTTGGCTGGGACTTTAGACGTCATCATGACAAACAGGACATTTGGACAGCATTTCTCATGAAAAAGTGGATAGTATTCATACACTGCGCATATAAAATCAGTGAGCATGTTTTTAAATAGAGTTGTTTTCTAAATAAAGTTTGAGGACGCTTGGTGGTGACAACGTTGATCCGCGACCATGGTGTGCTGTAGTCCGTTTATAGCCTACTGTTAGCCTTTTATATCTGACGACTTTATTTAGGCTTCAAAATCTATAAATGTGTTAACTTGTAAAGATTATCTTGATAGACAAAACATGTAAGTGTCATAACCCTTTGTTAAACAGAGCTTATTTTCTGCGATTTTCCAAAAGTCTATGGGAAAAATGAATAGGCTTTCAGTCGAGGGAACCCGTGCGCTGCTAACTTCCTGGTTGGCTAAAAACGCGTCATCCCTGGGGCACTCTATTGGCCCTTTTTAGGGGGGCTTCAGCCCCCTAAACTTCTGCCCAGCCCCCTAAAAAAAATATTTGATTAATAAATTTTTGATCGCTTCAGTCCCCTTTAAAAAAACTCATTTGAAACGGCGGCAAGCTGCGTCAAGTTTCGGCTTCTCCCCTTATCTGAGTCTGCTTGGATTTAGCGCATTTTTCAATCTGCAGGGGCACCGAGCAGAGCGAACATCAGAGAGCACAAGGTGTGTGTCGTGTGTGCGTGCATTTATTGATAGATTGCTAATGCTATGATATTACATCTGCATCGGTGCAGTTCTTTGTCATAAATGCATTGCAGTTTACATAATGTAATGTTACTGGAGCATTGGGTGCACACGGGACGGCTCGGTTTCTCATCCAATACAAATACGTTTCCCTTTCGATACTTCACTCGTGCTGCGTATGGGGAAAGGTCTCCCTTTTTCCCCGCTGCTGAAGCCTTTTTCAATAACGCAGTGTAACTGCACCGTCATTGGCTCACTCATAGACAAGTTGTTGAACCAATGGCGGCGCGGCATAGCTGCGCGGCCTATGGCGACAAAGCGCGCGAATGTTCCCGCCGAAATGGGCGGGGTTAAGGCGGGCGTTTCGCCATAGGACTTCAGTGTTTTCTCCTTCAGCGACGACCTCTACTTCTCTTCGCTGATCTCCGCCTGAAGCCGAAGAAGCTCGCCGCCTTCCTGCTCTCGCCGCCGTCTGAAGAGGCTCCCGCAGCGGACTCGCCTGGACTCGCCGGTTGAGGACAGCGCCGGCGCCCTCGCAGACTGCAGCTTCCAGCGTCGTCGCCGAGTCGCCGCCTCCCGCTTCCCGCTCCCGGCCGCTTCCTGTGCGTCCCCTGCCGCCATCCGGCGCGCCGCCTGAGAGCTTCACCCGCGGCTTAACGCCGCTCTAAAAGAGCGATTTCAGCGGTTTTAACCGCTTCCAGAGCTTCCGCGGCCCTCGCCGCTCTAAAAGAGCCACCCAATTGCCGTTTTCACAGCAGCGGCATCTTACGATGCCCCGCCACTCATGTGGTACGTGCAGGGCCCCCCTGCACGACGACGATGGACACAGCGAGTGTGTCGCCTGCCTGGGCAAGCCCCATGCGGACGGCGTGCTCGCTGGAGACTCATGCCCGCACTGCGAGTGCATGAGTCTCGCTAGGAAGAGACAGCGGGGTAGAGCGACTCAGCGTCCGGAGTTGAGCGAGCTCACGCCGGCCCAGCCCCCGCGTGCCTCGCCCTCTCCTCCTAGGGAACTCTCTCCCGTTCTGTTCTCCCGCCCTGAGCAGCGTCCCTCCGCGGAAGCAAGTGACCTCGTCTCATTCGGGGGAACGGACGACGAACAAGAAGTCGTGGCGCGCTCCTTACTCCGCCCGCCTACACAACGCACCGCTCCGCCCTCACCGCCGTCGACGGCGCCGAGCAGAAGGGATACGAGCATCTGCCACCCCTAGACGAAGCGGTGGCTGCTCACCTCTGTCCTCCCGCGGCTGTGGGTTGGAAAACGAAGAGGGCCCTTCCTTCCAAGCCCTGTCGCACCACTTCTACACTGGCTGGACGGGCTTACACCTCGGCGGGCCAGGCTGCCTCCGCGCTCCATACCATGGCCATATTTCAGGTCTTCCAGGCCAAACTCCTCCGCTCATTGGACGAGTCTGGAATCGACGCGCCGGCTTTCAAGGATCTACGCAGCGCCACTGATCTTGCCCTGCGAGCCACGAAAGCTACGGCCCAGGCCATTGGTCGTTCCATGGCCAGCCTGGTCGTGTTGGAGCGCCACCTGTGGCTCAACCTTACGGAGATCAAGGATCTAGACAAGACGGCCTTCTTAGACGCCCCGGTCTCTCCTTCTGGTCTCTTCGGGCCTGCAGTGGAAGGCTTCACTGAGCGCTTTACTGCCGCGCAGAAATCGCCAAAGCGCTCCAGCTCCGCTTCTGCGTCTAGCCGCCCCAGGACTGCGCCGGCTCAGCAGAACAAGCCAGCCCCACCTGCAACACAGGCAGCGCCACCCCAGGAGCATCGCCAGCGCTCGCGCCCTGCGAAGCGCCCTCCCTTCCCGAGACGCTAGGGACCCCGGCCCAAGATTGTGCTGGACCCGGTGCCTCCGAAGTCGTCCTGATTCATCAGGAAGGAAGAGGATGGGGGATCGTCCCGTTACGACCAGACCGCCCCAAAAGCTCCCACGAGTAATTTCCCCTCCGCCTCGTTTATTTCCAGGCGTGGGAAACACGCTCCAAGTGACAGCTGGGCCCACACCTGTTGCGCCCACTCCAAACGCCGTTTTCACGGCGAACTATATTTTACCTCATCACAAAAAGAGCAAATTTCCTCTTCCACCCCTCTCGGTGTACGACTCCCTCAACGGCGATCTGTCACCAAACATCATTCAACCCCTTGCCACTCGGGCCGAGGCCTGGCAGGCCATCCCCGATGTGTCAGAATGGGTTATGGGGATCGTAAACCAGGGCTACTCGCTCCAGTTTGCAAGACGGCCCCCTCGCTTCGCCGGGGTGCTTCAAACATCGGTCAATCCGGACGACGCTCATGTCCTCCGGGCCGAAGTTATGTCATTGCTGGAAAAGGGAGCTGTGGAAACAGTTCCCCCATCAGAGAGTGAGACAGGCTTTTACAGCTGCTACTTTCTGGTCCCCAAAAAGGATGGCGGTCTCAGACCCATCCTAGACCTCAGACTTTTGAATCACTCCCTCATGAGACGGAAGTTCAAAATGCTGACGCTGAAGCAGATCCTCGCGCACATCTGCCCCGAGGACTGGTTCTGCTCGCTGGACCTGAAGGATGCGTATATTCACATCCAGATAGCCCCCCGTCACAGACGATTCTTGAGATTCGCATATGAGGGGGTGGCGTACCAATATACGGTCCTGCCCTTCGGGCTGTCTCTGGCTCCTCGCACTTTCACCAAGTGCATGGACGCAGCTCTTTCCCCTCTGAGGCAGATGGGAATCCGGGTTCTGAATTATCTCGACGACTGGCTCATCTTAGCCCGTTCGCGAGACGAGCTGGAACACCACAGATCCGTGCTCCTCAGTCATCTACAATGTCTGGGTCTCAGGGTCAACTTAGCCAAGAGCTCGCTATGCCCCACTCAACGAATCTCGTTTCTGGGAGCATTTCTGGGAGCAGTTTTCGACTCGGTCCGTATGACGGCAGTAGTCTCGCCCTGGCAATTCAGCAGCTTACATTTACATTTAGTCATTTAGCAGACGCTTTTATCCAAAGCGACTTACAAATGAGAGTAGTAGAATCAATTAAATCAACATGAGAACAACAGTATGTAAGTGCTGAGTGAAGTCACAGTTATGTCAGTAAAGTGCTCCTAGCGAAAAAATTTTTTTTTTTTTTTTAATAAATAAATACACAGATAGGAGAAGAATATTAGTCAAGGTAAGTGCTACTACTACTGGGTCAAGTGCTGACGAAAAAGATACGTCTTTAGCATTTTTTGAAAATGGCTAGAGACTCGGCTGCTCGGATAGAGCGTGGTAGGTCATTCCACCAGCCAGGAACAGTCCCGGAGAAGGTCCGTGAGAGTGATTTTGTGCCCCTATGTGATGGCACCACAAGGCGCCGTTCACTTGCAGAACGCAGGTTTCTGGAGGGCGCGTAAGTCTGAAGTAGTGAGTTAAGGTATAGCGGTGCAGAGCCAGCTGTCGTTCTGTAAGCAAACATCAGAGCCTTGAATTGGATGCGAGCAGCTACTGGCAGCCAGTGCAGACTGATGAAGAGAGGAGTGACGTGCGCTCTCTTCGGTTCGTTGAAGACCAGTCTTGCTGCAGCATTTTGGATCAGTTGTAGAGGCTTGATAGTGCATGCTGGAAGGCCAGCCAAGAGAGCATTACAGTAGTCCAGTCTGGATAGAACAAGAGCTTGGACAAGAATTTGTGTGGAATGTTCAGATAGGAAGGATCTAATCTTCCTGATGTTGTACAAGGCAAATCTGCAGGACCGGGTCGTTGCTGCAACATGATCTGTGAAGGTTAGACCATCATCCATCACCACTCCAAGGTTTCTGGCTGTCCTGGAAGGAGTGATGGTTGAAGACCCAAGTTGAACTGAAAGGTTGTGATGAAGTGTTGGGTTTGCACCGATCACAAGCAGCTCCGTTTTTGCAAGGTTGAGTTGGAGGTGGTGGTCCTTCATCCAGGCAGAAATGGCTGTCAGGCAGGCTGTGATGCGACCAGCAACCGTCGGATCATCTGGTTGGAATGAGAGGTAGAGTTGTGTGTCATCAGCATAACAGTGATGGGAGAAACCATGATCCTGAATGACCGATCCTAGTGATGACGTGTAGATGGAGAAGAGAAGTGGACCAAGCACAGAGCCCTGAGGTACCCCAGTAGCAAGATGATGTGACTTGGACACCTCACCTCTCCAAGATACCCTGAAGGACCTACCTGAGAGGTAAGACTCGAACCACTGGAGCGCGGTTCCCGTGATGCCCTTCGACATGAGTGTAGACAGGTGGATCTGGTGGTTCACTGTGTCAAAGGCAGCAGACAGGTCCAGCAAGATGAGTACTGATGATTTTGAAGATGCTCGTGCCAGTCTCAGGGCTTCAGTGACTCAGAGCAAACGAAACCAAACGCGATTTGCCACGTGACCTCAGTAAACAAGCAGTAAAGCAACTATACAGCACTAAAATCAACTAGAAACGACAGCAAAACACTTACAGTATGCAGATCCTCTTGTAGCTTCAATGATTCTCTCTAATGAATGCTAAATAACAACTGTTTATATACTAAGCTGGCTTTGACCACGCCTTACTGACTCAGAGCAAACGAAACCAAACGCGATTTGCCACGTGACCTCAGTAAACAAGCAGTAAAGCAACTATACAGCACTAAAATCAACTAGAAACGACAGCAAAACACTTACAGTATGCAGATCCTCTTGTAGCTTCAATGATTCTCTCTAATGAATGCTAAATAACAACTGTTTATATACTAAGCTGGCTTTGACCACGCCTTACTGACTCAGAGCAAACGAAACCAAACGCGATTTGCCACGTGACCTCAGTAAACAAGCAGTAAAGCAACTATACAGCACTAAAATCAACTAGAAACGACAGCAAAACACAGCAAAACACTTACAGTATACAGTATGCAGATCCTCTTGTAGCTTCAATGATTCTCTCATTGAAGCTCTTGTAGCTTCAATGATTCTCTCGAGCAGCTCACGGCATCTGTCACGAACAAAGCCTATCTCCCTCTGAAGTTTTTCCAGAGGCTGCTAGGGCTGATGGCTTCCGCCTCCCCGGTGCTGCAGCTCGGCCTTCTTCGGATGCGGCCTCTTCAGTACTGGTTGAAGTTCCGGGTTCCTCCCAGCGCCTGGCGGCAAGGCCGCTTATGTCTCAAGGTCAATCAGGCCTGTCTTCTAGCCCTGAAACCTTGGATGGATCCAGTATGGTTCGAGCGCGGAGTCCCCTTACAGGCGGTCTCACGAAGGACGGTGCTCTCAACAGACGCCTCCAACTTGGGCTGGGGCGCTGTGTGCGAGGGCAGACCGGCCTTCGGCTCGTGGAGCCACAACGAAAGCCGTCTACACATCAACTGTCTAGAGATGCTAGCAGTGATGAAGGCCCTTCAGTTCTTTCAGGCTTACTTGACGGGACGTCATGTCCTAGTTCGGTCAGACAGTGTGACTGTGGTGTCATACTTGAACCACCAAGGCGGTCTCTCGTCCCGCCGCTTATGCGCTCTGGAGAAACGTCTTCTGAAATGGGCTCTTCCGAGGCTTCAGTCGCTCAGAGCGACTCATGTTCCTGGCAGGAACAATCTGGGTGCGGACATGTTGTCACGGAGCAACATCCCCTCCGACGAGTGGATGCTCCACCCCCAAGTGGTCCTCAAGATCTGGGAGTTCTTCGGGAAGGCAGAGATAGACCTCTTCACCTCAGAAGACAACTCTCATTGCCCAATATTTTTCTCGAAGGAAGTAGATGCTCTGGCCCACACATGGCCCAGCACGCTCCTTTACGCTTTCCCTCCGATCGCACTGATCCCCCAGGTCATCAGGCGCATCAGAGAAGACCAGCACAGAGTCCTTCTGGTGGCCCCGCTCTGGAGGAACCAGGTTTGGTCCTCAGAGCTATTCAGGCTCTCCCTGGGAGCCCCGTGGCCGATTCCCCTGAGACGGGACCTCCTCTCTCAGGCAAACAGAACAATCTGGCACCCACAGCCGGAGCTCTGGGCTCTGCACCTCTGGTCCCTCGATGGGAGCCGACTAGCCTCCCCGGGGACGTCCTAAATACCATTTCTCAGGCTAGAGCCCCGTCCACGAGACGCCTCTACGACCAGAAGTGGTCAGTCTTTGTTGATTGGTGTTCGGCACGCAACATAGACCCTGTGGAGAGTGACGTATCTTCCATACTGTCTTTCCTCCAAGAGCGCTTGGGAATGGGGCGCACCCCTTCCACGCTTAAGGTTTACGTAGCAGCCATTGCGGCGTTCCATGCTCCTATTGCTGGCCAATCAGTGGGACGAAACGGGCTTGTGATCCGTTTTTTGAGGGGTGCTAGGCGATTGAATCCTCCCCGCCCTCTCACTGTTCCCCCCTGGGACCTCTCGTTGGTCCTCAGGGCCTTAAAGGGAGCCCCATTTGAACCAATGGGTTCAGCCGACCTCAGGCCCCTAACGCTAAAACCGCTCTGCTACTAGCACTAGCATCGGTTAAGCGTGTCGGCGATTTGCAGGCTCTCTCTGTGAACCCTGCATGCCTCGAATTCGGGCCTGGTGACTCTAAGGTCGTTCTGAAACCTAGGCATGGCTACGTTCCTAAGGTGCTCTCAACTCCGTTTAGAGCTCAGGTCATTTCACTCTCTGCTCTTCCTCCCTCGGCGGACGAACTGGAGCTGGAGCTACTCTGCCCAGTCAGGGCATTGAGGACCTACATAGAGCGATCGCGGTCCTTTAGGCAGTCGGATCAGCTCTTTGTTTGTTTTGGCGGCCGCACCAAAGGGTCTCCGGTCTCGAAACAGCGCATCTCCCGTTGGATAGTGGATGCTATTAACCTGTGCTACTCCTCACTGGGTACTAACTGCCCCATAGGAGTCAGGGCCCACTCCACTAGAGGAATGGCTTCCTCGTGGGCTTGGTCCAACGGAGTTTCCATCCAAGACATCTGTGAGGCGGCCGGTTGGTTTTCGCCGTCCACCTTTGTCAGGTTCTATCATCTCGATGTCCCGACCTTACAAGCTCGGGTTCTCTCAGTGTGATTAGCGGCCTCAGACGAGTTCCGCTTCACTCCATCCCAGGAAGTATCTTCCTTAAGTGTAACCATGGGTTCGGTTAGGCTTTGCCTTCTTGCTTGTCTTCTTGGCCCCCTCTTGGTTGGCCAAATGCAAGCTATATCGTTCCCAGCCGTGGCACGGCGTGGTTGAATTCGTTCCCCATACGCAGTACGAGTGAAGTATCGAAAGGGAACGTACTCGGTTACTAACGTAACCTCGGTTCCCTGAGATACGGAATGAGTACTGCGTCACTTGCCGTGCCACGAGGCTGCGGCTCAGGGTCGTTGCTTCAGTCGATTGACACTGAAGTCCTATGGCGAAACGTCCGCTTATATAGCCCTTAACCCCGCCCATTTCGGCGGGAACATTCGCGCGCTTTGTCGCCATAGGCCGCGCAGCTATGCCGCGCCGCCATTGGTTCAACAACTTGTCTATGAGTGAACCAATGACGGTGCAGTTACACTGCGTTATTGAAAAAGGCTTCAGCAGCGGGGAAAAAGGGAGACCTTTCCCCATACGCAGTACTCGTTCCGTATCTCAGGGAACTGAGGTTACGTTAGTAACCGAGTACGTTCGCTGCGTTCACCTTCAGCCCTTGTGTGATGATAGTTGTTTTTTATTCCTACAAAAATGAAGTGATTAACACCCATGATAATATACTTTAGATTCAGAAAACGATCATGATTTATTTTAATTTACTTTTTACAATTGCAGACATATTATAATGTATTTTGACATTAGCTACATTATGCAGCCATGCACAGAAATGACACACATCATTGTCTGAAAGCACTATATGGCCCAGAGAGAGAATGTGGAGTTTTTTTGTTTTGTATTATTAAATATAGTTTTGTATTAAGTAATAATGAATCAGGAGGAGTGTCATGATACATAAATTAGAGTAAGCGTAGAGTAAAGGGATTTTTGATTTTCTTGATTTATACTACTAGATTTGTACTTGATTTATAGAAGTGGCAAATTGATAATTCATGTTGTTATTTTTAATAAATAGAAATAAATATAGAACAGATTAATCATATTGCCAATAGACAATTACATTAATACATGGTTTGTCTATATTCTTAATGAATATTAGCTGGTTAGTTAAAATACTTAAAATGACATCAATTTTCATGGGGTGTGTTACGTCTGCGATTGTATTTTGGTTGTTGTATTTTGGTTGGTCTCCTTTCTCTTTTCTCTACTGTCATAACTCTTAGGTTCGCAATTGGTTGACGGGTATGTCAATCATCATCACATCCTTCAATGAGTCGACACCTTTCTCCTAAACAACCAATCTGAACTCGCCTGTCTGGTATAAAGTTCCGGAAGTGACGAGAGGCGAGGCGCGCGTGACTTCTCTCGTTGTGACTTGCTGTCTGTTATTAACGATCCTGATTTATTAGTTTGTTTGTTTTTCCTTTTGTGTGCAATCTTGGAAAACTTATGGCGTTCACTTTGGTAATGAGTTGATTTCATTCCAAAGATTTTTCCCGGACTCGGAGAGGAGAGGTAGCTAGCATGTCACGTGACTTACACAATGCAACACGTTAGTTTGAGTTTGTTTATACACACCAGGTAGGAGCGGACGTTACCCTTTGTACTTATGTTTGCTAGTTAGTGTAGTTTAGTTGACGATTGGTATTATTTTGATGCTTTATTTTCTTTCTTAGATTAGTATGTTAAATGGGGTAAGTTAGCATACGTTTTGTTTTGTTTATTTCTTTGATTTTTAGCGCCGCTCTTTTCCCCTCCCTCCTGTGTTCCGTGTTTGGTTTATTATTTGTATATATATATATTTTCCTTTTGTAAATATTTGTTTCTGAGTTCACTGTATTGTGTATATACCATCGGGTGTTTTTCTCAATGAGATACTAAAGAAAGTTCTATTTCTAATCCGTCTCTGTCTGATTCATCTCACCACACAAGTTTTTCAGTAGCGTAACTGAACCCGTTTATTTATTTATTTATTTTTCTCATTATTTAATTTCAACAATTAACATGTTACACTTTTTATATACTTGTACTTGGTACAAATAGAGGGTCGTAACAGGGTGACTTTATGAATATCCAACCGTATTGTTGATTATAAAGGCTAAAGCTAAAAAAACTAAAATAATTTATATTTCATTGTAGATGGATATACGATATTTTTTCTTGTCGTGCGGGAGTAGGTCTGCAAATGAGCAACAGTCAGTCAAATAATATTTTTTTAATCATACCCTTATTGAGCCCCCCTAAAATCAAAATCCTAGAATCGCCCCTGGCACGGACTATGGCACGGACGAGCCGTGGAGCCGCCATCTTGGATCGGTCGCCAGCTCCACTCAGTGTAACTTGTTTGACAGGTGCAATGAGCTGTCAGCGCATTAATCATATCTCACTGAATACCTAACTGATTTTGACGCGGGTTTTTTTTTTTTTTTTTTTGCTGCAAAGGTCATTCATGAAGCTATGATACAGGACACATTGTTCAGTGTATTTTAATATTCATAGTAGGCTTAACAGTTATATAATATTCTGATATAAGATATAAAGTGACCAGATGTCCAAAATCAAAATATGTGATGTAGGATACAAGGTAATTTATAAATCAAACACTATAAATATGATAAAGAAGCAGACACAGATAGTTGCAGTAAAATAAGATATCTCAGTAATACTAGCAGAAGTGGGAGGGGTAACTCGATTTGCGCTTGCCACGTGTGTATACATTGCTTCCTGATATCACGTGCACAAACACAAATAACAGTTATTATGTCCGGTCGAACAATGTATGTATTAACTTCAAATTGGATTGTGTTGGTAATAGGCACTTAATGTTACCTAACGCTAAAAGTAAGTTTCGTGCATTGAGCGCATTCTAACAAGTGCTTTCGAACTTCTTTCTTATCTGAATACAGGCCCGGCTCCAGATATGAGATGAAAGGTGGGCCAAATGATATTCCAGGTGGGCCAGTCGGATTGGGGGTGGGGGGGTTGTTTAATGCTTTAATCTCACATGTCTATTGATATAGAAAAAGCAATTGTAAGGGTTGTTTGTTATTGTTGTGTTTGTGTTTTCTTCATTTTTGATATGTTTTGTACATATTTTGGAGCTATTTAGTAACTTATATATATATATATAGATAGATAGATAGATAGATAGATAGATAGATAGATAGATAGATAGATAGATAGATAGATAAAAATGGTTAACATGTTTATTTTTACATTGGCTGCGTCCGAAACCGCCTACTCAATGAGTAGGTACTTAATTTCAATAAGTACTTACTTAACGAGAGCCAAAAGAGTAGGTACTTAACAGCCAAATGTCCGAGACTAGTTGAGTATGCGGCTGCGTCCGAAAACTGGAAAATGCTGCCTTCCGAGGACACATTTCAAGGTAGTAAGGCATCAAGGCACGTCCGAATCCAATGTTAGCTTCACTTCCTCTCTCATGAGATACCTTCCTCAGATCGATTTTTGAAGGAAGCATAGATGTATCCTTAGCTGCTTTTGATATCCCACAATCCTGTGCTTTCCATTCTGTGACAGTTGAGCTAGAAAAAAAAGATGGCGTCCGAAGGTTGCGTTTGCTGCTCAGTTTGTGTATAAATGTACGATTTTGATCAACATATTTCAATTTTGATATCATTTCTATCGAGAAATTACTACTGTAATAATTAAATATTTGTTTAGTTCTCACCAAAGCTCGCGCTATATTGCTGTAGATCATTAAACTGTTACACTGCCTCAGAAGTCTGTCCGAAATCAATTTCGTGAGGTACCTTCATGCACAAACGCTGCCGTACAAGCCATTCTCTTATAAGATAGCGAGGCAGCAAGACGGCTACCTAGGTTTTCGGACGCAGCCTGCGAGTCTTTTACTGTCTATGTGTGCGAGATCCGAAAATAATCCGCCATGTTGACGTTATCATGTGACCTACGACGTTATCACAAGCGCAACATATGAGTGACAGGATTAATTCATCTGTTAATATCTAAACTGCTTATTTTGTGGTCTTGTTGCAGCTGCCAGTAATTTTGTAATTGTAGGCTACAACTAATATATTTTGGGTTAATTTAAAGTTCTTATATTTTTATAATGTGAGTTTATTTTTTGTTACAAATACCCAAATTCGTGTGAATGTTATTAATTTCTTTATTTTATATGCAAAAATGTCCATCCACAAGCATAAATCAAACTTTTTCCCCTTTTTCTTGTTGAATTAGCTCTAGTTTCATTCCTCAGGCTTACAAATAATAAATAAAATAAATACTTTTATGCATAATGATGTATTCAAAATATTTAACCTTGTCATCATGCTTTATGTGTGTATATAATTTCAAACGATGATGTATACAAACACAAAATTTTTTGTTCATTGTTAAAGATACAACTGGTATTTTTCCTGATCTTGTATGTTATTATAGGTCCTGCAATAAAATAAAGATGAGTGACAGGTGCACTAACACCTCACAGCACCAGTAACTCAGTAACTCCACAACTCTACCTAGTGCAGTTTTCCTCAATGTTAGCAATGTCTGAAGCCAAAGAAGACATCAGCAGCTGCTCGAAGATCTCACATTTGAAGAAGGTGATTTGTTGATTTTATACTCAAAAAATGTAAGTAAAATCTACTTGAAATTACGATTACCTCAGAATGAATTGCTTTGCTAGCACACAACAACATTAACCATAAACCAAAACTTAATTATATTACTTTTCATATTACTTCTTTAGTAAAACAAGCAAAATGTAATGTTTTGTTATATGACAGCTGTGCATGAACACACACTAGACAAATACAGCTGATGTGAAAACATCTCCATTTACAGTCAATGAAAGCATGAAGTAATAAAATATATACATTTACTGATAATAGCATAATTAATAAGTAAAGAATTAATAAAAGTAATAATGACAATTAAATAAATGCATGTACAAGTCAACAACACACGAAACAAAGCTTTATTCAAATGTATTGATCTAACATGTATTTACAGTCCTGCTGCCATCTCAACACAGCTGTGCAAGCTTTATTCTGATGAAGCAGCTGATCATCATGTCCCTCACTGCTGCTCTTCTCAATGGGGACATCGTTGATCCAGAGGATTAGGAAGACCATGATGATGATCCTCTAAACCCCACAAGCTTGAAGCAAAAGTGGGAGAAGATGTGCGGGACAATCTGGCTCTGTTGTGTCTGCTGCAAACATTCATGTGTTCTCCATCAGCATGACTGAATAAACAGATTAAAACTTTTTACACTTTAAGTTTCTTGCCATACTTCATTTCATATTTTTACAATTACATGATGATTTCTTTTGTAGCTTCATTACTTTTGTGGTGTGGTGGCCTAAACCACTGAGCTGGTCAGCAGAAGGTTGCTGGTTCGATCTCTGCAGCGTCTCCTCCAGTGTGTACTTGATCCAGACACTTTACTCCAGGTTGCTCCAACAGGATCATCCTTGTAATAAAACAGCACTGTTAGTCACTTTAGATAACAGCATCTGCCAAATGTAAATTAGATTTTTTTTAAATCCTTTTTTGTTAGTGTTTCGAGCACAAACGCTATTTGGGGGCATAAAGGGTTAGTTCACCCAAACAAATAAATTCAGTCATTATTCACTTGCCTTCACGCTGTTCAATCCCTGTGTTCATTTATTTTATTTTTTTTCTGAACACAAAAGTTGATTTTGCTCAAGTTTGTCCAGCTAGTTTCTACAATATCAGTCAATGGAGCCTGACGCTTCATGACATTATTTGATGATGCCTTTGAAGCTTCAGTGTATGAACTGAAACCAGCAGAACAAACTTGACCAAAATCACATCCTCACTGTTTGGTCTTTGTCTAGATGCTCTCGCTGGCTCTGGGCTCACTGAGGATGAAGAAATCACATCAACATCAGGTCAGATGAGGCAGTAAGGGCAGGAGGAGTGATGGAGAGTTTTATACATGACACTGAACCATTCCCAGGATCTGCTGTGTCTCTCCATCCTCAGTGCTCACACCTGTCTGAGGACATTTCACATCCTACAAAAATCCAACACAAATGTTCCTTGTTTTATTAAAAGTAATAACGAACAAATAAAATGGTTAACTTATGTCTGTCTAGTTAAGTGTGCATTTGTTTATTGACATTACTTGCATTCATGTAATGTAAACAGTGTTGACAACAGTGAATTCTACATAATAGCACACACACACATCACTCATGGAACATAATCTATCATGCATAAGTCATAATACTTTATATATTCTTAATATTTTCCTGTCAGATATTAAATAAACATTTAGTAAGCATCTTTAGGATGTATCCTCTTCGGAGAATTAAGTTATGTGTGTTTACTAGCTATCTATACAAAATAAAACATGTTTTTACAGTAAAATCACAACTATACCGTCTAGCATCTTTACACATTCAGCCGTTTAGGCCTACTCCACAGTAGTTCAACAAATGTGACTTTAACACAAGAACCGTGTATTTGGTTTTCAATACTCACATTTGACAGCATCCGCGTCGCTCTTCTCCCCCGCGTTTGATATCGTTTGATAACGTATCCTCTCCCGTGGCCTCCTGGGATAGAAAAGTATCCATCGAGGAACACTTCAGAATCTGGGCGGAAGCAGTAGGCCATCTGGGAACTTCTCGGCTACTTATTTATGATCACTTTGGTTTCTGGCATACTTATTCGCTCGTCTACTGCTTTTCCCCTATTATATAGGTATGTAGGCGGTTTCGGACGAACTTTAAGTAGGTGCACGGCCAAATCTCGCGAGAATTATTACGTCACCTAGGTAATTTTTTTAAATTCTTTTTGCTTCTGACATACTTATTCGCTCACCTACTCTTTTTGCTTCTGACATACTTATTCGCTCGCCTACTGCTTTTCCCCTACTAAATAGTAGAGAAGTATGCGGTTTCGGACGCAGCCACAGACAAGTAACCTGGAGTTGAGCGTTCTTCATTTGAGATTTTCTACTTAAATTAAAGTGTATATTGCACCGCTCGTTTACGGACTAAATGGGACCAGAAGGCTGGGAAGTGAAGGCTGATATCCACCCTTGTGAAAAAGAAGTGCACTTAATTGTATTGAAAGTGTACTTTTTGTGCACTTCAAATCTTAAAAGTATACTTTTTAAAAAGTGCACTTGCAGATAATATAATATAATTAAAATTAAATCCCACTTAATTGTACTTAAAAAGAATATACTTTAATGACAATATTTATTAACATGCTTAAGTGCACTTTTTAAAAATGCACTTTGTAATAATGTCAAATTAAGTTTTACTTACAGAAAGTACACTTTAATGACAATATTTATTAACATGCTTAAGTGCACTTTTTAAAAATGCACTTTGTAATAATGTCTAATTAATTTGTACTAAAAGAAGGTACACTTTAATGACTATATTTATTAACACGATTAAGTGCACTTTTTAAAAATGCACTTTGTAATAATGTCTAATTAAGTTTTACTTACAGAAAACACTTTAATGACAGTATTTATTAACATGCTTAAGTGCATGTTTTAAAAATGCACTTTGTATTAATGTCTAATTAAGTTGTACTTAAAGAAAGTACACTTTAATGACAATATTTACTAACACGCTTAAGTGCACATTTTAAAAATGCATCTTGTAACAACGTCTAATTAAGTTTTACTTAAAGAAAGTGCAATTTCATGACAATATTTCTAAACACACTTAAGTGCAATTTTTAAAAAAATGCACTTAATTTTTTACTTAATTATGAGTTTATAGTGTTTTAAATAAGTACACTTTGTTTTGATGTATTGACTAATATATATTTATTTTAATTTCAATTTAAGTGTGTTGTCCAAAATGACATTTGTTAATGTATTTTAAATGTGCTTAGTCTTTAATATATACTTTGTGCATTAATACACCTGAAATGTATTTTTCTTTTGAATTTCAATACACTTGCTTATACAGTATAATCCAGTACAACTTATAGTTGAAATTTTTATCACCGGCTCCTGCTCTAAACTCAATTAGTGTCAGTTTTCTACATAATATTTGACATAAAATATCATTTATGGAGTGCTGAATTTGTGATACTTAATGCAATAGTGCTGTACTTTACATATGTGTCTAATAATTTTAATATCATTATGTTGTTCTAAGTCGATTAAACATATTTAATTGCATTAATTGCAAGCAAAAGTTTAACAAATCTAAACAAAATTAATTTGAATTCATATTCAGTTAAAATACATTAATAATTTTAATCAGAAAACTGTAAAAAAATATTGACTTTTAGTTAGGTGAATGAGTCAAGTTCTCTAAACGTACAGTTGAACTACAACAATGAATTAGAAAAACTTGAATTTGAACAGAAATTAAATGCACGTATTATAGCCTATAAACTTTTTGTTTAATGCGCATGCGCCAAAATACTACGTCATGACGGCGCACTACTTCACCAGAGTTTGAAAAATGCACTTTCAGCCATCTTTCTGTGATCGCGATGCGCGAGGCAACTTTGCTAATCAAAGAAGAAGAAAACAAAGGAGCGCACGTTTGGATGACTACAGATGAGACTTGTACTGCAAATAAAGAAGCAATATCTTGATATATGCTCTCTTCATTTTTATTTTTTCACCGTGATAGCAGTTCTTATTGCCATTAAGAGTGTAACTTGTTTAGTTTAATCGCAATATGGAGGTGAAATAATCATGTTTACTATAATTTATTTATGATTGCATTATAATAATTTCTTATATATGAATGTGATCGCGTGTGTGGGCGTGTTCAAAGAATTTGGTTGCTGAAAATATTTTAATTGAACTCTGACTTTTTAAATAACTTTAAATGACTTAAAGGCAGGGTAGGCAAAAAAAAAATGTTCCAAATTTGTTTAAACTTTCTATATATATCCATGCATAATTAAAATGTAAGAACTCTGATAAAAAGAGTATAAAAATTTTGTGACTCTAGACCGTTTAATCTGTATTAAACACAGCTCATTTTTCCATCCGGGACGAAACATAGGATTGGCTTAGGCGACTGTCACTCTCTCGCAACCATGGTATGGCGCTCCCTTTGTGTCATTTCTTTCCTAACCAAGCTAAAAGACGTGTTAACGTGCGTGTGGAGAACGCCAAATGGGTCAAAATACGCCAGTAACCAAACGGTGCCCAGAAAACGCCGTTATTTGCGGCGTTTTAGACGAAAAGACGGCGCAAAATACGGCGTTATGTAGTACAAGCGCCGTAAATGACGGCGTTTTCACCGCAGAAACGCCGTTAATATCGGCGGTTTTGATCCGACCCAAAACGCCGTTCATTTCGCCGTTTGGCGTTCCATATTACGCCGTCAGTTACGGCGCTTCAGTCTGTCAAAGACGGCGTAAAAAGCGGCGTTTTCTATAATATTCAAACCAGCCCCTCCTTTTACTACACAGCCCAGCCCCATTAAAAGACGGTAAGACCTGTGTAGTAGAATGTCGATCCACCTCAAGAGTCCTGTCTTTTAACGCTATTGCAACTGATATTTGGACTTTCATCGTGTGATATTTGTATTTTTTCATTGGGCATGTGTGTATGTGCCTTTTCCTTAATCATATATGCCTAAGTAAAACTATTTTATAATCTTTTGTGTACGTTATTGTTTGTGAAAACCACAGAGCTATCGTTTGTTCACGAGTCAGTAGTCTACTCTTTATTTCGTGACAGGAGTTCGAGGTCTCTCTCTCTCTCTCCTTTTCGGTTTTTGTATTATTCTGTTTGGTCTTTTAAATATCTACAACTGTATGTTGCTGACAACTTAACCAACAGGAAATGCTTTATTCATAATGCTTTTTAACAGGCGACCTGGCACATGCTTTAATAGCCTACACGCAACAGCTAAATATAGGCTTCTTATTGTTGTGTGCAATGGCTTTGGGTCGGATTTATTGTTGATTAAAAAATATTTCCTACACAAGCGAGTTTATTTTCGCCCACTTGATGCAAACCTTGAGCATAATACCTATAGGTTTCTGACGAACAAAACGGTAATGTAGGCTACATATACATTTCCTTGCTTTGTTCTTAACATGATGAATTAATTTATCTCTTACATCGAGCAATGCTGCTGAATAAATAAATATAAACACATTATTGCGGTTACAGCAAATACACAAGGATTGTCTCCGTCCTGTTGCATATTTCCCGACATTATAGCTGTTCTTTGTGTGCTCGTAATTAAAATTTCTAGCAGCGCGGTGAGCATTTTTCAGTTCAATCATAGAATAATCAATTCTGTCAAACTTCCAATAGACAATTCCTAGACCTACAGACAGTTCTGTAATAACTACTGGCACTAGGCCTATATTTTTTTTTTTTACCAGTAGCATATATATTCTTCTTTTTTTATTGGCCTACGCACTTTAATAGATTCAATTAAAAAAATAAAGCCTTTCTTTCGGTTTGGAAAAATTATATCTTAATATTGATCAATGTTTCAACAACACACACACACACACACACGCATATTATATATATATATATATATATATATATATATATATATATATATATATATATATATATATATATATATATATATATATCAGAGGTTGCGTTAGACTGTAACTTTGACGGACAAGGTCGTAAAAAATCCGTCATAATCTATTATTACCCGTCATTTTAATTTTCATCTTTTAATTATAATAATTGCTTTTATTTTTGTTCGCATTTGAATTGGTAATTCGCACGTGAAATTTATCTGTACTGTACTATAGGCTACGTATTGGTAGCCATTAAAGAAAACGTGGTTTCATATTTATGTTTAAATAGTATACGTATATAGTATATATAATAAAATATGTTATGTTTTAAATTCATCTATTTGATTATGAAAAGTGAAGAGCATGAGTAAGATGCATCATGTCGGGAGACATGAGTGTGTCAGACATGATTTTGATCACTTCATGAAGTTTTATTTTGTAGAAAGCCTTTCTTTAAAGTGAATTTCGTTTTTTAAAAATTGTATCTTAATTTTAATCAATATAGTAGAAAATATAATCATGACATGGAAGCGCGGGCGCGATCACTGGGGCGCGAACTGCAGCGCGTCTTACATGAATGAACCGAAACTCAGCGTATAGGCTGCCTAAGAGACATGAGAAATATCTCTATAGAAAGCATGAAATATCTACTTTAACGAAAACGAAGTCATTCAAAATGAAAAGAAATAGGCTACTCTGTTTATGTAGAATAAACCGAATAAAATGTGCATTCTCTCTCTAAGCGCGTCCATGAGGAGATGAGGAGAGTCAATGTCAACTTCATCTTTGCCGCCGACACTGATTCAGAAAACATTACTTTATTAATAAACAACTAAAATGTCTCCTTGCTGTTTTGGTCACAGTCATAAGACCGATATTGATTCGTAAATCCCAGTCGATCTTTTGGCTATGCTGTTTTCAGTTGACGAATAAACATAGCTGCGCCTCCCACCCAATAAATCGTAATAGGCTTAAAGCTTTGTGTTGCTTTTGATATGGAACAAAGTCTCAGATTTTAAATTCTGTCCATTTCATTAAGAAATTCAAGCAATAAATACCGTTTTGGCGCTCTTTAATGTGGCGTCATATATCGTTGTAGCTTCTAAAGATTCTACACCTACCAATAAACCTGATGTTTATTGGTAGGTGTAGGGAAAGCTTTATTGTCCCATAAGGTGGCAATCATTATTTAATAAATATAATCATTTACACTCAATATGTTATTATTGCATAGCCTACTGTTTTATAATGTACAAAATACTGAGGTGCAAATAGTATCCAGCTAAAATTAAAATAAATTACTTAATGAATAATATAGGCCTATTACAGTCTTAGTAGCTAGCCGATGATGTTCCAGTGCAGAGCATGTGAGCGGAGCGGTAATATTTCCTCCATAGTGAGAGCGCCTCTCTGAAGATTCTCGCTCAGTCCGCTCGTTCAACTCAGAATAGCCCTTTGTGACGTGCTGGATCGAAAAAAAATAAAATAAATATATATATAGGTTATATATATATATATATATATATATATATATATATATATATATATATATATATATATATGTGTGTGTGTGTGTGTGTGTGTGTGTTGTTGAAACATTGATCAATATTAAGATATAATTTTTCCAAAACGAAAGAAAGGCTTTATTTTTTTAACTGAATCTATTAAAGTGCATTGGCCAATAAAAAAAGAAGAATATGCTACTGGTAAAAAAAGATATAGGCCTAGTGCCAGTAGTTATTACAGAACTGTCTGTAGGTCTAGGAATTGTCTATTGGAAGTTTGACAGAATTGATTATTCTATGATTGAACTGAAAAATGCTCACCGCGCTGCTAGAAATTGTAATTACAAGCACACAAAGAACAGCTGTAATGTCGGGAAATATGCAACAGGACGGAGACAATCCTTGTGTATTTGCTGTAACCGCAATAATGTGTTTATATTTATTTATTCAGCAGCATTGCTCGATGTAAGAGATAAATTAATTCATCAGGTTAAGAACAAAGCAAGGAAATGTATATGTAGCCTACATTACCGTTTTGTTCGTCAGAAACCTATAGGTATTATGCTCAAGGTTTGCATCAAGTGGGCGAAAATAAACTCGCTTGTGTAGGAAATATTTTTTAATCAACAATAAATCCGACCCAAAGCCATTGCACAGAACAATAAGAAGCCTATATTTAGCTGTTGCGTGTAGGCTATCGGTCTTTGTCAGACACGTGATTTTGTTGTGTGTGACGTCACCGCGGCGCCATATTTGTGGTATCCCTGCTGACTGTGAGAATGAAAGAGATTACACGAGTTGAGATAACAAGCAAATAACTCGCAAATATGAAGAAGCACAAGAACAAAGTTAAAATTTCATATCGCGATAAACTCACCAAAGATGCCAGGGACCGTTATTTGGAGAATTTTTCATCCATTCATAACATAGATCTGTACGAACTGACTGCAGTAAGTTGGAGTGCTACTGACCCCGCATTGCTACCTAAATCATCATACTTAAATATTGTTAACTGTCTTGTTTATGGCATAAACGCATAGTGAACAATTTAAAAACTATAAATCCCTCGAAGATCACAGATATTTCACTAATGGGTGCAGGATTTATTTATGTTCTGAAGGAAGGACTGCGATAACACAGTATAGTAACGATAATGATGTCGTGTTAACTATATAACAAGTGCATGATTAAGGATGGTTTAGTATTATCAGGAAGAATTTTGAACTAATACTACCCTTTTTTCATGCATTTTTTTTTCTTTATTGCATCAAGTACATAAACCAATGTATAACACAATAAACATTGTTCCAATAAACAAGGCATCATCAGAGATGTATGTAGAATTTAATAGTGTATTTTATTACAGTACATTCTGATATAGTATACCTTTTAGACCTACCTCTGTGTTGTCTGGGTCAATGACATTATGAGTCTTTTTTTTTTCTTTTTTTTGTCCAAAGGCCTTAATAATAATAAAAACAAAGATATGTCATGCAAGTTAAATATCTGATTTACAGATTGTGTATATTATTAATTATCCTGTTAATACTATAAGTGCATATAACATAAATCTACAAATCACCCTGAAAAATTTAATTATACATGCTTTATTGTTCATGCAAGACTGGATAAAGCATCAGCACATTTTTACACTACAATTCTACAAAAGATTCAAACATGCGCTGATTGGATGGTTTCTCTGTGAAAATCTCAAAACAGTCAGTAATCTCTGCTACTCTGTATTTAAACAAAGGAGACATATTTCTGTGCAAATCATCTCTGTATGCCCATACAGCTGAAAGCTTCAGGTTTGCATAGATATGACACAGTTTCATTGAATGTTCTGTATACCGTCTCAGGGGAAACATTAGAAGTGTTGTGCAGGCAGATCAAATCTGAGGTATATTAAGGTTCACAGAAGCATTTGAAATTTGTATTTGTTGCGTCTGGAATCAGAGGCACAAAAAAAAAAAAAAAAAAAAATTGTAACGCCATAAAGGTTCCCAGGTTTGGCAGACCCGTATAGTACATTAACATCATCTCCAAAACAAACATCAGACATCCTGTACATATCAAGTCGGTTTACTTCTGCACATGCAGATCACCATCTCCTCCAGCCTCCTGCATCTTCTCAGTGTGAAGATGATCACTTTCTCCAGCCTGATGGACCATAGTGTCAGCTGACTGACTTGGGTAAAGTTGGTTTTATATTCGCACATCCGTATTCAATAGCCTTGTTAATCACACTACATTGGACATTCAGTGGACATTCACAAGTAAATATGCCATTAAACAATACTTGCCTATTTTGATTGACTGTGAAAAATGTTATAAGTTGACAATCGTTGGTCGTCAATATCATGTCGCTGCTTAAAATTCGCAAACATTAATTTATTGCATATTTATTGGAAAGTCTGAATTTATCAGAAGTCTGAATGTGCAAATATAAAACCAACTTTACCCAAGTAGCTGACTGGATTGTTTTTCCTTAGTGTCTGTGTGTGCATCTCAATCAGCTCTGAGCTCTTGAATCAGTATATTGTGTATACAAATTTTGTGACTGAGACCGTCCTGATCAGTGCCCTAACTAATGAACTAGGGAGCTGATTGAGACACAGCCTGTGTTTAATGCTGATGTGGCCTTAATGTAGGGAGGGATGGTGTCCAGTTGGGGTCAGTCTCCATAATCTTTAAGCAGGCTGATCTGCAATGAAATGAAAAGGTCCACAGACCACCGCTGTAAAAAGTAGTCAGAAAATTAGAATCAGCATATGGATACAGAGCAAAAATGTCGTACCTTAAGTATAAAAATGCTGTAGCAAAATTAAGAAAAATAAAATGTAGACATATTCAAGTAAAGGGATTCAGTTTAAATTGACTTGTTTCATAGCACATACAATCCAAAACAATGCGTTGCTATAACGTTTTCTACTTTAGAAAACAGAAACCTCTAACTTACCTTTGTGAAATGTAGAAAGCAAACATACTTGAATGGAGATATCTTGACGAAAGTGATGTTTTGCGTCTCACCGCGGCAACCCGTGCGATCCGGCGCCTCTGTTATTGCCTCTAACGTTACATACTCTCCGTACAGCCTTTTTTCAAGTAGGAAACCGACTAAATCTAATCTCGTAGTAAAGTTTTTGACATTTTCTATCGTGGGACATATTATTGCAGCTTTTAACACAACAAAAGTGTGCCATTTTTACAATGAAAAGTAGCCAAAGAAGAAACAACTCTGCACTGATACAGAGACTGTTTGGATACCTCAGAAATGGCGACGACACCCATAATGCACTTCGGTTTTCACGAGTGTGACGTCACCTGACAAAGACCGATTAAAGCATGTGCCAGGTCGCCTGTTAAAAAGCATTATGAATAAAGCATTTCCTGTTGGTTAAGTTGTCAGCAGCAACATACAGTTGTAGATATTTAAAAGACCAAACAGAATAATACAAAAACCGAAAAGGAGAGAGAGAGAGAGAGACCTCGAACTCCTGTCACGAAATAAAGAGTAGACTACTGACTCGTGAACAAATGATAGCTCTGTGGTTTTCACAAACAATAACGTACACAAAAGATTATAAAATAGTTTTACTTAGGCATATATGATTAAGGAAAAGGCACATACACACATGCCCAATGAAAAAATACAAATATCACACGATGAAAGTCCAAATATCAGTTGCAATAGCGTTAAAAGACAGGACTCTTGTGGTGGATCGACATTCTACTACACAGGTCTTACCGTCTTTTAATGGGGCTGGGCTGTGTAGTAAAAGGAGGGGCTGGTTTAAATATTATAGAAAACGCCGCCTTTTACGCCGTCTTTGACAGACTGAAGCGCCGTAACTGACGGCGTATTATGGAACGCCAAACGGCGAAATGAACGGCGTTTTGGGTCGGATCAAAACCGCCGATATTAACGGCGTTTCTGCGGTGAAAACGCCGTCATTTACGGCGCTTGTACTACATAACGCCGTATTTTGCGCCGTCTTTTCATCTAAAACGCCGCAAATAACGGCGTTTTCTGGGCACCAGGCGTTTGGTTACTGGCGTATTTTGACCCATTTGGCTATGGCAAGCCAAAGTACTCACAAACGCCTGGTCGGACGTCTGATTGCACACGGACGCGTCAAAAGCGCGCGTTTTGGCAGCAAAACGCGCGTCCTCGACGTGTGATTTGCGTTAAGAACGCGCGTTTTTAACGCGCGCTTTGGTATCATGGAAAACGCGCGTCAAGAACGCGCGTTTTTGTGTACCTAAACGCGCGTTCTCAACGTGTGATTTGCTATTAAAACGCGCGTTCTTGACGTGCGCTTTGGAGTGACAAAAAACGCGCGTTTTTGACGTGCGTTTATCATAACGAAAATGGGCGTCGAATACGTGCGTTTTGAGTCAGACAAAACGCTCGTTATGAACGTGTAAACAGGTAAACCAAACAGACAGTGCAAACGTGTGTTTGAAGTGTCCATCAGGCGAAGAGAACGCGCTCTTTCCTTAGTGTTCTCAAAAGTGCACGTCGAAAGCGTGTGCTCACTCTTTAGGGCTTTAAGTCTGTTATAGGTTTAGGACAGCATTATCATTAAACTCAACCAAAACAACATGGAATTATCAAGGATAAATTTGGCAGATGATTATAATTGTTGAGTTATAATCCAGTATAATTAATATGAAATATGCATATAAAAATGTAAAACTATTATTTAAAATAGCCGTGGGGGATGACAGGATAAATATACCTTCGATCAAGGCCAAAACTTTGTAAGTTTGTAAGGAGCCAATAAAATACTACACCACATGTATGATCATCTTGGCTATATATTACGGTGGCGTATTGCCTCATACATAATATGTTTTCCACTCAATTATGTCGTTAAGACATCTTTACATCTTTTTCTCATAATAACGAGATGTTATGTCGTTAAAACGACATATTTTGTACGTGTACGAAAAATACCTTTATACCTTTATCTGATCTATAGAGCTCATAGCCTATATCAGTTCGATTTACATTTATTTTGTTTAGCGCTTTTCACAATACTCAGTCCTATAGTTTTAAGCAGCTTTATAGGAAATGCTTTAACATTACAATTTGGAGTACATAATCTGTTATCAAAGGTGACTGTACAAGTTATGGCCTAATTTCAGACATATATAGCCTACATACATAGGCTATATGTAGTTAGCTAACATTAATTTAAACAATGTAGCCTATTAAGGTAGAAACAATGAGCGATGTCCAGAAAAATGTGTAGACATAGCTTATATTAAACGCTGTAGCCTACTAAGAAAGCATAGGTACTACACAGAAAAATGTATTCGTGCAGAATTTGATATTTTAATAGCCTATCACTTAGTAGGCTACATTAAGAGACCTTAAGCTTTTTCTTTATAACGGTTTTCTATAAGAGAAAAACACTTAATTAAACGAACTGCGTTCATATCTTTGCTGTACATAGTATGGTTTAGTATGGTGTTTACTGAGTTTGGTCTTCTATGTCACACATTACACAAGCATTAAGCTTTAAACATGTATTTTAGGCTATTTCCACAACAAATCTATAATGGTATTCATAATGAGAATAGTTATAAAAAGTATAAAATAATCATAAACAAATTATAGCATTCATTACAAACAATATTTATTTTAAAGCCTAAAATATTATTTAAATCGAAACTGTTGGGCTCTCATTCGGCACAAATCCAATTGTTTTTTAGCACTTGGACGTTAAAATATATTTACGCCTATTATGTTGTTAAACAATGCTTTCATGTCCCAAAACCACACCCTTCAGATGCGCAAAAACATGTTTGGAACAGGGCCGATTATTTCAATATTAGGGGAATGAAATATGAATTATAATCATTCTAAATTACCTGGTATTATTCATGAATATTCAATAAGAATATCGACAAACTTTAGGCTATTTTGTATTTGTCTAGATTGGCAATATGTAGCTATTATTTTCTTTTTAATATTTTTTCCAATACATGTAATCTTTTAAACACTATTATTATTTTTTAAACTCTGCCTTTGTGCAAATTAACTTGGATGTATAACACAATTTAGTAGTTTAGGCTTTAAAATATTGTTTGTAGGTAACGAATGACAATATAATTTATGTTTATTTAATACTTATATTTTGTATAGAACAATTTAAAGGATTTGTTGTGAAAATAGCTTAAAATACATGTTTATCGTATTTTTTTGTAAAAATTTCGTTTTCACCGGCTATCCCGGCTTCAGGTTGGCATAGGGGCATTTAATCCCATAGGGGGGCACCACTACTTAGGTATTTTTAGTTCCCCTACAAATCTTTTCAATTTAATGGTATTCAGAAAAACAGAACAATAATGAAAAATATAATATATATTTTCCATATGCACTAGTATTTAGATGCTATAGCCTATAGCCTATTTATTATTTAAACTCTCTGATTGTACACAGATATTTAAAATGAGCAGTGGAACTTTTTCTGTATTTGGTTGACTGTATTTTGTTTTGACAATAAACAGGCTGTGAAGTCAAGTTATAGTAGGCTAGCTACTAAAACTGATAGTCTATGGCGCCGGCGCGTTCACTTGATGTTTTTTTTTTATAAAAGCGTAAACAACTTAAAATACTCAGACATTTATGGTCATAAGAGTAATACCATTCCAATCTGTGTAGGTATAACTATTATTGTAACTATTATTTGTACTCACACAATAAAACATTGCTTGAAAAATAAAGACAAGCAATGCCTTTTCGTGAACTTCTCAAAAATGAATGGAAACTCAGCATATTAGATGGTCTACTTGTCGAAACTTTGTACTTGTACTTTTTTTCTTTCATTTTCTTAATATGTTAATTATTTAGGTTTAATATATTTTGTGTATGCCTAGCTATATAGGAAGAAGCTATTTATTCCTTTTATAAGATTTTATGTCGTTTCTTCTCCGTTCACAGAAGCGCTGCATGCGATGCAATGAATCCTCCTGTTTTGTTGTTTCTTCTATATAGCCTAGGCTAAAACTGAACCCCTGGGATTTTTTCCTCATTCTAATTTCGTTTAATTCTAATTTAACATAATCTTGTCGGTTAATGAAAGGATCGCCTCAGGGGGGAGAAAGGAAATTATATTTAAATTTTTAACTAATATTTAGGCTATATTTTCTTAAATTTCAGGTTTATTTCGATTAGCATAAATGTTTTGAATAGTTTTTTTTTTTTTTTTTTAGTTAACTATAGGCAAGGATAATATCCTTGCCTAGACAAAACACCCACAGAACTGCAGTATAGCCACAGTCATTTTTCCAGCTGTTTGAGCCACGAATATTTACAAATATTCACGAATTATTTAATGCCGTCTGAGACACAATCTCTGACCGGGAGTCTCAGACTCATCGAGGCCAATAAACCTTTTAAGAATAATGACACAAATGTTGGAAAAGTAATGTAGATATTTTTGGAGGTAGGCTATTGTCTCCACTTTCATTTATCAGTTTTATTTTGATAAATAGGTCAATGACAATATAGCATTATTGTTGTATCCGTAGTGTCAGGCCTGTTTACCGGTATTTTAGCTATATTATTTTTGAATAGGCCTATAATAAAATGCGACTGAAACACCAATGATATTTTTTTCTCTTTTATTAGGCTAGAAACTGCATAGGCTATAATATTGTGTTCATTATTCTATGGGCATTGCCATCGATACAGGCATCGAAATGTATTTTACACTATATTTGCTTATGCTTTTCGAGTGCGGAAGTGTGATAAAGGCACTGATCTAGGATAAATTCTCTATTATAGATCAGATAAAGGTAGCCTATATGTTCACGTCATATATGCCTACAAAATATGTCGTTTTAACGACATAACATCTCGTTATTATGAGAAAAAGATGTCTTAACGACATAATTGAGTGGAAAAAATATTATGTATGAGGCAATACGCCACCGTAATATATAGCCAAGATGATCATACATGTGGTGTAGTATTTTATTGGCTCCTTACAAACTTACAAAGTTTTGGCCTTGATCGAAGGTATACTATTTATCCTGTCATCCCCCACGGCTATTTTAAATAATAGTTTTACATTTTTATATGCATATTTCATATTAATTATACTGGATTATAACTCAACAATTATAATCATCTGCCAAATTTATCCTTGATAATTCCATGTTGTTTTGGTTGAGTTTAATGATAATGCTGTCCTAAACCTATAACAGACTTAAAGCCCTAAAGAGTGAGCACACGCTTTCGACGTGCACTTTTGAGAACACTAAGGAAAGAGCGCGTTCTCTTCGCCTGATGGACACTTCAAACACACGTTTGCACTGTCTGATTGGTTTACCTGTTTACACGTTCATAACGAGCGTTTTGTCTGACTCAAAACGCACGTATTCGACGCCCATTTTCGTTATGATAAACGCACGTCAAAAACGCGCGTTTTTTGTCACTCCAAAGCGCACGTCAAGAACGCGCGTTTTAATAGCAAATCACACGTCGAGAACGCGCGTTTAGGTACACAAAAACGCGCGTTCTTGACGCGCGTTTTCCATGATACCAAAGCGCGCGTTAAGAACGCGCGTTCTTAACGCAAATCACACGTCGAGGACGCGCGTTTTGCTGCCAAAACGCGCGCTTTTGACGCGTCAGTGTGCAATCAGTCGTCCGACCAGGCGTTTGTGAGTACTTTGGCTTGCCATAGTTAAACGTCACGGTCACGTGTTGGAGCTGCGCTCAAAGTGCGCGGCGGCGATAGCGGCGACGTAGTTGAGAAAGTATATTTTTTACTTTGCGTCTGGATAACGTACGTGTGGATAAACGTCTGGATAACGTACGTGTGGATAAACGCCTGGATAACGTACGTGTGGACTAGCGTCTGGATAATGTATGTGTGGATAACATTGATAATAATATTTTAGCTTTATTCTTATTTTGTCCAAAGGAAAGCTTTAATTAAGGTGTAAATGTTCATAATTGTAGGAAGCATTACAAATCTGTCTCCCTGAATGAAGCTTGGCCATTCCTCCGGCCACCTCTGTTGCGCAAGCACCGCATTTGCTGACTTTTCTCCGTTTAAAGGACACACCGGCCATTCCAGCTGAACTAAAGCTTTCACCTCTTAATATGGAAATAATAATAATAATAATACTAATAATAATAGGCTAATAATAATAATAATAATAATAATAATAATAATAATAATAAAATAACAAGCCCCCCCCCAAAAAAATAAAAAAAATAAATAAAATATATACATATATATATATCTATATATATATATATATATATATATATATATATATAAGCATATAAGTGGCCATGGTAACACTGCAAGTGCGCGCTTGGCTTGAAGCAGCTAAACAAATAAAACAGCAGAGACGAACTCAACGGTCAAACAGGTTTTTGTTTTTTTTGTTTTTTAAGCGCATGTTTACTTAGAAAAATAATGTAAAAGTGCTGCAATGGCATAAAAAACATTAAGGTTAGCACAACGAAATAAACAAATATATTGCATGGTTATACACGCTCGTTTAAGATGTGTTGCATTAATTATTATTAGTAGGCCTAGACTTATTTATTTGTTCTCATGTGCTTGCATTCGATTTGTCTAATGCAATAAATTGAATTATTATATTTAAGCTTTAGTTATATTTTAGGTGATGTTGCTGGGTAAGTGAATTAAGAACAGTGCTCAGTCATAAAAAAATAAATAATGTAAAATAAATAATAATGTGTGTGCTTGAGGCGCCGACGCGATCACTTACATTTTCTTATAAAAGCGGGAAAAAAATAAAATACTCAGACATTTATGGTCACATTTATGTAACATTTCGAATCTGTGAAGGGTTAAATAGGCCTATTATTTCACAAGAAAAAAAAAATGCCTGTAAAATAAAGAAAGCAAAAAGAATTTCCTTTCTGTGGACTTCTCAAAAATGAACCGAAACTCAAATAACTTACTTGTCGCAGTTTGTTCCTTTCATTTTGTTAATATGTTTATTATTTAGGTGAAATAAATTTCGCGCAGAGGTTATTTATTCCTTTTATAGGATTTCTCCATTCAGAAGTGCTGCTGCCCGATGATGATGATGATGAATCCTCATGTTCTGTTGTTTATTCTGCTATTTGTTCATGTAGGCTAAAACTAATTAAACCCCTGGGATTTTATTAATGGGTCACAGACACGTATTCATTGTAATTTCGTTTAATTCTAATTTTATTTTACCTTGTCGGTTAATGAAAAGATAATGATCTCGTCGGTTGAAAGTCAGGGGAGGAAACGAAATGACAAAGGCAACATTTAGTTTTCGTTTAGTTTAAGTTTTTTTTAACTAATATTTTTTTTTTCTTATATTCAGGTTTATTTCGATTAGCATAAATGTTTAATAGCTAGTTTTATTTTTTCTTAGTTAACTATAATAACCCTGCCTGGGAAAAACATCCACAACTGCAGTACAGTCAATTTTCCAGCTGTTTAAGCCATGAATATTTACAAATTCACTAACTATTTATTGCCGTCTGGGACACAATCTCAGGCCGGGAGTCTCAGACTCATCGAAGCCAAATACAGTTATTGATGATCGGGAAGCTAAGCAATTTCTTAACGATCAGCATTTCATCTGAAAGAGGTTCGCCTGAAAATGTTGTCCAATAGAGGGAGCCACAGGATATGGAATATTTTAAGCTTATTTTCCTTATTTTTAAGCTTATCTGTTTCCATACTTATACTTTTGAACTATAACCATTACATTTCTTTAACCATGTTCTGACAATATAGTTTTACTGTACATTGACATATGAAAAATGCTTATCCCAAGAATAATTATTTTTATATGCTGTCTTAACTAATAGCCTATGACAGTTTGTTCTGCATGTGCATTTCTTTTTTCCGGTATATAGCTTACAATATTATAATGTCTATTAAAATACATGATTAAAGTGTTTGATAATAGGCCATAGCTTGCACTCTGAATTAATCTTTTAATTTCGAATTTGGTCTTTTAATTTAACTGTATTTAATGCATCATGCATTTTTTTTTTTGTTTGTTTGTTTGTTTTATAAAGGATTTCTATGGGGGACAAAACTCTGTAACAATATGTTTTACTTGGATAATGCTGTCATTATCTTAGCAGTAGTGTTTATGACAGGAGAAATGTGTTGATTAGTTGTCTCTGGTTGTCATTTTAGGACATTAAGCCCAGGCATTTTCAAGTTAAGCAATAGCACATCTTTTAATGTCAATTGATTGGCTAATAGTGTACGTTAGGTCATGTTTTCGTCAACATATTTAAACAAAATTAGGAATGGAGAAATATTCAGCGATTTTGAGGTGCGTTAAATGTGTTTTCTTTTTGCTCAAAACAAAGCAAAAACACTAATTTACAGAACTTCAGACAATTTACAAAATAACAACTGGCAAAACTTACTTCAGACGTCACAGCGCAGACGTCACGTAGCTTCTCACGTAGCTTCTCACACGGTTTCTCAGGCGAGAAGGGGGGCGACGAAAGTGTCACGCTTCTTATCACACGTCATTGGTCACGGCTTCTGCTCACGGCTATGGGGGGCGGTCCGTGCCAGTATGGCGTTCGGACGAGGTCAAAAATATGACGTTGCAACTTGCACTCGTCTCACTGAACGTCTCACTGACGTCTTAATTTTTTGCTATTAAATCCATTCATTTTAAGACGCAGACGAGGCGTAGACGTCACGCAGACGTCACGTAAATCACGTGTGGCAGTGAAGTGTCGAGTCAGACGTTCACGCGTGATTCACGTGTAGCAGTGAAGTTATTTATTTATTTTTTCGCTAACACGTATCAGAACACGGTCCTCACACGGCTCAGTGCAGTGTGTGAGCCAATGCAGTATTTATGGCGCTCCCTTTGTGTCATTTCTTTCCTAACCAAGCTAAAAGACGTGTTAACGTGCGTGTGGAGAACGTCTGCACGTCTGCCCGTCTGAACGCAATACTTAACGTGCCTTGGCTAATTTAAAAATAGCGCTCCTACTTTTATGCTTGTATGATGGATTAATAAATGACTAACTAACTAACTGTATTTTTATATGTAGGCTATTTCTGAAATGCATTTTCTGTAAAGCTGCTTTGAAACAATATGTATTGTGAAAAGCGCTACAGCCTACAACTAAATTTGAATTTAACTGAATTGAACGGACTTGTCTTACTTGAGACACTGTTCGAACAGTAATTTAAGCTATTATTAAATTAGATTAAGTAATTTTCAGCAGAGAAAATCACATTAATAGATAGGCTACATAGGCCTAGCTTTTAACATCCTCAAAGGATATTAAGAAAATACTATTTAGGTTTGGATACATTAAAAAAAAAACTAATCTCAACAGTAAAAAGCTTTGAATGTATTTTGAAATATCAATTATGCACGAGCTTGCATGGGAATAGGAAATAGGCTATATAGGCTCCAATAATAATTTAAAAAAAGCTAGTAGAGTGGATGCATTACTTAATTATATGTTATAAAAATCGTTCTATGAACTTCTAGTAACCTCATTTAAACCGAGTTGTAAATGCTGAAATGAAAGGAGGCTAAATAAATATTATACTAAATATCAATATAAAATTGCCAGTAGATGGCGCCAAGGCCCTGTTCTATAGAGAATACTGGTTGATGTTCAACCTATTCTTTCAAAAACACAAATATATATTTAACACCCACACAACTACTTCTTTCAGACAATTGCAATTGTTCTGCTGTGGCGCTGTTTGGAACTGTATTTTCATTGACTATTGTGTGAAATGCCAGTCATTAATATATTGTTTATTTACAGGCATTCTGGTTTTCTAAAAACTGTTCATTACAGAAACATTCAAACACATATGTATAAATTTGTGTTTTACTTGGTATTTTTCCTCAACTTGTCTCAGTTGGCAATTAATTTTCATTATATTTAAATATATATATATATATATATATATATATATATATATATATATATATATATATACACACATATTTCTGTTACTCAGAAGTGAAACATTATGTGAATTTAAAGTGGCTGCGATACAAATAGAAACTGGGTATAGCCTAAATGTATGTGCTGATGTTGGTTCCTATGACATGCTATTTTAACGTTTTAATTTTTCATTTCACTAATAAAGGAGAATGTAAAGCATTGAATCAACCAGGGGTGCGTTTCCCGAAGCGAACTATGGTCGCAAGTTCCGTCGTTACCATTAGAGTTCAATGGGACTTACGACCATAGTTCACCAACGATGCTTTCGGGAAACGCACCCCAGGTCTCTGAAATAGCTCAGAGGTGCATCTCATGAAGCTTCATTTGACAAGCATATATTGACAGAGCACAACTCAGTGTCACACATTTAGATAATAGAAGAACAACACAGAAACCAACAGTGTCAACAGCCGTGAAGAAGAGGAGTAATAATGTGTGGTGGAAGGGTACGGAGGCAAAAGAGTGGAAGAGTTAAGATTATAGCCGGGGAATCGATATTGGTCTTATGAATGTGACCAAAACAGCAAGGAGACATTTTAATTGTTTATTAATAAAGTAATGTTTTCTGAATCAGTGTCGACTGCAAAGATGAAGCTGACATTGACTCTCATCATTTCCTCATAGTGGATGCGCTTAGAGAGAGAATGCACATTTCATTCGGTTTATTCTACATAAACAGAGTAGCCTATTTCTTTTCGTTTTGAATTATTTCGTTTTCGTTAAAGTAGATATTTCATGCTTTCTATAGAGATATTTCTCATGTCTCTGAGGCAAGCAGCCGCTGAGTTTCGGTTTATTCATGTAAGACGCGTTCCAGTTCACGCGCCAGTGATCGCGCCCGCGCCTCCATGTCATGATTATATTGTCTACTATAGTTACTTCTTATTTATTACATCCAGGCAATTGGTTGATGAAACCAATTGCCTAGAGAGAGCTATATACTATTTTTGGCAGCTGTTACAGAAACATTTTTACAAAAAAAATCTGATTTAACTTTGAGATTTCAAGTATTAGATATAGCTTAGATATTTGCAGCACTACAATGACACTAATAATTCTTAATTTTTGATAGAAATGCAAAATCAATCGCGTTTGGTCCCATTTATGTATACACGTTTACCTCAGATTTCATTATATAGAATATAAACTGTGCTGTACACAGGGTTTCATAATTACCAGGGTCAGACAATGTAGTTTACTAGGGGGGAACGTGGGCATGCTCCCCCGAGAAAATTTAGATTTCCCTGGTGTACTTATGTGCATTTTTAGGACGTTTTACGGCCAACAAATTGGATAACAATAGCTTTAAAACCATGTCAACAAATACATGCATGCACAGTTTTGAGGCAGCTTTAATCGCATGTTTGGTAATTTCATGACTTAACAGAACACCGACGGCTATTGCTCGTAGTTTCTTTTGCGCTTTGTTTAAGCTATAATAAAGTAATCATGCAGCGCGCGCCGGCGCATTTGCGCATGCAGTTCTTGAGTGCGCGCCACGAGCACAGTATAACGGCTGATTGGACAGTCATGTTCATTTTTCTGAGTTTTACTAACAACATCTGACCGCAGTTTACTGTTGCTCAACTGAAGCTCACTCGTTGTCACCTGCACCTTTTCCGCGCTTGTTTGACTTGCGCCTGGCGCTGAGGCAAAGTCGGATAATGCGCGTCTAAAAAGTGTCCCGTTTGTTGTGGTCGTAAAGAGACAGTTCTATATAAACGCAGCATTTTATTTAAAAAAAAAAAAGATTTATATTTTTGGTATTTTATATGCTCTGTTGGTGGTTTGTGGAGTAGCATCACCCAGGGGGGATATTTTTTTATATAATTCAGAAAAAATAATTTAGCAGAGGCAGGGATACATAGACCAGAAGGGGGAAATCCCCCCCGTCCCCCCCTACAAATCTTACCCTGTATATATATATATATATATGTCATTGTGATATAAGGAATATAAATATAAATTGTAGCCATAGTTTAAATCTGAAAATACTGAACACTTATATTGACAGCATGACTAATCATTTTGAATCTTGTTTGAATCAACATCCTTTTTGATCATGGAGTATAGGCTATGACTGCATGGGCTACATTTCATAGAGTGCCCGGCTTTATAAAAACTTTAGTGTAGCTCTATTAAATGGAACGTTTATGTTAAACAATTTTAATTATAAGAATAGGAGTAACCGGCAATCAGAAGTATGCTAATTATTTTAGTTTAAAATCTAATAAGCTTTAAAGTGGTTTCTGAATGGTTAATTAATAATAAATGCAGTATCTATAAATGAACTTGAGGCATGCAGACCGGCTGCTGCAGGGCTTTAACAAATCTTAAACAAACAAATAATGATATGACCCTGAGTAAACTGCCAAAATAAGATTATGATAATGTCTATAACAGTAAATGTATGAGAAAATAAGGAAAATTAGGCGGGCAGACGTTCAGACGTGCAGACGTTCAGACGGGCAGACGTTAAGACGTGCAGACGTTCACACGTAATCCACACGTTAACTTCTAACGTGACGCCGCCGTCACGTCTGTAAAGATCAACAGCTACACGTTATTGACGTGTCTACGTGACGTGATGTTTGCGTGTACGTCTCCATATAAAACAAATGGAGACGTACACGCACGTATACACGTGTGTTATCCGTAGTGCTTGTCAGTCTCGTCACCGAATGGAACATTTGGAGCGCCATAGTATTTACCTGCACTTCATTCACTGCTCTCAATGGACGTGACATCTCAGTCTGAATTGTAACGTGATGTCTGCGTCTGACTTTTTTTTAAATTTTTTTTGTCAGTTTTTAGTGCAACTTTTCCCCGGCAAACTCAATATACATTAATTACGTGCATATTAAATATACATATATTAATATATAACAATTTAGACTTTTTTTTTTTTTTACTTTTTTAAATTGTAAAAGTATAAAGATAACATAAAAAGTATAAAGCCTAAAAGCGAAGTTTGTGTTGCTCTTAGGTATACTCATGTCGTTTAGTTTAATGAAATCCGTTTTGAAATTTTTTACATTTGGGGGTTATTGTTTTTTTTATCTTTTTACATTTTTAATATAGCCTACATGCTTGATGGCCAACCCATCGATCGCAATCAGCTGCTAGATCTGAGACTGTTGCTGTAAATAATAATAAAATACATGGAAAAATGCATTATGCCTGATTAATGTTCAGTTTTTCAAGCACCTCTCTTCTTATATTTTACATTTAAAATATAAATTAGGATTCTAATATTATTTTATCATGTTTTCCTTTCTTTTTTAAAAAGAAAATGTTAGCTTTTATTCAGCAATAATGTTAAATTGATAAGATTTCTATATTTTGAATAATAATCTGCCAGTATTCATCAATCAATCCTGTAAAAATATCACAGAAAAATATTAAGCAGCACGATTTTTTCCGACGTTGACATTGAAGGATCATGCGTCAAAGACGACTGGAGTATGATGCTGAGAACTCAGCTTTGCATCTCAGAAATAAATATAAAGTATATTAAAATAGAAAACCATTATTTTAAATTGTAACAATATTATAATAACACTATAAACCAGACCCCGCCTCTTCAATATATAAATAAATAAAACCTTATATAAATGATTCACCAATTTTATTTGTTTGTTTATTTATTTATTTGTCGTGTCCTCGATCCTTATCGTTGCATGAAATGAAAATAGAGCTAAACAACGACGCTGGCACTCGCTCACCAATAGATGGCGTCGTTGGCCCATGTTTAATTCATTTTATCCGACAACAGAAATAAATGATTGGGTGCTCATACAAGTATGTAAATAAATAAATAGTTTCAGTAGCCACAAGAAGAAAAGAAAACAGATAAGTTAACAAAGAAGTCATGAATAGAAGTAAAAACTACTGGAAAGAATTCTAGCAGCTGCATTATGGACTAACTTTAACTTGTTTATTGAAGATGCAGGACAACCAGATATCGTTGAGAAAAGATAAGTTTTTTTAAGCTTTATGATCAGTGGATTGTGTACCAAACAAGAAAAGATTAATTGAATAGGCTATATAAAGGTGTGCGATAGAGACAAAAATGATATCTCGATATTTTCTGGGATTTTTAGCCATAACCATAATCAGACTATATTTTAGCTGAGTCTGTCTTTTTCTCTCTCTTTCCCAAACACAGCTGATGTGCAGCCATTACAATATTTCAGTTTTGTTTTTAATGGCAAGGTGGTCAATTTCTTTTCGTTTCTTTAGTTAATTTAGAAATATTTTGGGAACATTCTATGTTTGTTAAAATCAAGTTTTTTTTTTAAGGAACAACCGAGCGGCCAGCCGCAGGAGCGCAATGAGCATATGTTTTATAAATTTAGCCTACTTAACAAATAAACACTACTTTCATAAAATAATATTTATGGATTAGAAAAAATAAAAAAGAAAAAAAAAAAACATGTCATGCATTTTACCATACTAATTAAAAAAAAATTACCCTAGATAAATGTGCACTACTGATTAAAATAAATAAATAAATAAATAAAAACAAAAAATAATAATAAAATGTGCTCGCTTTTGTCTTTTGAGGTGTAAATGTTTTATAGTATTCTAACAGATCGCCTGTCAATCACTTTGGCGAAACTATAAATCTAAATATTACAACTCCAAAATAAAAGATTGCAAATATTGTTTATTTTAGTAAAATTAGCCCATAATATAGCAGTGTTTAAACATTCGTTCTTTTGGTGTTGGTCTAGAGACTCCTAGTGGTGAATACATGCTAGAACAACTTTTTTATGATTTCTTCAAAACATCCGTGGATATACTTCGGTAAAGTTGGTTTTATATTCGCACATTCAGACTTCTGATAAATTCAGACTTTCCAATAAATGTGCAATAAATTAATGTTTGCAAATTTTAAGCAGCGACATGATATTGACAACCAACGATTGTCAACTTACAACATTTTTCACAGTCGATCAAAATAGGCAAGCATTGTTTTAATGGCATATTTACTTGTGAATGTCCACTGAATGTCCAATATAGTGTGATTAACAAGGCTATTGAATACGGATGTGCGAATGTGCGAATATAAAACCAACTTTACCGAAGTCGTGGATATGTGGAAGAAGCAATTGCATACAGAATTTTTTATATCATTTGTATAAATGTTTACTTTTTGGAATAAAAAGCTATACATAAGAAAGGTAAAAAGCACTTAATTGCTAATTAAACATAATTGAGGATAAGTGTAAACAATAATAGAGAATGAATAGGTATAATAAAGCTCTAATTAGTGTATGGAATGTGCTGGAAACCCTTGCAGCAAAGCAGACGTCACGTAGACGTCACGTCCAGGCAGTCGAACTGTAATGTGGCAGACGCAGACGTCACGTTCGGCAGACGCAGACGTCACGTTCGGCAGACGCAGACGTGACGTTCAGTGAGACGAGTGCATGTTGCAACGTCATATTAATGAGCTCGTCCGAACGCCATATGCCAGTTCTATATGCCGTTCGGACGAGCTCATTAATATGACGTTGCAACATGCACTCGTCTCACTGAACGTCACGTCTGCGTCTGCCGAACGTGACGTCTGCGTCTGCCGAACGTGACGTCTGCGTCTGCCGAACGTGACGTCTGCGTCTGCCACATTACAGTTCGACTGCCTGGACGTGACGTCTACGTGACGTCTGCTTTGCTGCAAGGGTTTCCAGCACATTCCATACACTAATTAGAGCTTTATTATACCTATTCATTCTCTATTATTGTTTACACTTATCCTCAATTATGTTTAATTAGCAATTAAGTGCTTTTTACCTTTCTTATGTATAGCTTTTTATTCCAAAAAGTAAACATTTATACAAATGATATAAAAAATTCTGTATGCAATTGCTTCTTCCACATATCCACGACTTCGGTAAAGTTGGTTTTATATTCGCACATTCGCACATCCGTATTCAATAGCCTTGTTAATCACACTATATTGGACATTCAGTGGACATTCACAAGTAAATATGCCATTAAAACAATGCTTGCCTATTTTGATCGACTGTGAAAAATGTTGTAAGTTGACAATCGTTGGTTGTCAATATCATGTCGCTGCTTAAAATTTGCAAACATTAATTTATTGCACATTTATTGGAAAGTCTGAATTTATCAGAAGTCTGAATGTGCGAATATAAAACCAACTTTACCGAAGTATATCCACGGATGTTTTGAAGAAATCATAAAAAAGTTGTTCTAGCATGTATTCACCACTAGGAGTCTCTAGACCAACACCAAAAGAACGAATGTTTAAACACTGCTATATTATGGGCTAATTTTACTAAAATAAACAATATTTGCAATCTTTTATTTTGGAGTTGTAATATTTAGATTTATAGTTTCGCCAAAGTGATTGACAGGCGATCTGTTAGAATACTATAAAATATTTACACCTCAAAAGACAAAAGCGAACACATTTTATTATTATTTTTTGTTTTTATTTATTTATTTATTTATTTTAATCAGTAGTGCACATTTATCTAGGGTAATTTTTTTTTTAATTAGTATGGTAAAATGCATGACATGTTTTTTTTTTTCTTTTTTCTCATCCATAAATATTATTTTATGCAAGTCGTGTTGATTTGTGAAGAAGGCTAAATTGATCAAACATATGCTCATTGCGCTTCCTGCGGCTGGCCGCTCGGTTGTTCCTTAAAAAAAAAAACTTGATTTTAACAAACATAGAATGTTCCCAAAATATTTCTAAATTAACTAAAGAAACGAAAAGAAATTGACCACTTTGCCATTAAAAACAAAACTGAAATATTGTAATGGCTGCACATCAGCTGTGTTTGGGAAAGAGAGAGAGAAAGACAGACTCAGCTAAAATATAGTCTGATTATGGTTATGGCTAAAAATCCCAGAAAATATCGAGATATCATTTTTGTCTCTATCGCACACCTTTATATAGCCTATTCAATTAATCTTTTCTTGTTTGGTACACAATCCACTGATCATAAAGCTTAAAAAAACTTATCTTTTCTCAACGATATCTGGTTGTCCTGCATCTTCAATAAACAAGTTAAAGTTAGTCCATAATGCAGCTGCTAGAATTCTTTCCAGTAGTTTTTACTTCTATTCATGACTTCTTTGTTAACTTATCTGTTTTCTTTTCTTCTTGTGGCTACTGAAACTATTTATTTATTTACATACTTGTATGAGCACCCAATCATTTATTTCTGTTGTCGGATAAAATGAATTAAACATGGGCCAATGACGCCATCTATTGGTGAGCGAGTGCCAGCGTCGTTGTTTAGCTCTATTTTCATTTCACGCAACGATAAGGATCGAGGACACGACAAATAAATAAATAAACAAACAAATAAAATTGGTGAATCATTTATATAAGGTTTTATTTATTTATATATTGAAGAGGCGGGGTCTGGTTTATAGTGTTATTATAATATTGTTACAATTTAAAATAATGGTTTTCTATTTTAATATACTTTATATTTATTTCTGAGATGCAAAGCTGAGTTCTCAGCATCATACTCCAGTCGTCTTTGACGCATGATCCTTCAATGTCAACGTCGGAAAAAATCGTGCTGCTTAATATTTTTCTGTGATATTTTTACAGGATTGATTGATGAATACTGGCAGATTATTATTCAAAATATAGAAATCTTATCAATTTAACATTATTGCTGAATAAAAGCTAACATTTTCTTTTTAAAAAAGAAAGGAAAACATGATAAAATAATATTAGAATCCTAATTTATATTTTAAATGTAAAATATAAGAAGAGAGGTGCTTGAAAAACTGAACATTAATCAGGCATAATGCATTTTTCCATGTAGGGGAGAGTGGGGACAGTTGCAACGTGTGGCAGTTGCAACATTGCTGATTTATCCAATTAGGAATGAGCTAGAGTCATGACATTCCTACTGCACATGCTCAGTATGCCCCTCCTTCTTTCTGGAAGTTAACAGCTACATGCTAAACCTCCTTATAGGAGAACTGAAATTCAAGGCAAAAAAAGTAACTTTTTTTACTACTAGATTTTTTGTCATACTGTCTAAACTGTTTAAGTATTGTTTTTTATAGTTTTATAGTTTGAATGTGCATTTTCTTAGCTCTTAACAGACTTGGGTACAATGTGTTCAAGCTAATGTGTTAGGCTAGCATCACTAGTTTTAAGATGGCTGCCAGGGGGTGGGACAGTTGCAACGCATTGTTGCAACTGTCCCCACATGGTGTTGCAATTGTTCCTCATGACAATAATAATGACAATTAGATAAAAATTGATATAAAAGGCAATTCAGTGGTTTGATAAAGAACATATTTCAATAATCAGGTATCTCCTCTTTGTATTTCAGCAAATTGCTTTTTTAAAAGTCAAACTCTGCAGTGTATCCTACATTTTCTGTTCTGTTTTTTTCAGTATGGACAACTTTTTTTTACAGGAAAAGGACAACAGAAAGGGGTGTCCCTCTACCTATTCTGTCCTTAGCTGCTGCTGTAGTAAGCAATGATGGCAGGACAGTGAGGTCACATAACGATAATTGATATGCTTAGCATTTGTTTGACTACGATATCAAACAGCAAATACTGTGTTGCTAATGTTACACAAAACATGTTCCCATTCACCATCTCAGAAAATCAATATCCTTAGAAATGCTTTGAACAACTTTTAAGATATTAAAGGCATACAGTTCATCATCAGAAAATGCGCATATATACTGCATATTGGAGAAATAGCACATATTGTAGCCAAGCTAGAGGTCTGTGCTTGGATATGTTGTGCATATTTTCTTAGTATTTCTTAGCATTTATTCATTTAGTCTCTTTGCTAAACCATGCATCGCTATTAATATGGCTCATGCATAATGTCTGTGTTTAGAGCAAACCCCTAACTCACTCTAAATGCCTCAAATTATGCATCTTGTTGAGGAATTTATGCTGTCTCATTGCAAATGATCAGATATATGATATTCAGATTTATGATTTTCAAATTGGCTTTGAAGGAGGGACTAGTAAGTAACAACAACAAAAAATACTTTGCAAATGCATAGCAACACACTGGCAAACACCCACATCATGTGCTGGTGAGTTGTGCACATGCAAACAGCTTGCTCTAGTTTTCTTCTTCCGTCAGAACTGCATGAGTTTATGTTATTAGGCAGAAAATCACATTTGAGTTGGGCCTACATAAATCAGTTTGTGGGATTTTGACAAAGGTGTTACATGGTTGTGTACTTGGTTGTTTTTTACTTTAAAAAGTTAACTCAATGAACTCTGGTCTCAAATAAACTAAAAAAAAGATTTGAAAAATGATGCAGAAGTATGAGTTTTATTACATCTAAATGACTGTTGCAACTGCCCCTCGGTACTGTTGCAACTGTCCCCATATATGGGGACAGTTGCAACATTTTTCAGGGTCCATTTAAGTACAAATTACTTTAATATTATCACATGTACACATGTTGCAACAGTATGGGCAGGTAGGTGACATATATGGGTTTAATATAAATATTTTTTGTCTTTCTAATACAAACAGTCGCTGAGAAACTGAAGGAATTGTAAAAAGTGTTGCAACCGCCCCCACTCTCCCCTATTTTATTATTATTTACAGCAACAGTCTCAGATCTAGCAGCTGATTGCGATCGATGGGTTGGCCATCAAGCATGTAGGCTATATTAAAAATGTAAAAAGATAAAAAAAACAATAACCCCCAAATGTAAAAAATTTCAAAACGGATTTCATTAAACTAAACGACATGAGTATACCTAAGAGCAACACAAACTTCGCTTTTAGGCTTTATACTTTTTATGTTATCTTTATACTTTTACAATTTAAAAAAGTAAAAAAAAAAAAAAAGTCTAAATTGTTATATATTAATATATGTATATTTAATATGCACGTAATTAATGTATATTGAGTTGAAAAGTTGCACTAAAAACTGACAAAAAAAATAAAAAAAAAGTCAGACGCAGACGTCACGTTACAATTCAGACTGAGATGTCACGTCCATTGAGAGCAGTGAATGAAGTGCAGGTAAATACTGCATTGGCTCACACACTGCACTGAGCCGTGTGAGGACCGTGTTCTGATACGTGTTAGCGAAAAAATAAATAAATAACTTCACTGCTACACGTGAATCACGCGTGAACGTCTGACTCGACACTTCACTGCCACACGTGATTTACGTGACGTCTGCGTGACGTCTACGCCTCGTCTGCGTCTTAAAATGAATGGATTTAATAGCAAAAAATTAAGACGTCAGTGAGACGTTCAGTGAGACGAGTGCAAGTTGCAACGTCATATTTTTGACCTCGTCCGAACGCCATAAGCGAAAAAATAAATAAATAACTTCACTGCTACACGTGAATCACGCGTGAACGTCTGACTCGACACTTCACTGCCACACGTGATTTACGTGACGTCTGCGTGACGTCTACGCCTCGTCTGCGTCTTAAAATGAATGGATTTAATAGCAAAAAATTAAGACGTCAGTGAGACGTTCAGTGAGACGAGTGCAAGTTGCAACGTCATATTTTTGACCTCGTCCGTATGGGGGCGGATTCGTGCCATTGATTACCAACCAAAGGAAACAGTCGTGTACTTTTTACGTGTGAGAAGGGGTACGTCGCAACACAGACGCGTGAGACCAACGCCGGAGAAAGGGTACGTCGCATCACAGACGCATGAGACCAACGCCGGAGAAGGGGCACGTCGCCACCACAATAAATTAATATCTTACCCTCATGTTTTTTCCTATGTGTTCGTATTTTCTTTATCAATCACTTTTTTTTTCTTTTACTTTTCTGTGTTCTGATGACACTGGATATATCCTAGATACAAATGGTGCATTGCATACAAAGTTGTATAGCCTACTGTTTAAAAACCTAATAATAATAATACAAAAAATAATTCACTTTCTCTTTGAGATTAATGACTGTACAAATTATACACCACCAAAGTCGCAATTTTATGTTATGTTCACGACTATTACCAACTTTAAATTCAAGCACGTAAAATTTATAATTATAATCTAGAAACATATTCTGGGATATGTCATTCTGAGCTTTTACTTTTGATAGTGGTAAGAATTTAAATTAAAAAGCTGACCATACAATGTGTGAATAAATTAGCTCACAATATCAGATTATATGCGATATTGTTTTCAGGAGATTAAGTCATTTTAATAGCCTATTATTTTCAAGAAATTAAATATAACAAAATATAGGAAATTACTATTCTGATCACAAATTTCTTAAAAGTAATGTAAATGTAAATTATGTTTTCAACAATAGCTGTAGGTTTATTGGCCTCGATGAGCATGAGACTCCCGGCCTGAGATTGTGTCCCAGACGGAATTATAATTCGTGAATCTTTGTAAATATTCGTGGCTTATACAGCGGGAAAATTTACTGTAATGCAGTTATGTGGTTTTGCCTAGGCAGGGTTATTATAGTTAATTAATACCAAAAACTATTAAAACATTTATGCTAATCGAAATAAACTTAAAATATAAGAAAATATAAATATTAGTTGAAAAACTTAAACTGAAAGAAAATGATTGTTGCCTTGTCAGTATCATTTCTGTGTTCCCCCCTGACTTTCAACTGACGCGATCATCTTTTCATTAACCGACATGATTAAATTAAATTAATTAAACAAAATTAGAATTTAAGTGTCTGTGAATCATCAAAAAAAAAAAAAAAAAAAAAAAATCTATGTGACCATAAATGTCTGATTATTTTAAGTTGTTTCCGCTTTTATAAGAAAATTCAAGTGAACGCGTCGGCGCCTCATGACGCAGACACAAAACATATCAGTTTTAGTAACTTGACATCGCAGTTGTTAATTGTCAAAATAACATACATACAACCAAACATATAAAAGGTTATGTGTGTAAAAGCGTTTAAATAGTTTAGGGTCCAAATCGACAATTGGGTTTGTGCCAAATTAGAGAGGTAGGTTATAACGCAGGTTTCTGTTTCAGTTTAGATTTAAATGAATTCGTTTTGGCTTAGGGCCTAACGTTTATTTTATATATATATATATATATATATATATATATATATATATATATATATATATATATATATATATATATATTCATAACTAAAATAGCTATGTAGTGGTTAATAAAATAATACAAGGACTGTAAATGGTTCTGCCACAAACTCAACTGTTGAACTGGGCTGTGTTTCCCAAAAGCATCGTAAGCCTAAGTTGATCGTAGCTCCATTGGTGGCAATGGAGCTACGATCAACTTAGGCTAACGATGCTTTTGGGAAACGCTACCCTGAGCAGTCCCAGAGGGGGTTAAAGGGATTGAGATGTGTATGTTGTCCCGTTTCTTTTACTGTCTGGTTGTCCCAAAGACGTATTTCTTTTTCTTTCTTCTCTGGAAAATAAAAATTAAAAGTAGACTTATGGAAGACTTTTCTATGTTCCTCAAAAATATGATTATAGTAACAGTTCTATTTAGAACTGCATCACTCTCATGAATAACCCCTTGAATAACCCCTTTATAACAACCCTTTATATGTATTTCTTTATTCCTGCTTTTTTGTTTTCCAAAGCTGTAATCGTCATAGCCACCTCATTAATGGTTTTCTGGAGCTCAACCATCAAACAACAGTTTTATAATTTAAAGATAATAATATACTAATCGTACTGAAAATAAACTATTATTAATAACTATTTAGCACCAAAACGGGTTCTGCTATTGCTACAAGCTGAAGAACCATAATTTGGTACCGTTTAAAACCATTTTTCTTTAGAGTGAAGGGAGGAATGCATTTTCTTCAAGTGATGGACTTGATTTTGTTATTTTCAAAGCAATAGCCTACTTGCTACTACTAATATTTATTGAAATCACCGCTTGTTAAATAAAACTTTACTAAATTAATAATAAATAATTATAATATATATATATATATATATATATATATATATATATATATATATATATATATATATATATATATATATATATATATGGAAAAATGCAGGTAAGTTAACACATCTCATCATGTATATGATTTAAAATTAATAATATTAAAATATATATTTTTCCACCATCAAATAGGCTATTACTGTTTCACATTTCACAAACTTACATGTAAATGAAATATACTGTCAATACACAAGTTACACAAATTATTTAGATAAATAAATGCATTTATTTCTATTCAAAGGGATAGAAAACAAATTAATAATATAAGTCTAAAATGATTCCTTATCTTATAGTTCCATCTAGTGGACAAGGTTAATGTCCAAGCCTTCAGGCTACAGATGAAATTGCTGATGATTTAAAGCAGTGGTTATAATACCAAAAATAAAATTATAATAGTTCAGGGTGACAACAGCAAATTCTAAACCAGGAGTTCTCAACTGAATAGGGTTGGAGCTAAACTCTGCAGTAAAATGGACCTTAAAGACCATAGCTGACAACCCCTGGTTTAGAATTTGCTGTTCTCCTGAGCATCAGAAATTCATACATCTATTATAACTGCTCCTCTTTTTGGTCAGAAGTTACCATGTTAGTATTCCTTCGTTGTAACAAATGTAAGAATAATAATAATAATAATATTATAATAATAATAAGAATCCTTTCTACCATCATCTTTTTACTTTTTATACTTTTTGTAACTTCTTATTTTCCCAAATAGACAAACTATATCCATGAAACCAAGAATGTTTTCTAGGAATAACTTGTTCTCCACCTCATGTTGAAGAAAATGTTAAATGACAAAGAAAATTCAGGCAAGATCACGAAAGAACAAAAAAAGATATAGAAAAATTGAGCATAAGCTTTAGGGCTATGGCATCCAAGTTAAAATAATGCCTTTAAATTTTCAAAACACGTTAGTGTTGAAGTGAACAAATTAAACATAACAGCCAATACACACAAAGACACACACACACTCATAATACATTAAATAAATTTAGAATTCTTATGCACTGTTGCCACTAGTTAGTTAACTAATTATTGTAAAAACAATAGTCTATAACAAATAGCCTACATCTACTAATGGAAATTTTTAAATGCGTTTAAAGGCGTCATATGATGCGACGTATGATGATCAGGCGTCATATGATGCGACGTACATATTTCAGACATACCAATCACACGTCATTTTTTATGTAAATTTCTCACGTACGCCGCCGTCACGTCGCCGCCTACGATTAGATCTACAGTGACGTCGCCGTGACGTCGCCGCGGGTCTATCGTCTGCCCTCCCTATCAATCCCATTCAAAATTTGACACGGTCTGACGGCGACGTAAGGGTAGACTGCGCCTTATCCTTCGCCTGCTCAGCCTTAGAACTGGCACGGACCGCCCCTCATACACGGCAAGGTACGCGACGATCGACACGACTGATTGCTTAGTTAGCATCGTAAATAGAGAAACGACACCTCATAAAAATGACGTGTGATTGGTACGTCTGAAATATGTACGTCGCATCATATGACGCCTGATCATCATACGTCGCATTATATGACGCCTGATCATCATACGTCGCATCATATGACGCCTGATCATCATACGTCGCATCATATGACGCCTTTAAACGCATTTAAAAATTTCCATTAGTAGATGTAGGCTATTTGTTATAGACTATTGTTTTTACAATAATTAGTTAACTAACTAGTGGCAACAGTGCATATGAATTCTAAATTTATTTAATGTATTATGAGTGTGTGTGTGTGTGTGTGTGTGTGTGTGTGTCTTTGTGTGTATTGGCTGTTACGTTAGTGTTGAAGTGAACAAATTAAGCATGTTTTGAAAATTTAAAGGCATTATTTTAACTTGGATGCCATAGCCCTAAAAGCTTATGCTCAATTTGTCTATATCTTTTTTTGTTCTTTCGTGATCTTGCCTGAATTTTCTTTGTCATTTAACATTTTCTTCAACATGAGGTGGAGAACAAGTTATTCCTAGAAAACATTCTTGGTTTCATGGATATAGTTTGTCTATTTGGGAAAATAAGAAGTTACAAAAAGTATAAACAGTAAAAAGATGATGGTAGAAAGGATTCTTCTTATATTATTATTACATTTGTTACAACGAAGGAATACTAACATGGTAACTTCTGACCAAAAAGAGGAGCAGTTATAATAGATGTATGAATTTCTGATGCTCAGGAGAACAGCAAATTCTAAACCAGGGGTTGTCAGCTCTTTAAGGTCCACTTTACTGCAGAGTTTAGCTCCAACCCTATTCAGCTGAGAACTCCTGGTTTAGAATTTGCTGTTCTCACCCTGAACTATTATAATTTTATTTTTGGTATTATAACCACTGCTCTAAATCATCAGCAATTTCATCTGCAACCTGAAGGCTTGGATATTAACCTTGTCCACTAGATGGAGCTATAAGATAAGGAATCATTTTAGACTTATATTATTAATTTGTTTTCTATCCCTTTGAATAGAAATAAATGCATTTATTTATGTAGATAATTTGTGTAACTTGTGTATTGACAGTATATTTCATTTACATGTAAGTTTGTGAAATGTGAAACAGTAATAGCCTATTTGATGGTGGAAAAATATATATTTTAATATGATTAATTTTAAATCATATAAATGATGAGATGTGTTAACTTACCTGCATTTTTCCATATTTTTGTATTTTTTCATTATTTATAATTATTTATTATTAATTTAGTAAAGTTTTATTTAACAGGCGGTGATTTCAATAAATATTAGTAGTAAGTAGGCTATTGCTTTAAAAATAACAAAATCAAGTCTATCACTTGGAGAAAATGCATTCCTCCCTTCACTCTAAAGAAAAATGGTTTTAAACGGTACCAAATTATGGTTCTTCAGCTTGTAGCAATAGCAGAAGCCGAAACTGTGTAGTTTGATGGTTGAGCTCCAGAAAACCATTAATGAGGTGGCTATGTCAGTTACAGCTTTGAAAAACAAAAAAGCAGGAATAAAGTAATGCTTATAAAGGGGTTATTCATGAGGGCGATGCGGTTCTAAATAGAACTGTTACTATTATCATATTTTTGAGTGAAAGTGTTCCATAAGTCTATTTTTAATTTTTATTTTCCAGAGAAGAAAGAAAAAGAAATACGTGTTTGGGACAACATAAACATCTATATCCCTTTAACCCATGTTCAGTTCAACAGTTGAGTTTGTGGCAGAACCATTTGCTTTCTTGCATTATTTTATTAACCACTACATAGCTATTTTAGTTATGAAAAAATATTATATAAACGTTAAGCCAAAACGAATTCATTTAAAGCTAAACTGAAACAGAAACCTGCGTTATAACCTACCTCTCTAATTTGGCACAAATCCAAACTATATTTATTATTTAAACGCTTTTACACAGACTACTTAAAATTAGCAGTATAACCTTTTATGTTTGGTTGAATGTATGTTATTTTGACAGTTAACAACTGCGATGTCAAGTTACTAAAACTGATATGTTTTGTGTCCGCGTGATGAGGCGCAGACGCGTTCACTTGAATTTTCTTATAAAAGCGGAAACATCTTAAAATAATCAGACATTTATGGTGTAATAACTTGAGAGAGACACACATGCAACACCATTCGAATCTGTGAAGGTTTTAATAGGCGTATTAGTTTACACTCAAAAATTAAAAAGAAAACTTTGCTTGTAAAATAAACAAAGAATTTCCTGCCGTCTCGGTTTCCTTTCTGTGAACTTCTCAAATGAACCGAAACTCATATAGTCTAGTCAATTGTCGCATTCTTCCCCCTTTCATTTTTTTTAATAGGCTATGTTAAGTTATGCGCATAGACATTGGCTATTTATTCCTTTTATATAGCCTAATTTAATCTTTTTTTCCGTTCACAGAAGCGCTGCAGATGCGTGATTAATGCATCCTCATGTTCTGTTGTTTATTTTGCTATTTGTTCAAGTAGGCTAAAACTAAACCCCTGGGACTTTTTATTCACAGACACTTATCAATTCTAATTTCGTTTAATTAATTTAATTTAATCTTGTCGGTTAATGAAAAGATGATCGCGTCAATTGAAAGTCAGGGGGAAATAAACAGAAACGATATTGACAAGGCAACAATAATTTTCGTTCAGTTTAAGTTTTTCAACTAATATTTATATTTTCTTATATTTCATGTTTATTTCGATTAGCATAAATGTTTTAATAGTTTTTGTTATTAATTAACTATAATGACCCTGCAAAACCGAACTACATAACAGTAAATTTTCCCGCTGTATAAGCCACGAATATTTACAAAGATTCACGAATTATTTAATTCCGTCTGGGACACAATCTCAGGCCGGGAGTCTCACGCTCATCGAGGCCAATAAACCTAAAGCTATTGCTGAAAACAAAATTGACATTACTTTTAAGAATAATGTTGGAAAAGTGATAATAATGTGCCTCTTTTGCCCACTTTCATTTATCAGTCCCCCTTTGCAATAGTAATAATTACAAAACATATATAGCCTAAATATGTAAAAATAAATTATAAATTTTGTAAAACTATAAATAAATAAATTATTTAGCAGATGATTAAAAAAACAATCATTACTGACAGCCCTAGTTAAAACATTTAAAAATTAACCTGCATTGTTATGAAATTTGTGATTAGAATATTTTCCTATATTTTGCTATAGGCCTATTTGATTTCTTGAAAATAATAGGCTATTAAAATGACTTAATCTTCTGAAAACAATATCGCATATAGTCAGATATTGTGAGCTGATCTATTCACACATTGTATAGTCAGCTGTAGGCTATTAATTAAAAATCTTACCACAAGGCTATCAAAAGTAAAAGCTCAGAATGACATCCCAGAATATTATGTTGCATAGATTATAATTATAAATTTTACGTGCTTGAATTTGAAGTTGGTAGGCTTAATAATCGTGAACATAACATAAAATTGCGAGTTTGGTGGTGTATAATTTGGTACAGTCATTAATCTCAAAGAGAAAGTTAATGATTATTTTTTAATTATTAGGTTTTTTAACAGTAGGCTACAGAGAACTGTGCATGCAATACACCATTTGTATATCCAGTGTCATCAGAACAGGAAAGTAAAAGAAAAAAGTTATTGATAAAGAAAATACGAAAACATAGGAAAAACATGAGGGTAAGATATTAATTTATTGTGGTGGCGACGTGCTCCTTCTCCGGCGTTGGTCTCACGCGTCTGTGTTGCGACGTGCTCCTTCTCACACGTAAAAAGTACACGACTGTTTCCTTTGGTTGGTAATCAATGGCACGAATCCGCCCCCATAAGGTACGCGACGATCGACACGACTGATTGCTTAGTTAGCATCGTAAATAGAGAAACGACACCTCATACGTCGCCGAATGACACAAAGGGAGCCCCATACATACTGCGTCTGCCACATTACAGTTCGACTGCCTGGACGTGACGTCTACGTGAACGTCGTATGTTCTTGTAAACATGTTTTTCAAAATGGATTTATGTATTCACACTTACCTTCGTCTGAGGTAAATCTCTCAGAAATGACCGAAGGCTGTCAGCTATAGCAGCCCCTCACACAGAACCTGTTTTGGCTGATATGTGTACTGTATTACATCTTTATTATATTTTTACTTATATCATTAAATAAAGTTGTTATTATAATAAAAAATGCATTATATTTAAATTGTTATTTTTAAATATTACTGCAAGCTGATAGGGCTCTCTGTATGTTTACAGCATTAAGTTAGGTGAGTTGTTTTTTTCTTCAGAAAAATTAATGCCTACCTTGTGTAGCCTACCTAATATTTATCCAAATGAGTCAATATTAAATCAAATAACAATAATAATTAAATAATAATAATTGAATAATTGAATTAAAATAATAAAAAAGTGTAGCTTACCAGAAATTGTAGCCTACCATGTAAACATTGTCACTAAACCTAATAAAATTCAGCTTAGTTACTAAAATGTTTTGACAACCACAATACACTTATTGTGATGCAATAATAAAAATATTTACATTTTTTACGACCTACCGACCATTTTTTTTGGCTGTCACGGCAAACCAAAATATTTTTAAGGATGGTCTTAGCCAAGACCAGTTGTAGCAATAAAATACATGTTCTTACAGGTATTCAAGATTATTTTATTAATCATCTGGCATGCGATGAGCATCTCGGTTATGTGTTTCATCCACTTTTGACGCACATCTTGGTCCTCCGCTCGACCAATCCGTATGGCCGTAAACATGGGCAGTCAATGTGCAACAAAGGTTCGTGGATTACACAAACGGTTTTATTCCAGGCCTGTAGTTTTGTGCTGTTGTTAAAACAACCAACCACACAACACGCTCTTCCCGGCATCACTGGACAGCATACGAACTAAAAAAACTATATAGCTAACATCTACTACAGCCTACGGGACCAACACTCTACTTCTGCTACAAGGCACGCAGTAATCCCTTGTGAAAAAGAAGTGCACTTAATTGTATTGAAAGTGTACTTTGTGTGTACTTAGTATACTTTTTAAAAAGTGCACTTGCAGATAATACAATATAATTTAAAGGCCACTTAAGTGTACTTAAATAGAATATACTTTAATAACAATATTTATTATCATGCTTAAGAGCACTTTTTAAAAATGCACTTTGTAATAATGTCAAATTAAGTTGTACTTAAAGAAAGTACACTTTTATGACAATATTTATTATCATGCTTAAGTGCACTTTTTAAAAATGCACTTTGTAATAATGTCAAATTAAGTTGTACTTAAAGAAAGTACACTTTAATGAAAATATTTATTAACACGCTTAAGTGCACTTTTTAAAAATGCCCTTTGTAATAATGTCAAATTAAGTTGTACTTAAAGAAAGTACACTTAAATGACAATATTTAATAACACGCTTGAGTGCACTTTTTAATAATACACTTTGTAATAATGTCTAATTAAGTTGTACTTAAATAAAGTACACTTTAATAACAATATTTATTATCATGCTTAAGTGCACTTTTTAAAAATGCACTTTGTAATAATGTCAAATTAAGTTTTACTTAAAGAAAGTACACTTTAATGACAATATTTATTAATATGCTTGAGTGCACTTTTTAAAAATGCCCTTTGTAATAATGTCAAATTAAGCTGTACTTAAAGAAAGTACACTTAAATGACAATATTTACTAACACGCTTAAGTGCACTTTTTAAAAATACACTTTGTAATAATGACTTATTAATTTTACTTAAAGAAAGTACACTTAAATGACAATATTTACTAACACACTTGAGTGCACTTTTTAAAAATGCACTTTGTAATAATGACTTATTAAGTTGTACTTAAAGAAAGTACACTTAAATGACAATATTTATCAACACTTTTTTAAAAATGCACTTTGTAATAATGACTTAAGTTGTACTTGAATAAAGTACACTTTCATGACAATATTTCTAAACATGCTTAAGAGCACTTTTTAAAAATGCACTTAATTTTTACCTAATTATGACTTTATAGTGTTTTAAATAAGTAAACTTATTCTAATGTATTGACTTATATATTAAAGCACATGAAAAATAATTTATTTTAATTTCAACTTAAGTGTGTTGTCCAAGATGACATTTGTTAATGTATTTTAAATGTGCTTAGTCTTTAATAAATACTGTGTGCATTAATACACTTGAAATTTATTTTTCTGAATTTCAAAACACTTGCTTATACAGTGTATAATCCTGTACAACTTATTGTTGAAATTTTTATCACCAGCTCCTGCTCTAAACTCTACTAGTGTCAGTTTTCTACATAATATTTGACATAAAATGTTTTTACGGATTGCTGTATTTGTGATACTTAATGCAACAGTGCTGTACTTTACATATCTGTATAATACTTATAATATCATTGTTGTTCTAAGTTGATTAAACCTATTTAATTGCAAGCAAAAGTTTAACAGATCTAAAAAATAATTTGAATTCATATTCAGTTAAAATACATTTAATTTTAATCAGACTAAACTATAAAATAATTGAATTTCAGTTAGGTGAATGAGTCAAGTTCTGTAAACTTACAGTCTAACTACAACAATGAATTAGAAAAACTTCCGACTTGAACAAATTTAATCATGCGCATGCGCCACAATACTACGTCATGACGGCGCATTACTTCGCCAGAGTTTGAAAAATGCACCTTCCCTTTCAAGGGAACTCGCGTTGCGTCGAGAAATTGACGCTGTGGGAACGCAACGCGTTATGTCGTCATGAAGCACGTGTGAAATCCGTCCAATGGAGTGACGAGACGTCACAGGCGGGTGACGTCATGACCAGGAAACTATAAAGCACGCTCAAACAAAGCAACGCCAGCTTCTGTGTCTTCAGTAGCGCTTTGTGTGACTTGTCTGTCTTATTTGGTGTTGTTTGTGACTATCTGCCCTCGCTACATCACGAGTGGGGACACACACAATCTTTGTGTTGCTTGTTTGGGAGCGGAGCATGCACGGTCAGCACTCGAGGGTGCTGGCTGTGAGCATTGTGAGATGCTTCCTTTACGGACGCTCCGCTCCCGCCTGGCGCTCTTTGATGAGGGCGCTCAGGCTCGCGTTCCCCAGGGTTCGGGTCCCGCTGCTGCCGAGGCACAGCGGCGTTCTCTATCCTGGGGCTCGCAAATGGATCTATCAGAGGGGTTTGAGACGGGCCCAGCCTTATCTCAGCCCTCACCTGATAGATCCAGTGCTTTTTCTCAGTGTCTGGAAGCACGCTCTGCGGTTCCTTCCACACTGGGTCAAGCACCGATGCTCAATATGTCCAGTTCCGAGGAGCTGGATGTGGAGAGCATCGATACTGTTGAGAGTGAGGACTCGCCATCCCACTCGCCTGCTTTTGAGGAGTTGGTGGAGGTTGTGTCTCGCGCTGTTGCCAGATTAAACATCGACTGGCCAGCAGAGAAGCAGGACGTTCGTCCTAAAAGCAAATTGGATGAACGTTTTCTGCCCTCTAGAGCGCAACCTCCGCGTCGGGGTCTCCCGTTTTTTCCAGATCTCCACACCGAGGTGGCGAGATCTTGGAAGAAACCAGCCTCATATCGGGTGCATAGTGCTCAGACCACGCACTATGCATCGATCGTGGGGCTTAAAGAGCACGGTTATGGGGCGATGCCAAAAGTGGAGGAGACGCTCGCGAGCTATCTCTCTCCACAGTCGGCGTCGTCCCTAAAGACCCCGACGTTGCCCACTAAGCCAGTAAGAGTCACCTCTGGTTTAGTGGGCAAAGCTTATTCGGCTTCTGGTCAGGCGGCAGCATGCCTTCACACTATGGGTGTGCTGCAGGCCTATCAGGCTGAGTTATTAAGTGATATTGATGAGGGCAGGGGAATCACTCCCGACGTAGTCGATGAGCTACGTCGGGCTTCAGACCTTTATCTCCGTGCCACCAAGGAGACGGCCAGATCCGTGGGTCGTGCTATGGCAGCACTGGTGGCTACGGAGAGGCACTTGTGGTTGAATTTGAGTTCTATTAAGGACAAAGATAAGAACTTCCTTATGGACGCCCCGCTTGCGCCCCCTGGCCTCTTCGGCGATGCTGTTAACACGGTCGTCGAGAGGTTTCAGGAAGCCAATAAGCAGGCGGCGGCGTTCCAGAAACTCCTCCCCCGTCGCTCTTTCACCCCTGGGGCTGTTCCACAACACCAGCAGCCCCAGTCATCAAAAGCCAGCTCCTCACAGCAACACCGTGCCAATCAAAAGCGGAGCGTTTCTACCCGTACGCCTCCTCAGAGATTCGGGGGGTCGGGAGGGCGCTCACAGCCGCAGCCTTCAAGGGGTAAGACGGATCTGAGGAACGTCATTATCGCCAAGAAGGCTGCAGCAAAGAAGTCCTGACGCTGTGAGTGTCAGGGCTCAAATGAGGGCAGCCCCCGCTGGAGAGAAGTGGCGCACACCTCAGTATACGGTGCCCAGTTCTCTTCAGTGCCCTCAGGGGGCCGTTCTGCCAACCCTGCCACCTCGTGTGCTTCAGGGCGCGGTGGTCCCCAGCGAGCAAACACCCAGGTGTCCGCCCGGAAACGTAGCGGCCCTGGGGCGCTCGCCCCCTCTAAGGAGGGTCTCCGAACAGTCAGCTCGGCTGCCCCCTGCTGGTGCGCCGCTTCAGGGCACCGTTTTGGCTGTTCAAATTACACCAGAGGCCAGTCTCGAGAGACTGGTTCCCTTAGTAGAATATCTGACAGCATGGAGGCTACTGCCAAATATTTCTCAATGGGTCCTGCGTACAGTCGAAAAGGGGTATACTATTCAGTTCGGGTCTCGCCCACCCAGGTTCGCGGGGGTCCTGCCCACTGTGGTGGGCCCCGAGCAGGCTCTGGTTATGGAACAGGAGGTAAAAACTCTGTTGGAGAAGGAAGCCATAGAGCATGTACTTCCTCTCGACAGAGAAAACGGTTTTTACAGCCGTTATTTTATCGTTCCGAAGAAGGATGGGGGGTTGCGTCCCATTTTGGATCTGCGTCTGCTGAACCAGTCAGTTATGAAGCTCAAATTCAAAATGTTAACGTTGAGACAAATCGTGTCACAAATCAGGTCCGAGGACTGGTTTGTCACGATCGATCTCAAGGACGCGTATTTCCACATCTCCATCCTTCCGCATCACAGGAAGTTCCTGAGGTTCGCTTTTGGGGGCAGAGTTTACCAGTATCGGGTTCTTCCGTTCGGCCTAGCGTTATCACCCCGCACTTTCACCAAATGCATGGATGCAGCCTTGGCGCCACTGCATTTACAGGGCATTCGCATTCTCAATTACATCGACGATTGGCTAATATTAGCTCAATCGCAACAACTTGCGGTTCGGCATCGAGATGTCGTTCTCGCCCACATGAGAAGGTTGGGGTTAAGGTTGAATGCCAAGAAGAGTGTTCTTTCTCCAGCTCAGAGAACCACTTTTCTGGGCGTGGTTTGGGACTCTGTTGTGATGCAGGCGCGTCTTTCACCTGCTCGCATAGATTCAATCCTTTCTACCGTAAACCGGATAAGGCTAGGCCAGTCACTCACTGTGAAACAATTTCAGAGACTGTTGGGTTTAATGGCAGCAGCGTCCAACGTGATTCCATTTGGCCTGCTGTACATGAGACCCCTGCAGTGGTGGCTCAGGACCAGGGGGTTTTCTCCAAGGGGAAATCCATTTCGCATGATCAAGGTCACGCGGCGATGCCTACGTGCCCTCGACATGTGGAAGAAACCTTGGTTTTTATCCCAAGGCCCGGTATTGGGAGCTCCTTGTCGTCGCAAGATGCTAACGACAGATGCCTCCCTCACGGGTTGGGGGGCGATCCTAGACGGACGCCCAACTCAGGGTCTGTGGAGCGAACATCATCTCTCCTGGCACATCAACTGCCTGGAGATGATGGCTGTGTTCTTGGCTCTCAGAGTCTTTCTCCCAGATCTCAGGGGCCACCATGTTCTTGTCCGGTCAGACAACACATCGGTGGTTGCCTATATAAATCACCAGGGAGGTTTGCGTTCGCGTCCGCTTTACAAACTGGCGCACCAAATCCTCCTGTGGTCCCAGGGGAAGTTGCTGTCGCTTCGTGCAGCATACATCCCCGGGGTTCAAAACATAGGAGCAGACGTCCTGTCAAGGCAGGGGCTGAGGCCCGGGGAATGGAGGCTCCACCCCGAGGTGGTGGAGCAAATATGGGGGATGTTTGGCCGGGCTCAGGTGGATCTGTTTGCGTCTCGAGAGACGTCTCACTGTCCACTCTGGTTCTCCCTCACCCATCCAGCTCCTCTCGGACTGGATGCTATGGTGCAGACATGGCCGAGGCTTCGTCTGTACGCTTTTCCTCCGATTGCTCTGCTCCCGGGAGTCTTACAGAGAATTCGCCGGGACCAAGTCCGGCTTGTCTTGATAGCCCCGCGGTGGCCGGGCAGAGTTTGGTTTTCGGACCTAGTATCTCTCCTAGACGGCTCTCCCTGGGAGATTCCAGTCAGGAGGGATCTTCTGTCTCAGGCGGAGGGCTCAATATTTCACTCTCGCCCGGAACTTTGGAACCTGTGGGCTTGGCCTCTGAGGGGACCCAGCTCATAGACTCTGGTCTCTCAGCCGAGGTTGTGGGTACCATCCTTCACTCTAGGGCTCCCTCCACGAGGAAGCTGTATGCTTTTAAGTGGAAGCTGTTTTCTACTTGGTGCAGTGTTCGTCAGTTGGATCCTTTAAACTGTTCGGTTGGGGCAGTGTTGGAATTTCTGCAGGAGAGGTTCATTGCAGGGTTATCTCCGTCCACCTTAAAAGTCTATGTGGCGGCTATTGCGGCTTACCACACACCTTTGGCTGGTGGCTCTCTGGGGAGAGACCCTCTTGTCACTCGCTTCCTTCGTGGCACACTGAGGCTGAGGCCTGCGGTACGCACGAGGGTACCGGCTTGGGATTTGGCTGTGGTGCTCCAGGGCCTTTCCTTAGCTCCCTTTGAACCCATTGAGGAGGTTCCTGTTAAGTTCTTGACCTTCAAGACTCTGTTCCTTCTTGCTATCTCCTCTCTTAAAAGAATAGGAGATTTGCAAGCTCTTTCGGTTGCCCCATCGTGCTTGGAATTTGCACCCGGTATGGTGAAGGCTTTCCTTCATCCCAGACCTGGGTATGTTCCTAAGGTCCCCACCAATGTGGTGAGGCCCATAGTACTGCAAGCCTTCTGTCCTCCTCCCTTCAGGGATTCAGACCAGGAACGCCTTAATCTGCTTTGCCCAGTTTGGGCGTTGGATGCTTATGTCCACAGAGCTGCCCTGTGGCGTAAGTCGGAACAGTTGTTCATTTGTTTCGGGTCCCCTAAAAAAGGGGCCCCGGTATCTAAGCAGAGGATGAGTAAGTGGATAGTTGAGGCTATCTCACTTGCTTACGAGTCGGCCGGACTGCCATCTCCTTTGGCAGTTCGAGCCCACTCCACTAGGAGTATGGCGGCCTCTAAAGCTCTGCTCTTCGGAGCATCTTTGCAAGATGTTTGTGATGCGGCAGGCTGGTCCTCACCGCATACATTCATGAGGTTCTATGACCTTGATCTGAGCTCCACTCCTGGGGCCAGGGTTCTGTCTGGTGTTGACGAGTCACACTAGACAGGCATTGGTCATTATGGCGGCGTGGGTATTAACGTTCCCACAGCGTCAATTTCTCGACGCAACGCGAGTTCCCTTGAAAGGGAACGTCTCGGTTACGACTGTAACCTTAGTTCCCTGAAGAGGGAACGAGACGTTGCGTCGTCCTGCCATACTTCCTGCATGCTTGTCAAGCGACTACTTCAGACACTTGAAGCTAGCGTTGCTTTGTTTGAGCGTGCTTTATAGTTTCCTGGTCGTGACGTCACCCGCCTGTGACGTCTCGTCACTCCATTGGACGGATTTCACACGTGCTTCATGACGACATAACGCGTTGCGTTCCCACAGCGTCAATTTCTCGACGCAACGTCTCGTTCCCTCTTCAGGGAACTAAGGTTACAGTCGTAACCGAGACGTTCAGCCATCTTTCTGTGATCGCGATGCGTGAGGCAACTTTGCTGATCAAAGAAGAATACAAAGGAGCGCACGTTTGGATGACTACAGATGAGACGTTATGTATTACAAATAAGTAAGTATCTTGATATTGATATATGATCTCTTCATTTTTATTTTTTCACCGGAACATAGCAGTTCTTATGAGTGTAACTTATTTAGTTTAATAGCAATATGGAGGTGAATTAATCATGTTTCCTGTCATTTATTTATGATTGCATTATAATAATTTCTTATACAATATGAACGTGGTCGAGTGTGTGGGCATGTTCAAAGAATTTGGCTGCTGAAAATATATTTTAATTGAACTCTGACTTTTTAAATAATTTTAAATTACTTTAAGTTAAATTTGCAGAACTAAATTCAAAGATCTGATCTTGTAACATTTAAAGACAATTATATACATTTAATCGCTATTATAACCACCAGTAATGCTTATAATCTATTTTTCTTTTTGCATTTGAAAAGTTAGTTGTTCAATTACTGTTTGTGTTTGTAATATGTAATATTTTTGTGCTTATCTGTTGTTTTATATATTCATTTTGTAGGATCAGTACAGATTTGTTATTGGAGATACAGTGCAAGCTGTGTGGAATCAAAGACCTGTATTGATGAGGTGAGGTTCCATGTTTTTCCATTAATTCAGCCACCCTGATCACACACTACAAGCTAAAACACTGCCATCAACTGTCCTTATAGCTTTTAAATGCTTTGAATCTTTTCTGTTTGCAAGTAATAAATTCTCACCTGTGCACTTACAAATCCCCATCTAATCATTATATATTTATATTTATATATAATGAAATTATTATATAATTATTTTCAAAGCAACCCCTCAATTTGCTTGGGCCTTGGGTTATTTATCTATATTTGTGTAATTAAAGTTATGTGTACTTATGGGTCAGTTGTACTGTATGTTGTAACATACCTTCAGATGTTCATTCATATTTATTTCACACTGTAACTGGTATTAAAGTGGAGGAAATTATCAGTACACAGTAAACATCTTGGCCACAGGCTTCAATCACTATCAGCAACTCTTTGCCTTTAGGGAATACCAAATGGGTTTTTATTATTTTCAGACCTACAAAGGTGGATATAAACTTTGGAGTTCTGTATATATATCTATATCTATTGATTTCATTCGATTGAACCAATTATAATAATGGAATGACTCTTACTTCTTTTTTGTTTGTTTTTTTCCTCCAGGTATTTGTTTTTTTTACTTTCTTGCCTCTTTGGAACATGTTCATTTACACATACTGTGTAGAGGTGGTGTGCAGCTTCATGGACATTTAAGGTTTTCTGCCGATGAAGAGCTTCTGGGACATTGACATAAACAGCACTTTTTCATACAACTTAAAAAAAGGTGGTGACAGACAATTTTGGTTTTCTTGTTTTTGTGCCTTTGGAATTCATTGTTTTTTTGTTTTTTCTTTTCAAAATTACATTCACTGTAATGCAGTAAGATTTTAGAAGAAACCTTTTTGTCCTGTTTAATGTTTGTGCTAGTAAGGGTTGCAGAGCTTATAAGTCACAAGGTTTACAAAAGGTAACAGTTTACAAAAGGTCTCGCTTGTTAACATCAATTAATATATTAGATAACATTATCTAACTATGTGCATTGACTTTTTTTTACAGTATTTATCAATATTTGTTAACATTAGGCAATAAAATTTTTTTTTCTCAAGTTAATAAAATGTATAGTTATTGTTCATGTTCATTAGTTTACAGTGCATTATCTATTAACATATGCAACTTTTGATTTTAATAATGCATACGTAATATTAACTAGGATTTATAAATGCTTAAAGTATTTTTCATTCATAGTTCATGTTAACTAAAGTAGTTAACTAATAGAAAATTATTGTACAGTGTTACCCAGAGTTTTGAATCTTTTCTTTACATTTTGTTTGTTATCTTATTTATCATCTTATACAGAATTATTTTATCTGAAAATGTAAAAATGCAGAAAGATTGTGATGGTAGGTTTAGGTACCTTTGTATGTGATGGAGAAAATTATAGCGCATATAAGCCTCACTGTCCTCCAGACTCTTTCTAAATGAGAGTTAAAGTGTTGTAATTGTTTGTGATTGTGTATAGTGTTTCTTGGGTTTTTCTTGTGCATCAACAAAAAGGTTGTGTATTTGTTTTAGAGATTGTTTTGTCAATAAATGTAGAGGGTTTCAATTTGCATTTGTGTTGATTGTAATATTTTGAAATATACTAAATTGTGACTTCATTATTATATGTACAAAAAATTTAATTACAAATCTATTAAATTATATAATAGTGTACATGTAAATTACATTAAAGTATATTTAAGTTCGCATTAATTGCTTGTCAGTGCATTCGGAAGTATACTTTTACCATATTTTGAAGTACATAAAAAATTGTATTAAAGTCCTACTTAAGTGCTTTAAAAAAAATCACTCAGAAGTTCAACTTATTGCATTTAATATTAACTTAATCTGTGGTATATTTGAAATTAATTACAAATAGAATGCATTTCAGCAGATTAAACATTACATTTAATTCACACTTAAGTGTATTGATATCTGATATTAAAATATATTTTAGTTCACATTATTTGCTTGTTAGTGCATTGGGCAGTGCACTTCAACTATATTTTAAAGGTACTAGAAGCAATTACGAAGGTTGTCATAAAGTTGTATTAAAGTACCACTTAAGTTGTTCAAAAAAATCACTCTTAAATTCAACTTATTGCATTTAATATGAACTTAATATGATACATTTGAAAATAATTACAAATAGAATGCACTTAAGCGATGAAAACATTACATTTAATTCACACTTAAGTGTGTTCTTTTTAAGTATATTATTTGTGCAATAAGTACACTTTATAAAAGTATACTAAAGTGCACTTTTTTTTCACAAGGGCAGCAGTGGTTCTCAAACTGACGTACGCGAAAATTGCTGTTCATTTTATTCTACTCCACCTTAAAATAACATGAATAACATGTATTTCTAGCAGGTAAAATGTTATACATGATATTCAATCAAATTACCTCGTCTTTCGTGGTCAAACCTACTGGCGGTTTTAATGTAATATTTAAAAGTATCACTTCGTTTTATCATTGTAGGCTATTTATTTATAATATATATATATATATATATATATATATATATATATATATATATATATATATATATATATATATATATATATATATATATATATATATATATATACACACACACACACATACAAGGCATTATTTATTTTACAATGGTATTTATAAAGGTAAAAATGCACTGGAAAAATCTATTTAAGGAGGCAAATATTGTCCGTCAGGACTCGAGATTCAATTGCAAGTGAACAAATCCTTTATTTAGGTCAAAAACTCTCAAAGAGAATGTACAACGTGATTGGTCGGGAAAGTCGTGGTACAGCTGGTCCTTGGCAGGGACTACAATGGGTAGATCTCCAAACGCAATCCAGCGATGAACACACAGACAGATAAACATCCACTCTGAACAGAGGCAGGAATTTCGAGACGAAATAAACATCCACTCCGAACCGAGCGACTGGAACCCAGGAGACGAAAGGCAGAAACTGCAAGGAACACAGCGTGAGCCAACAGAACAATCCGACAAGTTTGCACATGACGTCACAGCAGCAGCACGAATGAGTCTGGAGGGCAGGGAGTGATATAGGAACCCTATCAAAAACTCAAAATTCGCATGTTTTGCGTCGCTTATGGTTGCTCAAATCGATAAAATCGAGAACCCAGAAGGTGTTTATATCGTTTACATAACTTATACCGTTTTTTATAACTTTAGTTTTTTAATTTTAAAAGTTGTCGCATTTTATAGCGTTTTGCGTCTGCTGATACTTAATGTAAATGAATATGGATACGTGCTTACCTTTTTGCCTTGGTTAATATTCATTCACGCTATCGTTTGCAGGGAGAAGATATTTTATCCTATTTAATTAGAATTTGGTATTTTCACTTCAGTTTTGTAGTATTCTGTTCACAGTGATCTGGTTACCATGAGAACAGTGTCACGCGCTGCTGCTTCTGCTTTGCGTTATAGTGGACTTCAATGGCCTCCAAATGGTTGAAGGTCAAAATTACAGTTTCAGTGCAGCTTCAAAGAGCTTTAAACGATACCAGACGAGGAATAAAGGTCTTATCTAGCGAAACAATCGGTCATTTTCTAAAAAAAAAAAAAAAAAAAATACAACTGTATATGCTTTATAAACACAAATGATCATCTTGTACGTGCTTCCGCTTTCCTTACTCTTTAAAAAGCTTACGCTGTATGTCCTACACTTTCCCTATTCTACTTACGGAATGAACGCAGCGCCGATTCTGTTTTTTTCTGTAAGTTGAATAAGGAAGGCGTAGGATAAGATATAGTCTGTCTGGAACCACTGAAGTCCACTATAAGGAGAAAAATCCTGGAACGTTTTCATCAAAAACCTTAATTTCTTTTCGACTGAAGAAAGAAAGACATGAACATCTTGGATGACATGGGGGTGAGTAAATTATCAGGAAAATTTGATTTTAAAGTGAACTAATCCTTTAAAATTACCAGAATAAAAAAAAATCACTCATGTATGTATCATTTGTGATAAAAGTCTGTTCTCCTATACATTTTCACTGTTGTATCCAAGTAAAAAATCTGTAAATTTCTCCTTATGCTTTTCTCATGTACAATTTGAACTAAATATGAAGTGTCTTCAAAATATTAATATAATGCTTTTCGTGTAATGTTTTCTAAAAAGATAAGACAAGCCCAGTCCACAGAAAATAATCTCTAAATGTAGAGGTAATACTGTTCAGTATTATATAAATAAATGTGCTGCAACCGGGCTTGGCATACACTAACATGTGACAATACAAACTCAACTGCCCCTTTTTTCTTTATGAAGTCAGCTACTATTGCTTATTGTAATGGTATGGTGATGAAACACAACCCGCCACTATGCTGGTTCTATCTGAAATTTACCTCAGTTAAGGCCTCTTTGGCTTTGGCACATTCCTTCTGGCCATCGCCACAGTCAAAGGCAAGAATCTGCTGCACTGGTAGAGGACTGATTATTCCTTTTTCCGATTATTTTCTCCTGTTGAGAAAAAAAATATATATATATGTGCAGTAAACATCTCCAACCTCCAGACTGTAATGTAGATCAGTTAAAGGATAAACAGGTATATAAAGAATTTAAATCATTTAAATTTAGCAGAATCATTTAATATGCTGATTTGGTGCTCATGCAAAATTTCTAATTATTATCAATGTTGAAAATGGTTGTGCTGCTTAATATTTTTGTGGAAATGGTGATACTTTTTTCAGAATTCTTTGATGATTAGAAAATGTTAATTTATTTGCATTTATTGAATTAAGTTTATTACAAAATGTACTAAATAGAATTTTTTTTTGTTATAAATGTCGTCATTTAGGGTTGACTGTCACTTTTGATCGATTTAAAGTATCCTCGATGAAGTATTAATTTCTCTTTTTTAATCTTACCACAAATGTTTGAATATATATGTTTGATATAATTGTTTCCACAAAAATATAAAGCAACACAACTGTTTTGAATACTGATAATAATCATAAATGTTTCTTGAGCATCAAATCAGCATATTAGACTGATTTCTGAAGGATCATGTGACACTGAAGACTGGAATAATGATGCTGAAAATTCAGCTTTGATCACAGGAATAAATTATATTTTACTATAGAATGCAGGTTAATAATATTTCACAATATTACTGTTTTTACTGTATGTTTGATTAAATAAATGCAGCCTTGGTGAGAAGAGACTATATCATTAGTTAGCATTAGTTGACATGAACTAAGTATGAACCACTTCTACATCATTTATTATAATAAATTATGTCTTTTATAATTATAATCATTGTTAATGTTGATTTCAACATTTACAGATGGGTGGTTGACATATACGCCTGAAGAACATTTTTTTTTAAAAACGTCAAATATTAGGCATAAAAAATATTGAGTTGTGTTGTACTGACTCTTGAATTTCCAAAAATAGTTGTGGTTTTTTTAGATTTTGTATTGGAAATTGGATTTATTCACCAATTTGTTGCATTTGTGCCTAAAATTGTCATATGGTGTGACATAAAAGTTATTCTATATAAAATGAAAATGAGATATACTCTCCCTACGTAACTAACTTCACCATAAACCTTTATCATTACTATCTTCAGATTTAAATTTTTTGTGGTGCAGATCCAATATATTTTGTATTATTTTTTAAACCATCATGCAAAGTAAGACATACCTCTCCAGCCTTTCCAGATATTTTAGATTAATTCTGACAAACTCTGTTATAAATCTAACAAAATGCCTGTGACTCTTGCTGATACTATTTCTCTTTTGCTCCATTGACTTTTTTATGATTTATAACAAAAAAAAAGTAATTTTATTGTCACAATTCTGATTGTCACACCAAATGATATAGTGTCACACTATATGACGAACTGAAAAAAAGTGTATTTTATATGCATTCATCATTCAATTAATTCAATTAACATTAATAGGACTAAAAATCATGAAACTTACTATCATCATTTTAAAACTTTTAAGATCTTATTTATGAAATATGAGTAAATCAAACTCCATCTCATGTCAAGAAACTTCAACATGAACATTAGAGGACAGTGTGTGTGTTTTAACTGTTAAACAGTAAAAAATATCAATTTACAATTAGCCGAATGTTTTAGATTGAAAATTCATAGACTATTATAGTATTAGTAAAAACGGATACCCATGGGATAATAACAGATTCACATGGGATCTTTAAACATCAGTGGAAGCTGAAAAGGTATAAAGAGAAGAAACAAAGGAAAACTCAAGGCATTCAGTGTGCACTCCCTTCCTCCTTCAAAAGATGAGAAAATGATAGAGATGTGGAGAGACACATAAAAGATACAGAAAAGAAAAAATAATTGAATTGAGTCTTTCCCTGTATTTTTGTGTCCGCTCTTTACTTGACATTTCTGCCTGACACAAACAAAAAATTGCATCTTTTAATATGCAAAGTATAGCAAACATGGTGAAATGTTTAAATTAAGTATACATTTGAAAAGCAACACATTAAAGGGTTAGTTCACCCAAAAATGAAAATAATGTCATTAATTACTCACCCTCATGCCGTTCCACACCCGTAAGACCTTCATTCATCTTCAGAACACAAATTAAGATATTTTTGATGAAATCCAATGGCTCAGTGAGGCCTGCATTGCCAGCAAAGTCACCAAACCTCTCAAGATCCATAAAGGTACTCAAAACATATTTAAAACAGTTCATGTGACTACAGCGGTTCAACCTTAATGTTATGAAGCGACGAGAATACTTTTTATGTGACAAAAATAACAAAATAAAGACTTTTCAACAATATCTAATGATTCATAACACTGCTTCATAAAGCTTCAAATCTTGTTTCGAATTAGTGATTCAGGTTGCATATCAAACTGCTAAACTGTTGAAATCACATGACTTTGGCACTCCAAACCACTGATTCGATTAGTAAAGCTCCGAAGCAGTGTTTTGAAATGGGCCATCACTAGATATTGTTGTAAAAATGTCATTATTTTGTTTTTTTGTCACACAAAAAGTATTCTTGTCACTTCATAACATTAAGGTTGAACCGCTGTAGTCACATGTTTTAAATATGTTTTGAGTACCTTTCTGGATCTTGAGAGATTTGGTGACATTTCTGGCTATGTAGGCCTCACTGAGCCATCGGATTTCATCAAAAATATCTTAATTTGTGTTCCGAAGATGAATGAAAGTCTTACGGGTGTGGAACGACATGAGGGTGAGTAATTAATGACAGAATTTTCATTTTTGGGTGAAATAACCCTTTAATTGGATGGGTAATTTAATGTTCACCATTAATTTATTACAATTTGTTTTGATTATTTATTTATCATCAAAAAAAGGGGTATGTCATATTGTGTGACAAATGTATCATATGGTGTGACCTGGAAAAAACGGTCACACCATATGATACGGTGTCACACCATATGACGTTTTGCTCAGTTAAGATAATCTCTCGGTTAACTAAAAACAGCTAGCTTATACTTGGCATGTAAATTGCCACATGACAGCAATGATTTTTAAGAATAAATGAGTAAAATTTGTAAAAAGTGTTTAATTTTTATGCAAATAATGTCACACCATAAGACACAAAACTAATCAGATACAGAGCTTTTTAAGTAAAAATCAAAAAGTCAGAACTTGCCTCATGACCTTCCAAACCACTTTAGAGATGACAATGCAACGTCCTGGTTGAGTGTGGACCTCTTCTTCATAATGTTGTCCAAATTATTGCCCGTTCAAAATATAGATTTTAATGTCACACCATATGATGCCCATTTTACGGACAAAATGTATTTGGCCAGAACTTTCTTAAAAATCATGCACAGACATCAACACTTTCTTTGTTCATTAAAAATGCCTAATTCTGTTATTTAAACTGTAAATCTATCAATTGTTTATACTTTGCTGAGATATATTGTCATATTAGTAAAGTCACACATAGCCCGGACAGTCACACCATATGACAATTTTGATGTTTAGATCAAAATTTGAAGTATTGGTCTTCATACACCAACTAAAGCTATGGTACGCTGTAGTAATATCTTGTTAGAGGAACAACATAAGGATATATTTTTTTAAAAAATACCCATTTTCTTTAGTAAATGACATTATGGACAGGTAGAACTGTACGTCATGTCATCCACCCACATACATTAAATTCTAATGTTGTATTTGTTAACATTAGTTAATGCACTGTGAAGTAACATGAACAATGGACAATTGTATTTTATTAGCTAACGTTAACAAAGATTAACAAATAACTATGTAATGTTAATGGTTAGTTCATGTTATAAACTAAGAAATGAACCCTTGTTGTAAAGTACGGGTCTGCGGTAGGCCTTAGCTAACTTAAGTTAACATTAGCTTATCACTAGCATTAATTAATAAGAAATTAATTCTTTAATAGAACAGTTTGACTTTGGTGATTTTTTTGAAGTAGGATATCGACCGAGCACAGTCTGTGGCTGCCTCCTCTTCTAAACTCCAGAAAAAAATTTGCGCGCTCGTATCCGCGGATACGGGCCGAATCTGCGTTGTGACTGTTGTTCCCGCCCGCTGTATTTTATTAGCTAACGTTAACAAAGATTAACAAATAACTATGTAATGTTAATGGTTAGTTCATGTTATAAACTAAGAAATGAACCCTTGTTGTAAAGTACGGGTCTGCGGTAGGCCTTAGCTAACTTAAGTTAACACTAGCTTATCACTAGCATTACCTAATAAGAAATTAATTAATTAATAGAACAGTTTGACTCGGGTTTTGGACCGCAGTAAAGATAGTTTGATATTCAGATTTCTTTTGGCTATAATTACGCAGTGCGCTGTCATAGACATGCAAATAATACCAAATATCGTTCTCCATGATTTGTGAATTAAGGTGACGCTGTCCTTTGGGCCGAAATCAGGTTTTTTTTCGTAGCGACTCTTAATTTTATAATGGCTATAGCTCCAAATGTTGGACACTTAGAGGAATGAAACTGGTGTCATCTTCACCAGCTTGATCTGTGAATTTTTTCACAGCAAAGCTCTTGTCCGTAAACCCCTTGGTAAGACCGCCAGTAAGGAATGTGAAATAAAGGCGTTCTTCATGTTTAACGTCTATTACCAATGAACAGGCAGACTGCTGGAATAAAATAACATTGTTTTAGGTCGAGCTCGATTTGTGAAAACTTTCACAATAGCATTTTATCTCGTGGTCGTGTTTCTCTTTGCTCTGCCCCCCATTTTTTGTATAATATGATATATATATATATTATATAAATGACCTTGTACAGATAATGTACATCACTATTCTCATTTTTGAAACTTTCACAGTTCAGTACGGGTCAGCTGACCCATCCCAGGGTCACTAACATCGCTATTCTGATCTGTGAAAACTTTCACAGTTCAGTACGGGTCAGCTGACCCATCCCAGGGTCTCTAGCATCACTATTCTGATCTGTGAAAACTTTCACAGTTCAGTGCGGGTCAGCTGACCCTTCCCTGGGTCATGTACATCACTATTCTGACCTGTGAAAACTTTCACAGTTCAGTATGGGTCAGCTGACCCATCCCAGGGTCACTAGCATCACTTTTCTGATCTGTGAAAACTTTCACAGTTCAGTACGGGTCAGCTGACCCTTCCCTGGGTCACTAGCATTACTTTTCTGACCTGTGAAAACTTTCACAGTTCAGTACGGGTCAGCTGACCCATCCCAGGGTCACTAACATCGCTATTCTGATCTGTGAAAACTTTCACAGTTCAGTATGGGTCAGCTGACCCATCCCAGGGTCACTAACATCGCTATTCTGACCTGTGAAAACTTTCACAGTTCAGTACGGGTCAGCTGACCCATCCCAGGGTCACTAGCATCACTTTTCTGATCTGTGAAAACTTTCACAGTTCAGTACGGGTCAGCTGACCCTTCCCTGGGTCATGTACATCACTATTCTGACCTGTGAAAACTTTCACAGTTCAGTACGGGTCAGCTGACCCATCCCTGGGTCACTAGAATCACTTTTCTGATCTGTGAAAACTTTCACAGTTCAGTACGGGTCAGCTGACCCTTCCCAGGGTCACTAGCATCACTTTTCTGATCTGTGAAAACTTTCACAGTTCAGTACGGGTCAGCTGACCCATCCCAGGGTCACTAGCATCACTTTTCTGATCTGTGAAAACTTTCACAGTTCAGTACGGGTCAGCTGACCCATCCCAGGGTCACTAGCATCACTTTTCTGATCTGTGAAAACTTTCACAGTTCAGTACGGGTCAGCTGACCCTTCCCTGGGTCACTAGAATCACTTTTCTGATCTGTGAAAACTTTCACAGTTCAGTACGGGTCAGCTGACCCATCCCAGGGTCACTAGCATCACTTTTCTGATCTGTGAAAACTTTCACAGTTCAGTACGGGTCAGCTGACCCTTCCCTGGGTCATGTACATCACTATTCTGACCTGTGAAAACTTTCACAGTTCAGTACGGGTCAGCTGACCCATCCCTGGGTCACTAGAATCACTTTTCTGATCTGTGAAAACTTTCACAGTTCAGTACGGGTCAGCTGACCCATCCCAGGGTCACTAGCATCACTTTTTTGATCTGTGAAAACTTTCACAGTTCAGTACGGGTCAGCTGACCCATCCCAGGGTCACTAGCATCACTATTCTGACCTGTGAAAACTTTCACAGTTCAGTACGGGTCAGCTGACCCATCCCAGGGTCACTAGCATCACTTTTCTGATCTGTGAAAACTTTCACAGTTCAGTACGGGTCAGCTGACCCTTCCCTGGGTCACTAGCATTACTTTTCTGATCTGTGAAAACTTTCACAGTTCAGTGCGGGTCAGCTGACCCTTCCCTGGGTCATGTACATCACTATTCTGACCTGTGAAAACTTTCACAGTTCAGTACGGGTCAGCTGACCCTTCCCTGGGTCACTAGCATTACTTTTCTGATCTGTGAAAACTTTCACAGTTCGGTACGGGTCAGCTGACCCTTCCCTGGGTCACTAGCATCACTATTCTGATCTGTGAAAACTTTCACAGTTCAGTGCGGGTCAGCTGACCCTTCCCTGGGTCATGTACATCACTATTCTGACCTGTGAAAACTTTCACAGTTCAGTACGGGTCAGCTGACCCATCCCTGGGTCACTAGAATCACTTTTCTGATCTGTGAAAACTTTCACAGTTCAGTACGGGTCAGCTGACCCATCCCTGGGTCACTAGAATCACTTTTCTGATCTGTGAAAACTTTCACAGTTCAGTACGGGTCAGCTGACCCATCCCTGGGTCACTAGAATCACTTTTCTGATCTGTGAAAACTTTCACAGTTCAGTACGGGTCAGCTGACCCATCCCTGGGTCACTAGAATCACTTTTCTGATCTGTGAAAACTTTCACAGTTCAGTATGGGTCAGCTGACCCATCCCAGGGTCACTAGCATCACTATTCTGATCTGTGAAAACTTTCACAGTTCAGTGCGGGTCAGCTGACCCTTCCCTGGGTCACTAACATCACTTTTCTGATCTGTGAAAACTTTTACAGTTCAGTACGGGTCAGCTGACCCTTCCCTGGGTCACTAACATCGCTTTTCTGATCTGTGAAATCTTTCACAGTTGAGTTTGGGTCAGCTGACCCTTCCCTGGGTCACTAACATCACTTTTCTGATCTGTGAAAACTTTTACAGTTCAGTACGGGTCAGCTGACCCTTCCCTGGGTCACTAACATCGCTTTTCTGATCTGTGAAATCTTTCACAGTTGAGTTTGGGTCAGCTGACCCTTCCCTGGGTCACTAACATCACTTTTCTGATCTGTGAAATCTTTCACAGTTGAGTTTGGGTCAGCTGACCCTTCCCTGGGTCACTAACATCACTTGTCTGATCTGTGAAAACTTTTACAGTTCAGTACGGGTCAGCTGACCCTTCCCTGGGTCACTAACATCGCTTTTCTGATCTGTGAAATCTTTCACAGTTGAGTTTGGGTCAGCTGACCCTTCCCTGGGTCACTAACATCACTTGTCTGATCTGTGAAAACTTTTACAGTTCAGTACGGGTCAGCTGACCCTTCCCTGGGTCACTAACATCACTTTTCTGATCTGTGAAAACTTTTACAGTTCAGTACGGGTCAGCTGACCCTTCCCTGGGTCACTAACATCACAAGTATCACTGTCTTGATATATATTCTGTCTGGAAACTTAATCTGAAATACTCACCTGTTCACCGCTCTGGTTGTCTCAATAAACATTGTAAACTTACCTGTTTCTCCGACCTCCTGTGTATCGTAACAGTGTGTGTGTATGTGTGTGTATACGGCCACCTTAAATGTGCACAAGAAAAATATAAAATAATCATAGTAATAACAATAATAATAATTTAATCTACAGCTATATATATAATATATACACACACAAATGTATAAATCATATTATATGCATTTAAAGGCATTATAAGAAGCTTAAAATTCAATGTATTTACAACATTAAATTGTATTACAGATTAGAAAAATATTTACAAAACATAATGACATAAACTGGCAGAACTTTGACACTTCACAGCAAGGATAGTGACTCTTTATGGCCATGATAAATCAGAAAAATGTGCAAAGATCAAAATGAAGAAGAAGAAGAAGATTAATTGCCAGTGGGTTGCAATAATTGTGCTCAACATTTTGTCCCATGCGCAAATGCACTGATGTACACTGATGCACACACAAATCATAAGTTATGACTGAAAATATTTGCATAAATTAATTTGCTCATATTAGCTATTTAAAAATAAAAAAATAAATATTAACATCTATATAAAAAAATCTTCAATAATAATATCATTGTTATTTTATTTTTAAATATAATGACATTAAAACGACGCTGGCAGTATTTCAGCACTTCAAAGAAGGACAGCGACTCCTAATCAAAGCACAAAATGCCAAAATGTCACAGTGCTTAAAGTTTACTAAAGTGCTAAATTATTTTTGCACATAAAAAAAAATTATAATGCTTCCCCTCTTTTTTTAATTACATTTCTTTTCTTGCGGTAATTCAGAGGACATAGTGATCCATCACACATGGAATAGAGTGATTGCATGGATATTACATTGGCATATTGCTTTAGCTTTTCTGGCTTTATTTATATTTTTACCACAAGCTATCAAAACTATACTTGCTGAATACCGAATTTCGCTAAATCCTTGCACGTTTGATTCAGAAATGTCACGCTAGATTAATCACTGAAATAGGCCAGCATGGTAAAAGCACGCAAAAAAATAGGTCTAAGGCATGGTGCTCCTGACCTTTGGCGTGAATGTGGAGGGGTTGAAAGTCTAGTTGAAAAGTTTTTACATTCTGAGGTTAGTCTAGAGAAAAGGATACCATGGAATTCCATCATATGGAGTGAGGTAGCCCAGAATGTTTTTGGAAGTGACACACTTAAATACCGAAAGTGGCTCTCAGTGGTATGGCACAGTAACCGGAAAAATGTGCGGTCAAGTGTTTTTACACATTTCCGAAAAAAAAAGTAAGCACCACCTGGAAAAGAATGAGGAAGACATTACAGAAGCAGAATCAGATCATGATTCCCTGTTCAATGACATGGCTGAGGAAATCAATGAACCTGACTGCTGCTTTGAAGAAATTCTTCCACATGAAGACTTTGAAGAGCATGAAGGTGACACCAGTGTACCAGACAATACAGGACAAAACAAACAAAGCCAGTGGAGACCAACAACAACAGGTAAAAAGAGATTCAAAATTCACATAACCAGTAAAGACTGGAGAAAAATAGCGCCTAAAAAAGGACAACAAAAACTCAAAACACCTTGGACTCACATAATTTACAAACAGTTCAAGAAAATAAAACCATCATGTCCAATTGCATTTAAATATCAGAGAGTTAGATGTCTTCACAGTCGGAAACATGGACCTTATATAAAATTAAAGGCAGAGTGTACATTCTCTGATTGCAAGGCCAAATATGTATTTACATGTAATGAGCCACCACAACACAACAAAAAAGTTACCATCTGTGTCACCCAATTTGGGCATGTCAGACATGCAAAAGAAGAACTAAAATTTCGTAGGGCAAGTTACACGCGCAGAGGCAAAATAGCTAAGGCACTAAAAAATGGAATTTCAAATTTCTACTACAGAAAACTGAGTTCCATTCCAACGGCAGAGCTCATTGCTGGGAACATTTCAAAATGCCTCACAAAAAATGTTCTAAAAACCATATCCTCTGAATTTAAAAGGAGTCTCCGGTTCCATGACAATGTTGTCATGGAACTGATGATAGCTCAGAAAATACTCAGAGAGTGTGACACAGGATTTTTCAACTTTCCTGGGTACATGCAGCATTTGCAAGTTGATCCTTTTTCAGTGCAGATGTACACAGAACAGGGAATGGAAATCCTTGTGACACACCTGCAGGACAACCACAACACATCCCTCTATCTGGATGCAACTGGAGGAATAGTGAGCAAAATACCAAATCAAGTTAAGAGAGTGCTTTATTATGCTCTGGTTCTCCCAGGAGATGGTACAAACAAACCACCACTTCCAGTTACAGAGCTGCTGACAAATGAACACAATGTGCCAAATATTTCAAGCTGGCTGCTGAAATTTGTGCACAGTGTCAGCAAATTGACCTCTGTTCGAGTACGTCGCATCGAGACAGATTTTAGTTGGGCACTGATCCAAAGTGTTCTCATATCATTCAACAAAGAAAATGTTGATACGTTCTTAGAAAGGGCACACAAAATATGTCATTTCCAACTTCAACGGAAGGATGTAATGAGGTTCACAGTTGTGCATATCTGTGCTGCACACATGGTGAAAACCTTTTCAAATGCAGCCAGAAAACAAACAAAAGACAAAGGATTGCACAACTTTGCTGTGTTCTGTTTTGCACTTTTGCAAAATAGCATAACTCTTCAGCAGGCTAAGGCAATCTTTTTGCAGATGTGCTTGGTCTTTTTGGCTGAAAAAAATACACCAACTGTGGAAACTGCTGTTGTCAAATTCAACAATTACATAAAGCAAATGGCTTTAGATGTTGAGGATGACATTTTCCTTAAGGCAAGCATCCCTGCAGAAGATGATATTCAAATGTCCAAAAATACAATCATTGGACGCTCCAAGTTTACCTCTGAGTTTCTCGAAGTCAGGGAGGAGTCCATGGAACTATTGAAGAAAGAAGAGATGTCTAGCAGCTTGGAAGACAACATGTACAGATGTGAAGGGATTATCAATCTCCTGACAGGGCACTACTTGGGTCTTTTCCCACTATGGAAAAGTATGCCACAGAGTCCAAAAAAACACCTGAACCAACAGTACAAGACACGAGAACCAGGGATACAAATAGCCATGTCAAATGTTGGTTCGGCATCGTGAAAAATTCCATTTTACAAAGAAGAAGAAAAATGAGGCCAGCAGATTTTATTTGCACACTTCATTCATCTTTACGAGGGCGCTACCGTGAACACATAATTGGACATGGTCTGTCTGTTGGATCCAAACGTTCAAAAGCAAAAAGAAAAAGGGAAGCAACAGACCTAACTGAAGAGCAGTGGGCAAAAAGGGTAACTGCTCCCAAAAAGTCCAAGTACTACAGTGTCCCTGTAATCATGCCTGTCCCCAAAAAAATAAAAAACAAAAAGGCAGTCAAAAGGAGAAATAATACCAAAAATGGTAAAATTGACACAGATGTCAAAGCCACTACAACAGCCATTCAAGCAATGGTATGTGATGTATCGAAGGAAGATGTACAACAATTGCATAACACAAAGCAGCTAAAGACATGGTCAGAAACAGCTCTAATCAAAGATCCCCAGGAAAAGGTACAGTAATCCTTTTTATGTATTTAAAAATTTTATTTATTTAAAAAAATAATAATAATAAAAAATACACACACACACACACACACACATATATATATATATATATATATATATATATATATATATATATATATATATATAAGCACACACATAAAAATAAAACTGTCTTCTAGATGCATGCTCTATGGGAGACAGACGTTGAAGAAGCTGTCATTGCTGCACTGCCTTTGAGTCGAGACAAAAACCCTATGGTTTTGAGAGTTACAGACTTTAAAACACTGTGCCCTCATCAATGGCTATGCGGAGAGGTAAGATGTTTTAAATAAAATACTTGAAATAAACATCAATCATAACTCCTTTGTTATTATTATTTTTTTTAAATGCCTATTCATATTACAGTGACTACACTAATAAAATTGTAAACACATTGTTATATGTATCTATGTGCATGATTTTTTTTTTTGGTACTACTTTGACAAGTGTAAAAATTCTGTGTAAATCCAATTTTAAAAATCAGTACAAAACTGACACTCAACAACACTATTCATTCTTTAAAAACCTCATTTTATTCTTTCCTTAGATGTTCATATTTTTATTGGAATAATTTCAAGTTGTAATATGACAACATTTTGTTTGATCAATAACATTAATGTATGAACGTCTTCGGTAGTCATTTTAACAATATCTTAATTAAGCAGCAGACAATGCAACATACATATTTTCAAAAGGCATACTGTAATGTAAAAATCCTGTATTTGATAAATGATTCATTTAGATATATTATTAAATATTTACCCATTTACATCTGTAAATTACCCTTTTAGCTTCAATTTTATTAGGTTGGCTTGATGAAGGCAACTTAATGATATGCTTGTAAAGCTTTATTATTAATTGTATTAATAATTAATTTTTGTTGCACCCAGTATACAGACCATTGAATACTACCTCTGGATGGTGAAAACTCAACATGACACTGCAAAAAAAGTACTGATCATAAATCATTACACAGCTGGTGTAATAATGAATGCAAAAGATGAGGTCATAAACAGACATTTAATGCCAAAGGTAACAAATTTGTACTTATATCTCTCTTTAATTAGCAACACATTTGCATGCCAATGCATAAATGTAGCACAAGATTGTGTTAACACTTGTCATATTAGATACTAAGCAATGCCTGCTTAGATGGTGTTTGTTACTCTGGTTTTATTTATTTCTTTATCTCCTATATTTTAGCACACAATACCTTGACTAATTTATTAATTTATTGTAATTAAATAATGTGTTTTGTTTAAATTTCATTTAATACTTTTTACACAGGTGAAATTTGATGATTTTGATGCAGCAGTTGGGGCACTTAATGTACATTGTACCCACTGGACCTTGGTGGTAAGTGTTGTAGTTGGTACAATAATTTCATCCTGATGATAGGCTTCCCTTTTTCACTATTAAACTTCAATCCTTTTTAGAATGAAGAAACTGTTTGGACATTATTTATTTTTAACAATTTGTGTAAATGTTTTTTTTTTTTTTTTTTTTTTTTTTTTAAGTGAAATGTGTATTGCATGTAGAATTTATAGTCATTACTATGAATATATGTAATTGTGAGTTAAACAGGAAATAGAAAATGTTGGCATACTACAGGTAAATAAATAGAAAAAAATTTATGATGACAAAAAGTGACATTTCCAGCCATACTGCTCTTCATCAGACAAGGCCAAACACAAGTAGTCCATTGCATAGTGTAAATCAGAGTAATACACAAAATTATAGACCATACGACTATAGTAACACTACATGACATAACCTGAACTAAAAAATAAATAAATATAGTACAACAGTGATATAAACAATGGTATGTAAAACAAAAAAACAAACAAACAAAAAAAAAGCTAAATTAAAATTAAATAAAACCACAAGATAAATGAAAGACCATCATTAATAAAAGTTATTATAATAGGTATTATAAATTATTAAAGAAAAGTGGGTTGACTTAAATTCTTTCAAAGTCCTTCAAAGCTTTCCATATATTTCTCTACACCTTGTATTAATCTGAGTATATCTGGCTACATCTGGCTTATTATAAGGGTTAAATAAAATGTGTGTCATAACACATAACAGGGTGACAGTTTTTACAGTATAAAATATGGTAATGTTGGTTTTATATATTTTTCATTTTCAGTTTCTAAATGCTGCTTCAAAAGAAGTGTCAGTTGTAGACCCTTTAGGTTCAAATGAGGAAGAACAGACTAAGACAGCAGGAGAAAGATTTAGGTACTTTTAAATTCTCTTGTTTGTTGCATTTAATCAAGCTATACATACAGATGCTGAGGCTGTTTGCAAATGTTTTTTAGGAGGTTCTTCCAAATGCGCCACAACATTCTGAGCAGAAAAGACTGGAGCAACATCAGATGGAGGCCAAAGAAAATTAGACACACAAACCAGCAGGATGGAAATAGTTGTGGGGTTTTTGTTATGAAGGTATAGAAATATATATTTAACATAAATGGACAAAATCATTCAGACATTAAGGATAAATGTTCTATATGATATAACAACCTTTTCTGTTATAACTTTTAGTTTGGCGAGGTAATACTATCAGAATTCCCTGATGTCCCCAACTATATTTCCATCGATGGAAGCCTGGAGGCAGTAACTGAAATTAGGCAACAGATGGCAGCTACTATTTTAGCATCTTCCGGTATTAACAGTTGTTCATTTATTGTGATAAATGCAAAATAATTTCTTCTTTAGTTGTGATTGCTGCTATAAAGTGAACTTTAAAAGTTATCCTTTATTGTGTGGCAGAGCCTATTCAAAGTGTTTGCCAGCTGTGTGGCTGCAAAGAGACAGTTGAGAATGAACTCTGGGTGAGTATTAATTAATTTCCAGTCTCTCTGTCATATTTTTATAACCATTACAGCAGAATTCTTTTGTGTGAAATGATACATACAATAATAATTTTTTATTATTACAATTTCATTACAAATCAGATCCAGTGTGATAGCTGCTTGCTCTGGACACATACAAAGTGCACTGACCTGACACAGAAAGAGGTGGACTCAGTAACCAAGGATAACAGTCCATGGTTATGCACATTTTGCATTATGTAAATATACACAACATCACACTGCAATTGAAAGCAATAGTCTATCTTGGCTGTTTAAGAAAGGTTCTTTAAAAATGTCAAAAATAAGACGATGTTGTCATGCATTACTGTGGATAAAAAATAATTTTGAAAACTGAAACTAAGACTGTAAGACGAATAAGGACAAATAGCTGTTAAAAAATAAGACTGAATATAAGTTGTGTTAAAGACTTTCAATGACCTTCAAACTCTATTTTCAACATCTTGTATCAATCTGAAAGTTTGACAAACTTTACTGTGAAAAAAGGTACAAAAAGTAAAAAAAAACATGATTTATGAAAAAGGACAAATATGATTAAAGCTGAAAACTGTAAATGTGAAAGTCAATATTATTTGTTAATTAAAAAGTGCGTTTCCCGAATTTCTTTTAAAGAATTACTACACTTCATATGTACATAATTTAAAACATAAGTACTGTTTTCCAGTTAAGTTACATGTATCAGGAAATGGCTTTCTCAGCCCTGTAACACTACCTTTTCAATAAAGCTGTTAATTAAAATGTTTCTGACTGGTTAATCAAAAAAGTCACAGATCAGAATAGTGATGTTAGTGACCCAGGGAAGGGTCAGCTGACCCGTACTGAACTGTAAAAGTTTTCACAGATCAGAAAAGTGATTCTAGTGACCCAGGGATGGGTCAGCTGACCCGTACTGAACTGTGAAAGTTTTCACAGATCAGAAAAGTGATGCTAGTGACCCAGGGAAGGGTCAGCTGACCCGTACTGAACTGTGAAAGTTTTCACAGATCAGAAAAGTTATGTACATGACCCAGGGAAGGGTCAGCTGACCCGCACTGAACTGTGAAAGTTTTCACAGATCAGAATAGTGATGCTAGTGACCCTGGGATGGGTCAGCTGACCCGTACTGAACTGTGAAAGTTTTCACAGATCAGAAAAGTGATTCTAGTGACCCAGGGATGGGTCAGCTGACCCGTACTGAACTGTGAAAGTTTTCACAGGTCAGAATAGTGATGTACATGACCCAGGGAAGGGTCAGCTGACCCGTACTGAACTGTAAAAGTTTTCACAGATCAGAAAAGTGATTCTAGTGACCCAGGGATGGGTCAGCTGACCCGTACTGAACTGTGAAAGTTTTCACAGATCAGAAAAGTGATGTACATGACCCAGGGAAGGGTCAGCTGACCCGCACTGAACTGTGAAAGTTTTCACAGATCAGAATAGTGATGCTAGTGACCCTGGGATGGGTCAGCTGACCCGCACTGAACTGTGAAAGTTTTCACAGGTCAGAATAGTGATGTACATGACCCAGGGAAGGGTCAGCTGACCCGTACTGAACTGTGAAAGTTTTCACAGATCAGAAAAGTGATGCTAGTGACCCTGGGATGGGTCAGCTGACCCGTACTGAACTGTGAAAGTTTTCACAGGTCAGAATAGTGATGTACATGACCCAGGGAAGGGTCAGCTGACCTGTACTGAACTGTGAAAGTTTTCACAGATCAGAAAAGTGATGCTAGTGACCCTGGGATGGGTCAGCTGACCCGTACTGAACTGTGAAAGTTTTCACAGGTCAGAATAGTGATGTACATGACCCAGGGAAGGGTCAGCTGACCCGTACCGAACTGTGAAAGTTTTCACAGATCAGAAAAGTAATGCTAGTGACCCAGGGAAGGGTCAGCTGACCCATACTGAACTGTGAAAGTTTTCACAGATCAGAATAGCGATGTTAGTGACCCTGGGATGGGTCAGCTGACCCGTACTGAACTGTGAAAGTTTTCACAGCTCAGAAAAGTAATGCTAGTGACCCAGGGAAGGGTCAGCTGACCCATACTGAACTGTGAAAGTTTTCACAGATCAGAATAGCGATGTTAGTGACCCTGGGATGGGTCAGCTGACCCGTACTGAACTGTGAAAGTTTTCACAGATCAGAAAAGTGATTCTAGTGACCCAGGGATGGGTCAGCTGACCCGTACTGAACTGTGAAAGTTTTCACAGATCAGAAAAGTTATGTACATGACTCAGGGAAGGGTCAGCTGACCCGCACTGAACTGTGAAAGTTTTCACAGATCAGAATAGTGATGCTAGTGACCCTGGGATGGGTCAGCTGACCCGTACTGAACTGTGAAAGTTTTCACAGGTCAGAATAGTGATGTACATGACCCAGGGAAGGGTCAGCTGACCCGTACTGAACTGTGAAAGTTTTCACAGATCGAAAAGGGATGCTAGTGACCCTGGGATGGGTCAGCTGACCCGTACTGAACTGTGAAAGTTTTCACAGATCAGAAAAGTAATGCTAGTGACCCAGGGAAGGGTCAGCTGACCCGTACTGAACTGTGAAAGTTTTCACAGATCAGAAAAGTAATGCTAGTGACCCAGGGAAGGGTCAGCTGACCCATACTGAACTGTGAAAGTTTTCACAGATCAGAATAGCGATGTTAGTGACCCTGGGATGGGTCAGCTGACCCGTACTGAACTGCGAAGGTTTTCACAGATCAGAATAGCGATGTTAGTGACCCTGGGATGGGTCAGCTGACCCGTACTGAACTGTGAAAGTTTTCACAGGTCAGAAAAGTAATGCTAGTGACCCAGGGAAGGGTCAGCTGACCCGTACTGAACTGTGAAAGTTTTCACAGATCAGAAAAGTGATGCTAGTGACCCTGGGATGGGTCAGCTGACCCATACTGAACTGTGAAAGTTTTCACAGGTCAGAATAGTGATGTACATGACCCAGGGAAGGGTCAGCTGACCCGCACTGAACTGTGAAAGTTTTCACAGATCAGAATAGTGATGCTAGAGACCCTGGGATGGGTCAGCTGACCCGTACTGAACTGTGAAAGTTTTCACAGATCAGAATAGCGATGTTCGTGACCCTGGGATGGGTCAGCTGACCCGTACTGAACTGTGAAAGTTTCAAAAATGAGAATAGTGATGTACATTATCTGTACAAGGTCATTTATATAATATATATATATATATATATATATATATATATATATATATATATATATATATATCATATTATACAAAAAATGGGGGGCAGAGCAAAGAGAAACACGACCACGAGATAAAATGCTCTTGTTAAAGTTTTCACAAATCGAGCTCGACCTAAAACAATGTTATTTTATTCCAGCAGTCTGCCTGTTCATTGGTAATAGACGTTAAACATGAAGAACGCCTTTATTTCACATTCCTTACTGGCGGTCTTACCAAGGGGTTTACGGACAAGAGCTTTGCTGTGAAAAAATTCACAGATCAAGCTGGTGAAGATGACACCAGTTTCATTCCTCTAAGTGTCCAACATTTGGAGCTATAGCCATTATAAAATTAAGAGTCGCTACGAAAAAAAACCCTGATTTCGGCCCAAAGGACAGCGTCACCTTAATTCACAAATCATGGAGAACGATATTCGGTATTATTTGCATGTCTATGACAGCGCACTGCGTATTTATAGCCAAAAGAAATCTGAATATCAAACCGCAAACTATCTTTACTGCGGTTTATTTCAGTTGGATAACGGTCGCTGCTGCTCCCTACTCACAGAGTACGCGAAAGTGAAAGCAAACGCGAGCACGCATTCAAATGCGATGTCAATACCCTGCATTTGAAAGCGGTTCCCTGATGAATGCAAATATCTTCCAATATGAAAGCTATCTTAAGCTGGGCTGTGTAGTTGTAAGCATCTCTCAGCTCTGTATCATGCTTAAAGAAAAATTTGGTCTCTATTTGCACTTTGAATGTTGAGAGAGTGCTTTAATTATGGTTACCCTTATTGATTGCACTTAAGACTAAAAGAAAACTGTTATTTATTTTTATGGTAACACTTAACAATAGGGTTTCATTAGTTAACATTAGTTAACTTTACATGAACTAAGGAAGAACAATACTTCTACACCATTTTAGTTAATGTTAATTTCAACATTTACTAATACATTGTTAAAATCAAAAGTTGTATTTGTTAACATTACTTAATGCACTATCATGAACTAACCATGAATGACTATTTTTATGTTTAACTAACATTAACAAAGATTAATAAATAATGTAGTAAAGATATTGCTCATTGTTGATGTTGGTTAATACATTAATGTTAATAAATGAGACCTTATTATAAAGTTTTACCATTTTTATTTATTTATTTCTATGATCAATTTGTGGAAAAGTGTTCAGTTAGGAGGTCAAAAGTTGTAGAAACTCATAAATCATGTACGGTAAGGTCTGAAGAGACTCGTATGAAATCATACAGGAGAGAAGCCAGTTTGCGGCAAAACGTTTTACAGTGCTTGAATATTGTTGTTTTTTACTGCATATGATAATTCACACTTAGAAAGTAGATCTGAAATGACATTAATTACAAGATGATTAGTGAAAACATTTCAAATACACCTGCAGATTATTTTGAGGATTTCTTAAAAATAGTGTGTAAAAAGTCGCCTTGTGTTGTAAGGCTGGAGTCGGACCGTCTGGACTGAGGAACTGATAATTAACATTTGAACACTCTCTTGAACACCCTCCTGCATAAGTAACAGCACCATCTGAGACGCACCACACCAAGCAGTTCACACCTCACCATCACCCTCTCCCCTCACACCCTGTTCCCCATCCTTTCTCCCTCACCTAAAATACACTCTAATTCTATGCAATGTTAAGTGTGTACAACAAGTGAATATATATGTTTGGTATCATTAAAAATGTCTCAGTGTGCCTGGTAAAATGGTCTCATTCTCCCAGATATAGTACAAACTTCCAAGAAGTTCTAGAGAACAAGAAATATTGTGTCACTTAAGGCGTGCCCTCCTCCAGGTCCTTCATGCAAACTACCTCCTGTATGTAAATAAGTGCCCTCTTCTACAGCTATCAATAACCCATTCAATCACAAATTCTGATTGCCCATTTGTGACCTCTTGAATAGGGGACCAAAACCTAATTATAATTGCAGACACCACCATTTGGTCCTATTGAATTATCTGGGTATTTAACGAGAGATGGCAAAAGGTTCAGGGAATCTGTAAACAGATCTCCCACACGATTGCTGTGTGTAGTCTTTTTCATTACCAGGTAAATGCTTCTAATTTCTTTGATTTCTGAATTGATGATGTATATGTGATTGATGAATATTGTATTCTTTGAATTGGATTTGAATTATTATTTCCTTTACCTGGTTAATAAATTATGTTCAACTTTATTCTGTTTAACCTTGTGTTATTAATTCTAGTAGATCACATTAAGTCCATAACCCCACAAATCTGCGCTCAGGTTAGTAACAAACTAAGGTACAGTTAGGTGGAGCAGTGGGGCACACTAACTGATATTTAAGAGTTCCGACTAACACATTAGCATTAGTTATGTGTACTTAGACTGAGTAGGCTAATAATGTTTTTTTTCCTTTTAGAGTAACAGAGTGTTGCTAGACCAATCTAAACATGGTGGGCCTCAACCTCTGGTTATGGTAAGATTAAGGTGCGTTCACGCGGCCTCGTAATTCCTGTAGTTACAAGATTCTAGATTGTAAAATGCGTTCACGTCCTCGTAGAGCTCGTAATTACAGCTTGTAAACTGGGAGTTTTCTGAAAGCTCCCAGATGTACCACGTGGCCGCTGTACCACCTGACCGCTGTAGATTCATCTAGGCGTTGATAGTGGTGTCATGGAAACGCATAATTCCCAGTCCGAGGACGTGAACAGCTCTGAATATAACGTCAGGTGTTGTCATTTCAAGATTCCGGTAAATACTAGGTGACGTGAATGCAGCTTTATTCTAACTAAGTTTCTGTGGAAAAACCACTGCGTGTGTGCTGTTAGCATAGACAGTAAAAGAAATGGACACAGCGACCCCATTGGAACTCAATTGAGACAAGTGAAGCCCATTTTTAGCGGTTTTTAGCACTTCCGTTTCTGACGCGCAGACTCAAACTAAGTTTGATGACGTCAGCAACCTGTCTGACAGATGTAAATCTTCTAGTAGCTGTGCGTGCAAACTGCCACCGTTAATCTTGCAGAGACGACGAGCTTGAGCGGGGAGTGAGCAGGAGTAAGTATTCTGATTAATTATTTTGTATAGTATTTTAAAATGTAACGCCAGTAAGCCATATTAAGTTAATGCATACTATTGCCTGCGAGCTTCTCCTCCTGTCTGTATGGTAATTTCTTTACTGTGCGACAGAGTGTCGAGTGGTTATGACGCAATCGTTAGCCTATTTTTACAAAAACTTTTTTCTATGGGGCCATAATGTAACATAGAAGGTAATGGAGCCCTTTATACATTGTCGTGTATCTTTAAAATAAATAATGGACAAATGGAGTCTTTAAACGCCTCAGATGTAAAGTTATTCGATGTCAAAGTGACGCCAAAATGAATGGGATGCTAACGCAAGTGAAGTTCTGCTACAAGATGGCGGCACGCGGCCGACTTCAACTTCCGGTCGACTTCCTTGCGCTGTTAGTTATGTTTGCTGTATGTTTCTTTTCCACCTCCTACTGGAGTTTTAAGGTACTGCACTATATTTTGCTGTTTGCTTTCAGTTTCTCTCAGTGAATGCGGTCGAGAAGAACGCGCACGCAGTTCCTATCAGCTATTGATTCTATCGTTTACACCTTAAAAATATATGTCTGTAAGTGCTAAAATTTATACTAAATAGTGTTTTTAAGTGGTATGTAGAGTAAAGTAAATTGTAGATTACGATTATTGTTATATTTTTGTTATAAACAGACATGATTCACGTTATTGGTAACATGCCTTGTTTTAGCATACTAGCCTGCTAATTTCTTTTCATAAGTGTATGTGCATAATCTCATTAGAATATAATTTCATATGTAATTTCTTGACATGTACATTATTTAAAATAATGTTAAAAAGGAACTATGTACAGAATCAAACTGTAATGTTAAGCTGAATGTGTACATACTGTTCATACATATTTTTTCTTCTTCTTTGTAATTTTACATAAAAGAATTGAGAAGAACAATCACCAGTAAAGTCACTAAAGTTATGAAGACTGCTTTCTGGAGTTCTTTTCTGAAAGTGTACGCTATCTGTTAAGCCTTTGCTCAAGCTACGCAATTGGTCAGAACAGAATAGCGTGATTATGTAAAGTTACCATTAGAGGAAGCTAAATTGGTCAGCCTAAATTCATGGTAATGGTCACGGCCTTTAGTTGGAAATAATCTTGCCCTTCAAAGGCTTCATGAAGCTCAGCTGGTTATTAATTGATCAAAGTGTGGGATGTAAATGTAAATTTCGCCAGAATAGCAGAACCTTTAACAAGATTGTTTGAGAAGGGGGTACGATATGTGTGGTCTGATGACTGTACCAAGGCGTATGATCAGATTAAGGCTGTGTTGGCATGCCTACCTGTTCTCGTTGTTCCAAATTTTGAAAACAATTTAAGATGGCTCTAGATGCCTGTGAAGTGGGAGTGGGAGCTGTTTTGCTTCAGTCTGACGAGTCTGGCATTGATAGACCTGTTGCCTATTTTTCCAGTAAGCTGAATAAACATCAGAGAGCATATTCCACCACTGAGAAAGAAGCTTTGGCTCTGGTTTTGGATGTTCTCCATTTTGAAGTTTATGCATCTAGTGCCCTGGGAGATTTGGTGGTATATACTGATCACAACCCCTTGATTTTTTGAATTTTCAGACATCAAATCAGCGCTTGTTTCGTTGGAGTCTCTTTTTGCAGCCATACAGCTTAGTTATACAGCATGTGGCTGGTAAAGATAATGTCCTGGCAGGTACCTTATCTAGGATGCCTGCACATTTTTAAAGATTCAAGGGATTAGGTTGATAGGGATCTCATTTCCTGATATGGAGTATTGATATTGAATGTCTGAGGACATGAGGTCTAATGATGATTACAATTTGTGTATGTAAAGTTTTAATGGAAAAACTTTTTTTTGTTTGTTTGAATTGGTGTAGGTATTAAAAGCAGGAATAGTACTGACTAACACGAAAAGTAAGAGCCCAGATGACGTCATTCACCTGTGAATGATGAGGTTGCCGCATGTTTGAGGCGGGGTTTTAGACTCAAAAAGGAAAACGCTGCCTGTATGTACACACGTGGATTAAAGCTCTCACCTCAAATTATGTATCCTCCTTGTGTTAGCTAATGATTTATTTTTGTTTTGGGACCATGATTATCACCGTGGTTTTAACATAAACCAAAAAAAGAGAAAAAAGAAAACTTGAACGAAACAGTATGCTTGGGCTGGACTGAGAATCTGTGCTGCACGTCGCCAGGCCCAGAGTAAGGTTGGGGAAAAATACAGGTGAGTGACTTCTCTCTGGGTAGATGTTAGCTGACACACACACACCCTTGCATCCCTGCATCTTGGTTAAGACTGACTCCCACATTCTTTTGCACCATGTAGGGAAAGTTGTGTTGTTACGACCGATAACTACAAAATTAAAACCCCTAGACGGCTACAGTATTGATATATTTTGGTTTGTTGTATTAGAGGCAGGTCGTGTCACAACATTTGTGAGTGGCTCGTCCGGATTGGAATTGTGTGTGTATAGTGCATGGTTTGCATGTCCTATATTTGGGTTAATCCTGTTAATGTTATTTCCGCATGTGTGCAGTGTAAAATTGTGTTTGGTGGCGTTGCACTTTTAGTGAGTGTCTGCCATTACGCATGTTTGTTTTGACATATCTTCATTTACTACTACAAACTGATAACAGTGAGATAAGTAAGATTTAAACCATGCCAATACAATTCCATTAATGTCAACATAATTTTCGAGTCTATTCAAAAGAATGTTGTGGTCGATAGTGTCCAATGCAGCACAAAAATATAATAACACTATTAGAGAGATACAGCCATGATCTGATGACAGGAGCAAATCATTTGAAACTCTAATGAGAGCAGTCTCAGTACTATGGTATGGTCTAAATCCTGACTGGAAATCCTCACAGATACCATTTCTTTCTAAGAAGGAACGTAGTTGTGATAAAACTGCCTTTTCTAGTATTTTTTTGACAGAAAAGGTAGATTTGAAATCGGCCTGTAATTGACAAATTCTCTAGAATCAAGTTGTGGTTTTTTAATAAGAGGTTTAATAATAGCCAGCTTAAAAGTTTTCGGTACATATCCTAGTGATAAAGATGAATTAATAATATTAAGAAGAGGATCTATGACCTCTGGAAGCATCTCTTTCAATAGCTTAGTTGGTATAGGGTCTAACATACATGTTGTTGATTTTGATGATTTAACAAGTTTAGAGAATTCTTTCTCTCCTATAGCAACGAATGAATCAATTTTTGTGCAGTGCACTGTCTGATGTGATACTGTAGTAGACGGTTGCATGGTTATAATTTTCTCTCTAATATTGTCAATCTTGCAAGTAAAGAAGTTCATAAAGTCATTACTGCTGTGCTGTGTTGTTTGGAAACATCAGAAGTTGAAGCTCTATTTCTCGTTAATTTAGCCACTGTATCAAATAAATACCTGGGGTTGTGTTTGTTTTCTTCTAAGAGATTTGAAAAATAAGTAGATCTAGCATTTTTTAAGGCCTTTCTGTACTCAATCATTCTCTCTCTTCACAAAATGCGAATAACTTCTTATTTTGTTTTCTTCCAGCTGTGCTTCATTTTTCTGGCTGCTCTCTTAAGAGCCCGAGTGTGCTTCATAGTACCACGGTGTTGGATTAGTTTCCTTAATATTCTTTAAGCGCAGAGGAACAACTGAGTCTAATTTGCTGAAAAAGAGAGAGTCAATAGTTTCTGTTGCAACATCAAGGTCTTCTAAGCTATGTCTTATGCTAAGGCGGTGAAACTGATCAGGAAGATTATTTATAAAATAATCTTTAGTGGTAGAAGTGATGATTCTACCATATTTATGGCAGGGTGGTGGTTTTGCAGCCTTGGCTAAATGTAGTGTACACAAGACTAAATAATGATCTGAGATGTCATCGCTCAGCTGCAGGATTTCAACGGCATCAGTATTGAGTCCATGTGACAATATTAGATCTAAAGTATGATTACGACAATGCTTTTGAAGAAAGGGATCTAATATTCAGCAACCCAAGCTTTATCATTTGTTTATCAGTGTTATCTCTGTTTGTTATTTGTTGAACAACAATTAAATTTTTACCCTTAAAGGATTAGTTCACCTTCAAATAAAATTTTCCTGATAATTTACTCACCACCATGTGATCCAAGATGTCCATGTCCTTCTTTCTTCAGTCAAAAGGAAATTAAGGTTTTTGATGAAAACATTCCAGGATTATTCTCCTTATAGTGGACTTTAATGGCCTCCAAACAGCTGAAGGTCAAAATTACAGTTTCAGTGCAGCTTCAAGGGCTTTAAACAATACCAGACGATGAATAAGGGTCTTATCTAGTTAAACGATTGGTCATTTAAAAAACAAAAAATGTAAATGTATATGCTTTATATAAACAAATGATCGCCTTCCAAGTGGTTCCACCAAAAAAACTAACTTTCGTATTATTCAAAAAGCTTAAGCTGTATGTCCTACGCCTTCCCTATTCTACTTACGGAAAAAATTAACTGGCGCTGTGTTAGTTCCAAATAATCCTGGAATGTTTTCATCAAAAACCTTAATTTCTTTTTCAACTTAAGAAAGGACATGGACATCTTGGATGACATGGAGGTGAGTAAATTATCAGAAAAAACTCTATTTGAAAGTGAACTAATCCTTTAAATGGGTTTGGCAGTTTAGCGTATGCACACGTATCAGGATAATCAATAAACTTTGGAGTTTTCAGAACGCTTTTAACCTGATGAACTTTGTTTGTTAATCACTAACTCGGCTCCGGACGACTGTGACTTTCGGCAGGTTTGTGGACCTGAGAGAGTAAACAGAAAACGGCAACTTCCTCACTTTGGTAACTTCAAAAGGAGCACCCCCCCAGAGACTGACCAGATCCACATTCCAACACCCCACACACACAGGGACACACAAAAACACACACACAGACACACACAGAAACACACAATCATACATTTTGAACTGTATTTGTAAACTACCACTAGGCTGAAATATATATTTCATATATTTTAGGGCCTATGCATGTTTCCTAGTGTTTAAATGAGTGTATTTGTGCTAGTGTGCATTTTAATAGTGGAATTCTGTTTGTAAACCATAACTTCTTGTCTATGCCTTTCTGATCTGTCGAGTTTGGTCTCTCCGTAAAGCTCCGGACACGAGCTACTCACTGAGATGTGTCACACAGCTGACAAATGCATTTTTCTATGTGTTTAATGATACTGTGAAGAACACACTCCATTTGGAGATCTGATCTGATAGTCATAAATCATTGGATTAAGTCGTGAGGCCAAACAAAGGGAAAGCTTTCCCGCCAACTTTGCACCCATGTTATTGGCTACCCCACCTCAAGGAGGTGTGTCGGCTTATCTGTCATAAAAGCAAACACACAATTTCTTGTGTGTTCTCTCCCGATTGTCTCACGAGCATCTCATGCACGTTTTTCCCGGACCTCTCCGGTGACCACGCCCTGCCATCGCGCTCAGCTTCGGGATCGCCATCTTCCAGCGAAACTCACTCTCGTCCTCAGTTCAAACCTTCCCGCTGAACGGAGGAAGCCAACGAACTGCACCAGCGCTAACCTGAAATTCGACACACGCAACCAATGCAAGTATACTGCCGTTTCTCAATCTTAGATGATGAAACTGATTTCCGTGCTGGCTTAGGACTGGTTGTGAGTTTGCTACTTGCCTTCTCTCTTTCTTTCTCTACTTCCACTCTTGTACATAGGTGTGTATTTTCTTGTATATATATTTAGATGTATAACCTCTGTATTCGTAGTTTGCATATATTAAAACGTTATTCACGCTCGATTGTTCTGTTTGTTCTTTCAGCTGAAAACCAAGTCACTTTAAAGTTTTTCGATCGCTTTATGCTTTGATGTTATAATAGCAAGTTATTTTCATGGCCAGATAACAACTCTGTCTGTGAGGGACTTAGTTTGCTGGACAAACGAACAGTTTCTCTAAATAATTATTAAACCAGAACTAATCATATATGTAATTGATTATAATTCGTTGTAATTGATTCACAATATATGTTTAATTCCCCGTTGGGTCGATATATGAATCATAATTTATTCATAACCTTATGAATTATTATATTCATATTTCATCCATAAATTGATTAATAACTGTGCAAATCGTCACAGCAGTTTTTTTTATATTTACTAATTTGGGGTACAGACACAGTCTCTATGTGATGATATCTAAGTAAAAAAGAGTTTCTATGTGGGAACTATCTGACTTCTGTGACTTGAGACAGCTAGCAGACAGTCGGATTAGCCAGTCTGTCTGCTTCCTGACCTGGGCCCCAGTTTGTCATGTTTTAGCTCTAAGACTAGGTGCCATATTTCTAGAGAGAGGAGCGGCATCATCCCAGGAGGGATGAATACCATCTCTTTTCAACAGGTCAGGTCTGCCCAAAAAACTTTTCCAATTGTCTATGAAACCTATATTATTCTGCGGACACCACCTAGACAGCCAGTCATTGAGCTGGAACAGGAAGGGGACCAGAGCAAATTACTCTTTCTGACATTGTTCTTGCGAGTTCACTCTTCGACTCTTTAATGTTAATTTTAGTGATCTCTGACTGGTGAAGTCGAACATCATTTGTGCTGACGTGAATAATAATCTTAGAGTATTTATGATTAGCATTACTCAGCACTTTTAAATTTGCTTTGATGTCAGGTGCTCTGGCTCCAAGCAAACATGTGACTATGGTGGCTGCTGTCTCTATTTTCACATTCCGTGTAATAGAATTGCACTTCAACAGGATTCTCAGTGGGTGTGTCACTGAGTGGGGAGAACCTGTTTGATATTCTAATTGGAACAGAAGAGTGGTGTTTCTTCCCAAGACTAGGCCACCTCACAGTCACCCAATTGCCCTGCTGCATGGGCTCTACAGCCGGAAGTTCACTAAGTTAGTCGCATCCAAAACAGTATCTAAAGCCCTTGCATTCTTGCTATCCTCAATATGTGTAATGGTACGTGGCCCAGATGACAAGCTAACAAGCTAGCGAAATGCTAACATGCTGTGATAGTGATTTTGATTAAAGGTGCCATAGAATGCTTTTTCACAAGATGTAATATAAGTAAGGTGCTTATAACTAAGGTGTCCACTGAATGTGTCTGTTAAGTTTCAGCTCAAAATACTCCATAGATTTTTTTTAAATTAATTTTTGTAACTGCCTATTTTGGGGCATCATTAAATATGCACAGATTGAGCTCGCTTCCCCTTTAAATACTCACGCTCCCCGCCTCCAAGCTCGTGACTCTATAATACATTGCATAAACAAAGTTCACACAGCTAATATAACCCTCAAAATGGATCTTTACAAAATGTTTGTCATGCATGCTGCATGCATGCATCAGATCATGTAAGTATAGTATTTATTTGGATGTTTACATTTGATTATGAATGAGTTTGAGGCTATGCTCCGTGGCTAATGGGCTAAAGCTAACATTACACACTGATGGAGAGATTTATAAAGAATTAAGTTGTGTTTATGAATTATACAGACTGCAAGTGTTTAAAAATGAAAATAGAGACGGCTCTCGTCTCCGTGAATACAGTAATAAATGATGGTATCTTTAACCACATTTAACAGTACATTAGTAACATGCTAACAAAACATTTAGAAAGAAAATTTACAAATATCACTAAAAATATCATGATATCATGGATCATGCCAGTTATTATTGCTCCATCTGTCATTTTTCGCTATTGTCCTTGCGTGCTTACCTAGTCTGATGATTGAGCTGTGCACATCCAGACGTTAATACAGCCTGCCCTTGTCTAATGCCTTGAACATGAGCTGGCATATGCAAATATTGGGGGCGTACATATTAATAATCCTGACGGTTACGTAACAGCCTGTTCTTTGGAGGTCTTTTAAACAAATGAGATTTACATAAGTCAAGTCAAATTTATTTATATAGCGCTTTTACAATTGGTAATTGTTTTAAAGCAGCTTTACATATTAGAAGCACAGAAAAAAAAGGGAAGTGGTTAAAATAAGCTGTACAAACAAGCGTGGTAATATGTAACATATACAAGATGGTGCTACATTAAGCCAATGTCGGCTGACTCCCAGGGGTGGAAAAAAAACCCTAGGAGAAAAACCCAGCGTGCTAGCACTGGGAAAAAAGTCCTAGGAGGGAAAAAACCCCTTGGAAGATATATATAATATATGTAAATGGATATGGAGATCAAAATCTGAATTATACATTTTTATTATAGAGATTAAAAATAGATTATATATAAATATATGTAAGCGGATACGGGGATTAAAAATCTGAATTATAGATGCAGCCAGAACTGGATCTGTAGGCCCATTGTCTCCTGGGCTACGCTGTAGTCAGGTCCAGACACAGGTTCTCCATCTGATCTGGATACAGCCTGGATCCAGCACCTGGCAAACCTCAGGATAAGCAGAGAGACAGATATTAGCGTAGATGCCATTCTTATTCTGATGTACAGGTATATCTAGTGTTATAGGAAATGTTCTCGGTTCCGGCCGACCTAATTATTGCAGCGTAACAATCCTTTAACGGATTTGAAAAATGTTAATGTATTGATAATGTGTTATGTGTATGCAAGAGCAAAGAGATGTGTTTTTAGTCTAGATTTAAACTGACAGAGTGTGTCTGCTTCCCGAACAATGCTAGGAAGATTGTTCCAGAGTTTAGGTGCTAAATAGGAAAAGGATCTGCCGCCTTCAGTTGATTTTGATATTCTGGGTATTATCAACTGGCCTGAATTCTGAGATCGCAATAAATGTGACGGACTATAATGCATTAAGAGCTCACTTAGGTACTGGGGAGCTAAACCATTTAGAGCTTTATAAGTAAGTAGCAAGATTTTAAAATCTATACGATGTTTAATAGGGAGCCAATGTAATGTTGACAGAACTGGGCTAATATGGTCATACTTTCTGGTTCTGGTAAGAACTCTAGCTGCCGCATTTTGGACCAACTGTAGTCTGTTTAAAAGCCGAGCAGAACAACCACCCAGTAGAGCGTTACAGTAATCTAGTCTTGAGGTCATGAATGCATGAACCAACTGTTCCGCATTTGTCATTGAGAGCATATGTCGTAATTTAGATATATATTTTTTAAATGGAAGAAGGCGGTTTTACAGATACTGGAAACATGACTTTCAAATGAAAGATTGGTATCAAAGAGCACACCCAGGTTCCTAACTGAGGACGAAGATTTAATGGAGCACCCGTCAAGTGTTAGAGAGTATTCAAGGTTTTTTCGTGAGGAAGTTTTTGGTCCAAAGATTAGGATATCATTTTTTTCTGAATTTAATAATAAGAAATTTCTTGTCATCCAGTTTTTAATGTCAGCTATTCATTCTGTTAGTTTTGTGAATTTGTAGGTTTCGTCAGGGCGCGAGGAAATATAGAGCTGAGTATCGTCAGCGTAGCAGTGAAAACTAACACCATGCTTCCTAATTATCTCTCCTAAGGGCAGCATGTACAGAGTGAAAAGCAACGGTCCTAGTACTGAGCCTTGTGGTACTCCAGATTGAACCTGTGATCGATACGACATCTCTTCATTAACTACTACAGTACTGATAAGTACGATTTTAACCATGCCAAAGCATTTCCACTAATGCCAATATAGTCATAAGTCATAAGTCTTTTTAGAAGAATGTTGTGATCGATAGTGTCAAAAGCAGCACTGAGATCTAATAACACTAATAGAGAAATACAGCCACGATCGGATGATAAGAGTAGATCGTTTGTAACTCTAACGAGAGTAGTCTCAGTACTATGGTATGGTCTAAATCCTGACTGGAAATCCTCACAGATTCCATTTCTTTCTAAAAAGGAGCACAGTTGTGTTGAAACTACCTTTTCTAGTATCTTTGACAGAAAAGGTAGATTCGAGATTGGACTGTAATTTACTAAATCTGTCAGATCTAGTTGAGTTTTTTTTAATAAGAGGTTTAATAATAGCCTGCTTAAAGGTTTTTGACACGTATCCTAGTGTTAAAGATTAATTAATTATATCAAGAAGTGGACCTACAACCTCTGGAAGCATTTCTTTCAGTAGTTTAGTCGGCATTGGGTCTAACATACATGTTGTTGATTTTGATGATTTGATACGTTTAGATAATTCTTCCTCTCCTATAGCGGCGAATGATTCTAGTTTTACCTCAGGGACACTACAGTGCACTGTCTGAAGCTAAACTGTAGATGGTTGCATGTTTTTAATTTTCTCTCTAATATTGTCAATCTTGCAAGTAAAGAAGTTCATAAAGTCATTACTGCTGTGCTCTATGGAAACGTCAGCAGTTGAATCTCTGTTTCTAGTTAATTTAGCCACTGTGTCAAATAAATACCTAGGATTATGTTTGTTTTCTATTAAGAGATTTGAAAAATAAGTAGATCTAGCATTTCTTATAGCCGTTCTGTACTCAATCATTTTTTCTTTCCACGAAAGGTGAAAAACTTCTAGTTTTTTTGTGCCGACCTAGTGCAAATGACACTGATGTCGAAGGTGAGAGGGAAGTTTTGTCAGCTAATATTAGCAGTTGCACATCTTTGGATTAGAACAACACTGCAGCTGACAGCTTGATAAGTTTCCAAGAGTCGGGAAGTGAAGAAGCAGCCGCAGACGAGCCAAAAGCTGGATATTCGTCTGGAAATATTTCAGCCGACTTTCTGGACTGTTGTCTTATATTTGCAGTCCGCTGACGGCTGCAGCGGCCGCAGTCAACACTGCATCTTCAGTTATTGCTTATGCACAAAAACATGGAAAAAGATGGCCCAGATCGAAAATATTTAAGTTTCACTTGAAACGTACTGTAAATGGGTGGTTTGGGGTCAGAGAGATTGGCTGTTGTTAAATTGACCAGATTATTACTGCATCTGTTTGTGCAGAAGACCCTGTTCTGTAGCATAGTGATTGTAATGACAATAAACGATTGATAATAAAAAAAAAATATATGAATAGTGGTGTAAATTACTTTTTATCACCGTTAATAATGATCTATTAGGCAACAAAGCAAGTATAATGCATGCTATGGCAAAATATTCAGCAAGGTCAAGGATAACATTTTACTAACCTAGATGTATTATTGAAGTGTATGAAATGCATGTGTATAGGCAACAATGTATGTGTTAGCCTATCCCCAACAAGCAACATCAATGAATAAAAATGTATTTTGATTTCTTCCAGCAGTGTGGTCCACTTGTCTTTGCATCCTGGGAAGTGCATTGCTGTCACAAGGAAGCTTATGAGTATTTTGTAAGTATTGGCCATAATAATTCAACCTTTTAAACTTTAAAAAAAAAATAAGTTGCATTTTGTTTTGCTACAGAATTTTCATTTGACATTTCTACCTTACACTGTTTGTTCATCTTTATTGGTGCTGTGGATAACAGTTTTTGTAATACGTGTATTTATGTGTGTGCTTTGACTTTGTTACAGTTTCGGCATTGAAGGGAAGAAATGTACTACCATACAGGGAGTGAGCAGAAGATCAGGACGGTGGTGCAGAGTGATGGCCATCAACCTTCATGTCAACAGCTTTGTTCAGTCCTTTGTGTTTAAATGGAAGACTTCACATTGAGGGTCTGTGGCCTGTTTGCAACCATCCACATGCCCTCCAGTTAGGGGTGAAACGTTGTGGTCACTTGTTGTTTTTGCTCACTTTTTAAGATAAATCAAATAGCTGATGCACTGTACCAGGGCCATTGCTGATGGGGTGAAATGTTTTTAAATGTTTAAATATATTGATTAATTAAAAATATATTTTTATAGCGTTTTATATATTTTTTGTCCACAATTAATTCAAATTAAAGCTACCCATCTTGTGTAAAGGTTGAGGGATCCTTTGATGCACATAATCCAAGAAATGACCTCCATTCCAACATAAATGCTAAATCAAGTATTTATTTTCAGAAGAAAGTAATAAAAAAGTTAATGTTGGTCAATCAAACAATGTGTGTGGTCGAAAGCTGTGTGCTCTCTCCACCTTCACACCAGGGCTGTGTTCAGCCCCGACAAAATGTTGCAAAACTTTTTTAAACGGAAACGGTGGTGCGTTGAACACCCCGTTCTGATGACGCAAGTGTTGACACTATGGCGGCTGAGAAGGCCATTCTTTGTGTTCTTTTTGAAGAATTTTTGGAGCCTGATGAAATCGGTATAAATACATGTTTAATACTGCAAAATACACTCAATGTTACAGTCATTGCCCTTGCCGTCCAGAATAAAAGAGAACATCCCAATCGAGTGAAGGGATTTATGGAAACTTATTATTGTGATACAACATTTGCCTCACATTTCAGGATGAAAAGACAAACATTTCAGGTGCAGGATAATCCACTTATTCCCTCCGAGACTGTTGATCTGGATTATTTTTATTGTGAGTATTAGGCTTATCATTATTGCTGATCACTGTTGTTGTGCTATGGTATTGTAATATTTACCATTATATAATCAGAGGAGTATAGAAAAGTTTATTAAAGTGTCACTTCTCAATACAACAACAAAATATATAAGTATAGTATTTTTAGATTACATTAATACTCATTGTGCAAGCTGTCTCTTTAATACAGCGTGGTTTATATACATCTTGCCGCTGATTGGGCTGACATTTCTGACACGCCTACCAAACAAGAGAAAACGCATCTCAAACCCGTTGCACACCATTTCCAGGAAACATGTCGTTCAACCTGGAAAACGTAGCAAAACGTTGTGCATCGGTGTGAGCTTGAACCTGCCCCTGATTCCAGTTTGACCTCTTCCTTATACAGTCACCTTACAAAATAAAAGTCATCTCGAAATTCATCAAAAACATATAAATCATACTTAAGTAAACAATTAAGTTAATACACTTTAAACATTCAAACATTCAAACTTAAATGGCTCCAACATTTCAGCCCCTAATTGCGGCCTAGCAATTTCTTTCTATTACAGTTTTTTCCAATTGCTAACACACAATTTTTCAAACTAGTCTGGTTTTATCAAAACACTTAACACAATTCACAAAACCACACACCCAAACTGCAAAATACCTCATATATCCTGCAAAATGAAGCACTGCAACCGAAACTACACAGAGCATTATCAAAATCAAACTTTTGCATGAAATGGCACACACTTCATTCATATTACCAGATTTTTGCTTAACCACCTACACACTGTTGGGCATAATGAAAAGCACCCCCATCTTTAGTATGCTTTGCCATAATACTAAAATATGTATCAGATTGTTCACATGCACAGAAATATTTGCAGATACACACACATGCTGTTGCAACATTTTTATTTTTTTTCCTTCACTACAGTAAACAAGTCAGTACAACATAAGCACAGCAGGTATATTTACATGGGACTGAACAAAAATATTCTTACAAAAAAAGTAAACTGAAAAAGAAAATTTCTGAAAAAAAATATATTACAGTAAAAAAAACAAACAAAAAAAAAAGGCAAGAAAAATAATTAGGCAGCATCTTGCCGCACAGCTGGGTCTGGCCACAACGCCTCGTCAACATCACAGGCAATATCTTCCCTTGCCAGACATCGAGGGAAGAAGCGCCTTGAGTGCCTTATCCATCCCTGAATTGCACCCACATCAATCTCATCACATGCCTCTTCCATGGCCTGCACAAGAGGCATGCGCACAAAGGGTTGCTGGTCGTATACCTTCCACCGCCATGCCGAAAAGAATTCTTCTATGGGGTTCAGAAATGGTGAGTATGGTGGGAGGTATTGCACGAGAAATGTTGGGTGGTCAGCAAACCAGTTTTGGACTGGGGCTGCACGATGAAAGCTCATGTTGTCCCATACTACAACGTACCGGTTTCTTTGATGGTCTGCATCATTCATACGCTCTGGTGGTATGAGAATGTTGTGAAGTCTGTCCAGAAATGTGAGAATATGGGCTGTGTTGTATGGTCCAAGTTTGGCATGACGGTGGAGGACACCATGCATATTGGAGATGGCAGCGCACATTGTGATGTTCCCACCACGTTGGCCAGGAACATCTATAATGGCTCTGTGGCCAATGAGGTTTCTCCCTCTTCTTCTGGTCTTTGCTAGGTTGAACCCAGCCTCATCTATAAAGATGAACTCATGTGGGATTGCATGAGCATCCATTTCCAGTACTCCCTGAAAACAAAGAACAAAAATCACTCAATATGGTGTTATCCAGTACACTGGGAAACAATGTTGTGTGTAGTGTACTGCAGTCAATATAGTACTTACATCCACATATGCTCGTCTGATCTCTTTGTTTCTTTGAGAGTTTCTCTCAAACGGCACCTTATAAAGTTGTTTCATTCTGATTTGGTTTCGCTTGAGAATGCGAGCCAATGTGGACAGACTAACTCGTTGAATGTTGTTGAATAAGGTGTTGTCTTGGATGATGTGGCTTTGAATTTCTCGTAATCTGATTTCATTATTTTCCAAAACCAAGTTTACAATGGCAGCTTCCTGTACCCCGGTGAACATTTGGCCCCTTCCTCCACCATGGTGTCGTCTCTCAGTCCTTTAGAAAAAATAAAATAAAAATATATATAGGGCTTGGACAATGCAGCCTAAATATTTTCCCCCACAGTAGAGTACATTGTACAGGAAACTTGTACAGTTCATGAATGGCTGATGTCATACACTAAGTAAACAGGTGTCACCCAACTGATACACTATGACATGGGGTATACTACATGTGTACTACATGAAATTTTGGTTACATACCTGTTCTCCAGTCTAAAGGTCCGGATGACAGAGGCGACAGTAAAACGGCTCAAGTTTGGCTGCACTCTCTGTCCAGCCTCACGCATTGTCAACCCATGGTTGATGACATGATCTACTAAGGTTGCTCTGATTTCATTTGAAAGTGTTTGTCTTCTTTGGCCATGAACTCCTCTACCTGCTCTACCCCTACCGCTCACTCTTCCTCCCCCTCTTATTCTCAACCTCCCTCTTCCTCTTCCTCTTCCTCTCTCTGCAATGTCTTCCATTGTTGTTGTAAAAAAAAAAGGTTCTCACCTGTGGTCTTTTCATAGTGTTTACATCCTGATTGAAGTGTTAACAATTAACCACTGAGGTGTTTGGCCAGGTGGCACATGTAATTGGCCAATTAGCTCATGTAGTGTCATTTTGAATGGCAGTGTTTTGAAATGGCAAACATGTGACTTTATGTCAGATTGTTGTGTCTTATGCAGAGAACTGTATTTAGTGAATTTAAAAAGTGCTATTTTGAAATGCAAAATGTGTGTAAAACAGAAAAGGTGTTTAAACTTTTGGAGACTTGAGAAGAAGTTTTGCTCTCTGTGTGTCAGTTTAAATAATTGTGCTGTGCATGTCATTTTAGTGTGTTAGCAATTGGAAAAAACTGTAATGGAGCGAACATTGAAAATACACCTGTTGTGAATGAAGACTCAGGCAGGGGATCCAAGTGCAGCGTTTTATTAAATGTTGAGCGTGGTCGTACAGGCATACGGGGCGAACAGGAACATACGGTGATCATGACATAACGCCCCCCCTCCCGGAAGGCGCATCCTCGCGGCGTAAAAGGAACAGCTAGGGAGGGAGGGTGGGTGCATTGGAGATCTGCATGCAGACAGGAACGGGGTCCCCAATGCAGGTCCAGGAGTCTCGGGCAGCCACGGCGGGTCAGGTGGCTCAGGCGGCCACGGCGGGTCAGGTGGCTCAGGCGGCCACGGTGGGTCAGGTGGCTCAGGCGGCCACGGCAGGTCAGGTGGCTCAGGCGGCCACGGCAGGTCAGGTGGCTCGGGCGGCCACGGCAGGTCAGGTGGCTCGGGCAGCCACGGCGGGTCAGGAGCCAAGGGCGGCCAAGGCGGGTCAGGAGCCAAGGGCGGCCACGGCGGGTCAGGAGCCAAAGATGTCCATGGTGGGTCAGAGTCCATTAGTGACCACAACAAGTTGCAAACCAAAGGTGGCCGGGCATGGTCCCCACCCACAAGCTCCCCACCCTTGGGTATACTGCCCCCCCCAAAAAAGTTCTTGGGGATTTCAGCAGGGTCCTTAGTGGGTTCGTGGACAGAAGGCCTGGGTGTCTCCAGCAGGGCAAAACACTTGGGCAGCGGCAGCGGCAGGGCAGGCGGCGGTGGCGGCAGCAGGGCTGGCCAAGGGTGCTCAATGGCCATATCAAGGAGAGCGGACAGCTCAGTGATGGCAGCAGGCTCAGGCTGGGGCTGCTCTGAGACGACAGCGGGCTGCTCTGGGATGACAGCGGGCTGCTCGGGCTGCTCTGGGACGACAGCGGGCTGCTCAGGCTGGCAGACTGCTCCAAAGTCAATAGGGCTCGAGTTCCTCAATGCACGCATGACAGCCAAGACATAAAAAGTGAGCACAGCCCTCTGGGCCAGGACAGGACAGACCAGGAGAGCAGGCTGCGCTGGAGCGGACTCACTGGCTGGATCGGGCTCTGGAGCGGGCTCACTGGCTGGAGCGGGTTCTGGAGCGGACTCAATGGCTGGGACGACCCCTTCTATTCCAGACACTGAAGGGGCGGCCATCTTGCCCGTGGGCACTGGCGAAACGGCCATCTCATTTTTCGCATCCAGAGAGTTTGAGTGCGTAGCAACTGGCAGACTCGAGCTTGAGTGCGTTGAAACAGACGAGCTTGAGTGCGTTGAAACAGACGAGCTTGAGTGCGTTGAAACAGACGAGCTTGAGTGCAACGCGGCCAGCGGGCTCGAGAGCGACGCGGCCGGCTGACTTGAGAGCGAGGCGGCCGGCTGACTTGAGAGCGAAGCGGCTGGTGTATGCTTGGGAATACTCGTGCTGAAATCAGTGGAGGATCGTTCACACTGGACAACAATCCTCTCCGCTGTCAAACGGATCTAGAGACGTGACGGGACTCTGGGCAATCAGCGGAGACGTGACGTTGCTCTGGGCGATCAGCGGAGGCGTGACGTTGCTCTGGGCGATCAGCGAAGACGTGACTTGGCTCTGGGAGATCAGTGAAGACGTGATGTGAAGTCGTAGTGCCCGCCATTTTGTGAGTGTTCTCTGATGCTGAAGCGGCGGCCATTACGTGGTTCACTACGGTGTCGCGACACCCACAGTAAAACGTGAACCAACGGTAAGCAGGGCAAAGTCCAAGAATTCCATAAACGTCCCTCTGGGACCATTGGCGATTAAATAACCCTTAAGAGGTTCATTTAGTCCATAAGCAAAAAAGTCAATGAGGGCACAGTCCAGTAAATCAGAAAAATGGGCAATGTCCAGGAATTTCTGGATATGAACCTCCAGGGTGCAGTTACCTTGACGAAGGCTGACCAGATGTGTTGCGGGATCCATGCTGGGACTAGGACGCCCAACAAAGCTGCTGGATCTTGGTGTGGCTAGGTCTTCTGTTGTGAATGGAGACTTAGGCAGGGGATCCAAGTGCAGCGTTTTATTAAATGTTGAGCGTGGTCGTACAGGCATGGTCAAACGGGGCGAACAGGAACATACGGTGATCATGACAACACCTTCTTTCTTTCTTTTTTTATATAGAAAGAATTCATCCCATCATCCATGAATTTCGGGAAGCATTTTCATCAATAATAAGAACAAGATCTCCAGCTTTAAGATTTAGCTTTTTTCTGTTCCATTTTTGCCACTCTTGAAGAAGTGGCAGATATTCTCTAATCCACCGTCTCCAGAAGAGGTCTGCAATGTATTGTACTTGTCTCCATCTTCTTCTTGAATATTGATCATCACTTTTGAACAGTCCAGGAGGAAAATGTGGCTTGCACTTCATAAGCAACAAATGATTGGGCGTAAGAGCCTTTAGATCATTTGGGTCCTCCGATACTGGTGTCATAGGGTGGTCGTTCAGAATGGCTTCTACTTGTGCAACTTGATGAAACCCTGGTGAAGATCGCTGCTGTGACTGGTGTTCTTCATTAATTTTTCATTAAAGTCCTGAAAAGTGAGGTTAAAAAATTTCGATCACCCCTTGATGGATGCCTGCTGTGTTGTTCTCAAGTTCTCAAGCCAAAAAAAAAAAAAAAATCAAATGACACTTAAAATATTAGTTTTCCAAAGATGGTTTCTGTCATTTTACGTAGCGATCATCACGCTGACGTGTGTTCAAGTGTTTGTTTTTCCAATAAGCTTGGTTTTTGTTAGTTATTTTTGATGCTAAAAAATGGGGTGTAACGTCATGATTGACAGCTGTGCTTGCGGTTAAGGGTACATTTACATAACAACAATAAACAAAAAAGGTGTTTTCTTTGTACAGATGACAACAGTCCAGAAGAATAGAATCAGCAGTTGAAATTATTTCAGAAAATACTAGAATATTCTGTATTGAAAAAAAAAAAAAACTCCATGTCTATGGTACAAACAAAAAGTTTTATAAAATTATAAACATCACATTTCAACCCTTTTAACCATTGTTTAAGAAAAGGGATGAGTGAATATTATTATATATTATAGATTATCCAAATTAGACTAGATTATCATCATCCAAATTATTTTGCTTTTTCATCAGATTCCTTTTCCATTAAAACTGGATTCTCCAGTTTTACATCATTTTTTTTTTCCAAAGTATACTAAACAGAGGTAGTCATCCAAAACATTCAGTTTTCTTTAACCTGGCAAATGTATTTAAAATATTTGTGTGACCTGTTCAATTCAGTATGCACCACATATGCAAATTCCTTGACAATGTATCTTTAATTTGGCCAAGAGATTCTGTTTAATGAACATGTTTGTTCATAATTCATAAATGTTGTTCATTGACCTTTCATGTACATGCTTGATAATTAAGACAATATTGTTTTGAGGAAACATAATTAATGTTTAATGTTATTATAGATTATATAATATTTTATATTCAAATACATCTGAAAAGTCATTGAAAGTAAAAAAAAAAAGAAAAAGAAAAAGAAAAAAAATTCTTTCCAACTGTCCCCCCAGTGAATCTCAGCCATCTCCAGACCAAACAACATTAAAGGTGCCATAGAATTGAAAATTGAATTTACCTTGGCATAGTTGAATAACAAGAGTTCAGAACATGGAAATGACATACAGTAAGTCTCAAACACCATTGTTTCCTCCTTCTTATGTAAATTTGATTTGTTTAAAAGACCTCTGAAGAACAGGCGAATCTCAACATAACACCGACTGTGACGCAACAATCAGGATCATTAATATGTAAACCCCAATATTTGCATATGTCAGCTCATGTTCAAGGCATTAGACAAGGGCAGGCAGTATTAACATCTGGATCTGTGCACAGCTGAATCATCAGACGTTATGCAGGTAACCAAGCAAGGACAATAGCGAAAAATGACAGATGGAGCAATAATAACTGACATGATCCATGATATGATATTTTTAGTGATATTTGTAAATTTTCTTTCTAAATGTTTCGTTAGCATGTTGTTAATGTACTGTTAAATGTGGTTAAAGTTACCATCGTTTATTACTGTATTCACGGAGACAAGAGTCGTCGCTATTTTCATTTTTAAACACTTGCAGTCTGTATAATTCATAAACACAACTTCATTCTTTATAAATCTCTCCAACAGTGTGTAATGTTAGCTTTAGTCCGTTAGCCACGGAGCACTATGAAACTCATTCAGAATCAAATGTAAACATCCAAATTAAATACTGTACTTACATGATCTGATGACGAACATTTTGTGAAGATCCATTTTGAGGATTATATTAGCTGTGTGAACTTTGTTTATGTATTAGAGTCGTGAGCTCGGGGACGGGGAGCGTGAGGATTTAAAGGGGAAGCAGCCTGAATCAGAGCATATTTAATGATGCCCCAAAATAGGCAGTTACAAAAATTAATTTAAAAAAATCTATGGGGTATTTTGAGCTGAAACTTCACAGACACATTCAGTGGACACCTTAGACTTATATTACATCTTGTGAAAAAGCATTCTAGGGCACCCTAAAAACTTTATTTTCACCACAAAGGGTCTTTAAAATCATTAACTGTGTAAGGTCTGCACAAGATCAAATTATGCAAACCAACTTTAGAATTTTCAGAATGCTTTTAACTCCTTGAACTTTTGTGTGTAAATTTCACATTGGCTCCGGCCTGGCTGACATTAACAGCTCACTCGACACATTTTATGGCCGTATCGATGGATTCCTGATTCCCTCCCTTGTGACTTCAAATGATCGTGGTCAACTCAGATCAAATTACTGTGAGCCATGCGGCTGCATTACAGACCAGCCAAACCCCAATACACACCACACAGACACACACAAACACGCATAAAGATTGTATGTACAAAATATGACTGTGCCAATGTGTACCTGTCGTTGTATTTCAAGTTGCATATATGTATCCCTAGTGTATAAGCTTAGCTATGACTGTAGTTGTGTTAGTTTCATTCTAAACGATAAAATAAACTGTATCTCCCCTTTTATGTTTTTGCCATCTGACAAGTTTGGTTTCTTTGTAAAGCTCTCTTTATGCCTTATTCGACAATGTATGTCTGTAAAATTACTGTAAAATGCATTCTATTTTCCATGGTATTTCGAAGAAAATGTACTCTGATTTGACACCTCATAAACCATGCAAATGAGGTCATAAATGGAGACAAAGGAAAAGTTTGCCCGTCAAAATTGCACTCTTATCATTGGCTGTTTCACCCAAGGAGGCGTGTTGGCTTGTTTTTCCTTAAAAGACAAGCACAAGCATTTTCCCTTTGTCTCTCGATAGTCTCTCAACTGTCCCTCGCCATCTCATGCACGTCTCTCCCGGACGTCTCGGTAACCGTGCTTCCATCACGCGCTCCTCTTCGGGATGACCATCTCTGGCGAAACCAACTTTCAAGACCTCAGTTCAAATCTTCCCGTGGAAACAGAAGAAGCCAATGAACTGCAGCAGCACTGAATCTTCACATGTATCTTTTTGAAACTCAGCATGCAAACTCATGCAAGTACCGCTTCTCTCTATCTTAGATGCGATAAGTTATACGACCTAACAAAGTGATACTGATTCTTTGCTGGCTCTCAAAGACTGTCTGTAAGTTTGGCTACTTCTCTCTTTTCCTGTCTTTACTTTTGATTTTGTATATACTTGTATTCTTAGTGTATATTTAGCCTATGTATTAGTAGTTTCATATATTAAAAACAATGTATTCATGCTCGATTGTTCTGCTGCTCATTCAGAAAACCAAGTCACTTCTACAGTTCGATTCTGCAACACTGCTTTACCCTTTGATGCTATAATAGGAATTTATTCTTGTGGCCAGAGAATAAAATTTCTTTCATAATAGTCTATGAGGAGAAAACCCATAGTTTGCTGGACAAACTAGGATAGTTTTTCTAAACAACTATTACACTAGAACTAATCATATATGTAATTAATTATAATCCGTTGTAATTAATTCACAATATATGTGCATAATTCCCTTTGGTCAATCTATATTATAATTAGTCATAACGCATTATGATTTATTATATATATATATATATATATATATATATATATATATATATATATATATATATATATATATATATATATATATATATATATACCCATGATTTGAGATAATTGATTAAATACCTGTAGTTTGCTACAACTCTTTCTATTGTCTTTTGATTGAACTTAATTATAAAACCATTAATTTCCTTCCTTCTAATTGAAAAACACATTGAGATTTTTTAAACAATTCAAGGTCAAACAGTTGTTTTGTAGCCACTGTGACACGTCAGTCATTTCATTTGTTAATATATCTGCAGCTAAGCGTGGCGTCTGTGCTGATACATAAATTACTGTCAACTGCATATAACTGACATTTAGTTTCCTTAAAACAATTTGGTAAATCATTGACATATAAGGAAAACAACAGTGGACCTAAAACTGATGCTTGAGGGAGACCCATCTCATTGTTTCATAAAGATGATCTTGAATTATTTATTTTAACGCCTTTTGAGAGTAACATATCAATAATAATATTATTTATTAATGGTTGGTAAATGATTAACTGATCATCAACAAAACACTTAAATGATTTATATCTGAACATTACTATAGTGTTATCACATGAAGAAACATTAAATATTTACTGCACTGGCACAGAAACATGCATAAACTTTACATCTAACTTCCTCTATATGTACTGTAAGAGAAACGGCTCAGAAGCAGAGGAATGTGGTACTTCTGAGAAGAATCAGTGATGGTGAAGACAACCTGAAAAAAAAAAAAAAAAACATACAATAATAAAAACACACTATCAATTGTTACTAGAAGGAGCGTAAAGCAGTGGTTTACAATCCTGGTCCTGGGGACCCACCGATCTGCATATTTTGTATATGTCCTTTATTTAACATCAGATCATCAGCTTTTTAGGCATACATATGTGTCCTGCCCATAAGGCATAAGTCACATACACCTCAAAATGATGTGCTCATGCTATATCACTCAAATTTCACTATATTCAGGAAGTGGTTTATCTGTTGCCCTTATGGAAGATTTGGCTCATGTTCTGTGAGCAGTTTTTCCAACTCCTCTTGGTGAACGTGATGATTTTTCAGAAAGTGTGTGGCTCCATGTCCTCAGTTTAGTCCTGGAGGGGATACACATGACACATGAGGTGTATATAATGATGAGTGTTAAACATGTTCAAGCAGAGCTTAACGGCCTGTCTGATCGTTGCCACTGTCAAAGTTTAAAACTAAAAGTGTTGCACTCTAGACTCACCTTCTTTCTGAGGAAAGAAGGATGCTTGTTTAGCCCCTGTTGTCCCATCTCTGCGGTTGCCGAGGCACTGCATGAGCTGGATAATTGGGGTGACTGCGAGGAATTTGAGCCTATGGGAGCGAGAGCCAACAGATTTTTTCCTTTCACACACTCCCCCCGGATCATGTGCATTCGGCGAAAGAGTGCTTTTCGAAAATGGTCATTTATGAAAGTGCTTATTTGTGTCCCAAACTGGAAGCTCATAATATAATTGCATTCTGTCTTTTCTCACATCAGCCTCAACCCTCTTCTGGAAGTCTTGGCCATTGCTTGGGTCACTTCCACTTTGGTCGATAGACCACTCCATGGCTGGATTTATATATATATAATCAAACCAAAAATTATTCAGACATTTTGATATATTTTTACTAGTGGGTGCAGGACAATGTAGTTCATTTATGTAAGTGAAGATAGCAAAATAAAGTACAATTCTTCATTTTTACAGTTCTCACCTGTCCTAGACTCTGTTTCCCATGATCCGCCCGGTTCCACAACTGAACTCACTTCCTCATCATCTCTCCCGCTCTCCCCGGATTCCCTGCACCTGGTCTGGTCCGTTATTGTTTTTGTTATTAGCTATTGTTTAATGTGTGTTTGCTGTTCTGCTCTTTTAATATATCCCGTTATTTGTAGAAGTCTGATTCTGCCTCATCCCTGCTGCAGCTACACATTTGTGACAGAAGAACGGACCCTAACAGTGAGGACTGCTACAAGGATGGGAATTTTCCTGGTCCCGATCTCTCCTGTGCTCCCCAAAGAATATGCTTCAGTGGTGGATTGTCTGCGGGGGCTTAGGCAGGATGGTCGCCCGCTGGAGAGGTAAGTGGAGGAATTTTCTGAGCTCGCTTGCTTAGTGAACTGGCCAGATGCCCTGCTTAACGCATGTTTTCTGATGGGCCTGGACAAGGACACGATCCGTTATATTGAACCTGACTGTTCCTTTTCCCAAGTCGAGTCTATTAATCAGATTCTCTCTTTTTAAATGGTTCTTATTTCAAAATAGAAGAGGTTCAAGAGAAAACGTGTCTTCCTCATCAAGTTCTCTCAGAAAAACACGTGGCCTGGTCAGTTCACCCACCGTCAGTTTCCTCCACATATCCACTCCAGTGGGTCTGCCCATTTTGTCCTGCCTGTCCCAAAGCCCAGACTGCCAAAGAAGATGGCAGCCGCAAAGCATAAGCCCATGAAGATGGCCGCGCCAGAGCTACTAAACAAAATGGCCGCCGCCAAGTCTGAGCCTTCACTAGATGAGGAACATTGGCTCATAGACTTCTGGACTGAACCTGTTGCTTCAGTCCTTCATGAGCCCACTCCATGTACCCGTGGGTGGGGAACATGTGGGTGGGACACATGTGGGTGGGGCTCCTGAACCGCCATGGGTCCCTTAACATATTTTTGGGTCCCTTAACATAATAAATCCCATTATTTGTAGAAGTCTGATTCTGCTTCATCCCTGCTGCAGCTACACATTTGTGACATTCATACAGTGGACTACCAGTAAAATTGATAAAAAATTTGGAACAAAAAATTATTCAGCCACTTTTACCTGACCATGTTTTGCTTAAGTGTTATCTGACATAATTAAGATTATATTTTTCTGACACAGTTTCACTCTGAGATCTTGTCATATTTTTATTTTCTTTTACCATTTTTTTAAACTATAGTGAATAAACTGTTAATAAATAAGTTCAAGGTGTATGAATAAATCTTGGTTTGACTGTGTGTGTGTGTATATATATATATATATATATATATATATATATATATATATATATATATATATATATATGTCACAGATCCCTTGTTCCCCTGGACTCCATTTCCCATGATCCTCCTGTTCTCCACACCTGCACTCACTTCCCTCGTCAGTTCCTCATCATCACGGATCACTTGCACCTGGACTCTATTGTCAGCACTCCCCATATATTGCACTCACTCCCTGCACTCCTTGTCCGTTCTCTGTAGTGTTTAGTGTATGTTTGGTGTTCCTGCCCTTGTTTATATTAAAGTCTTTATACTTTGTGGAAATCCGTATCTGCCTCGTCTCTCTACACCAACATCCGTAACAGAAGAACGGACCTTTACCGCTGGATATCCACAAAGGATAAGATGGGAATTTTCCTCATCCCCGAGGCTCCAACTCCTTCTCAGCCTCTCGCAATTACATCTCCGGCCGACCGGCTCATCGGGCTCTTCCAGGTTGGCCGTTCACTGGAGAGGTATGTGGAGGAGTTTGTAGAGCTTGCTTTCCTGACTAACTGGTCAGATGCACTTTTGAACGCCCTGTTTCTGGATGGACTGGACGATGACACTATCCGTTTGGATGAACCTGAAAATTCCTTTTCCTTGAGCGAAACCATTAATCTAATTTTATATTTAAACGGATCTAATTTCTTTGTCGATGAGGTTCAGGATAAGTGTCAATCCCGTCCAGTCCCTCCAGAAACAGAGGTGGCCAGGCCAGTTGGTCAGACTCCTTCTTCCTCCACATATCCCTCCAGTGAGCTGACTTCCTGGACCACACGGAACCCACACTCCTCCACTGGGTCCCGTAAGCGGAGGAGGAGGAAGCAAGCCGCCCCGGTCTCTCCAGAACCCGCTCCGGTCTCTCCGGGGCCCGCTCCGGTCTCTCCAGAGCCCGCTCCAAGATCTCCAGAGTCCGCTCCAGTCCCCACAGAGCCAGCTCCAGTGCCTGTGGGGATCTTAATTGTATTTGAGGGAATGAACGAGCCCTCAGCTCCAGCCGCCGCCTACGAGCCCTCAGCTCCAGCCGCCGCCTACAAGCCCTCAGCTCCAGCCGCCGCCTACGAGCCTGCCGCTCCAGCCGCCGCCTAGGAGCCTGCCGCTCCAGCCGCCGCCTACGAGCCTGCCGCTCCAGCCGCCGCCTACGAGCCTGCCGCTCCAGCCGCCGCCTACGAGCCTGCCGCTCCAGCCGCCGCCTACGAGCCTGCCGCTCCAGCCGCCGCCTACGAGCCTGCCGCTCCAGCCGCCGCCTACGAGCCTGCCGCTCCAGCCGCCGCCGCCGAGCCTGCCGCTCCAGCCGCCGCCGCCGCGCCTGCCGCTCCAGCCGCCGCCGCCGAGCCTGCCGCTCCATCCGCCGCCGCCGAGCCTGCCGCTCCATCCGCCGCCGCCGAGCCTGCCGCTCCATCCGCCGCCGCCGAGCCTGCCGCTCCATCCGCCGCCGCCGAGCCTGCCGCTCCAGCCGCCGCCTACGAGCCTGCCGCTCCAGCCGCCGCCGAGCAAAGTTCTCCAGTCTCCGCCGCCGAGCAAAGTCCTCCAGTCTCCGCCGCCGAGAAAAGTCCTCCAGTCTCCGCCGCCGAGAAAAGTCCTCCAGTCTCCGCCGCCGAGCAAAGTCCTCCAGTCTCCGCCGCCGAGCAAAGTCCTCCAGTCTCCGCCGCCGAGCAAAGTTCTCCAGTCTCCGCCGCCAAACCAGCTCCAGTATCCGCCGCCATACCAGCTCCAGTATCCGCCGCCAAACCAGCTCCATGCTCCTCCACCCACACATTGACTTTATTCCTTGGACTCCTCTATATGATCCTTAACCTCTCCAAGTATTTTTTGGGGGGGGGCCAAGTACCCGTGGGTGGGGGACATGTGGGCGCCACACATGTGGGTGGGCCTCTGACGTGGCCTGCCAAGGCTCCTGACCCGCCGTGGCCTGCCAAGGCTCCTGATCCGCCGTGGCCTGCCAAGGCTCCTGACCCGCCGTGGCCTGCCAAGGCTCCTGACCCGCCATGGCTCATGGATCCGCCCTGGAGACCTCCACTCCAGTCCACTCATCCCCCGGCACCTGCATGAGGTCTCCAGGGCGCCCGCCCCCCCCTCCCGGTTATTCTATTTACGGCGCGAGGACGCGCCTACCGGGAGGGGGAGGTACTGTCACAGATCCCTTGTTCCCCTGGACTCCATTTCCCATGATCCTCCTGTTCTCCACACCTGCACTCACTTCCCTCGTCAGTTCCTCATCATCACGGATCACTTGCACCTGGACTCTATTGTCAGCACTCCCCATATATTGCACTCACTCCCTGCACCCCTTGTCCGTTCTCTGTAGTGTTTAGTGTATGTTTGGTGTTCCTGCCCTTGTTTATATTAAAGTCTTTATACTTTGTGGAAATCCGTATCTGCCTCGTCTCTCTACACCAACATCCGTAACAATATATATATATATATGTGTGTGTGTCTGTGTGGTTTGCGAAACTATTCACTTTTTTTTCTCATTTTATTTTATGATGCTGCTTTATGTTTAACCCTCTGGGATCTGAGGATTTTTGGGGCCCTGGAGAAGTTTTGACATGCCCTGACATTTGTGCTTTTTTCAGATGTTCATAAATATATTAATGACACAAGTGTCATTACACTGTATTCAGCACAAACTAGGCTACCATAATATGTGAGGAACATGTATGTACATGTTTGTATTTTTGAAGGAATAACGTTTATGCGTGGTTATTGAAAAAACTAAAAACTTAAGTCACTGAAATAAGGCCAAAAAAAGTATATTAAATCTGTGTTCATAAGACCTCTGGGTATTGGAGGTTGTACACTAGAGTTTTTGCTTCAGAATTATGTAAAAATTATGCTGCCTACTCCTTTATATAAAACAATATATTGATTTAGTTTTTGTAAGACACTTTTTGTCAAGAGAAACAGTATGCGTGGAGGCGTGAGTCATCATGAATAATGGGCCATTCTCACCTGAGAAGACAAAAGAATTGAATAGTAATGAGCTGAAATGACTTTCATATTAATGAGCTCTTTCAGTCAGGTAGGCTGTGAAAAAAACCCTCTGTAATCATGTCTCAGCTCAATTTAAAATAATGGTATTCTATTATATTCTTTAAAATATAATGTATTTCTGTGATGCAAAGTGTCTGAACAATTATGTTACCTCTATGGCATTTCATATAGGCTTTTAGCTTAAAAGCATGCACATTTGGAGAAATATTGATGATTCTTATATGTTTATGTCAAATTTCTATACAGAGGAGTAATATTTATTCTATATTTATTCTTATCACTATGAGTGCTGGATACTGTGTTTTCAATTCATACCTGCAGCCCGAGGGCGCTCTGTACACCTTTAGTCCACAAATTATTCTAAAGAAGAAGAGGACATTTCAGGAATGGTGTTTTCAATTCATACTTGCAGCCGGAGGGCGCTATGTACACCTTTAGTCCACAAATCCATATAAAGAAGAAGAAGAACCAGGAACTAACTGCATGTCTTCTAGAGTTCGCTAACCATGGCCATGGCAGATAAACACTTTTCAAGACAATAAATACACGATTGAAACTATGTCTGCATGTATTGACTGAATTTGCGTCTGAATAGCGCTCCCTCCATGGGCGTGGCCGCATTAGTGGGTAATGAGCTGAATCACGGACTTCTGACATGGCTCTCTTATCATACAGATTACATAAACACAGAATGTATGTTTTCGATTTGACTTACACGATTTAAAAGCTGACATTTCAACGTTTCTTTTGACATAAGTGTAATTTTTTTGTCATTAGAATTCACTAAGTTACAGTTCATTTTCTGAGAACTATCAGATTGGACTTCGTTCAGAGGGAGACGAGAGATCACGCATCATGTTAGTTTTCTTTATTTTACAAAAAGCACAACATTTTGTTTTTACTCTGAGTGTACACAAATGAAAGAAGATATTCTACAGATTAAAATGGTGTATAACTCTTAATTGTATGTGCAAAATTGACAGAGTATTTTGAGTCTCTTTCACACTGGTAAGAAAAAAATTGCAGTGGTATTGCCGGCGATACCCTCAGACCTCAGAGTGTTAACAACTTTAAATTTTTTTTTTTCACATTAATCTACACTCCATACACCATAATGACAAAGCAAAAAAAAAAAAAAAAAAAAAAAAAAAAAATTTATTAAAAATAAAAAACTTAAATAATTACATTGCATAAGTATTCAAACTCTTTTCTGAGATGCTTGAAATCTACCTCAGGAGCATTCCAATTTCACTTGTAGATGTTACTACACTTTGAGTGGAAAGGCAAAGGCCCTATTGTTTTCCTTAGATAATTTTTTTTTGGGGGTCCCTTAACATGCTCAAAAACTCTTAAAACTTTGCAATAACCTAGGAATCATCGGCCATCAGGGCCATGCACAAGTTGTCTTGGGGGGTCGTGGGGGGGAGCTCTTGTGGCAGACTATTTTATATGGTTGTATTTGAGGGGCTCTGTAGTGTACCCCTTTTCACCTACAGTAACCAAACTTCATACAGTTATAGACCTCATCGGGCCGAACAACTTTCACACTCAGTCATATGCCAGCCCAACAAGAAGTTGGCTATTTAGGGGTGTTTGGAAAAATCCTAGGGAATTCATCCGATCACCACCAAACTCAGTCAGCATGAAGACAGGACATTTAGAATGGTAAATTGATAGTGTTTTTTTGATATCTCGAATATTTTGGCCGTGGTATTGAATTTAATTTATGGCAAGAAACAGGAAACAAGAAACAAAGTGTGTTAATTTCTGCATACATTAACTGATTTTGATTAAACTTCAGCTGTGTGTTCCTTGTAAGAGGTTGATCATATGGATGTGAATATTTTGAGTCAATGTCATAGCCACCAACTGGAGGCAGGTAGGGTATCACTTTCAAAATGCTTAGAAATCGCCCTCATATTTTTACTCGACTTGGTACATAAATTGCTCTTGTCAAGCCACTTTCTAATTTAGAGTAATCAGCTCCGACCAATAGGAAGTCAGATATTTTGGTTTGAATGTGTTTTTTTTTTTTTTTTTTTGGTTATTGCAGCGTCAAATGCCAAAAGCTCCATCAGTTTTTACTTTCAGTTTCTGTAGTGAATAACTGACTGGCATTTAAGACTTCTTCACCAGCATAACTCTCACGCAAAGTTTGTTAGACAAAATTAGTCAGACAAAAACTGAGCTCCTGCAGGAACATAAGGGCCATCACTCCTATTGCAGTGGAGAAAATTAGCCAGACAAAAACTGAGCTCCTGCTGGAACCTAAGGGACATTACTGCTGCAGCAGTGGAGAAATTAGCCAAAGAACCTGAGCTCCTGCGGGAGCAGAGGGGACATCACTGCTGTGGCAGTGGAGAAATTGGCCAGAGAAACTGAGCTCCAGTGTTCCTGTAATTAAATACTTATCCACTGAAAAATGTACAGTAAGGGATTACTGTTCACTTTTAAGTAATTTAATTACAGTTACTTATAATGTACTTGCGTTACATACTGCAAATTAGTTTAACGGTTCTGTATAAATAAATACATACAGATCTAGATTTGCTGTGTTTGACAGAAACCTGGCTAAAACCAGACGATTACATTACTTTAACTGAGTCTAGCCCTCAAGGTTACGGTCATCGACACAATCCTCGTCAGAAAGGCAAAGGGGGAGGTGTTGCTGTAATTTATAGTAATATCTTCAGTATTACTCAAAAGTCTTTCAAATATAATTCCTTCGAAGTGATGGTGCTTTATGTAACATTTTGTACGTTGACATTTGTGCTGGCTACTGTATACAGGCCACCAGGGCACCATAAAGACTTTATCAAAGAATTTGCTGATTGTCTGTCAGAGTTAGTACTGGCTGCGGAATAAGTCTGCAGCGTTATAAAGATTGCTTTATAAATAATCTTCCTGATCAGTTTCATCTCCTTAGCATAACAGATAGCTTAGAAGAACTCAATGTTACAACAGAAACTATTGACTCTCTCTTTTCCAGCACACGGAGCCCAATCCACCACCACTGCCTGCGCCACCATGGCCCCCGGAACTGCCTGCACCACCATGGTCCCCTGAACTGCCAGCACCGCCCTGGCCCCCTGAGTTACCAACTCCAGGGCCACCCTGGAAGCCTGGGGTGACCCCCCCCCCCCCCCACCCCCGGTAAATTTGAGTATAATCTGCATAACAATGGAATGACAAGCCATGCTTTCTAAAAATAGAACCCAATGGGAGCATATATAATGAAAAAAGAGCTTAAATGGATCCCTGAGGAACACCACACGATAGAGGAGCTGCTTCAGATATATGGTCAACAATTTTAACTTTAAAACTTCGATTAGAGAGATATGAATTAAACCATTCCAAAGCTCTTCCTTTTATGCCAGCACAGTGCTCCAAGCGAGCAAGGAGGATGGCATGGTCCACAGTCCCAGGTGAAAAAAAAAGTACATTTCTATAATGTACTTAAAGTGCTCTATTTTCGCGCACTAATTTTGTACTTAATATACTAAAAATTATTCTTTAGTACTTCTTAAGATAATCTTAAGAACATCTAAGTGTACTCAACTGTGCTATTTTGAGACACCATGAAATATGAACTTAAATATGCTTTTAATATACTATCTCTGTATTTAAAAAATGTATTTAGATACTACTTATAGTACATTTGAACCCATAGTGTACTACAAGTGGCCACAAGAATACACCTCCTATTGTAGCACCAAGCGTAAAGCCAGGTTACTGGATCGAAAACGTTAAAGTGACCTGGGTTTTGTTGAATGAGCAAAAGAACAATCGAGCATGGATACAATGTGTTTAATATATGAAAACTACTACTACAGAGGTTATACGTCTAAATACAGAATATACACATATATACAAGAGTGAAAGTAAAGAAAGGGAAAGAGAGAAAGCAAGTAGCAAAAACCTACTAACATTCCTTGAAAGCCAGCACAGAAATCAGTTTCATTATCTAAAAGAGAAACGGTTACTTGCATCAGTTTGCTTGCTGAGTTTCAGTTCAGTGCTGCTGCAGTTCATTGGCTTCTTCCATTTCCGTGGGAGGGTTTGAACTGAGGACGTGAAAGTTAGTTTCGCCAGAGAGATGGTGGTCCCGAAAGATGAGCGCAATGGAAGCGCGTCGCCGTGACGTCCTGGAGAGACGTGCGTGAGTGGGCGAGGGATGATTCAGGGCAATCGGGAGAACACACAGAAAAGTTGTGTGTTGGTGCTTTTATGGAAAACCACGCTAACACACCTCCTTGGTCGGAATAGCCAATGACATTTTGAATTTGAATTGAATTTGCATAATTTATGGGTATCAGATTGGGTAATCACATCGGATTACTTATCGGAGTACTTTCTTCACAGTACCATTAAACAAACAGAACAATGCATTTGTCAGCTATGTGACATATCTCAGTGAATGAGAGATAGCAAGAGCTTTAAAACGAGACCAAACTCAACAGATCAGAAAAGCATATAAAAGATGTTATGGTTTACAGACAATAGTATCATTAGAAATTACACTAGCACAACTACAATCCAAGCTAAGCTTATACAGTGGGAATAACTATATGCAATTTGACAGACAATGGCGGTTACATTTAGGCATATTTATATTTTGCACATACAGTCTTCAATGCATGTTTGTGTATCTGTGTGTGTCCTTAATGTGCGTGTATGTGTCTTTGTGGTGTGTGTTGGAATTTGGCTGGCCCTTCTGGGCCCACCAAGGGAGGGGGGTGATCCTTTGAAGTCTCTAGAGCTAGGAAGTGGGATTCTCTGTTTAATTTCTGACAGAGTAACAAAAGTGTCAAAGTGTCTGTTTTTCTGGACTGGTCGGTGCCGATGTGAGATTTACAACACAGTCCAGCATGCTAAGCTATGAGCTGGTCAGGACAGGCAGTCGGGAGAGTGCTCAGAGGGCTGTATCGATGGGAGTAATGTCAATAAGCTGGGACCCCCCTTTCTCAATCCTCAGTACCAGTTCTGGAACTAAGGTGTGATGGTGATTCCTGGGGGAGGATGGGATTTCCAGTTCTGACTGGTCCTCTTTGCTTGAGAGACAGTACACTGCCTGATTGTTGCGGTGGAGGATGGAACCCAGGGGCATCTGGATCCACATAATTGGATTGGGCAGGCTGACATGAGTAGCAGTGTTGTGCTGATTGTGGGTTAGGGTGGCAGTGTGAGTGAGGGTATGGATGAGCCGTCGATCGCCCACGATCTTGGCTTGTGTTCCAATGACTTGGATGTGAGGCTTGGCCTCGGCAGGGCAGCGTGTGTCGCTGATCATGGGATGCAACCAGCAGATTCATTATTGAATTTGATTTGAATTGTTGAATCTGGTTTGAATTGTTATCTGATTCGACGCTGGGTGGATTTGGGCGGAGGGCCACCTTACTCTGCTCGGAGTCAACGTGCAGTAGCAGCAGCACCCAGAGAGTCGGCGAGGTGGGCTGGAACAGTCTTGGTGGGTCTGCCAGTAGCAAAGTCCAGCACAGTTTGTACAGGGAACTGAGTAGTCCACTTCATAGTCCACTTCGAGTGGTTTTCTCAGCTGTGGGCGGAGCTTGTCGAGGTGCTGATGAGTGGAGTAGGAAATGTTGCAGGAACAGTACGCTGGCTCACCTTTTCCCAGTAAACGATCATGTTGTGTGTTTGGGTGATGTTATCACATGTTTGGAACAGGTGTTGATGTTTCACCGACGTGTTGTATTCAGTCTTGAAGCCAGTTTGTTTACAGCCTGGAAGATGGCACGTGAAACTAGGTCTGGCATAGTGTGAGTTTGTGCAAATGAGTTCTCTGATGTTATGGGCTGAGGCGACTTGAAGGGTTATGAGGGTAGCTGCTACTTCAACATACTGTCATGACTGGGGACCCCACCTGAAGTTCTGTGGTGGGCAGGGTTGGTTGTTTAACCATCGTACCCCTGCACTTGCCTGTAGGATGCCCTCATGGATGTAGAAACATCCATCGACTTAGGCCGTGGGCATTCCTTGGCATTCATTCTCTTTGGGGTACCTGTGACAGGTTGGTTGCTGTTGTTGAGGTACCTTTATCTCAAGTTTCGAAGCTGGTGTGTTATCAGAGCAGTTTTGGCAGGCAGTTAAGCCGTCGCCCCGTGCAGACCTGTGGTTTCTGGCATGTCGTGACAGTGGCATTTGCTGGTTCAACTTCCTGAAGTTGATGGTGGGTCGCCACTTGCTGTCTGTTTTGACAACGGGCCAGATGGGGGTGGAATAGGTGCTGTTGCATGGGCAGCTAACACCTCTTTCTTCCATGAAACAAATAGTCTCCTGCACTGGTTCATGTGAGGTGATGTGACTTTTGTACTGCCTGACGAAGGTGGGAGGAGCATTTGGGTGTTTTACCATGTACACCGTGCGAAGTTTAGTGAGACCACAGTCTAAAAAGTCTTTGGCAAATGTCACTTTGAATTTGTTCAAGACCTGTCGGAGTTTTTGACAGTCTGCATCATTCTTTAGGGCATTTGCATCTTTCTGAATCTGTTGGCCTTTAGACTCAAACCTTGGGAATGGCTCCTCCGTGGTGGTGTCAGCTGTTTGATTGGTTATCAGAGGTGCAGAGCTTTCCTGAGTTTCACAGGCAGGCTGGTTAGCGACTGTGGGTACAGCAAGGTGTTTCATCAGGTCCTCCATCAACTCCGTTCTGCGCACCTGTTCTGTGGGTACCAGTTTGATGGAAGTGATGGAGATGCTGTTGAAGGATGCTGTGAAACTTGTGTTGTCCAAGCTTCCTTCTGGGACCCTTGCATCTGGTATTGAGCCGATGACTGTTAACCTGAGTTCAAAGTCATGGAAGTTGTGGTTCAATATCCATCCCAGCTGATAGGCTTTGGGATTGTTGATGTCTGTGGCCATGCAGTCGTTGAGCCAACTGTGAACTACACAGGATGACACTTCAGTGAGAAACCAGGATGCAGACCTCTTGGATGGTCTGGCCTAACAGGAAGTTGGCAGTGTTGACAGGAACAACAGGGGGCTGTACAGTCATTGGGGCCCACACCTACTCATTAGCAATGTCTCTATGAGCTTTAGAAGGTGTCAGGAGGTCTGGAAAGTCCAGGAAGTGATGGGTTAGACGCAGGTCATTCCATTTCAAGTTCGAAACGCAGATGTCCTTGGCAGTCATCATGGTTGGCAGACGAAAGTCCAATGGGAAGCGTGTGTGCTTGATGGCAAATGGGAGGTGCGGTGTTCCTTTGCTGAGAGCACTTAACAGCGTGTGGCTGAAGGCTGAGTTGTCTGTCCACATTGTGCGAATAATGTCTGTTGTAGTTACGTCCTTCAGCTGTGAGTCTGTGATGACCTTGGAGCAGAAGGAGTCAGAGTCTATGGTGAGTTGTGCAGGGTAGCGACTTTGAACTTTGCCCTGAGACAGGGTTCCTGCAGCTAGCTGTGAGGTTTCCGTCTGGCTCAGGTGGTCTGGGTGACTGGAAAGGCAGAAGTTCACACACTTGAGCCCAGATTTTCAGTGGTCTGGCGTACAATAAGGGCTCAAAGCAGTTTAGCAGGTCTTTGTGGATGAAACAGGGAAACATGTCCATTTGTGCTATGTGCACAGGAGGTGCCAGGCTCACTGGACCAATTGTGTGGTGCATGGGAGCTATGTGTTCAAGGTGGACCTCATTTTGACTGTGCGACTGCACATTCAGCTCACATCTTTGTGAATTGAGAGTCTGATTTTGTCTCTTAGCTCCATTTGTCAGTCTTTCAAACAGGTAAGGGCAGGTTTCTGGGCAGTGATCAGAGACTGGATAACTGGTTTGATTTCTTACAGTCTTTTCAGACGCAGTGCTCTGCTTGGCGTGAGCTTCGTCGACCAAGCCTCGCAGCTGCTGAGTAGGCATGCTGCGTGAGCAGACCAAGGCTGCCAGATTGGACTGCAGTTGGATTTAACAGCTGCTGGCGAAGGTTCTTGGCCGCTGGACGTTTTGGGCATTGGACTTTTAACCCCCTTTGGAACAAGGGATTCTTGACTGGTTAGGGGAAACTCTGTGACGTGTGTTTCCCCTCCCATGCCACTTTTCAGTTCTCTGTAAGGAGTGTCAAGTCCATCTTTTAAACAGTCTCTTTGTGGTTTCGGAGCAATGACTTCTTTCCAGGGCTGTTTAAGATGATTTTCACAGGCCCTGGCTTCAGCGTGTCTTTCTTTCAGCTCAGTCTCTGCTTTGGCTAGGAGAGCTTCGCCGTGTTGGAGTTTTCCAGTTAGTTCTTTTCTGGATTCCTTTTTCAACAGTTTCCTACGCTCCACCTCCAGGTGGAGCTCTGCAAGGGCTTTTTGAAGTCTTTGCAGCTCCTCCTGTAGCTCAGGTTTGGATTCATCTGCTGTCTCACGCCGGTCCTGGGTCTTGATGAGTCATCGATCGCGGCGATGTCGAGTCTGGGCCTGATTCCTCCGGGCATCCTCTGCCTGGAGCTTGAGGTTGTGGGTGATGAATTGGAGGACTTTCGCCCATTCTTTGTAGCTGTAGCTCTGCGTTGGACCGTGGGCCATCAGTTGATCCAGGTTGTCGTCCAGCTGCTCGTTGCTCAGGTGCTGGGGATCCACAGCGGCGTTGGACAGGAATGTGCTGATTATGGCGCTCAACCAGGTCTCGAGATGGTCCCAGCAGGTGCCGGGGCTGGCTGCTCTGAACACGTTGGCTTGCTGTTGGCGAGAGAAAGACAAGGCGCCTGACAAGGGCGCTGTTGCATCATAAATCCTAGATGGATGGTATGGCTTAAAAGCAAAAGGGTTTGGCCAACATTTTTGATGAGGAAATATCAAATATTCTGGGGCTTTCACTACGTGAAGGGACGGTATGTTATTAATCTGGGCCTGGGGTGAATTGTGAGTGCTCAGATAAGAACTCAATGGCAGGGCAGCCTTTTCTAGACGTTCCAGCACTCGGCTGCGGTGTCCGTGGGTACCCTGTCCCCCTCGCACCACGCTGCAACCCTTCAAACAGGGACTTTTAGCACAATTGCGTGACCGGGCTAGGTGTTTCCACCAACGGCCAAGTTGACTGGTCAGAATTGAGTTTTCCCTAAACCCAGAGTCTATCCACTTGACGAGCGGTTACTCAGAGTGGGTGGTTCTGTTGTACAGAAGCCTGAACAGGGGAATTAAACAAAATTGCCTCTGTTGTCAACCTGGCAAACCTGTTGCCTCCCTGAACCCGACACACCCAACCTGCTGATGCCCCTGCGTGTTGCCGGTGATACAAGGTCAGAAAATGTTCACGACTCACACACAGCCATTACTCGGATCCGCCAGGCAGGTGCCTCCACTCACTGGAACTCACTGAAACTCAGCCATCAACACACCATCCAGCACTAGAGATGTCCTATTCTGCAAATATAAAAATGGTCACGCAAACACAGCTTAATTGTAAATTTAAATCTCAATTTAAATCTTGTTTAAACCAAATTTAAATAATTAAGTGTGTAGGACAGAAAGGATACGAGTCTAAAATGAACTAGCTAGAAGCAGAACAGAAATAAACAAAAGGGGTTAAGTAAAAAAAAAAAAAAATCAATTCAGAGGCACTTGATTCAAATTTGAATTAAACCATGTTCAATTGAATTTAAATAAGTGCATAGAATAACAGAATGGGAAAAAAGAAGAAGAAAAGAGGACAATTCAGAGGCACGTGATTCAAATTTGAATTAAACCCTGTTCAATTGAATTTAAATAAGTGCATAGCATAACAGCATGGGACAAAGAAAGGAGAAAGCCTTCCCTATTTGTGAATTTCCCTAAAGGGAATTGCTTCTTGATGAGCAAAATGTCAACTGGTTGACATACTTATCACAAACAGGACACAGACCTAAGATTGGATAAAATAAAGCATTAAGCCATAAAAGGAAAAAAATTCCAAAGTAAAAATAACTCAAGAGAGAGAGAAAAGACCAAAAAGGGAATCACTGAAATAAAAACAAAGTAGAATAAAGTAGACTAAAGTACACCTGTAACAAACAGGAGAACGAAAAAGAAGAAGAGAGAGGGAGGAAAAAAAGAAGACCACAGAGGAAAGGGAATTGACTTATCTTTTAGTGTCCACCAGGGGGAGCACTTTCAGAAAGTGAATTCTCTTGTTGGAAGGGAAACTTGATTTAAATTAAAAATCTAAACGTATTTAAATCAAATTGAAATCAGTAAACCACATTCCAAAAACGACTGAAAAGCATAACCATCAACAATGGTTGCCCTCTGGCGTCTGGTCAGAGTTACTGCATCCACCTACTGTAATCTTGTGATATAATAAATTAGCACGCAAGAGATTTGACCCTTTATGGCTGATTTAACTGCACGATCACAGTTACAATACTTTAGAATCTTCTTTGGTGCCAGTTTACTGGACACTAATGTGCCCCTTTTATCACGGGTACACAATTTCGGGGATCAGTAAACCCCTTTTGTACACTTATGCACACAAATGTTGCAGGATTCCTTCGCTGCTGTTACGATTCACACTGGATCAGGGTGTGAATGGCTCCAAATTTTTACAAAGTCGAATCGGATAAAGCAGATAAACTGTTTTCAGATTAGATTTGTATTCAGTAACATATTTTGGTTAGCTAAGCCAATTATGTTACCAAGGGAGCGAGTGAGACGCTATTTTGAATTTTTGGACAACACAGTAATTCAAATTTAATAGCGCTATCACATATGAGGCCTTCTGAGGGAAGAAGTGGGAATCTCGCCACAAAAATCTCTTTACAAAACACACTGAATACGATTCAATTTTACGGTCAACAATTGACTACAGTGTTTTCAGACACAAATAGCAGCTTGTTAACTTTTTTCAGGGTGAGGACACATTGTCGGCTCAATAAGGCGCGCATATACACATTAAATCACACAAAATTATTCTGGATTGCTCATACACCAAAAACGTACTCAGTTACTAAAGTAACCTCGGTTCCCTGAGATACGGAACGAGTACTGCGTATGGAAAAGTCTCCCTTTTTCCCCGTTACTGAGGCCTTTTTCAAAAACGCAGTGTAACTGCACCTGTCATTGGTTCGCTCATAGACAAGTTGTTGAACCAATGATGGCGCGGCATAGCTGCGTGGCCTATGGCGATAAAGCGCGCAAACTTTCCCGCGAAAAGGGCGGGGTTAAGGGCTATATAAGCAGGCGTTTCGCCATAGGATTTCAGGCCATATCGACTGAAGCGACGACACTGAAGCCGCAGCCTCGTGGCACGGCAAGTAACACAGTACTCGTTCCGTATCTCAGGGAACCGAGGTTACGTTAGTAACCGAGTACGTTCCCTTTCGATACTTCACTTGTACTGCGTATGGGGAACGAATTCAACCGCGCCGTGCCACCGCAGGGAACGACTGAACTTGCTTTGGACACCGAGGGGGAACCAGAGGACAAGTAAGAAGGCCGAAGCCGCCGAACCCTTGTTACACTACAAGAGGAGATAACTCCCATATTGGCATGAGGCGGAGCTCGACAGAGTCCGCCGGGTCACACTGAAAGGACCCGAACTAGTAAGGTCGGGACGTCCAACTGATAAAACCTGACAAAAGTGGACGGCGAAGACCAGCCGGCCGCCTCACAGATGTTTCTGGACCAGGCCCAGGAGGAAGCCATTCCTCTAGTGGAGTGGACTCTAACTCCTATGGGACAATCGGTGCCCATAGAGGAGTAACAGAGAGCAATAGCATCGACTATCCAACGCGAGAGACATTGCTTTGAGACCGAAGACCCTTTGGTGCGGCCACCAAAACAAACAAAGAGCTGATCTGACTGCCTGAAGGGCTGTGATCGCTCAACATAGGTCCTCAATGCCCTGACAGGGCAGAGCAACTCCAGCTCCTACTCATCCGAAGAAGGAGGGAGTGCAGAGAGCGAGATGACCTGTGCTCTAAACAGGGTCGAGAGCACCTTGGGAACGTAGCCATGCCTGGGTTTCAACATGACCTTGGAGTCGTTAGGCCCAAATTCAAGGCAAGCAGGGCTTACAGGGCTTGCTAGTGCGAGTAGCAGAGCGGTTTTAAGCGTCCAGGGTCTGAGGTCAGCTGAACGCAGTGGCTCAAAGGGAGACCCTTTAAGAGCTCTGAGGACCAGTGAGAGGTCCCAAGTGGGAACAGTGAGGGGACGAGATGGATTCAATCGCCTGGAAACCCTCAGGAAACGCACCACTAGGCTGTTTCGTCCCACTGACTGGACAGCGACAGGAGCATGAAATGCTGTGATGGCTGCTACGTAGACTTTAAGCATTGAAGGAGCGCGCCCTAAATCCAAATGCTCCTGGAGGAAAGACAGTATCGGAGATACGTCACACTTCACAGGGTCTATGTTGCGTGCAGAGCACCAATCAACAAAGACCGACCATTTCTGGGCGTAGAGGCATCTCGTGGACGGAGCTCTTGCCTGAGAGATGGTATTTAGCACGTCCCCAGGGAGGTCAGCCGGCTCCCATCGAGGGACCAGAGGTGCAGAGCCCAGAGCTCTGGCTGTGGGTGCTAGATCGTTCTGTTTGTCTGAGAGATGAGGTCCCTTCTCAGGGGGAGAAGGGTCGTGGCCCACCACGGCGCTTTCGTGGAAAGCCTGAACAGCTCTGAGGAGCAAACTTGGCTCCTCCAGAGCGGGGCCACTAGGAGGACTCTGTTTTTGTCTTCCCTGACTCGTCTGATGACCTTCAGAATCAGAGCGATCAGGAGAAATGCGTAAAGGAGGGTGCTGGGCCAGGTGTGGGCCAGAGCATCGACCTCCTTCGAAAAATAGGTTGGGCAGTGAGAGTTGTCTTCTGAGGCAAAGAGGTCTACCTCTGCCTTCCCGAAGACTCCCATATCTTGAGAACCGTCTGGGGATGGAGCATCCACTCGTCTGAGGGGACGTTGCTCCGAGATAACATATCCGCACCCAGATTGGTCTTGCCAGGTATGTGAGTCGCCCTGAGCGACTGAAACCTCGGCAGTGCCAATTCCAGAAGATGTTTTGCCAGAGCGCATAAATGACTGGACGAAAGACTGCACTGGTGATTTATTTATGACACCACTGTCATACTGTCCGACTGGACTAAGACGTGGTGTCCCGTCAGATGGGACTGAAACGATTGAAGGGCTCGCATCACTGCCAACATCTGGAGGCAGTTGATGTGCAGATGGCTCTCCTCGTGGGACCACAAGCCGAAAGACGCCCCAGCCTGAGTTGGATTCGTCTGTCAAGAGCACCGTCCTTCGTGACACCGCCTGTAGGGGTACTCCAAGACTGAACCAAGCAGGGTTCATCCAGGGTTTCAGGGCTGAAAGACAGGCCTGATTGACCTCGAGACACAGGCGGCCGCCAGGCGTGAGGAGGGACCCGAAACTTCAACCAGTACTGTAGAGGCCGCATCTGAAAAAGGCCGAACTGGGGAGGCGGAAGCCATCAGCCCTAACAGCCTCTGAAAAAGCTTTAGAGGGAGGTAGGCTTTGTTCTTGACGGAAGCCTCGAGCTGCTCTGGCGAGACCACTGCCGTCATGCGGACAGAGTCGAAAACTGCCCCCAGGAACGATATACGTTGGCTGGGAAGCAGCGAGCTCTTGGCTAGGTTAACCTTGAGACCCAGGCACTCTAGATGGCTGAGGAGCACGGATCTGTGGTGTTCCAGCTCGGCTCGCGAATGGGCCAGGATGAGCCAATCGTCAAGATAATTCAGAACTTGGATTCCCATCTGTCTCAGTGGGGAAAGTGCCGCGTTCATGCACTTGGTAAAAGTGTGAGGAGCCAGAGACAGCCCGAAGGGTAGGACTGTATATTGGTAAGCCACGCCCTCAAATGCGAATCTCAAGAATCGCCTGTGGTGGGGGGCTTTCTGGATGTGAAAGTATGCATCTTTCAGATCAGGTGAACAGAACCAGTCCTTGTGACAAATCTTTGCGAGGATCTGCTTCAGCATTAACATTTTGAACTTCCGTCTCATGAGAGAGCGGTTCAAAAGTCTGAGATCTAGGATGGGTTTGAGACCGCCATCCTTCTTGGGGACCAGAAAGTAATGGCTGTAAAAGCCCGACTCGCTCTCTGAAGGGGAGATTATCTCTATAGCTCCTTTCCTCAGCAAAGCCATGACCTCGGCTTGGAGGACATGTGCGTCGTCCGAATTTACTTAGATTTGAAGTACCCCGCCGAAGCGTGGGGGCCTTCGGGCAAACTGGAGCGAGTAGCCCCGACTTATGGTCCCTAGGATCCAACTTGACACCCCGGGGATGGCCTGCCAGGCCTCGGCCCGAGTGACAAAGGGTTGAATGGTGTCGGATGACAGGCCGCCAGGTAGGGGGCCGTACATCGAGGAGAGTGGAAGAGGAAATTTGCTCTCTTTTTGAGGAGGTAAAATAGTGTTCGCCGTGAAAACGGCATTTTGTGTAGACGCAACATTTGTGGGCCCAGTTACTACACAGAGCATTTCTCCCATGCCTGGAATCAAACGAGGCGGAGGGGAGACTGCACGAGGGAGCTTTTGGGGTGGTCCGGCCGCAACGAGACATTCCCCAACCCTCTTCCTTCCTGGTGGATCAGGACGTCTTCGGAGTCACTGGGTCCAGCGCAATCTTGGACCGGGGTCCCTGACGTCTCAGGAAGCAAGGGCGCTTTGCGGGGCGCAAGCACTGGCGATGCTCCTTAGGCGGCGCTGCCTGAGTGGTAGGGGGAGCAGGCTTGCTCTGCTGAGCCAGCGCAGGCCTGGGGCGGCTCGAAGCAGATGCAGAGCTGGAGTGCTTGGGCAGAAAGTGTCTCATGGCCTGAGACGACTTTTGTGCCGCAGTGAATCGCTCAGTGAAACCCTCTACCGCTGGCCCAAAAAGACTTGATTTCAGTCAGATTGAGCCACAGATGGCGCTCAAGCACAACCAGGCTGGCCATGGACCGACCAATGGCCTGGGCTGTGGCCTTTGTGGCCCGCAGGGCTAGATCGGTGGCGCTGCGAAGGTCCTTGAAGGCGGGTGCGTCGATGCTGGACTCATCCAGGGAGCAGAGAAGGTTGGCTTGAAACGCCTGGAAGATCGCCATGGTGTGGAGCGCTGAGGCAGCCTGGCCTGCAGAGGTGTAGGCTCTTCCAGCCAAGGTGGAGGTGGTTCTGCAGGGCTTAGAAGGAAGGGCCCTCTTAGTTTTCCAGCCCACAGCCATGGGAGGACAGAGGTGAGCTGCCACTGCTTCATCCAGGGGCGGTAGATGCTCATATCCCTTTTCTTCCGAGCTGTCCACAGTCGTGAGGGCTGAACGGTGAGTCGTGTGAAGGCGTATTATTCAGATCTGCCTGACTGCGCACTCATTGACGACTTCTGTGATGGAGTTAACCAGCCCCTCAAAGAACAAGTTCGTCTGTTGCAACGCACTCATGTTCGCCGGTTGCTGTGAACTCATGTTCGCCGGTTGCAACGCAGCCAAGTTCACTGGTTGCAATGCACTCAAGCACCCTGGACGCGATGGACAAAATGGCTGCTTTGTCAGTGCCCACGGGCAAGATTGCCGCCACTGAGTCCGCTCCAGAAACTGCTCCAGTCAGTGAACCATCACCTCACTCTCGGAGGAGGAGGAGGAAGAAGGCGTCCTCCTCTCCTCAAGATGCAGGCGCCCTTCAAGAGGCCGCTGTGGGCCTGGAGACCACTCCAGAGGTCTCTCCTGCTCCGCCCAAGCGTCATGCTCTGCCAGCACCAACTAAGCGTCTTGCCCTGCCGGCGCCACCTGTGCTCCTTGCCCTGCCGGCACCTCCCGTGCTTTTCGCCCTGCCGGCGCCACTTGAATTCCTCGCCCTGCCAGTGCCGCCCAACCGCCGGCACCTTGCTCTGCCGGCGTCATCCAAGCTCCTGGCCCATCGACCGGCTACGTACTCCATTGATTTCCCCAAGAACTTTTTTGGGGGGGCAGTATACCTAGGGGTGGGGAACTTGTGGGTGGGGACCCTGCCCGGCCACTGCCGTTATCGGCCTTGGTTCTGTCATGGCCGCCCATGGACTGTAGCTCATTATGGCCAATATGAACTCTGACCAGCTGTGGTCATACACGGACTCTGTCTCGCCGTGGCTGGCCAAGCCACCTGACCTGCCGTGGCTGCCTGAGCCACCTGACCTGCCGTGGCTGCCTGAACCACCTGACCTGTCGTGGCTGCCTGAGCCACCTGACCTGCCGTGGTTGCCTGAGCCACCTGACCCGCCGTGGCCGCCTGTGGCACCTGACCCACCATGGCTGTCTGAGTTCATGGAACTTGCATTGGAGACCCGTTCCTGTCTGCCGTAGATGCTCCAATTATTTTTAGATCTATGGCATTATATTTAGATCGTGGCATGAAATGTTGCAGTGAAGAGCATGTAGCTGATCACAGACATGTTGAGCACATGAATGCAGCTATCTCGTCATTGCAACTCATTTCTGCACACTAATGAATGCTTTTAAAACTAACAGTGCAAACACACTGTAAATGAATGAATGCTTTCATAACTAACAGTACAAACACACTGTAAATAAGAGATTTGTTGGCACAAGTCCATAACCTATGCTGCCTTCATGTGCTCTCGGAATTATCATAAATAGTTTCCTAGGTAAAAATTGCACATGAATGCCCTCCCATTTCGAAACCTGAATGCGATGAGCTCGTAATCACGACTTCAGAAGTGGGAATTGTCACATTTCCGATCAGGCAGCATCAGTCACTGATAAACTTGTGATTTTTGATTGACAGCTCCAGCGATTGCAAAGGAAGTGTTCTTTAATCGCTTTCTATTTTTAATTTAATCACAGTTCAAATAACAGATTATTTTCATCCTACTAAGAGAAACAATGTGAAGTTGACCATTAAGTCATAAGTGGTTTGATTTACTGGCTCAAAGAACATCTGAACTGTACATGAATCATTACAAATCAGAAATCACTGGTCACAGATCAGGCTTTAGAATTAACACGGTTACTTATATGTTGGGCCGATATCATATACATCTATTTGCAAAGCCTGCTTCAAAATTGCGACTGATTTAACAAAGAATCCACAGTGAAACGTACCACATAAAAAAATAAATCATGCTCAACTGAGACATCCACATTGTTAAAAATAAATAAAATAACCACATTCCCAGCATTAGGATCCTTTGGAAGGTGTTATTTTTAGTCCAGTGAGTGATCCTGTGCTCTTCTCTCTTCCTCATATCACTAATGCCAGTGGGCGGGACCAAAGTTGCAATGTTGAAGTAGGTGTTGATTTTCTTCTGCAGAGGCAGTCTTTCACCTATAGGCACGATGAGTCATTCGCTGGGCTTGGTAACATTAAAAGCTGTTTTTGGACTAACAAGGAAGTTTTCAGTTCTGAAACTTACAGGATATTCTTATAGTAGGATGACCTCTTATACAGTCAAAACTATTTGCAAATAATATTTTCTTTTAAAATATGCACACGTTCACTCTTACTGATAACTTATATTTCGAAAACACAAAATGTTCAGTTATGAGTGTTCAGTTATACATGAAGACTGGGTTTCTGGCAATAAGTTTTGGAAGATCATTTTTAGTCCATCGCAAGATGGACATTTCAGGATAAGAGTCTAAAAGTGAACTCCCAGACCTTACTGCCAGATTTTGGAAGACAAATTCTTCAAACAGTGGTACAAGAGGATGTGGTGCTGGTCATTCAGGAATCACTCTCAAGCTGTCTGTCTATAAGGCCTATAAAAACCCAGTCTTCATGTATTTTATAACACCTCAACTTGTGATTCTTATTAAGAGTGGGCCATTTTTTAGGATTCTTTACCTAACCTAAGTCTCTGAGATCCTGACACCTTGCACTTCTGGAGACTCCAGGTAGGTTGCAGTTCTGGAAAATGGTGGCGCTGGAGACCATGGGCGTAGGTTTAGGGGGGGACGCTAGGTACTAGTCCCTATCAATATTTTGAGATGACAAATTTGTCCCCACCAATATTTAGCAAGCTCCTTTGAACTGCTATTTGGAACTTTGCACTGCTATTTGGATCGATTCTAACGGCCAGGACGACGACAGTACAAGAAACGCCGTAATTTGATTGGCGGCGGGGTACAGGCTATATATATATAGGCTATATATATATATATTTAGCAAATATGTGACCAGTCACGGAAAGTAGGGACACAAGTCGGTTCTGGGGCATTTTGAGTTATTCACATATTCTGAAAGTGTAGTCTCCAAGCTTTCCAACGATGTGTAACACATGGAAATCTGATAATATTTGGAGAAGTTGTGGCCATTTGAAGGTAGGCACTCAAAAAAGCTCAAAGGGCAGAAAATGACCTAAAGATTTTGCAGTTCTCGCCTGTTCTCACCTGCTGGGAGTGACAATAGGGCTCATTTACATCTCATTTAGATAAGCCATACCCCCTGTAAAGCTGCATGGTTGCATAACAATGAAAATCGGACCGCATACTATTAATGAAAAAGGATAATGTGCATTGTAAATGTCAGTAATTTATCTTTTTTGACATTAGAACTTTTTGAACAGAATTCTGTGATAACTGTATAGTCCTGGTTTAGACCTCAGTTAGTGGTTAGACCTGGTTTGAGTCAAAGGATTAAAAAAATCCTGTACATTAAACTCTTCAAAACTTTTACTTTTGACTTATAATGCACATTTTACGGCTACTGATACTTTATACTTTTACTTACGTAGGAATTTAATCTGATACATTTACTATTACATTAGTAAATCCTTGTTAAGAAGTAGTAACTGGCTAAAATTATTAGCGTCACATTCAATTCAAGAATAGTAAGGTTTACATGAGCTAAGTCATTCACACCAGTCAATTCAAGCAGTTGAAGCGTTATTCAAATTAACATGCTAACATTACCATCTAAAAGCCCATTATAGTAATGGGGGTGATACGATGCTAACAATTACAATTAAAATGACAGTCCTGAGCTAGCTAATAACAATAGACACATGAGATAACGTGTAGCCTACGTGTTCTTAGAATGAACACAAAACGACAAACTTTGATTGTTCTGACTCCTATCAGTGTCAGTGCTTTGTTAATGTTATGTAGCGACATCTGGTGGTATGTGGAGTCATTGCGCTTGTAAAGAGATTGTCAACAGGTGTACATGCAGACTAAATGCTCCACCATTAGCGTTATTTGTCTATCCTTGGAATAGATCCATCAGTGAGTATGGTCGCTCACAGTTGTTTAAGTAGTTAAAACATGTGTAGACGTTCTACTACTGTTGTTTTATAGCATTTATTTTCAGTAAAATTCAGGTTAATGCTAATTGTGATGCTAACCACTAGCATGTATTTAGATGGGCTTTATATTCAGAGTTAGCAGGCTGTTAAGCCTCATTTATGATTATTTTTATTTAGCCCATTTATTTATGTTCTTTGAGTGAATCATATTGTAATATGTTCTGTGGTTATTATATTTATGATGATGCTGCACATATTTGACTGTAAAATAGTGTTTATTTTATACTGTATTGCAGTTTTACAAAAAGGAAAACAACCAAGATTTCAGTAAAGAAAACACTCAACCTGGAGTCAAGCCTACTGAGTCTTATTGTTGATGTTCGCTATCTGTCTAACAATACAGAGATGTATCTGCCAGGACAGAATAGTAAAATGATGCGCACACAGCGGGAATAGACAACAAATAACTTTGTGAACAGCACTCAGAAGCATAAACCTACGGACTCAATCAAGATATTGCAAAGATGAGTGACAACGGTGACGGAACATGTCAGTCTCAGCTACAGACAAGGTCTAGAGTCTCCTCTTCTCTCAAGTCCTCCAGAGCCTCAACTCGGACATCTGTCAGCGCTGCTGCAACGAGAGCAAGGGCCAAGGCAGAAGCAGCAAAAATAAAGGTGTCTTATGCAGAGAAGGAGGCAGCTATCATGAAAGAAAAGGTAAACATAGAGGCCAATCTTCATGTGTTACGGCAAGAGAAGGAAGCTGTAGCAGCATCAAAAGAGGCAGCAATATATGAAGAGGCAGCAGCAGCTGAATGTATGGAGAGAGACCCTTTTGGTGAGTTTCAGGATTTGACTTTCGAAGATCCAACAAAACGCACCAGAGACTATATAGAAACTCAACCATTTGAACAACATGTTAACCAGGAGCTTTATCATGGTACGCAACATCAGCCAATCCAACAAGACAATACCCTAAGTTTCCCATGCAATATTAACAGGGCACAAAATACAGTGTATAGACCACTTAAGGAGGAAGAAAATTACAAACCGATTTCAGAGGAGCGCTACGCACCTTCACCTACCCATAAGGCTCCTTATACCCCAAACAAATACTTTCCAACACCTAATCGGGCCCAGTACAAGAGATACTCACCATCAACTCTGCAGAACACTGATCTAGCCCAGTATCTAGTGAGAAAGGAAATGGTTAGCTGTGGGCTCCTTGCCTTTGATGACCGTCCAGAAAACTATTGGGCATGGAAATCGTCTTTCCTAGCAGCCATAAGGGAGCTAAATCTATCTGACCAGGAAGAGCTTAACCTCCTAGTAAAATGGCTTGGGCCGGAGTCATCAGCACAAGCCAAGCGGTTAAGGTCAGTGCATGTTAACAATCCTAGAGCAGGTGTGTATATGATATGGCAGCGCTTGGAAGAGATGTATGGAAGCCCAGAGGTTATTGAAAATGCCCTACTGAGAAGACTAGAGACCTTCCCAGTCATCTCTAACAGAGACATACACAAGCTTGTGGAATTAGGTGACTTACTGAGAGAGCTAGAAGCTGCTAAAGAGGAGGGATACTTGCCTGGACTCGCATATCTAGACACATCAAGGGGTGTTAATCCAATAGTGGAGAAGCTTCCTTTCTCCCTCCGGGACCGCTGGATAGGGCAGGGATCTAAATACAAGGAGGATTTTCAGGTCCCCTTCCCACCATTCAGTTTTTTTGTCAACTTTGTATGTTCCCAGGCAAAGACCCGTAACGACCCCAGTTTTGCATTTAGTCTTTCCTCTACCCCAAGCCATGCCAAAGTCGAAAGGTCATTGTGGCGAGGGGGGCGTGGTTTAGCGGGGTCTGCGGCAGGAGGGAGTGTCTGGGGATGTGCGGTGATTGAACGGGTTGAATGTAAATCACGAACACCTGTTTCTCGTTCCAGTAACTGGCGTGGAGACAGGATAAAACGCCAGGAGAAGCAGGAGCGTGGGAGAGAGAGAGGGACTGCTGACAGTCGGACTAAGTGAGCTGTGCTCGTGTCGTGGAGTGAAGCCCGTCCTTGGATGTGGAATTATTGAGTGTGCGTTGCACCGTCTTTTTGTTTATGTGTTGGATATTTTTCTCTGGTGAGAATAAAGACTGTCAGCAGCCCTAAAGCCGATTCCTGTCCTCTTCCTTCCCATTACACAAAGAACCTTCGCTACACTGGTGCCGAAACCCGGGAAGGAAGACGGAAGCCGCCGCCATGCAGGCATCCCCCGCCGCTGGAAAGCCGTTTGCGGACATCATTGCATCCCTCGCGGTCCTGCATCAAGAACAACATCGGGCCCTGCTGGATCTTCGGAGTGACCAGGAACGCCGTTTCGAGGCGATCATCCAGGGCCAGCAGGAGGACCGCGAGAGGTTCCGGAGCTGGATAGGCCGGGAGGTTCCCACGGCGACCAGCGCGGCAGCTGCTGGCCCCTTCCAGCTGCCACTGCAGAAGATGGGCCCGCAAGATGACCCGGAGGCCTTCCTGGACCTGTTCGAAAAGGCTGCTGAGGTCTCAGGTTGGCCCCGGGACCAGTGGCCCATGCGGCTCGTCCCGCTGCTCTCGGGCGAGTCGCAGGTGGCAGCACAGCAGCTGCCCGTCCAGAACCTCCTGGTCTTCAACGACCTCAAGAGGGCCATCCTGCAGCGGGTCGGCCGCTCCCCCGAGCAGCACCGTCAGCGCTTCCGGTCTCTGGAGCTGGGGGAGGCGGGCCGACCCTTCGTGTTGGCCCAACAGCTCCGGGACTCGTGCCGCAAATGGCTGATGGCCGACGGAGGCGACGCGGAGCAAATGATCGATCGCGTGGTGCTGGAACAGTTCACCACTCGGCTCCCAAAGAAGACCGCCGAGTGGGTCCAATGCCACCGGCCCACGTCGCTGGATTCGGCCATCCAATTGGCGGAGGACCACTTGGTGGCGTGCCCAGGGGTCGGCGAATCCCTGCCATCTGTCTCTCTCTCTCCCTCTCTTCTTCCCCTCTCTCTCTCTAAACCTGTCCCTCTACCTAGGTCCCGTCCGCCCGGCCCGCCTCGTGTTCCGCCCCCGAGGGCGGGGTGGAACGGATTCTCGGCAGTTCGTGGCGCCAAGAGCCCCGCCCAGGGGGGCGGGACTGGCCACCGCCGGGCTGGACCCCGCGCCTGCTTCTCCCCTCTCTCCACGCCAATCATTCGGCCCGTTCTCCGCCACTGGAGCGGCGGGCAGGTCTGGGCCGGCCTGTTGGCGTTGCGGGGACCCGGATCACTTCATAGACCGGTGTCCAGTGATGGAGGTGGGGACATTGATCCGGGTCCCGGACGACCTGCAGGTCGCCCCCGGTCAGGCTGGTCAGTACCAGATACCAGTGAGTATCAAGGGGGGTACATATCAGGCTTTGGTGGACTCGGGTTGTAACCAAACCTCCGTGCATCAAAGCCTGATTTCATCCGGGGCATTGGATACAGGCCGCGTGGTTAAGGTACGGTGTGTGCACGGGGATATCGCGAGTTATCCGTTGGTGTCAGTCGGAATTCTATTTAGGGGTCAAAAGCATAGTGTGGAGGTGGCAGTTAATCCGCACCTCCGGCACCCGTTAATTTTGGGGACGAATTGGCCCGCATTTAATAAATTATTGGGGCATTTATGCTCGGGTGCCTCTTGGAGTAAGTGTACGCGGGGAAGGGAAGTGCGAGTGCAGGCGGGGGAGACTGACCGGGGACCAGTGGTGACTGCCTCAGGGGAACCGAGCGGGATCGGGAGACTGATTCTCTCGGACCGTGATGATTTTCCCCTGGAGCAGTCTCACGATGACACGCTGAAAAATGCGTTTGAGAGGGTCAGTACGATTGACGGTCAGCCTCTCCAGCCTGGACGACCACTAACTTATCCCTATTTTGCGATTATTAAAGATAGGTTGTATCGAGTGACCCAAGACACTCAATCAAAGGAAGATACAACCCAGTTGTTAGTACCAAAGAGCCGCAGGGAAATGCTTTTCCATGCGGCTCACTCCAACCCAATGGCTGGACACTTAGGACAAACAGCGACACTAAATCGCCTCATGACCCGATTCTTTTGGCCGGGCATTCACGAGAACGTGCGCAGGTGGTGCGCGTCTTGTCGTGAATGTCAGCTGGTAAATCCTCCGGCCACTCCAAAAGCGCCTTTGCGCCCCCTTCCATTAATGCAGGTCCCCTTCGAACGAATTGGCATGGACCTCATTGGGCCATTAGAGCGATCAGCGAGAGGGCATCGTTTTGCATTGGTCATTGTGGATTATGCAACACGATATCCAGAAGCAGTGGCTCTCCGCAACATTTCCGCTAAGAGTGTTGCGGACACCCTCTTCAGTTTAATCTCCCGAGTGGGGATTCCGAAAGAAATCCTCACTGATCAAGGCACGGCGTTTATGTCACGTACGCTACGCGAACTGTACGAATTGTTGGGCATTAAATCGATTCGAACCAGCGTCTTTCACCCACAAACGGACGGGCTGGTCGAACGTTTTAATCGCACGCTTAAATCCATGATTCGTAAGTTCGTTCAAGAAGACGCCAAAAATTGGGATAAATGGTTGGAACCCCTGTTGTTCGCTGTGCGAGAGGTCCCGCAAGCCTCCACGGGGTTTTCCCCCTTCGAGCTTCTCTTTGGGCGCCACCCCCGCGGGGTGTTGGATGTCCTAAGAGAGTCTTGGGAGGACGGACCGTCTCAATCAAAAAATGAAATTCAGTATGTGCTGGACTTGAGAACAAAACTCCACACTTTGGGGCGGCTATCTATGGAGAATTTGTTACAAGCCCAGGACAGACAGTGCCGGTTGTATAACAGGGGAACTAATCTGCGTAAATTTGCACCGGGAGAGAAAGTGCTCGTATTACTCCCCACATCAAGCTCAAAATTACTGGCGAAGTGGCAAGGACCATTTGAGGTCACACGGTGAGTTGGTGATCTCGATTATGAAGTAATACGGTCCGATAGGAGAGGGGCACGTCAAATTTATCACCTCAACCTCCTGAAAAAGTGGAGTGAGGCGGAATCAGTGATGCTGGCGACGGTGATTAGCGGGGAGGATGATCTCGGGCCAGAGGCGAATGTAAAAAAACAATCCCTCGCTCTGGCCCCGGGGGAGATCACCTTTCGCCCTCACAGCTCACTGATGTTTCCAAATTACAGGCTGAATTTGCCGACGTGTTCTCTCCCCTACCGGGCCGTACTGACCTCATTCAGCACCACATCGAGACAGAGCCGGGCGTGGTGATTCGCAGCCGGCCGTATAGGTTACCTGAACACAAAAAAAGTGGTTCAGGCAGAATTAGAGGCAATGCTTGAAATGGGGGTAATAGAGGAATCCAGCAGTAACTGGGCGAGCCCGATAGTTTTGGTCCCCAAAACAGACGGCTCAGTACGGTTCTGTGTGGATTATCGCAAGGTGAATGCAGTGTCGAAATTCGACGCGTATCCAATGCCGCGTGTGGACGAATTGCTTGACCGGCTCGGTACAGCTCGCTTTTATTCGACACTGGACTTAACAAAAGGGTATTGGCAGATCCCCTTGTCTCCATTATCCAAAGAAAAGACCGCTTTCACGACGCCGTTTGGATTACACCAATTCGTGACCCTTCCGTTCGGGCTGTTCGGGGCACCGGCTACCTTTCAGCGACTCATGGACAAGATCTTACGCCCCCATGCTGCGTATGCGGCTGCCTATCTGGATGACATTATTATTTTTAGTAATGATTGGCAGCGGCATATGCAGCATTTGAGGGCTGTCCTGAGATCGCTGAGAGGGGCTGGGCTCACGGCCAACCCGAAGAAGTGCGCAATTGGGCGCGTGGAAGTAAGGTATCTGGGCTTCCACTTGGGATATGGACAGGTGCGTCCCCAAATTGATAAGACAGCAGCGGTTGCAACCTGTCCGCGTCCCAAGACCAAAAAGGAGGTAAGACAGTTCCTCGGGCTGGCGGGATATTACAGAAGGTTTGTTCCTAATTATTCGGACCTCACCAGCCCGTTGACTGATCTGACTAAAAAGGATGCACCAGATACGGTCCAGTGGACGGAGCTGTGCCAGCAGGCCTTCACCCAGGTGAAGGCTGCTTTATGTGGCGGGCCGTTACTTCATTCCCCTGATTTCTCTCTCCCCTTTTTGTTGCAGACAGACGCGTCGGACAGAGGGCTGGGTGCGGTCCTGTCCCAGGAGATAGAGGGTGAGGAGCGGCCGGTGCTGTACATTAGCCGCAAGCTCTCTAAGAGAGAGGCTAAGTACAGCACCGTGGAGAAAGAGTGTTTAGCCATCAGGTGGGCCGTCCTCACCCTCCGCTATGAAGGACACCAACGCGCGGATCACTCGTTGGTATCTTGCTTTACAGCCTTTTAAATTCAAAGTGATCCACAGGCCGGGTGTTCAGATGGCTGTGGCTGACTTCCTCTTCAGAAATGGGGGGGGGGCTGCAGGCCGGACGGCTCCCCGGCCTGAGTCGGGCGGTGGGGGTATGTGGCGAGGGGGGCGTGGTTTAGCGGGGTCTGCGGCAGGAGGGAGTGTCTGGGGATGTGCGGTGATTGAACGGGTTGAATGTAAATCACGAACACCTGTTTCTCGTTCCAGTAACTGGCGTGGAGACAGGATAAAACGCCAGGAGAAGCAGGAGCGTGGGAGAGAGAGAGGGACTGCTGACAGTCGGACTAAGTGAGCTGTGCTCGTGTCGTGGAGTGAAGCCCGTCCTTGGATGTGGAATTATTGAGTGTGCGTTGCACCGTCTTTTTGTTTATGTGTTGGATATTTTTCTCTGGTGAGAATAAAGACTGTCAGCAGCCCTAAAGCCGATTCCTGTCCTCTTCCTTCCCATTACACAAAGAACCTTCGCTACAGTCATCAAAATACCTCCCCAGAACAACAGTGACAGTCAGAAAAACAGCAGTCACTGCTACAACGACCTCTCCAGCTCCAGTTAATGCAGGTGCCAAGGATGAACCGGATAAGCAGTGTCCCATACATAATAAACCGCACCCGCTATCAAAATGTCGTGGGTTTAGAGGGAAACATCTTGATGAGAGGAAAACATACTTGAAGGAGAATTCAATATGTTTTCGATGTTGTGCCAGCACCAAGCATTGACCAAAGATTGCAGGACAACACTTAAATGTAATGAGTGTGAAAGCGACCGACACATATCGGCGATGCATCCTGGAACTGCCCCTTGGTCGCTTGGTGAGCAGCTGCAGCACGTTGCTGAGGACGAGCAAAGCGGGGAGTGTGAACCACGAACACCTCCTATAGTCACGACCAAGTTTACAGAAATATGAGGTGGCTGTACCAAGGCCAGATCCTGCTCAAAAATCTGCTTGGTCAAGGTTTATCACGCCAACAATCCAAGCAAGGTTCACAGGGTGTACGCAGTACTAGATGACCAAAGCAACCGGTCGTTAGTAAAACCACAATTCTTCGATCTGCTAGACATTAACAGCAGTGAATCCCCCTATACTCTTAAAACATGCTCCGGCACAGTGGAGACTGCAGGGCGGAAGGCAAGTAACATTATAGTGGAGTCAGTCAATGGTAAAACCAAAGTGAAACTTCCTATTCTGCTAGAATGTAGCAACCTACCTGACGACAGATCAGAAATCCCAACGCCTGAGAGCACTAAATATTTTCCTCATCTCACTCCTGTGGCCGATAAGATCCCTCCTCTTGACACCAGTGCTCCTATTCTCCTCCTCCTAGGCAGGGACATTTTGAGCGTGCATAAGGTGCGTGAACAGCGTAACGGGCCTCTCAACTCACCGTATGCCCAGCGCCTTGACCTTGGCTGGGTCATAGTTGCAGAGTTATGCTTGAGTGGTGCTCACAAGAACGAAGAAGTTAATGTCTACAAGACACATGTCCTTCAAAATGGACGCTCATCTTTTCTTGAGCCATGTACCAACAAGATTCACATTACGGAGAAAGTACAGGGTCCAGTGCAGCCTAGTCTTCAAACATCATCTCACACCCAGGAGATCTTTCAGGAGACCTGTCGAGATGGTTTGGGGGAAAGTGTGTTTCAAAAAACTCCTGAAGATGAGAAACTAGCCATGTCAATAGATGATAACAGCTTTCTCAGAATAATGGAAAGCGAAGTGTACATGGATGACCAAAATCACTGGGTGGCACCCCTACCTTTTCATTCACCTCGCAAGCCCCTTCCAAATAACAGAGGACAGGCCACCCAGAGACTCTTGACTCTCCAACGCTCATTCAGAAGGAGACCTGACATGAAACAGCACTTCTTTGACTTCATGCAGAAAGTCCTCGACAACCAGCAGGCAGAACCGGCACCTCCATTGCAACCAGGGCAAGAGTGCTGGTATTTACCTACCTTCGGTGTCTATCACCCGCAGAAGCCTGGGAAAATCAGGGTGGTTTTTGATTCCAGCGCAGTGTTTAAGGGAACGTCGTTGAATGACATGCTCCTCAGCGGACCTAACCTCAACAACACTCTAGTTGGAGTTTTACTAAGGTTCAGGAGGGAGCAAATAGCCGTCACAGCCGATATTGAACAAATGTTCTATGGGTTCAAGGTCAGAGAGGACCATCGCAAGTTCTTGCGATTTCTGTGGCACCGAGACAATGATCCTGATAAGGAAATAATTGACTTCTGGATGACTGTACACGTGTTCGGGAACAGCCCGTCACCCGCTGTAGCAACGTATGGGCTGAGGAAAGCTGCAGAACAAGGAGAACATGAACACGGCAAGGATGTGAAGGATTTCGTCTACAGAAATTTTTACGTTGATGATGGTCTCATCTCAGTGTCAAAGGAGGTTGACGCCATTGATCTCCTGCAACGCACCAAGGCCCTACTAGCCGAGTCCAACTTACGGCTTAACAAAATAGCCTCAAATAGTACAAAGGTCATGGAGGCCTTTCCTCCAGAAGAACGAGCAAGTGACTTTAACACTCTGAGGTCTGACGGTATCGCCGGCGATACCACCGTGGTTTTTTCTTATCAGTGTGAAAGAGACTCAAAATACTCTGTCAATGTTGCACATACAATTAAGAGTTATACACCATTTTAATCTGTGGAATATCTTCTTTCATTTGTGCACACTCAGAGTAAAAACAAAATGTTGTGCCCTTTGTAAAATAAAGAAAACTAACATGATGCGTGATCTCTCCTCTCCCTCTGAACGAACTCCAATCTGATAGTTCTTAGATAATGAACTGTAACTTAGTGAATACTAATGACAAAAAAATTAAACTTATGTCTAAAAAAACGTTAAGATGTCAGGTTTTAAAAAATGTAAGTCAAATCGAAAACAAACCTTCTGTGTTTATGTAATCTGTATGAAAAGAGAGCCATGTCAGAAATCTGTGATTCAGCTCATTATCCGCTAATGCGGCCACGCCCACGGAGCCAGCGCTATTCAGACGCAAATTCAGAGGCAATACATGCATTCATCATCTCAATCGTGTATTTATTGTCTTCAAAAGTGTTTTGAATAGCCATATTTAGCGATCTCTTGCCTCTGTTAGTTCCTTGATTGTCACATGATATTCCTCTTCTTTTACTGAGGCATTTGTGGACAAAAGGGGCAGAGCGCCCTCCGGCTGCAAATGAATTAAAAACACAGCATCCAGCGCTCATAATGATGACAATAAATATAGAATAATAAATATTACTCCTCTGTATAGAAAATTGATATAAACATATGAGAATCCTTCAATATTTCTCCAAATGTGTATGCTTTTAAGCATATTAAGAAATTATGGTCAATATAAGATTTTAAGAGTCAAAATGTGAAGCTTGAGTCTTAGATCTTTTTAATGATGTATAGTTTGTCAACTGCACATCAACATTTAGGCTCTATAATATAACAAATATAGTAGCCTATATGAAATGCCCTAGAGGTAGGAATGTTCAGACGCTTTGCATCACAGAAATACATTATATTTTAAAGTATATTAAAATAGAAAACCATTGTTTGGTTAGAGACTTGAGACTTCTTTTAAAAACATTATAATGGCATTATAATGTGTTCAATCTTTTGACTGGTAGTGTAATTTACAGTTTTTTCCAATTGCTAACACACTAAAATGGCATGCACAGCACAATTATTTAAACTGACACACAGAGAGCAAAACTTCTTCTCAAGTCTCCAAAAGTCTAAACACCTTTTCTGTTTTACACACATTTTGCATTTCAAAATAGCACTTTTTAAATTCACTAAATACAGTTCTCTGCATAAGACACAACAATCTGACATAAAGTCACATGTTTGCCATTTCAAAACACTGCCATTCAAAATGACACTACATGAGCTAATTGGCCAATTACATGTGCCACCTGGCCAAACACCTCAGTGGTTAATTGTTAACACTTCAATCAGGATGTAAGCACTATGAAAAGACCACAGGTGAGGACCTTTTTTTTTACAACAACAATGGAAGACATTGCAGAGAGAGGAAGAGGAAGAGGAAGAGGAAGAGGGAGGTTGAGAATAAGAGGGGGAGGAAGAGTGAGAGGTAGGGGTAGAGCAGGTAGAGGAGTTCATGGCCAAAGAAGACAAACACTTTCAAATGAAATCAGAGCAACCTTAGTAGATCATGTCATCAACCATGGGTTGACAATGCGTGAGGCTGGACAGAGAGTGCAGCCAAACTTGAGCCGTTTTACTGTCGCCTCTGTCATCCGGACCTTTAGACTGGAGAACAGGTATGTAACCAAAATTTCATGTAGTACACATGTAGTATACCCCATGTCATAGTGTATCAGTTGGGTGACACCTGTTTACTTAGTGTATGACATCAGCCATTCATGAACTGTACAAGTTTCCTGTACAATGTACTCTACTGTGGGGGAAAATATTTAGGCTGCATTGTCCAAGCCCTATATATATTTTTATTTTATTTTTTCTAAAGGACTGAGAGACGACACCATGGTGGAGGAAGGGGCCAAATGTTCACCGGGGTACAGGAAGCTGCCATTGTAAACTTGGTTTTGGAAAATAATGAAATCAGATTACGAGAAATTCAAAGCCACATCATCCAAGACAACACCTTATTCAACAACATTCAACGAGTTAGTCTGTCCACATTGGCTCGCATTCTCAAGCGAAACCAAATCAGAATGAAACAACTTTATAAGGTGCCGTTTGAGAGAAACTGCTGCCTAATTATTTTTCTTGCCTTTTTTTTTTGTTTGTTTTTTTTACTGTAATATATTTTTTTTCAGAAATTTTCTTTTTCAGTTTACTTTTTTTGTAAGAATATTTTTGTTCAGTCCCATGTAAATATATCTGCTGTGCTTATGTTGTACTGACTTGTTTACTGTAGTGAAGGAAAAAAAATAAAAAATGTTGCAACAGCATGTGTGTGTATCTGCAAATATTTCTGTGCATGTGAAGAATCTGATACATATTTTAGTATTATGGCAAAGCATACTAAAGATGGGGGTGCTTTTCATTATGCCCAACAGTGTGTAGGTGGTTAGGCAAAAATCTGGTAATATGAATGAAGTGTGTGCCATTTCATGCAAAAGTTTGATTTTGATAATGCTCTGTGTAGTTTCGGTTGCAGTGCTTCATTTTGCAGGATATATGAGGTATTTTGCAGTTTGGGTGTGTGGTTTTGTGAATTGTGTTAAGTGTTTTGATAAAACCAGACTAGTTTGAAAAATTGTGTGTTAGCAATTGGAAAAAACTGTAACATAGGCCTATACAAAATTTTCTTCATATCATGTGCAATAATACGTGCATGCATGAGATCACAAAAATCATGTTTTTTTTTGTCCTGAGTGGACTTTAATCCTGTTATTAGCACGATCACAGAGGGTTTTTTCACAGCCTACCTGGCTGAAAGGCCTCATTACAGTTTTTTCCAATTGCTAACACACAATTTTTCAAACTAGTCTGGTTTTATCAAAACACTTAACACAATTCACAAAACCACACACCCAAACTGCAAAATACCTCATATATCCTGCAAAATGAAGCACTGCAACCGAAACTACACAAAACATTATCAAAATCAAACTTTTGCATGAAATGGCACACACTTCATTCATATTACCAGATTTTTGCCTAACCACCTACACACTGTTGGGCATAATGAAAAGCACCCCCATCTTTAGTATGCTTTGCCATAATACTAAAATATGTATCATTGTTCACATGCACAGAAATATTTGCAGATACACACATGCTTTTGCAACATTTTTATTTTTTTTCCTTCACTACAGTAAACAAGTCAGTACAACATAAGCACAGCAGATATATTTACATGGGACTGAACAAAAATATTCTTACAAAAAGAGTAAACTGAAAAAGAAAATTTCTGGAAAAAAAATTACAGTAAAAAAAAAAAACAAAAAAAAAAAGGCAAGAAAAATAATTAGGCAGCATCTTGCCGCACAGCCGGGTCTGGCCACAACGCCTCGTCAACATCACAGGCAATATCTTCCCTTGCCAGACATCGAGGGAAGAAGCGCCTTGAGTGCCTTATCCATCCCTGAATTGCACCCACATCAATCTCATCACATGCCTCTTCCATGGCCTGCACAAGAGGCATGCGCACAAAGGGCTGCCGGTCGTATACCTTCCACCGCCATGCCGAAAAGAATTCTTCTATGGGGTTCAGAAATGGTGAGTATGGTGGGAGGTATTGCACGAGAAATGTTGGGTGGTCAGCAAACCAGTTTTGGACTGGGGCTGCACGATGAAAGCTCACGTTGTCCCATACTACAACGTACCGGTTTCTTTGATGGTCTGCATCATTCATACGCTCTGGTGGTATGAGAATGTTGTGAAGTCTGTCCAGAAATGTGAGAATATGGGCTGTGTTGTATGGTCCAAGTTTGGCATGACGGTGGAGGACACCATGCATATTGGAGATGGCAGCGCACATTGTGATGTTCCCACCACGTTGGCCAGGAACATCTATAATGGCTCTGTGGCCAAGGAGGTTTCTCCCTCTTCTTCTGGTCTTTGCTAGGTTGAACCCAGCCTCATCTATAAAGATGAACTCATGTGGGATTGCATGAGCATCCATTTCCAGTACTCCCTGAAAACAAAGAACAAAAATCACTCAATATGGTGTTATCCAGTACACTGGGAAACAATGTTGTGTGTAGTGTACTGCAGTCAATATAGTACTTACATCCACATATGCTCGTCTGAACTCTTTGTTTCTTTGAGAGTTTCTCTCAAACGGCACCTTATAAAGTTGTTTCATTCTGATTTGGTTTCGCTTGAGAATGCGAGCCAATGTGGACAGACTAACTCGTTGAATGTTGTTGAATAAGGTGTTGTCTTGGATGATGTGGCTTTGAATTTCTCGTAATCTGATTTCATTATTTTCCAAAACCAAGTTCACAATGGCAGCTTCCTGTACCCCGGTGAACATTTGGCCCCTTCCTCCACCATGGTGTCGTCTCTCAGTCCTTTAGAAAAAATAAAATAAAAATATATATAGGGCTTGGACAATGCAGCCTAAATATTTTCCCCCACAGTAGAGTACATTGTACAGGAAACTTGTACAGTTCATGAATGGCTGATGTCATACACTAAGTAAACAGGTGTCACCCAACTGATACACTATGACATGGGGTATACTACATGTGTACTACATGAAATTTTGGTTACATACCTGTTCTCCAGTCTAAAGGTCCGGATGACAGAGGCGACAGTAAAACGGCTCAAGTTTGGCTGCACTCTCTGTCCAGCCTCACGCATTGTCAACCCATGGTTGATGACATGATCTACTAAGGTTGCTCTGATTTCATTTGAAAGTGTTTGTCTTCTTTGGCCATGAACTCCTCTACCTGCTCTACCCCTACCTCTCACTCTTCCTCCCCCTCTTATTCTCAACCTCCCTCTTCCTCTTCCTCTTCCTCTCTCTGCAATGTCTTCCATTGTTGTTGTAAAAAAAAGGTTCTCACCTGTGGTCTTTTCATAGTGCTTACATCCTGATTGAAGTGTTAACAATTAACCACTGAGGTGTTTGGCCAGGTGGCACATGTAATTGGCCAATTAGCTCATGTAGTGTCATTTTGAATGGCAGTGTTTTGAAATGGCAAACATGTGACTTTATGTCAGATTGTTGTGTCTTATGCAGAGAACTGTATTTAGTGAATTTAAAAAGTGCTATTTTGAAATGCAAAATGTGTGTAAAACAGAAAAGGTGTTTAGACTTTTGGAGACTTGAGAAGAAGTTTTGCTCTCTGTGTGTCAGTTTAAATAATTGTGCTGTGCATGTCATTTTAGTGTGTTAGCAATTGGAAAAAACTGTAATATGCAAGTCATTTCAGGTCATTATTATTCAATTCTTTTGTCTTATCAGGTGAGAATCACCCATTATACATGAGGATTCCCGCCTCCTCGCATACTGTGTTTCTTGACCAAAAGTGTCTTAGAAAATTTAAATCTCTCTATTGTTTTATATGAAGGAGTAGGAAGTATAATTTTTACTTCATTCTGAAGCAAAAACTCTAGTCTACAACCTCCAATACCTAGAAGTCTTATGAACACAGTTTTAATATACTTTTTTTGGCCTTATTTCAGTGACTTAAGTTTTTTGTTTTTTCAATAACCACGCATAAATGTTATTCCTTCAAAAACACAAACATGTACATACATGTTCCTCACATATTATTGTAGCCTAGTTTGTGCTGAATACAGTGTAATGACACTTTTTCCATTAATATGTTTATGAACAACTGAAAAAAGCACAAATGTCAGGGCATGTCAAAACTTCTCCAGGGCCCCAAAAATCCTCAGACCCCTGAGGGTTAAGGATATAGATTTAGGAGCGGACCCCTTGCCCTCCCAACGCAGTCTGGGTGTAAGCTGGGAACTCCAGACTGACAGTTTTACTTTCAGAGTGTCAAGAGATGTGAAACCATTCACTAGGAGAGGCATTCTGTCGACTGTAAATAGTCTTTATGATCCTCTTGGATTTGCTTCCCCCATTACAGTGAAAGGCAAGGCACTTGTAAGAGACCTTTCCTTCGAGCAGTATGAATGGGACACACCTCTTCCAAAGCAGAAAGAGGCACAGTAGAAAGCATGGACTGACTCTTTAACTGAGCTAGAACAGATTCACATCCAGTGAACATATGTCTCCATGTCATGTTGTAAAACTATAGACTTGTGCATTTTCTCAGACGCTTCTATTATGGCAATAGCGGCTGTAGGCTATTTGCGTGTCTTGGACTCTGATGGAAAATGGCATGTAGGGTTTGTAATGGGAAAAACAAAGCTGGCCCCTTACCCCATGCAAACTGTGCCACGCCTGGAGTTATGCGCCGCAGTCTTGGCAGTTGAACTGGCAGAATTGATCCAATCTGAAATAGATGTAGAGTTGAAAGCAGTCAGGTTCTATACAGACAGTCGTGTCGTGCTGGGCTACATTCACAACAGATCAAGAAGGTTCTATACCTATGTAGCTAACCGAGTATCTCGCATTCGGAGCACCACCAAACCAACACAGTGGCAGTACTTGCAAACCGATGAGAACCCTGCAGACCATGGAACCAGGCCAATTCCAGCTGCTGACCTGGCCTCATCCAGTTGGTTACTTGGCCCTCAATTTCTCTGCCAGCCAAACACACGTCAAGAGGATGAGGCAGAATCGTTCGAACTAGTGCAGCCAGATACAGACATGAAGACATTCGGCCTGAAATCACCTCTTTTGCAACCGAAGTCACAGAGCAGTCTCTTGGATCAAAAAGATTTGAAAACTTCTCTACCTGGAAGAGCCTGGTAAGAGGCATGACAAGTCTCATTCATGTAGCAAAGTCATTCTCCGGTGAGATTAAGAATGATGAATGTAAGGGTGTATCAGGAGGAGTTAAAATGTCTAACTCAGGGTATCGCAGTTCACCATCAAGGCCCTCTTGTAAAGTTGGATCCTTTCCTTGATGAGAATAAACTGCTTAGAGTGGGAGGTCGAATACACAAAGCAGATCTGGAAGATCAAGAGAAACACCCAATAATACTTCCAGCTGGACATCATGTAACCACTCTCTTAGTCAGGCACTATCATGATAAAGTGGCACACCAAGGTCGCCACTTTACAGAGGGTGCATTACGTGCCACTGGAGTCTGGATAGTAGGAGGGAAGAGGTTCATATCCAGTATCATATTCAAATGTGTCATCTGTAAGAAGTTGAGGGGCAAGCCTGAAGTTCAAAAGATGTCTGATCTGCCCACTGACAGGTTGGCTAAGGACACACCTTTCACCCATGTAGGACTTGATGTTTTTGGTCCGTGGAATGTTGAAACCCGGCGGACGCGAGGTGGTGCTGCTGAAAGCAAAAGGTGGGCTGTCATTTTCAGTTGCCTAAGTACGAGAGCCGTCCACCTGGAAGTCATTGAGTCCATGTTGACCTCAAGCTTCATCAACGCCTTGAGGCGCTTTCTGTCCATACGGGGACCTGTCAGACACCTCAGGTCAGATAGAGGCACCAATTTTATTGGTGCATGCAGAGAGCTTCAGATTAACACTGGCGACCCTGAGGTCAAGAACTACTTGCAAGACCAGGGCTGTACATGGACCTTTAATGCACCTCATTCTTCACACATGGGAGGAGCTTGGGAGAGATTAATAGGAGTGGTTAGACGGATTCTAGATGCGCTGCTGGCGAAGGATGGAGCTACCAGACTTACCCATGAAGTCCTAACAACCTTGATGGCTGAGGTTGTGGCCATTATGAATTCCAGACCACTGGTCCCAATCTTGTATGATGCAGAGATACCGGAAATACTCCCCTCTGCCATGTTACTAACCCAAAAGGCAAGTGTTACTCCCGCTCCCCCAGGGGATTTCAAATTGGACCACCTATGCAAGGGACAGTGGCGCCAGGTCCAGAGCTTGGCGGATTCCTTCTGGAAAAGGTGGAGGCTGGAGTATTTAGCAACTCTTCAGCCGCGGAGAAAGTGGACCAAGGAGAAGTATAATCTCCAGGACGGTGACGTTGTACTGATAAAGGACGTTCAAGCAACACGCAATCAGTGGCCTCTCGGATTGATAGTTGAGGCCATTCCCAGCTCTGACAGCAGAATCCGCAAGGTAATGGTGAAGACCTTTAGCCAAGGGACAATTAAGGAGTATCTTAGGCCAATTAGTGATGTTGTGTTACTGATACCAAAAGGTAAAGAGTAGATGGTGGTATAACATAATTATACCAAGCGGGGAGTGTTCTGACTCCTATCAGTGTCAGTGCTTTGTTAATGTTATGTAGCGACATCTGGTGGTATGTGGAGTCATTGCGCTTGTAAAGAGATTGTCAACAGGTGTACAAGCAGACTGAATGCTCCACCATTAGCGTTATTTGTCTATCCTTGGAATAGATCCATCAGTGAGTATGGTCGCTCACAGTTGTTTAAGTAGTTAAAACGTGTAGACGTTCTACTACTGTTGTTTTATAGCATTTATTTTCAGTAAAATTCGGGTTAATGCTAATTGTGATGCTAACCACTAGCATGTATTTAGATGGGCTTTATATTCAGAGTTAGCAGGCTGTTAAGCCTCATTTATGATTATTCATTTGCCTGTGTTTTATTTAGCCCATTTATTTATGTTCTTTGAGTGAATCATATTGTAATATGTTCTGTGGTTATTATATTTATGATGATGCTGCACATATTTGACTGTAAAATAGTGTTTATTTTATACTGTATTGCAGTTTTACAAAAAGGAAAACAACCAAGATTTCAGTAAAGAAAAAACTCAACCTGGAGTCAAGCCTACTGAGCCTTATTGTTGATGTTCGCTATCTGTCTAACAATACAGAGATGTATCTGCCAGGACAGAATATTGATGTTTATGGAAACTCACCCCATAAGAAACAGAAAAGATGTTGTTGCCTCCAATGAAATAAGTTGTTCGGGCACACTTTCTCTTTGTCGGGGTCTTCTTTGTGGATGTAAGTAGAGTATCATATACACTGTGTCAGAATAATGATTTATTACCCTGATTTATGACCCTAATTTATGACCCAGATTTTCTGTGTGTTGTCACTCAAGCTGGCTGGACAGTGGATGTCAAATATGTTTTATGAGGGCTGTGAGCCTTGATTGGCAGGTCAGTGGTTGTCAATGGTTGTTTTTTAAGGGTTGAATTTGTGGCTGTTGTCCCCTCAAGAGTGTCAATGAGATATAGAGTGAGTTGGATTTATAGTTAGATATATGGGTACATTTATGGAGGTTGTATCTCAGCCCAGATTTGGCATTTTTATGACATTTTGGTGAATCCTGGGTAACTGGCTCCTTTCAGTCTGTTGGGAACTGATGGTGACCATGTTTTTCCTTTGATTGTGGGGGTGAAAGTCACCCAAGCAAATTTCACACCTCAGTGTTAAAATCAGTGCTGTTTGGGGTCAATGGGGTATATGTTAATTGAGTCAGAATATCTGAGTCAAGACATTAAGGATGTATTACCCCTACACCACACTGGCTATATTTATTTAAAATTACATGTCTGGGCATGTTCTTTTTTAGAACAACTGTGTGTGTGTGCGTGTTGGCACCATAGGATGATGAGTAATACCAAAACTATAGATTAATGTTAGTTCCTAAGACAAAGAATCAGAAATATTCATCAAGCCAAAGAGTCCTCATTAACCACACACCCCAGAATAGGTGTTGTTTGGGAGATGTTCTTTCTGGAGCATCTGTATCTTTGTTTCCAAACTCACCGATATGATCTATGTTAAAAAGACAAAAGAATGAAAAACATTTATTTAACTCACAGTGAAGGTGATTCTGAGTCAATCCTCTGTGTTTGTGTTAATGGTTTTACGACATTGCTTAGATGTCTTCATCAAAACCTTTCTGGTGATTCACTGGGCTCTCACACAAAAATATCTGATTTAGTGCTGATTTAGTCTACATAACATTATTCAATTCAATTCACATTTATTTGTATAGTGCTTTTCACAATATGCATTGTTTCAAAGCAGCTTTACAGGGAGTGCATGTCAACGTTTCAATAATCTGGTATCAGAGTGTGCAAGTTGTGCAATTTCAGAAATGTATATACAAATCACCCAGTTAGCTAACAATTTATTAATTTAAACAATGTATTAAATTATGGAAGAAACAATGTGCTTACTGAAGTTATGAAAATATGTTAACGAATGATTAGGATATATAGAAAAATTTAGCACTGGTGCATGCTGATCCAGAGTTTGGGGTCCTTGCAGGGGGTTGGGGTCATATCTCCACAGGAGTTGAGGCATCTGAAGTCTTCTTCAGATCTGAATGTGTCTTTACTTTTGATACATTTGAAAAGTTTTAGTTTTAATAGTTAGTGTGTGTGTGTGTGTGTGTGTGCGTCTGTGTGTGTGTTGCAAAAGAACAAATACATACAAATACAGTAAAATAAGACACACAATTTTAAACGTTTAAATATTTACACATTTGTTTGCCACAAAAGCAAGACATGTTGTCTATTTTCTTTAAACGTTTTACTTTACTTTTATTTTTTTATTTCTTTTAAAACAGTCTGATGACCAGCATTTTTATAACTAATGTAGCTGAGTGGTTTCCTCACACGAGCAAAAACTAATCTAGGTGTTATCTTTGTGAGGGCAGAACACAAAAGTTTGTGTTGAGTGATCAAGATTCATACTAAAAGCAAACTGTGAGTATGCTTAAACATGTAATTATACAATATTCTCAATTATACAACATTTTCAATAGGAATATTATGTTTTCATGTTGTCAAGTTTAGCTTGTTTGTTTTTTACTATCAATTTTTTAACTTCAACATACAGCACAAGATTAAAGAGATGAGTGTAGAATGTTTCAACTATTACCATCGTCTTTGACCCCAAATAAACAGGTGTTTTTCTCTATATGTGTGTGTGTGTGTGTGTGTGTGTGTGTGTGTGTGTGTGTGTGCGTGCATGCATATGTGCGTGTGTGTTGCAAAAGAACAAAAACACATTTACTTCAAATTTCTGAGTTAAATAAGTGATTTTAATCATTTAAACATTTATACATCTGTTTGCCATAGAAAGCAAGGCATGTTTAAACAAAACTTTTACTTTATTTATTCTTTAATTTCTTTTAAAACAGTCTGATGACCAGCATTTTTTATTACTAATGTAGCCAAGTGGTTTCCTCACACGAGTAAAAACTCTTTGAATTTGTTTGTGACAAATACATAATTCCCACTTAGAAAAAAGGTTCATCCATACATTTAAAAAAGTTTTCTTTTGACAAAACTACATTTAAAATTATTTACTTGAGGTGTTTAACAACCACAAGGGAATCATGTTGATCATTAAGTTTTAAGCATATAGTACAAACTTGCAAGGCTCAAGAAAACTCTTCTAGGTGTGATCTTTTTGAGGTCGAAACACAAAACTTTTTGTTGGGTGATCCAGACAAAGCTTTATACTAAAAGAAAATACTATGGAAGTCATTTTCAAACTGAAAGTATGCTTCAACATGTTAATATATAACTCAATTATACAACATTTTCAATAGGGATATTATGGTTTCATGTTGCTTTTAAAGTTTAGTTTGTTTGTTTGTTTTTTACTAACACTTTTTAACTTCAACTTCCAGCACAAAATAAAGAAAGTAGCTTAGTATGTTTCAGCTATTTCCATTTTCTTTGACCCTCAAATAAACAGGTAACGGAATGTTCAATGAAAGTGACAATATACAGTTAGATATTTTTCTGTGTGTGTAAATAGTTGTGCTAAAATCTATGTGTGTATTTTTACACATGGACATATTTTATCAGGGCTATGTCACACCGCTGTGATGCAAAGTTCCACACTTCTGCAAAAGCTATAGATAATTTTCAAACATAATCTTTATATAGAATTAAATGTATCCAAAACACCAAAAAAGAGGAAATCACTAAGAAAAGAGGGTACAGCACACATTGAAAAGTATAGTTATAATAAAAATACAGAAACACATTCGTGAGCAGTTGTGAAAATTTGTAAATGTAGTTTTGCAAATTTTTATTACTCTCCTAGTTTTAGTCATCTTGTTCAGATAGCAGATGACACTGTTCACATTATGTTTGTTAGACTGTGTTTTGTTTTTTGCTGTCAACATTCAGAATAGGAATAAAAATGAAGAATTTAAGTGATAATCTTTCTGATTGAGAGTGTTTGATTAAATTGATGTTTCTTTTAGTGCAACTTTCCAGCTATCTATGATATGGGATCACATGAAGCATTAACACGAAAAGTAAGTCTTGCTGTTTCACACTTAAGTACACTATCACTTACACTAAGCAACGCCCTGAAAGCTGCACATTCATTAAAGTTTGAGGTTGTTCAACAGCTTTTCACACTCTGGTAAAACTCAAAGATAAAATTAAAAAATATATGCACAAATCACCATGTAAATTCAAGTGTCAAATCACTAAGAAAAGGGTACAACATACAAGAGAAGCACCATTTATAATAAATACAGAAAACACAAAAAGCCATTCGTGAGCAATTTCTAAGGTTGTTACAAGTTTGTAAATCTGGTTTTGTAAATGACGTTTTTATTATTCCACTAAATTTAGTCATCTTGTTCAGATAGCAAATGACACTATTCGCATTGTATTGGTTGGGATGTGTTTTTGTTTTAGGTGAAGACAAACCAGTGTAAGTGCTTTTCCTCACATGGGAAAGCATGTGTGATGAAACTTTTTAAATGTATGACTGAACTTTCTTATTTGACAAACCAGCATTTCAAATTATTTTCCTAAGTTGTTTAATGTCTGCAGAATAATTTCTTTCAACATCCCGCTTGAGGTGAAAGATTATAGTATGTTTTCAACTATTATCACCATCTTCTCTGTCTCAAATAAAGCTACTGTATGCGCTAAAAATCTTTGTACATTTTTGCTCTTCTGTCAGGTTTGTTAGAGGGACTATGCTGCAAACACATTAAGAGCCATAAAGTTACATGTCCTTGTAAAGGCTATATATAAAATCAAACAATCTTTATACAGGTATTATATTTGCATAAAAGTACATTCAAGAGACTAATTTACTATGAACTTGTGTAAGGCATATAGGAAAAAAACAATTAGCTATAAAGAATACAGAAATCCTCTCTCCTGGTCTATTGTGAAAGTTTATGTTGTTTTGTAAATGACATTTTTCCACTAGTCGATGATGTTGTTTACATTTTGTTTCTTTGTTTTTGTATGTTTGTACAGTTTGTAAAGACTACTCTCAGAATGTGGTCAAACATGTTCACAGGAGTTAATGAAAACATTATCGAATACATCATAAAGAGAATTAAATGGCTTCTTCTAGTTCTTCGACATGACACTGCTTAAGACTAAACCAATGATATTTCTTTTAGGTCATCTTTCTGGTCTGTCTGCAATGTGGGGTCACAAGACACAACGCCCCAACATGAAAAGTGAGTCTTGCTGTTTTTCTCTTATACAGTTATTACACTTCAAACTTTTCTAACTATTACACTTAAAGCTGTCAGTTTCATGGCACAGTCATAGATACACAGTTCTTTTGTGTTTGTCTTTAAGTAAATTAATTACACTTGATAAGTAGTAGTTTTAAGTGAAGGGTGGGATAATTCAAGCCCCTTTTTATTCTGTCAACACCAATAATTTGACACCAGTGTTTTTTGGTGTCTGTCCTTTAGATCTGATCCAGAAAACAGACATTGTGTTTTTTGTCTATACCATTTGTTATTCTTTTTATGAAAACGTGATAAGCAGTTTTTGTCCTCAGCACCAAAATACTAAAATGTTCTAACATATCGTAAATGTTAATAGTTATAACTAGTGAATATGCAAGTGAACTGTTTTTACTGAGATAATTTACAGTTATATGTGAAACAAACTCAGTCTCAGTCAGTTGGATTCTTGTTTCTAATGAACATTGTTATTGTACCGCATGTTTAACAATGCTGGTGTTCTCGGCCTCATCCAACTTCACACAAGTCACAAGGTTTTTCCCAGCAGTCAACTGACTCTGAAACCAGCTCAAATATTAGGATGTAACAGTTTGGAGACATTTGTGTTTATTATGCTTCTTCGATTTGTTTGCACTTTTCCTGAAACACACAGCTTTCGAAATTGTTTACCAATTTTTAATATCAACATTTTCAGCGTATTGCTGTGTGCTTGTATTGTTTGTTTGTGTGTGTGTGTGTGTGTGTTTGTGTGTGTGTCTGCTTTCCTTACACTCCTTAACAACTTTGAAAAACAATTTTTTTCCTTGAATCTGGTGTAATGTTAGTGAACTCTAGGTGTTCTTAGCTTGTTTGTCCACGTACGTTCCCCATGAATTTGCATGACTTAATAAAATAATGGTTTAAATCTTCGTATTCGTCATCCGAGTTTTTAAATAGCGCTGAAATAGATTTTTTTGTAGATAGATCTAATGTCCCTGACTTCTAAGAATCTATATGTTATAGAAATAATAATGGTTTATTCAGATTGCAGAATACTGTTTAAAAGTGTTTGTATATTTTGAAAAACACTAAAATTACCAATATGTAGTGTTATATTCAATATGTACGGTGCATTTTAATTTTTCTCAAAACAATTTAATATGACAATGTTACTAAAAGTCTTAAACTGAACATCTTACCATTATCTTCAGTATAGATGTTAACTTAAAGTTGCCATAGAATGAAATTCCATCCTATCTACATGTTATGGATCTTATTGTGAAAAATTTTGTTTGTTTTGTTTTGATCATTTTATTTCGTTTTTTGCCTCATATAGAACCAGGATTGCAAGTTTTGTCATACTGTTTTTAATGAACTCAGACATGGTCGTAAATAACAACAAGTGATTCAAACTTTTATTTCAACAATGTTGAATATACATTGAAGTTTGAAGAATGACATTACATACACAAGTAAAACAGTAATCATGAAATTACAAGTGGTCTAAACATATAAGAAAATCTCGGCAGGCTATCATGTTTCGGTCTAGGGTGTAATTGACCAGTGTTTCAACAACTTTGCCGATGATAGTATCAACAGCATTGTTTGAACACAGTGAGACACAAACATCTGTAACAATTGTACACATACAGAGAATCACAGTAACTCCTAACTCTTCAGTACATCCAGACATCACATCCAGAACTTTTCTTATTATTACACAGATTGGCTCTTTGGTGTAAACACACATGCTCAAGACATCAGAATACCATGAAATTTGTCAGGGCTCTTACGACATCCATTAACTTTTTGAGATTTGTTACACGTTTGGTACCCCCCTCACAGTCCTTATTCGAATCAAATGCAGCATTGATGATCTGGTGCATCAAGCTAACCATCTGTCCTCTGAAATAATCTTTAAACATACAGTCCAAGATCCCTTTTAGAGGGCACTCATTGCCCGTGGCGCACTGGCACGTGGGTGTCGATGCACAGCCTCATCAGAACTCAAAGGTGGGTCGTTCTCCATCAGCTTTTGCGTAGACATTTCAGAAATCTGCTGCGTTGAAGATGGATTTTTCAGAACTCAACTTGGTGGATGGTATAAACTTTGTCCCCTATTCGATGCTGAAAGATTCTAATAGTTCCTGGAATCTCCTGTGAGTCAGTCCTTAAATGTAGATCTTCCGCATTCACGGTTTGAAATTTAGGTTTTTGGGTCTGATCCCCCAAAGTGTGAGTCGAAGAAGCGTCAGGCTCAGACAGACAGGAATGTTGAAATTGATTTTGGCGGTCCATCTGACAATCAGACAATGTTCCCTCAAATTTGCTCAAAGAGATGTTTGCAGTAGCACAGCAGTCCACGTTGGTACAGTTGTCTATAGGTTGCAGCACCAGCTCCCTCACACAGATCGGTTAGGAAACCCAGTTTTTTTGCGATAACTGAGCTCTCTGTAGAACTTATCAGGACAGCCGATTGGGGACCGCCCTTGCCCCCTGTTGTGCAGGGTGTATGGGGGTTTGTAATCAGGAAGTCATAAATAATGATATAAAATTTACGACACAATGTGCAACAGAAATAGCAAAATGTAAAAGTCCTGCATACATCACCAGAGAGAAGTTTACTCACTCATTCAATCTACTTATGATATTTTGATTAAAAAACGAAATAAAATGATCAAAACAAAACAAACAAAATTGTTCACAATAAGATCCATAACATGTAGATAGGATGGAATTTCATTCTATGGCAACTTTAAGTTAACATCTATACTGAAGATAATGGTAAGATGTTCAGTTTAAGACTTTTAGTAACATTGTCATATTAAATTGTTTTGAGAAAAATTAAAATGCACCGTACATATTGAATATAACACTACATATTGGTAATTTTAGTGTTTTTCAAAATATACAAACACTTTTAAACAGTATTCTGCAATCTGAATAAACCATTATTATTTCTATAACATAGAGATTCTTAGAAGTCAGGGACATTAGATCCGATCACAGTTTTATTAAACAAAAACAAACATATAGCAATGAACACAGAGATTGGGACATCTATATGAAACTGATCCGTTTCAACAGAACTTCTTGTAGGTGTTACAGACATCACAGATGTTTCAAGAGTTTTTGGAGTAGCCGTTGTAATGCTAGAGCTGTAGAATGTCTCTGTGTTTTAGTTACTTTATCTTAAACCTTATTTAAATGGCAAATTCAGGAGATAGGGCCTGTAGGTGTGAAACATCCAATACTTAGGTGTTTTACAAGATAACATATTTCAGAGTTCCTTGTGCTATATTCAGTATCCACATACCGCCTCAAAAAAATCTATTTCAGCGCTCGGATGACGAATACGAAGATTTAAACCATTATTTTATTAAGTCATGCAAATTCATGGGGAACGTACGTGGACAAACAAGCTAAGAACACCTAGAGTTCACTAACATTACACCAGATTCAAGGAAAAAAATTGTTTTTCAAAGTTGTTAAGGAGTGTAAGGAAAGCAGACACACACACAAACACACACACACACACACACACAAACAAACAATACAAGCACACAGCAATACGCTGAAAATGTTGATATTAAAAATTGGTAAACAATTTCGAAAGCTGTGTGTTTCAGGAAAAGTGCAAACAAATCGAAGAAGCATAATAAACACAAATGTCTCCAAACTGTTACATCCTAATATTTGAGCTGGTTTCAGAGTCAGTTGACTGCTGGGAAAAACCTTGTGACTTGTGTGAAGTTGGATGAGGCCGAGAACACCAGCATTGTTAAACATGCGGTACAATAACAATGTTCATTAGAAACAAGAATCCAACTGACTGAGACTGAGTTTGTTTCACATATAACTGTAAATTATCTCAGTAAAAACAGTTCACTTGCATATTCACTAGTTATAACTATTAACATTTACGATATGTTAGAACATTTTAGTATTTTGGTGCTGAGGACAAAAACTGCTTATCACGTTTTCATAAAAAGAATAACAAATGGTATAGACAAAAAACACAATGTCTGTTTTCTGGATCAGATCTAAAGGACAGACACCAAAAAACACTGGTGTCAAATTATTGGTGTTGACAGAATAAAAAGGGGCTTGAATTATCCCACCCTTCACTTAAAACTACTACTTATCAAGTGTAATTAATTTACTTAAAGACAAACACAAAAGAACTGTGTATCTATGACTGTGCCATGAAACTGACAGCTTTAAGTGTAATAGTTAGAAAAGTTTGAAGTGTAATAACTGTATAAGAGAAAAACAGCAAGACTCACTTTTCATGTTGGGGCGTTGTGTCTTGTGACCCCACATTGCAGACAGACCAGAAAGATGACCTAAAAGAAATATCATTGGTTTAGTCTTAAGCAGTGTCATGTCGAAGAACTAGAAGAAGCCATTTAATTCTCTTTATGATGTATTCGATAATGTTTTCATTAACTCCTGTGAACATGTTTGACCACATTCTGAGAGTAGTCTTTACAAACTGTACAAACATACAAAAACAAAGAAACAAAATGTAAACAACATCATCGACTAGTGGAAAAATGTCATTTACAAAACAACATAAACTTTCACAATAGACCAGGAGAGAGGATTTCTGTATTCTTTATAGCTAATTGTTTTTTTCCTATATGCCTTACACAAGTTCATAGTAAATTAGTCTCTTGAATGTACTTTTATGCAAATATAATACCTGTATAAAGATTGTTTGATTTTATATATAGCCTTTACAAGGACATGTAACTTTATGGCTCTTAATGTGTTTGCAGCATAGTCCCTCTAACAAACCTGACAGAAGAGCAAAAATGTACAAAGATTTTTAGCGCATACAGTAGCTTTATTTGAGACAGAGAAGATGGTGATAATAGTTGAAAACATACTATAATCTTTCACCTCAAGCGGGATGTTGAAAGAAATTATTCTGCAGACATTAAACAACTTAGGAAAATAATTTGAAATGCTGGTTTGTCAAATAAGAAAGTTCAGTCATACATTTAAAAAGTTTCATCACACATGCTTTCCCATGTGAGGAAAAGCACTTACACTGGTTTGTCTTCACCTAAAACAAAAACACATCCCAACCAATACAATGCGAATAGTGTCATTTGCTATCTGAACAAGATGACTAAATTTAGTGGAATAATAAAAACGTCATTTACAAAACCAGATTTACAAACTTGTAACAACCTTAGAAATTGCTCACGAATGGCTTTTTGTGTTTTCTGTATTTATTATAAATGGTGCTTCTCTTGTATGTTGTACCCTTTTCTTAGTGATTTGACACTTGAATTTACATGGTGATTTGTGCATATATTTTTTAATTTTATCTTTGAGTTTTACCAGAGTGTGAAAAGCTGTTGAACAACCTCAAACTTTAATGAATGTGCAGCTTTCAGGGCGTTGCTTAGTGTAAGTGATAGTGTACTTAAGTGTGAAACAGCAAGACTTACTTTTCGTGTTAATGCTTCATGTGATCCCATATCATAGATAGCTGGAAAGTTGCACTAAAAGAAACATCAATTTAATCAAACACTCTCAATCAGAAAGATTATCACTTAAATTCTTCATTTTTATTCCTATTCTGAATGTTGACAGCAAAAAACAAAACACAGTCTAACAAACATAATGTGAACAGTGTCATCTGCTATCTGAACAAGATGACTAAAACTAGGAGAGTAATAAAAATTTGCAAAACTACATTTACAAATTTTCACAACTGCTCACGAATGTGTTTCTGTATTTTTATTATAACTATACTTTTCAATGTGTGCTGTACCCTCTTTTCTTAGTGATTTCCTCTTTTTTGGTGTTTTGGATACATTTAATTCTATATAAAGATTATGTTTGAAAATTATCTATAGCTTTTGCAGAAGTGTGGAACTTTGCATCACAGCGGTGTGACATAGCCCTGATAAAATATGTCCATGTGTAAAAATACACACATAGATTTTAGCACAACTATTTACACACACAGAAAAATATCTAACTGTATATTGTCACTTTCATTGAACATTCCGTTACCTGTTTATTTGAGGGTCAAAGAAAATGGAAATAGCTGAAACATACTAAGCTACTTTCTTTATTTTGTGCTGGAAGTTGAAGTTAAAAAGTGTTAGTAAAAAACAAACAAACAAACTAAACTTTAAAAGCAACATGAAACCATAATATCCCTATTGAAAATGTTGTATAATTGAGTTATATATTAACATGTTGAAGCATACTTTCAGTTTGAAAATGACTTCCATAGTATTTTCTTTTAGTATAAAGCTTTGTCTGGATCACCCAACAAAAAGTTTTGTGTTTCGACCTCAAAAAGATCACACCTAGAAGAGTTTTCTTGAGCCTTGCAAGTTTGTACTATATGCTTAAAACTTAATGATCAACATGATTCCCTTGTGGTTGTTAAACACCTCAAGTAAATAATTTTAAATGTAGTTTTGTCAAAAGAAAACTTTTTTAAATGTATGGATGAACCTTTTTTCTAAGTGGGAATTATGTATTTGTCACAAACAAATTCAAAGAGTTTTTACTCGTGTGAGGAAACCACTTGGCTACATTAGTAATAAAAAATGCTGGTCATCAGACTGTTTTAAAAGAAATTAAAGAATAAATAAAGTAAAAGTTTTGTTTAAACATGCCTTGCTTTCTATGGCAAACAGATGTATAAATGTTTAAATGATTAAAATCACTTATTTAACTCAGAAATTTGAAGTAAATGTGTTTTTGTTCTTTTGCAACACACACGCACATATGCATGCACGCACACACACACACACACACACACACACACACATATAGAGAAAAACACCTGTTTATTTGGGGTCAAAGACGATGGTAATAGTTGAAACATTCTACACTCATCTCTTTAATCTTGTGCTGTATGTTGAAGTTAAAAAATTGATAGTAAAAAACAAACAAGCTAAACTTGACAACATGAAAACATAATATTCCTATTGAAAATGTTGTATAATTGAGAATATTGTATAATTACATGTTTAAGCATACTCACAGTTTGCTTTTAGTATGAATCTTGATCACTCAACACAAACTTTTGTGTTCTGCCCTCACAAAGATAACACCTAGATTAGTTTTTGCTCGTGTGAGGAAACCACTCAGCTACATTAGTTATAAAAATGCTGGTCATCAGACTGTTTTAAAAGAAATAAAAAAATAAAAGTAAAGTAAAACGTTTAAAGAAAATAGACAACATGTCTTGCTTTTGTGGCAAACAAATGTGTAAATATTTAAACGTTTAAAATTGTGTGTCTTATTTTACTGTATTTGTATGTATTTGTTCTTTTGCAACACACACACAGACGCACACACACACACACACACACACTAACTATTAAAACTAAAACTTTTCAAATGTATCAAAAGTAAAGACACATTCAGATCTGAAGAAGACTTCAGATGCCTCAACTCCTGTGGAGATATGACCCCAACCCCCTGCAAGGACCCCAAACTCTGGATCAGCATGCACCAGTGCTAAATTTTTCTATATATCCTAATCATTCGTTAACATATTTTCATAACTTCAGTAAGCACATTGTTTCTTCCATAATTTAATACATTGTTTAAATTAATAAATTGTTAGCTAACTGGGTGATTTGTATATACATTTCTGAAATTGCACAACTTGCACACTCTGATACCAGATTATTGAAACGTTGACATGCACTCCCTGTAAAGCTGCTTTGAAACAATGCATATTGTGAAAAGCACTATACAAATAAATGTGAATTGAATTGAATAATGTTATGTAGACTAAATCAGCACTAAATCAGATATTTTTGTGTGAGAGCCCAGTGAATCACCAGAAAGGTTTTGATGAAGACATCTAAGCAATGTCGTAAAACCATTAACACAAACACAGAGGATTGACTCAGAATCACCTTCACTGTGAGTTAAATAAATGTTTTTCATTCTTTTGTCTTTTTAACATAGATCATGTCGGTGAGTTTGGAAACAAAGATACAGATGCTCCAGAAAGAACATCTCCCAAACAACACCTATTCTGGGGTGTGTGGTTAATGAGGACTCTTTGGCTTGATGAATATTTCTGATTCTTTGTCTTAGGAACTAACATTAATCTATAGTTTTGGTATTACTCATCATCCTATGGTGCCAACACGCACACACACACAGTTGTTCTAAAAAAGAACATGCCCAGACATGTAATTTTAAATAAATATAGCCAGTGTGGTGTAGGGGTAATACATCCTTAATGTCTTGACTCAGATATTCTGACTCAATTAACATATACCCCATTGACCCCAAACAGCACTGATTTTAACACTGAGGTGTGAAATTTGCTTGGGTGACTTTCACCCCCACAATCAAAGGAAAAACATGGTCACCATCAGTTCCCAACAGACTGAAAGGAGCCAGTTACCCAGGATTCACCAAAATGTCATAAAAATGCCAAATCTGGGCTGAGATACAACCTCCATAAATGTACCCATATATCTAACTATAAATCCAACTCACTCTATATCTCATTGACACTCTTGAGGGGACAACAGCCACAAATTCAACCCTTAAAAAACAACCATTGACAACCACTGACCTGCCAATCAAGGCTCACAGCCCTCATAAAACATATTTGACATCCACTGTCCAGCCAGCTTGAGTGACAACACACAGAAAATCTGGGTCATAAATTAGGGCCATAAATCAGGGTAATAAATCATTATTCTGACACAGTGTATATGATACTCTACTGATGTAACCATCTCCGAAGTTTGCACTATGCGTCTGTTTGCCTCTAAATGTCCAATAATTCGCATGTCCTGCCACTCTTTTTCCGCAGCTAAAGAATCCGGTCGTATGTTGTACTTAAAAACATTTTTGGTGTAACGGCCACGGTTCAGCTCGTCTGCGATATTCTTTGCGGCGTCCATCTTCAATAAATTTTGATATCAGCTAGAGCTGGCCAGAGCGCTGCATAAATAAGTAGCCACGCTTCCCTTGGAGGGCGGCGGCAATAACAAAAGAAACAAAAGCCGGAGTATTCTAGTATGGAAATACAAACAGACAATGACACGCCCCTACTGTGAGATAGAATCTCTGAAAAACAAGCCGATTTCAACCTCAAAATGTACGCTTTTAAATAAACTACTACTTAAAAAAACAAATACTGCTATCTGAAACACGGAGATGCTTCTTCATGATCTCAACTAACAGATTCTGCAAAAAAATGAAAATCAACAATTTTGAGAAAAAAAAAAAAACGCTTCTTTCTCAGTTTGCTCAATAGTTGTGCTGCCGACTTGTGTCCCTGGTTTCCGTGACGGGTCACATATAACAAAGAGTGGAAAATTTAAGGGGGTCTGAATACTTTCCATACCCACTGTATATGTGTGTATTATAATTTTTTTTTTTTTTTTTTTTTTGGTAAAATTAGTTGTTTCAAACATTCACTGGCATTTTACAAATTAGTTTTTTTTTTTTTTTTTTTAAACAACAGTATTCATTTCCTACCACAATTGTTGATGACAAAGCTTAGCAGACTAAGCTAACATGCTAGCCCTTATGGACCTTTTGGTAACACTTTAGAATAATGGTCCGGCATTAATAGGTAACTATGCAAGAAGTAATGCAAATAAGTAGTACTACTGTTACAAACTGCTCTGAAGCACAGGCTGAAGATCCAAATGCAGCTTATATTTAGGGTAACCCACAGTCATAATCCATAAATGGCCACAAGATCAAAAACACAGGCAAACAGTCCAAACATAAAACATGGTTCAAGAAACACAGGCAAACAAGGTAATCCAAAGAACAGGCAAAAGATCAAAACCACGAATTCAGGAAAGAATGCTCAGAATTGCAGTTGTAGCTCAAACAAGACTTCACAATGAGTAAATGAACACACAGGGCATAAACAGGCAAACATAAACAAAATTAAGGTGCAAGCAGCGATGAAAGGGCCCTCGCACCCGGGCTCACTGCTACCGGTTGGCCTTAGGAAAACAGTGAACAGTGCGCAACATGCATGTAAGTGAGTAAATACAGGAGAATTATGGCAAAGTCATTTCAAAGTGGCGCACCTCCTGCTGCCAACAGGTGGTGCTTTGACTGTAACTGAATATTTCCATGTAGATGACTTCAGGCCAGGATTATTATCAAACATGTGAAGTTTGGAGCAGATCGACCTTTGTATGCCTGAGTTACAACAACTTCCTGTTTCGTGGCGTAGTCGCATTCATTAGCACTTAGCCAAGTGTTGCATGATTTAACATATTTCTAGTGTGTTTGGTACTTTGTTGCATATTGAAATGTGTTTCTGGGAGTGAATTACAGTGTAAAGCATGCCATTTTCTGTTGCCAGCAGGTGGCACTATGACTAACTGAATATTGGCATATTCACTGTATACGGAAAGTATTCAGTTACGGAAAGTATTCAGACCCCGACGATATCATCATCCATCACGATGTTTTACTGTAAACATCGTCAACTGCCAATTTAGGGGATATGGCCCAACCCTAGAACCATCTCAAGGATGATCAGAAGAAATGGACAGCACCTGAGTTAAATATATGAGTGTCACAGCAAAGGGTCTGAATACTTAGGACCATGTGATATTTCAGTTTTTCTTTTTAATAAATCTGCAAAAATGTCAACAATTCTGTGTTTTTCTGTCAATATGGGGTGCTGTGTGTACATTAATGAGGAAAAAAATATGAACTTAAATTATTTTAGCAAATGGCTGCAATATAACAAAGAGTGAAAAATTTGAGGGGGTCTGAATACTTTCCTTACCCACTATAGATGTCTTTTAGGCCAGGACTCTTATCACACATGTGAAGTTTGGGGCAGATTGAATTTGTATGCCTGAGTTACAACAGCTTTCTCTTTCATGGCAAAACACCAGACTTTGTCAGTCCGCCACAGACACGCCCTCTAACGAAAACTCAAGATCTTTGCAAATTAACATCACTAAGGCCTTAAGATTAGACTGACCATGTATGATGTGGTTCTGGTTAAATCTGTATGAGGAGTTAAACACAGTGTAAAACTGTCAGATCAGATCAGAACACGGACTCAGTCTGCAGGCTCTCAAAAGGTTTATTTTAAAGTCTTTTCTCAAACAGTAAACACAAAAGCTGTCCTCTTAAACAGTCAACACAAAAGCAGTCTATAATCCAGACAGGACCAATCTCAAAAGCAAATTTAGAGCAGCATTCTTCAGAGAGTAACAGAGCCGCTGAAGAGCCTGAATAGGACGGTGTCATGCAGCAGGGGGTGCAGTTGAGGCGGTAGGCGGCTGGCGCTCAGGCAGCGTGTGAAGCAGGGCAATGACACAGCGATCCGTGCGGGAAAACGGAGAGCACAACCAAGACTGACTGCAGGGGAGGCCAGCCTCGGAATTCAGGAGGAGAGGTGAAAAACAAACAGCAACTAAAAGATGAAAACAAAACTGGAAAAACTCAGACTCGACATAGGCACACACAAAACAATGAGGCAGGAATCCACACGACACGACAGAACATGCTGAAAGCTTGCTTGCACAAAGCACAAATAATGATCTGGCACAAGACAGCACACGAGAGGGGATTAAATAGAAGACTTAATTGATGCCGAACAGGTGGAAAGAGTGAAACAATAACGAGGTGATGAATGGAATAACAAGGAGACATGTGTGCACACATGTGCTACAGATGAAAACAACAACACACGACAGACATGGGAACAACTGACAGATCAGCCCAGGGACATGACAGTATCCCCCTCCTCGGAGCGCCCCCTGGCACCCCAGGGAGAGGCCTACCACGCTTCCGGTAGAAGTCCTTGATCAAAGACTGGTCCAGAATATCCCGAGCTGGAATCCAACTCCTCTCCTCCGGACCATATCCCTCCAGTCCACAAGATACTGAAAGCCCCGACCCCGACGTCTAACATCCAGCAACCTTCTGACAGTGAAGACTGGAGAGCCATCTACTAGACGGGGAGGAGGGGAGGTAGGGACAGAAACAGATGGGTTATGTCTAGAACGAAACACAGGCTTGACCCGAGAAACATAGAATACTGGGTGTACCCGACCAAGTGTAGGAGGTAACTTGAGCTTAACCGCCACTGGACTCAACACTTTAGTGATCTGGTATGGCCCAATGAACCTGGGGGCTAGCTTGCGAGAAACCACCCGGAGAGGTAGGTCTTTGGTAGACAGCCATACCTTCTGACCACATATGTAGCGAGGGGCAGGAGTGCGGTCAGCCGCCGCTTTGGTTCATCTGGAAGCCCAGGCCAAGGCCTCCCAAGCCCTCCTCCAGGTGCGACGATACCGGCAGACGAAGGCTAAGGCAGATGGAACAGTGCCATTGGGCTCCTGTGATGGGAACAAAGGAGATTGAAACCCAATGGAACACTGGAATGGGGACATACCTGTAGCTGCCACCGGCAAGGAGTTGTGGGTGTACTCAATCCAGGATAGCGGTTGACTCCAAGAGCTCGGATTCTGGGACGTCAGGCAGCGGAGAGCTTGTTCCAGATCCTGGTTGGCCCACTCGGCCTGCCCATTGGTCTGAGGATGAAAACCTGATGACAGACTCGTAGAGGCCCCGATCTGCCGACAGAACTCCCTCCAGAACCGGGAAACAAATTGTGGCCCGCTATTGGAGACCACGTCTAACGGAAGACCATGAATCCGGAAGACGTGATCAACCACCACTTGAGCAGTCTCCCTGGCTGAAGGCAATTTGGGAACGGGAATGAAATGGGCCGCCTTGGAAAAGCGATCGACTACCGTCAAAACTACGGTGCTGCCCCTTGATGGTGGAAGACCAGTGACGAAGTCAAGGGCTATATGTGACCAGGGGTGGGAGGGGATGGGCAGAGGGTGAAGCAGACCAACAGGTGGCTGGTTAGAACTCTTGTTCTGGGCGCAAACCGAACAGGCAAACACAAACTGCCTGACATACTGGGCCATGGATGGCCACCAGAATCGCTGGCGGATGGCGGACAGCAATCTCTGAACTCCCGGATGTCAGGCCAACTTGGACGAATGGCCCCACCAGAGGACCTCAGGGCGCAACCCAGCCAGCACGAATAGCCTGCACTTGGCACTTCTCTCTCTCATACAGCCTCCTCCACTCGCTTCTCGATACCCTAGGAAAGGGACCCTACCACCATCTCCCTGGGAACAATGGTATCGGCCCAATGGTATTGGACCCGGGATGATACTTGAGAGTGAAGTTGAACCGGCCGAAGAAGAGTGCCCATCGGGCCTGGCGTGAGCTCAACCTCTTGGCCGAATGGATATATTCCAAGTTTTTATGATCCGTCCAGACCAAGAAGGGCTGCGATGACCCCTCCAACCAGTGATGCCACTCGCCCAGAGCAAGCCTGACCGCCAACAGCTCCTGATTCCCTATGTCATAATTCCGTTCTGCTCAGGCGGTGAGAGAAGTAGGCACAGGGGTGTACCTTCCCATCTCTAGGGGACCACTGAGAAAGGACTGCGCCTACTCCAACCTCAGATGCATCCACCTCTACAATAAACTGCAGTTCAGGGTCTGGAAAGGAAAGAACAGGAGCAGAGATGAACCGGGACTTGAGAACATCAAAGGCCCCCTGGGCTTTCGAATTCCATTTAAACGGTACCTTGATAGAGGTGAGAGCAGTGAAGGGTGCAGCCACCTGACTAAAGTTCCAGATGAAGCGCCGATAGAAGTTGGCGAATCCCAGAAAACGCTGCAGAGCCTTGCATGAGTCTGGAGTTGGCCACTCGGCTATGGCCCTTACCTTAGCGGGATCAGCTCTGATCCCATCCGCCGAGATGACGTAGCCCAGGAACAAAAATGACTCCATGTGGAAGACACACTTCTCCGACTTAACATACAGCTGGTTCTCCAACAGCCGTTGTAGCACCTGACAAACATGCTGAGTGTGTACCTGAACAGAAGGAGAAAAAATTAGAATGTCGTCAAGGTACACAAAGACAAATTTGTTAATCATGTCTCTCAGCACGTCGTTGACCAGGGCCTGGAAGACAGCTGGGGCATTGGTCAGGCCAAACGGGAGGACCCGGTACTCAAAGTGTCCTGAGGGAGTGATAAATGCTGTCTTCCACTCATCCCCCTCTCGTATCCAGACAAGATGATAAGCATTGCGGAGGTCCAACTTACTGAAAACCTTGGCTCCCTGCAAAAGTTCAAAGGCAGATGACATTAAAGGCAGGGGATACCTATTCTTAACAGTAATGTCATTCAACCCCCTATAATCAATACAAGGACGCAAGGAGCCATCCTTCTTCTTGACGAAGAAGAACCCTGCACCAGCCGGAGACGAGGAGGGGCGGATGAGACCGGCATCAAGAGATTCTCTAATGTATTTGTCCATAGCCTCTCTTTCTGGACCAGACAGGGAATAGAGGCGACCCTTGGGTGAAGAAGTGCCTGGGAGGAGATTGATGGCACAATCATATGGCTGGTGAGGAGGCAAGGACAAGGCTCGGGACTTGCTGAAGACCTGCCGAAGATCATGGTATCTCACCGGGACCCCAGACAGATCTGCCGCCTCCACCTGCAAAACAGGAAACACAGAGCCAGGAGAGGAGGCCACACCCATACAAGACTCAAGACAAGACTGATTCCATGACAAAACAGAATTATCAGCCCAATCCACGTGAGGACTGTGCTGCACCAACCACAGATGCCCCAGAACCACTGGAGCACTCAGGGAGTGGAGGAGATACAGCTCAGTGACCTCACGATGATTGCCAGAGACAACAAGACTTACAGGGGGGGGTTACGTGAGTGATGGTGGTGATAAGGGAATCCAGGGACCGAACGGAGATGGGACTAGGAAGGAGGGTGGCCGGAATGCCCCGCTGCTCCACCATACCACTGTCCAAGAAGCTACCACCGGCCCCAGAATACACTAGAGCAGAGCAGGAGTAATTAGATCTTCTGAACTGGGTTGTAACAGGAAGGAGGGTGCAAGTAGAGGGGGAGGAAACAAGGGAAGAAGTGCCCACCAGGATCCCCCTGGCTACTGATGGGCACTGGCTTTTAAAGAGCACTTAATGGCAAAGTGCCCAGCCTTTCCGCAGTAAAAGCATAGGCCTCGAGCAAGTCGTTCCTGTTTTTGCTGGGGAGTGAGACGCAGGCGCCCCAGCTGCATTGGTTCAGGATCAGCTGGAGAGGGCAAAGGCTGAACCAGAGTGGGGTCACTAGTGAGCTCTCCGAACCTCCAGGGGGGGCAAGCAGTCAAGCGCTGATGTCAAAAACGAAGGCGACTCTCCACACGGAGAGCTAGGTCAACAAGGTCGTCGAAACTGCTTGGGATCTCGTGGGTAGCAATCTCATCTTGGATCTCCTCATTAAGTCCAGCACGAAACATAGCTCTGCATGATGCCGCGTTCCAGTCACAGGAAGCCGCTAATGTCTTGAATTCAATTGCAAACTCAGTCACTGAACGTTTTCCTTGATGTAAGCGTGCCAGCTGAGCCGCTGCTTCACCTTGGGCAGACCGGTCAAACAGCTTGATCATCTCATTACGGAACGCCTCAAAGGAAGCGCAAAAAGGGGGGTGAGCCTCACAGAATGATATTCCCCACTCACAGGCCTTTCCTATGAGCAGGGTTAATACATACACAACCTTGGTCTATTCTTCTGCATACCGACGAGGCCGTAGGGCAAAAACCAGAGAACACTGAGCCAAAAACGCACAACAAGAGTTTGGGTTACCTTCATAAGGCGGCGGGTTGTTAGGAGGAGGTTCTTGCTCTTGACGGGGAGAAGAAAAGCTGGTAGTGGCATCTGTTCTATTAGCTGAAGTCTCCCTGCGAAGCTCCTGGAGTTGGACAGTTAAATCTGCCAACTGGGATGTTAAAAACTCAACCTCCTGAGATGTGGTCAAAAGCTGGGAGGCATGCTAGCTCAAGAGGATGCCCTGCTGAGTGACTGCTGACCTGAGGGGATCTGTGCCTGCTGAGTCCATGATTGGCCAGATCGTTCTGTCAGATCAGATCAGAACACGGACTCAGTCTGCAGGCTCTCAAAAGGTTTATTTTAAAGTCTTTTCTCAAACAGTCAACACAAAAGCAGTCCTCTCAAACAGTCAACACAATATATATATATATATATATATATATATATATATATATATATAAAATCCAGACAGGAGCAATCTCAAAAACAAATTTAGAGCAGCGTTCTTCAGAGAGTAACACAGCCGCTGAAGAGCCTGAATAGGACGGTGTCATGCAGCAGGGGATCCAGTTGAGGCGGTAGGCGGCTGGCGCTCAGGCAGCGTGTGAAGCAGGGCAACAACACAGCGATCCGTGCGGGAAGACGAAGAGCGCAACAAGGACTGAATGCAGGGGAGGCCAACCTGGGAATTCAGGAGGAGAGGTGAAAAACAAACAGCAACTAAATATGAAAACAAAACTGGAAAAACTCTGACTCGACATGGGCACACACAAAACAATGAGGCAGGAATCCACACGACAGGACATGAGACAATGCTGAAAGCTTGCTTGCACAAAGCACAAACAACGATCTGGCACAAGACAGCACACGAGAGGGGTTTATGGAGGACCAAACCTGCAGATATTAAAAATGAATAAATGAATAAATAAATGAAATAATAAATAAATATATAAATTAATAAATAGATAAATAGGTAAATAAATGTGATAATACGAAAATAAATAAATGACTTGATAAAATAAATGATTCATTTTTAATAAAAAATCATTTTTTTCCCCCTTAATTTATTTTGTGTTTATACATTTTTACATTTTTCATTTATTTTTATATTTATATATTATTTTTACATTTATTTTTACATTTATTTATGTATATATGTATTCATTTATTTTTAGATATATTTATTCACACATGTATTTATTTTTAGATTTATTTATTTTTACTTTTCCGTGTGTAACATGGAAATGAGGAAGGCAGTCCTTCTGTAGCTTCAGTGCATCATTGGTTAAGAGCTCACGCACAGACTCATCAGACCAGCTAAACGATAGAGATCGGAGTTTTCAAAGAAAATGGCACCAGCTGGAGAGTTGCAAGTTATTTTCCACCTAATGTTATTCGATTTGTGCCGAAATATTTAAACTATATTCCAGAAATAAAAACACAAAGCTAAAGCTACTTATGTGATCCCCAGCATCATCATCATCATCAAGTCTGGAACCGTCGACTTCAGATGCTAGAGTGATGACGCCTAGGTTAGAAGATTGTTCATAGCTAGCTATAACTTTAGCAAAATGAGAAATAACATTAATGCTGTTAATGTTTTAAATTTGGAGCACGGAGAAAACTTCATACGACGATCAGATGGTCTCATATCGACATTGTTAACGTGCGTAGATATATGAAGAAGAGCCAGAGGAAACCATGGGACTGTCAGAAGTTGGAGCAGCATGTAGAGGGTGTAGTTGAAAATGACTGGAATTATTTTAAATTCAGCTTTGTAAAAAAAAAAAGTGATAACTTTGTGATTTTAGAAAATGTATAATTTAATATAAGTTTCATAAAATCAGTTGTAAGAGTTGTTTGTTGTTATCAGGAAGCTAGAGAACTTTTACTGACCTTCGTGCAATATTTCACCATTTAATTTTCATATGCAATAAACCAAGATGGAATTAATTTGCAAACTTGACATGACTTACTCCATTTAAATCAGAAGACTTCATTCCTTTAAGTTTTAAGGGGAATCTACAGAGATTACATTATATGGTTTTATAAGAAATTACTGACTGCTAACATCTGGCCACATTGTAAAGATTAAAACAAAACTTCACAAAAGTTAACATCTGATCATATTGCAATGGTTTATAGAAATAACTTACCAGATAAGTAACATCTGGTCACTTTGTAAAGGTTTATAAAAATGACTGCATACACTATTTACACTGATTAGTTAAATCAAAATCACAGCACAGATGTGGACCGCACCTACAAATCAACAATTATTCATCCTCTACATCAGAAATCATGTTGCTTAGAAGGTTACACAGGATCAATTCTCTACATTTTATCAAATTTAGAGGTGAGGATAATTGGAACTGTTGTAAGAAAGGATTTTTAAGTTTTTCAGTCGTATGACCACTTGGCGATGCGTATAGTGTCGGTGGTGTCTTCTTCAGAGAGTCTCTCTTGGTGAATGCTGGAATGACGAGTTTCACCTTCCTTTCATAGAGGAGATCGGTAATGGTGAAGCCTCTGTCTGCCGTTACTTCATCGCCTGGACGAAGGGATTCCAGGAACCCTGAATTTGCAGTTATGAATTTACCACAACAACAGGTTTTGAAACACCAAACCTTTCAGCAAGATCACCCTGCAATAAATTAAGACACAGCTTCATCAGTCATCAGGAGCTGATCCCAACTGTGTAGCTGGAAGCTGTCGGTGTATGTGTTGGTAAGGTGCTCGGCGACTGAATGAAACGCATCCAATGTCAACCCTGTGAGTTGACAAAGATGGTTGTTTCTCAGCAGAGTTGTGTACAATGGCGCCGGCTCAACGCATTGTGTTCCATAGACAGTAGTGTTCTCATCTCAGATGTAGGTGGCTTCAGATTGAGATGTGATTTTGAAGTGTAGTTGTGGTCAGAGACAGATGGATCCTCCTGTTGTGTTTCTGCATCACAGTTCAGGGCATGTGGATGTGATCATCTTCACAGTTGATCACTGATGCTCATCGATGCATCTGTGGAAGAATATACAACCATAAAAATGTTACATTAGTAATAGTACATCATGAGAATATATGATGGCACTCATACTTGAACAGAAAAGTGTGAGACGCATTAAAAATGAGTTTATACACAATCTCTAACTCTAGTGTTAATACTTAAGTCAATATCAATATGAGAGATGTAGCTAGATTGCCTGCTATCATATATAATCTCTGTAACTTACAGGAATAATGTAAGCTACTGTAAGACTAATGTACTATAATACTACGGTAAATAAGTACCATTGTACTATTGTAAATATTAAATATATTGGTGGCAATGGTAATAGTGCAAGATTCATTGTGTTTTGTGAATAATACTGATTTCAAATTCATAGAAGGGACTTCACAAATCTAACATTAGGTTAACAAGCACATGGCTAGCTAAGTTAGCTTACCTGAATCTGACAACCTGTTCAGCAGCCGCCGTGACTTCTTTACTGGAGCATCCTAGCCGAGACATTTCTCGGGTAAGGGTGTTCGTCAGTCAGCTTCCCGGCCATAAAATGCTACGAAAACACATACGGGCGCTTGGGTGGGCACTTCAAGTTTAATGCCTTCAGCCAGTGCCTCAGGTGCTCCTCGTCTTAAGGTGGAGGGTGTAAATCATAAAGTGCAGCGCAACACTCCGACCGCTTAATCTAATATACCGTAACAGCTATAGGATTACGGCTAGCGACTAGCATTAGTTCCCTCTCAGCCAGAAGTAAGATAACTAAACGAACGCAATGGTGTCACCCTTGTCGTCGCGAACATAAAGTGATACACACGCAAGAGCTGTCTTCTCCTTCTTCTTCTTTTGATTTTTATTGGCGGATGGCAAACCAACTTAAGGTGCATTTACCGCCACCTACTGGACTGGAGTGTGGGCAACAGCTTGACAAAAAGGAAGGACTTAAAACTAATGAGAAAAAACAAACAAAAAAAATAAATAAATAAATATTCATATCAAATTCTTTTACTTAACCCAGTACTTTCCAAATAACACATTAGAGGACTGAAAATTTTCCCAGACATTGTTTTCCCTAGAAGATTTTCTAATGTCATGTTTTGTTTTCCAACTTGTATTTCTAATTCCCTTCTTTCTTCTTCATATCTTTTACAATCCATTAAAATGTGTTTTACTGTCTCTTGTAAGTTGCAGTGATTGCAAAGACCAGTGGGGTGTTTCCCTATTCTATGTAATGTAAAATTTAGACCAGCATGACCTATTCTCAGATGTGTAACTATCTTTTCTTCTTTTGGATTCCTGCTCTGCCTAACACTTATACCTACTTGTTTTTGTATACTATACAGATGCCGTCCAGTGTCAGCTATGTCCCAATATTCTTGCCATATTTTGTTTACATGTCCCTTAATAATGGTTTTAATTTCTGCTCTACATAATGGTACTTGTACATCAACTATTTCATGTTTTATTGATCCTTTTGCCAGAGTATCTACAATCTCATTTCCTTCCACCCCTACATGAGCAGGAACCCAAAGGAAAAAGACATCCAGCCCTCTATCATACAGTATTAATAGCAAGTGATATATCTGATATATGATATCTTTCCTGCATGAAGTTTCCCCAGATTGAATACTAGAAAGGGCAGATAAGCTGTCAGAAGCTATGGCTACATTTTGCATCTGATTATTTCCTTCCAACCACTGTAATGCCAATAAAATTGCCAAAAGCTCTACCGTGTATACTGATAAATGATCTGCTGCTCTTTTTTTAACTGCTACTTCATAATGCGGAATGAAGAAAGCAGCCCCAGTACGGCCTGTCTCTGGCTGCTTTGATCCATCTGTAAATATGAATATTTTGTCTTGGTAGAGATCCATATATCTTTGAACTGTAATTCTCTGTGGTATTACTTTAGATTTTTCTTTTAACATTTGTTGAAGGCTTATATCTACAAATGGCTTTCTGAAATTCCAAGGTGGTACTGTTGATATTGCCACAGTGGGGCTTACTTGGAGCTGGTTGAGGTTTGCATTTTGTGCTTTTGCATTTCCTATCCATCCAAAACTGTAATAATTAGTTTTATTATGTTCTGAACAGTCTTGTAAGATGGCCTTTGTGGGATGTACCTCACTATGCCCTTGCAAGTTAATCCAATATGCCAGCATGATTTTGACCCTCCTAATACGTAAAGGCATCTCTCCTGTCTCAACCTGTAATGCAGACACTGGTGATGTTTTAAATGCTCTAGAACAAATCCGAAGTGCCTGTGCCTGTTCCACATCAAGCTTTTTAAGGTTTGATTCTGATCCTGACATAAATGCTAGGCAACCATAATCTAGTGCTGTTCTTAAAAGAGCCTGATAGAGGTTTATGAGTGATGCCCTGCTTGCTCCCCAGTCTTTCCCTGATAAACACCTTAAAACATTATTGATCTTTTTACATTTATTCCTAAGCTTATCAATGTGTTGACACCAGTTCAGCTTCTCATCAAAGAACACTCCCAAGAATCTTACAACCTTAACCTGTTCAAGATCTTGCCCATATAGTTTTAGTGATACTGTTTTAGGTCGCTTAGAAAAACATATAACTTGTGTTTTTGAGATTGAAAGTTTAAATCCCCAATTATTTGTCCACTGTTCTACTTTCCCTATTGCATTTTGCATTTTCTTTCTTAAATATTCTATATTCCGACCTCTAACCCAGAGTGCCCCATCATCTGCATATATTGACTTACCTACATTTCCTTCAATCTGATCAAATATGTCATTAATCATAATATTAAAAAGTATTGGACTACATACACTGCCTTGTGGGATACCATTTTCCACTATATATCTATTTGAATATTCTACACCTACTTTAACTTCAATTGTTCTTTTATTCAAGAAATCTAATACCCAATTATACATCTTGCCATTTATTCCTAATTTATTAAGTTTAATAAGAAGTCCATCCTTCCACAGCATATCATATGCCTTTTCAATATCAAAAAATACAGCAATTATACTTTCTTTATTACTTTGAGCTTTCCTAATTTCTGATTCTAGGCATAATACGGAGTCCATTGTCCCCCTTCCCTTACGAAATCCAGATTGATGAGGTGAAAGAAGACCTTTACTTTCAATATAATAATCTAGTCTATTTGTTACCATCCTTTCCATAGTTTTCCCTAGTTGCGATGTTAATGCTATGGGTCTATAACTACTTGGATCTGATGGGTCTTTGCCAGGTTTAAGTATTGGGACTATAACTGCCTGTTTCCATATTAATGGGAGTTTACCTGCATTCCATACCATATTAAACAGTCTTAATATTATCTCAAGTGTGACATCTTCCACGTGGCCTAACATCCTATAGCATATACCATCTTTTCCTGGAGTCGTTTGTCACGTGCTTAATATAGCTCTTTTCAATTCAAATAGAGTAAATGGCTGATCCAGATCTTTTCCTGATACACTGCTTCTCTCAACTATCCCTGGATTTTGAGCAAGCGTCTGGTCTCTATACTGTAAAGCCATCAAGGATACATTTCCAGAACTGTGGATCTTCACAAAAGTTTTAACAAAAAGTTCTGCTTTTTCTGCATTACTAATTGCATTTTTATTGTTACTACATAACACTGGTATTTCCACATTACTTCTTATTCCACTCATTTTCCTAATTGTTCTCCATATATCTGATAGCTGAGTTTCTCTTCCAATTGTATTACAGAATTGTCTCCAATAATTACGTTTAGCTGATCTAATTGTTTTCCTAACTACTTCTTGTGCCCTTTTATAATTAATCAAAGTTTCTAGTGTATGATGGATTTTAAGCTATTTAAACATTTTATTTCTCTTCTTTATTACTGTACTACAACTTTCATCCCACCATGGCACACATTTTTTCAGTTTACTTCCTGCCTTTTTAGGAATTGTTTCTTCAGCTGCTTCTATTATAGCTAAAACTACACTTTCATTCATTTCTTCCACTTTTGTTATATTTTTATTTAATAAATCTGCACACTTAACCTCACTCAGCATTTGAAATGATTGCCAATCAGCTTTATCCAACTTCCATCTTGGTGTTCTCACTTCATTATCCTGATATATCTCTACTCCAATCCTAGTTATTATTGGATAATGATCACTACCTACCGTTGACTGATTTTAAACCTCCCATGTGCTGATTCCAGCCATTTCAGCTGACATTATTGTCAAGTCAATAACACTTTCCGCGTTATGCAAGCTACTATACCTTGTTCCTTTTCCATCATTAATACATACTAGATTTTTATCATCTATAAATTCTTCTATTATTGATCCATTTACATCTGTATTCCTACTCCCCCATAGTGTACTGTGTGCATTAAAATCCCCACACCATACTATTTTCTCTTGTGTTATCCCGCATACTGCATTCAGAATTTCAACACTCAATTTATTACATGGATTATAAAAATTTACTATCATTATACTGTCTTTACCTGTCCATATTTTAACTACAACAGACTCATGTTCTTTCCCTTTACTAATCAAATTATAATTTGTCCCGTTTCTTACAAAGATTGCCACCCCTCCACCTTTTCCTGTTTCCCTATCATTTCTGATTGCAGAATATCCAGGTATCACAAAATCTAATATTGGTTTCAACCACGTCTCTTGTACACATATTACATGTGGTTTATCTGGTAAATCAAGAATAAACTTTTTGAACTCTTGCCCATTAGCTATAAGACTTCTAGCGTTCCATTGCAATATAACTAAAATCATGATGATCCACCAGCCCATGACTGAGTGTTAGGAATTCCTGCAGTTAACATTTCTTCCACCATTTCACAGCTGAGCCCTTTAACACCAAGATATTTTTCTGCCGCTTTAACTATTATTTTGATCTTTCCAGTTTTCCTTTCTGTCTGTGCTGAGCAATTTATCACCTCAACCATGAACAACACAAATTCATTCTTACTCATAATTAGCACGTCTTTCTTTGCCACAAACTTTTCACAGTTCCCGCAGGATCTATCTTTAGTTTCATCATTTGCTGGTCTATCTTTAGTTTCATTGTTTGCTGGTTTATAAACAATCTTTTCTCTAGACACTGTCTTTACTGCTTCCGCATATGTAATTCCTTGTAATGCCTTCACTCGCTGTACTTCCACTGCCCTTTTGCTGGCCTCGCAGCCACGATAAGCTGAGCTATGCTCTCCTCCACAATTGCAGCATTTGAGCTTTACTCCTTCCCCACACTTCCCATATTCATGTTCGCCTGCACATCTGCCACATCTCTGTTTGCCCTTACATATTGCTGCTACGTGACCATATTTTTGGCATTTAAAGCACCTCAGTGGTGGAGGAATATATGGCCTTACCTCATAGCTCATGTATCCTATGTACACCTTACCAGGAAGTTTTGCTTCATCAAACTTAATCATAACAGACAAGCTATTGCTTTTCTCCCCATTTCTGGTTGTTGTAAGGCGTTTTACTTCCAGTACTTTTGCTCCTGTCATATTATCTTTCATTTCTTCTTCTGATACATCTGTAGGTATTCCTGTAATGACTCCTCGATTCACTTTTTTGTACTCAATCAATGAACACTGTACTCTCGTTTTATCAATTTTATTCATTTGCAAGGCTTTTTCTTTCTGCACTTTATTCCTACAAACAATCAACAGTGATCCATTTCTCAAGATCTTCGCATTTTTGACCTCACCCAGCAACTTGTTAATTGCTTTTGTTAATTTAACTGGATTCCACTCACCAAATGTCGCCCCTTCTTCAGATAATTTTACGATCACTTTATGTTCCTCTTCCCGCCTTGCTGTTACAATAACACTTTGCTCACTATCCGTTTCATCCATATTTGATGTTTCATTTCCCTTTTTTTTCCGTTTTCTCGACCGCACTACATTCCATACACTACTATCTCCCCCGCCATCTTCTTCAAATCCCATCTCACTTCCTGATCCGTCACTTCCTTCTGCCATCTCCTACCCAGTCACAATCCATCCCGCAAGAGCTGTCACTACAAAGCCAGAGTAATCAAGCGAGAGCTTCAATCAATGATGAACCAATGGTAAGCAAGCCCTATGAGCAAGACCAACCCACCTAATTATCATACAAGACAAAGAAATGTAAAAATAAATCTGAAAATAAATTAAAAAAGTTGAAATAAATAAATGTTACAATAAATAAATCTGGAAAAAATATATATTGGAATAAATAAATATAAAAATAAATGAATGCATAAAATAAGTAAATATAAAATAAATGGAAAAATAAATAAAATAATAAATAAATAGAATTAGAAATAATTAAATCATAAATGCAGAAAAAATAATAAATTAAGGGGGGAAAATGAATTTTATTAAAAATTAATCATATTTACTGGTTTATTCATTTATTTATTTTCCTATTATCACATTTATTTACCTATTTATCTATTTATTAATTTATATATTTATTTATTCTTTCATTTATTTATTCATTTATTCATTTTTAATATCTGCAGGTTTAGTCCTCCATATGGGTTTAAATAGAAGACTTAATTGATGCCGAACAGGTGGAAAGAGTGAAACAATAACGAGGTGATGAATGGAATAACAAGGGGGCGGGGAAAGACACCACAATGACAGCGCACACATGTGCTACAGATGACAACAACAACACACGACAGACAGGGGAACAACTGACAGATCAGCCCAGGGACATGACAAAAACATGTCATTTCCTGTTGCCCGCAGGTGGCGCTATGACTGTAACTGAATATTGCCATGTAGATGTGTTCAGGCCAGGACTCTTACCAAACATGTGAAGCTTGGGGCAGATCTGACTTTGTATACCCGAGTTACGTCAACTTCCTTTTTCATGGCAAAACATTGACATTTGTCAGGCCGCCACAGACACGCCCTTCAGTGAAAACTCTAGATCTTCACAATTTAATGTCGCAAAGGCCTTTAGATTAGACTGACGGAATATGATGTTGATCTGATTAAAGCTCTAGGAAGAGTTTGTTAAAATACAACGTCTGGAAATGGCAAAAAGTGCACAAATTTTGCAGACAAAATTCAAAATATATGATTTCCTGTTGGTCTTCAGACTTTGCACCAGGAGGCTTTTTTGTAGGTATTGGGCTGTTACATGTGTCTACTGAATTTCATACCTGTACGTGAAAATTTTGTAAATGCTGCCAGCTGGCAGGTGTGACAACTACATTAACACTTCAGCTACTACTGTTAACTAAGGGTATGTTTACAAATCAAAATATGCTTAAAAAAGAGAAGTTTTTCCTTGAAGTTTTCTGTGTACAGACGACAACATTGTCAAAATGATCCCCTTTCATACAGATCCACAAAAATGACTAAAAATGCTGTATTCTGCTGGCAGGCCATTAGATGGCAATGAAAAACCATAGTGAACATGTACATGAACATGTAATACCCATGTGCTTGACGTCATCTTTTGCACAGATTTGCGTTTTTGTTGTTTACACAGTGACTGCTTTCAAAAACTTTGAAAACCCATTTTCAAAAGCTTGCTTTTTCAGGCACCCAAAACACTGTTGTCAAGTAAATGAACAGCATTAAACGTTTTACATTTTTAGTTGAAAACAGTGTTGTGTAAACGGCCCCTAATTTGTAAACAAGATTAATGGTACGTAATATCAAAGTTTGGATTGAGATAGTTCCTTATTAGCTAATCAGGTGTTACTGAATGAGATTAGCCTCATTAACTATTAGTTTTTCTCAATTGCTAAAACACAATTTCTGAAACCTTGCTCCATTTTCTGAAATCATTAAACACAAAACCTCATCTTCAAGCACTATTTACAAAACCTCTGACTCCTCTTGCAAAATGAAACTGTCGCCTCAAAACTGTTTTACCTGTGTTCAAAATCAAGCACTGCTCTCAAATCATAAACAAAGTGATCAAAATGACATACACTATCAAGCAGTCAGTAAACAATACACCAAAAAACAGAAAACACATTTTTCAAAACATATAGTTCTCAGGGAGAGGTATATTTTTAATCTCAATACAAATGTAATATTTCTCTGTCAATGTCTTTTGATGAACAAAAACATGTTCATAGTAGCTCAAAACTGATCAGAAATTACTACTCTGCTTTGCTTTTCCCTCCTCCTCCTCTTTCTTGTCCTCCTCCTCCTCCTCTTCCTCTTTCTTTCTCTCCTCCTCCTCTTCCTTTCTTTTTCATTTCTTTCCCTCCTACTCCACATCTTCCTCTTTCTCGCCCTCCTCCTCTTCCTTTCCCTCCTCCTCCTCCTTTCTTTCCCTCCTCCTCCTCATCCTCATCCTTGTCGCCCATCTCACATACGCACTCGTCCTCTCACATTGTTTCTTCTATCCATTATCAGACTTTCTCCTTCCCGCCTTCAACAACCTGTTTGCTCTCTGAACTGGCTTTTATTGGTTGTGTCACATCATTTGAAAAAGGTTATCAGTTTTGAGTGGTTGTGTTCAATCAATGAGATGTTCTTTATTTGTATTTGATTGTTGCTACTTGTGTTTACCAGTATGGATGACATGTGCATTAGAGTGAAGAATGTGTTTTGAGAATGAGAATGTGTTTAGAGTTTTGCTGAAAAGTCTAAGTGAGATCTGCAAATTGTGTTTTACCATGTGAAAAGGTTTAAGGTATTGACAACAGACAGCACAATTAACTAAATGAGGTTAGGCAACTGAGAAATTTGTTCAGCCAATATGTTTAGTGTTTTAGCAATTGAGAAAAACTGTAACTATGACAAATTATAAATAATTACCAATTACTAATCACAACATTAACATGTTTCTGAGATGTAAGCAACTGTCGTTTTTACTCTGAACATGTTTTTCACTTTAAAAAAAAAAACAGTCCAAATCACTAGTAGTTCCTGCAGAGTAAGTAGGTAACACTTGAGTAATTATGATGCCTTTTATGACCATGTCCTGAGTAAAAAAACACAATTGATCTCAGACATACATTAATGTTGTAATTGGTAATTAGTTTTTAAAGTAATTCTTTATAATTTTTCATAGTTAACTGATAGTTATTAATGAGGCTAATCTCATTCAGCAATTATTGATTACTTAAGGAACTATCTCAGTCTTAAATGTGATATTTGTCACAATTATGTTCTGTTTAGTTGTTCCTGTCATGTCTGTATGAGTTCCTGTTTAGTTCCCTCATTTACCATGTGTATTTATACTCCCTTTTCTGTTCAGTACTTTGTCGGTTATTGTTTATGTTAATAGAGTTGTATTCTTCTGTTGGATTAAACAAAGACTGTGTGTTTCAAACTATAATCTACGTTGTGCGCTTTCTACAGCCGCTTATGTGTGACAATATGACTGATTAGTTAAGCTTTTTTTCCATATTGGGTAATAGTAGTAGCTGAAGTGTTAATGTATACATATAGGACTACTCATTTGTCCTGCATTACTTCCTGCATAGTTACTTATTAATAACGGACCATTATTCTAAAGCAGTGGTGTCCAAACTCGGTCCTGGAGGGCTGCTGTCCTGCAGAGTTTAGCTCCAACCAGCTCCAAAACACCTGCCTGGAAGTTTCTATATGCCTAGTTAGATCTTGATTAGCTGGTTCAGGTGTGTTTAATTGGGGTTGGAGCTAAACTCTGCAGGACAGCAGCCCTCCAGGACTGAGTTTGGACACCCCTATTCTAAAGTGTTACCCAACTGTTGACTGGAACAATTATATTTTATGGATACTTTAGGAAAGAGAATCGTAAGACCACAATAATGTTTTTTAAAGGAAGACATTTGATAGAAATGATAAAGATGAAATGAAGTTTGATCAAAGAAATGCGGGATCAAACATTGTGAAGAAATGTTTTAATAAACAATGGACAACAAAATAAAAGACCCTAGCCTTATGATTAGCTCTTTATGGGATGAATTATGAAATCACAGCTCAAAAAACAAAAACAAAACAAAATTGAAAATCTGACCTTTTTTTAGGGTTTCGTTAATTATAACTGACTTTGTCCTATTAGGCTAAATTATTTTTGCCAAATTGTCTGAAATTTCACATTCAAATGCATTTTCACTATTGGAAAAGTAGTCAAAATGTCTTAGTGTTTAAAAAAAAAACAACAAAAAAAAAAAAAACATTAAAAACACCTTTTGTAATTCTATATTTCTGGATTATTTCTGGATAATTCTATATAACTGGAACTCGCATATGAAAATATCACAATTCAGATGCATTTTCAATGCCTGAAAAGTAGTGAAACCATGATTTTTTAATAAAAAAAATCTTTCCAATTGTATCTTTCTTGGAATTCCAAAACAATTATTGTAGCAGAAGTGTAGCCAACACTTTCCAGACGGAACTCGATTTTGATCTGTTTAATCATCATTTTTGGAGCATTTGCTTGTTATTGTAGTGAAGGCAATAGGCAGTGAAATATTTCCTGACCTCTGGTTGAAGTATGGATTACATCTTCCAAACTGGCATTGAAATGTAGCTAAAACAACAAAAAAACATTAACACAACAACAGAACAAACAATAATTAAAAAACTTCACAACAACAACAACAACAACAACTCATCTTACAATCCAAAATAGTTCATTTCCAGTACTTCCATCAGGTAGACGGTACAAAGTACCCCTGATTAATAAGGCTAAGTATAAGAAGACCTTTGTACCGACAGCCATTGATATTTTAAATAGGATTGTAAGATGAGTTGTTGTTGTTGTTGTGAAGTTTTTAAATTATTGTTTGTTCTGTTGTTGTGTTAATGTTTTTTGTTGTTGAGCCTTGTCTGAAGACAATTTTCTACCCCTGTGGGGCTCAACGTGAATGCAGGCAGTTTGCAGTACAAGACAACTGCATAGATGCTTAGAGAATGTGAGTAATTATCAATTGTAATTTTGGAACATTTAGAGAGTCTCTTCTAAAAAAAAAAAATCACATGGCATGGTCTAAAAAATTCTATCCTCAGATTTGAAACATAACATGGTCAGAACAACATTACGCTATGCACATGCTCATAAATATTTTTTCTGGAACCCAAAACTCTGTGGTATATTGTTCACATAGTGTGCACATAGATGCTGCATAGTGTGACATTCTCTGCATCTGCTTGCTTCCTTCATTAGAAATCTGAGTGAGATGGCATTAGCATGCCCTTTTGAGGCATATGTGACATATGTGCAAGCGCCATCAGTCAATAAATTGGCATGATTCTATATGGGCTTTAGACAATCATCATACCTGGGGGTGTTTCCATAGCATTAGATACTGACGCAGCATCTCGTTCCCTACTCAAGGTTACACAGTTAACAGAGACCAGGATTGAATACCACCAGTGTAAAGTTTCTGAACATTATCTAAAAATACAGCTAAAATTATAACAAAACATTACCACAGGTAATTGTTTGAAATAGTACATTTAATTTTCTCATACCTCTACATATGGATAGAAGCACGTCTCCCCCAAGGCATCCCAATACTTTCCAGTCTCAAAACGCATTTTATACACACCAGCAATGAAGCTTTCTTTTGAAATTAACCCAGGACACCTTCCATTGTCATTAGTTATCCTATAATTAAAAAAATATTCATTTTCATGACCTTTTTTTTATTTGGTTAGCCAAATATAAATCTGCATGATATCAGTTTGGTTGATAAAAAAACTAAAGAGATAACAGTCACTTGAATAATTTGACACTACAATTTATGTATTTACCCTGTTGCGAGTAAGTTCCACACTGATGAGATGGGGTCTAGGCGATAGAGGATAATGGTCATGTTGGCTCCAGGAACTCCTTGGGCTGTATTCAGCACATGAATTGTGAGGGGGCTTGGCAGGGTTGCGGCCATGTTCATAGACTGTGAAAGAATGAATTCACTGTAAACCAACTGCTGTTAAACTATAAAACATTTTTGAAAATGATTTATGATCTGCAGCTTAAAGTCACCATGAAATCAAAATTGACAATCCTTATTTTTTATGGAATATTGTAGTATTAATTATATTTTATCTGTGCACTTCATTATTTTTTTAAATTTCATGTGCTCTCCTAATTTTTTATCAAAAACATTAACCTCCCGTCCCTCTAAAAACGACTCATCGTCTCTTCCTGTCTCATGCTATGGCTCAAGGGCGGAGCTATCTGGAACTGCCAGCAGATCCAGTGACATAAGGGATAAATGCTAGGCTTGTTCGACTTGATGCAGCGCCGCAAAGACCGATCGGCGGCTGAGTTGAAGCAGTGTACGCCGGTAAGAAATAGGCTTGTTTGAGATGAGCAAATTCTGCGCAGAACCGATCACTGGTGATCACCGCGAGATGCATGCCAGTTAGAAATGTGTCCGAGGGTGGTCCGCCTTGCTCTGATGTCATGCTGACGTATGTCAAAAACCTCTCGCGAGGGCAAGGCGGCCTCATTGGATTCTGCAGTCGAGCGCAGTTGCTCTCCACCGACTGCGCTGACCAAAAGCACGATGGGAAATGACTTGATGACGACACAGCTTAAAGCTTATTGGTTTAAACAACCGTGATGTATTGATCTCTTTTAAAATGTTTGGTTTTGAAACACTAATACCATGATTTTATGCGTATAAATTATGTGTGAATATTCCAAAAGTCTCTGAGAGTGCGATCTCTCTGTTGTTACGGATGCTGGTGTAGAGATGAGGCTGATACGGATTTCCACAATACGTACAATACATTTATTAAACAGAAGGCAGAGATCACCAAACATACATCTTAACAAAACAGAACGGACAAGGAGTGCAGGGAGTGAGTGCATTATAAAGGGAGTGCAGATGATAGAGTCCAGGTGCAGGTGATCTGTGATGATGAGGAGCTGACGAGGGAAGTGAGTGCAGGTGACGAAACAGGAGGATCATGGGAAATGGAGTCCAGGGGAACAAGGGATCTGTAACAGTACTCTGGGGGCGCCCTGGAGACCTCATGCAGGTGCAGGGAGAGGAGCGGACAGGAACGGAGGTCTCCAGGGCGGATCCATGAACCATGGCAGATCTAGAGCCGTGGACTGCCATGGAGGGTCAGGTGCAGCGGGCTGCCATGGAGGGTCAGGTGCAGCGGGCTGCCATGGAGGGTCAGGTGCAGCGGGCTGCCATGGAGGGTCAGGAGCCCTGGTGGGCTCTGGCGCTTCCGAAACCCCGCCCAGGAGTTCCCCACCCACAGGTACCGGAACGGGTACTAGCCTGGCTCGGCGGAGACGGGAGAACTTGGCTCGGCGGAGACGGGAGAACTTGGCTCGGCGGAGACGGGAGAACTTGGCTCGGCGGAGACGGGAGAACTTGGCTCGGCGGAGACGGGAGAACTTGGCTCGGCGGAGACGGGAGAACTTGGCTCGGCGGAGACGGGAGAACTTGGCTCGGCGGAGACGGGAGAACTTGGCTCGGCGGAGACGGGAGAACTTGGCTCGGCGGAGACGGGAGAACTTGGCTCGGCGGAGACGGGAGAACTTGGCTCGGCGGAGACGGGAGAACTTGGCTCGGCGGAGACGGGAGAACTTGGCTCGGCGGAGACGGGAGAACTTGGCTCGGCGGAGACGGGAGAACTTGGCTCGGCGGAGACGGGAGAACTTGGCTCGGCGGAGACGGGAGAACTTGGCTCGGCGGAGACGGGAGAACTTGGCTCGGCGGAGACGGGAGAACTTGGCTCGGCGGAGACTGGAGAACTTGGCTCGGCGGAGACTGGAGAACTTGGCTCGGCGGAGACTGGAGAACTTGGCTCGGCGGAGACTGGAGAACTTGGCTCGGCGGAGACTGGAGAACTTGGCTCGGCGGAGACTGGAGAACTTGGCTCGGCGGAGACTGGAGAACTTGGCTCGGTCCAAAAGTCTATAAGCCAGGCCACCTCACTTGGTGGCTCGCACAGGGTTGGAGCTGCAGGCTCGGAAAGGGCTGGAGCGGGCTCTGGAGATACTGAAGCGGGCTCTGGAGATACTGGAGCGGGCTCTGGAGATACTGGAGCGCAGGAGACTGGAGAGACTGGCTCGCAGGAGACTGGAGAGACTGGCTCGCAGGAGACTGGAGAGACTGGCTCGCAGGAGACTGGAGAGACTGGCTCGCAGGAGACTGGAGAGACTGGCTCGCAGGAGACTGGAGAGACTGGCTCGCGGGAGACTGGAGAGACTGGCTCGCGGGAGACTGGAGAGCGCTCGCCCTTCTTCCTCTTCCTCCTCTTAGGTTTACCGGACCCAGTGGAGATTTGTGGGCCCGGCAGGACACAGGGGGAACCTTCGCTGGAGGGGTATGCGGAGGAGGACGGAGGCTGACTGACTGGCCCGGCCAACCGTGTTTCTGGATGGCCTGGAGACAAACACACATCCTGAACCTGTTCCACGAAAAATTTGGACTCATTCAAAAACAAAATAAAATTGATAGTTTCGCTTAAGGAGAGACGAAAATCAGGTTCGTTTAAACGGATAGTGTTGTCGTCCAGACCATCCAGAAACAGAGCGATCAAACGTGCTTCAGGCCAGTCAGACAAAAAGGCAAGCTCAGCGAACTCCTCCACATACCTCTCCAGCGAACGACCCACCTGTACGAGTCCAATGAGCCGCTCACCAGCTGTCCAGGATGAGAGAGGCATGGGAGAAGTTGGAGCCCGGGAGAAGAAGGAAGCTTCCATCCTTTTTTTTTTTTCTGTGGAAAATCCGGTGGTTTAAAGGTCCGTTCTTCTGTTACGGATGCTGGTGTAGAGATGAGGCTGATATGGATTTCCACAATACGTACAATACATTTATTAAACAGAAGGCAGAGATCACCAAACATACATCTTACCAAAACAGAGAACAGACAAGGAGTGCAGGGAGTGAGTGCATTATAAAGGGAGTGCAGATGATAGAGTCCAGGTGCAGGTGATCTGTGATGATGAGGAGCTGACGAGGGAAGTGAGTGCAGGTGACGAAACAGGAGGATCATGGGAAATGGAGTCCAGGGGAACAAGGGATCTGTAACATCTGTGGGTTATGTGATTGTTATCATATTTATAAAAATATATAAAAACATGTCTGTAATTAAAATAAAAATGATTGATACACACATCCTTCGAATGGAAATAAATATCAAGTACTTTGGGTGTATTGTTCATTATGTTTATTTTAATTTAAAAGCAACAGAATGTTAATTACATCCAGTTTATCAGCAACACAGCGCACAAGTGTGAATCCTGCGATATCCACCTTTGATCTCGCAGGTGTCTGATGCACTCCGAGAACGGAGAATTGTCCATCTTGCCTGCACTTTTTTCACTCCTCCCCTCACTGCAGCCGCCTACTCTCGGCTGAACTTAAAGCAGAACTAAGCAAGATTCGTGAAGCTCCCCCTACAGTTTCCTTCAGTGAATGACACTGTCATAAATACTCCAAGCGCAGCCCTGGACTACAACGACTACAACACTCGCCAGCGCAGTAGTTTTGCAAATACAGTACAAGAAAGAGGAGGTGGGTAATTTGCAAATACAGTACACTCGATGGAGGTGGGTAATTTTCGAAATTGTCTTATAAAGACATAATATATACATTGTTTTTGAATTACCGTAAAGCATTTTGTCACTCTCACGTGAACGTGAACATGAGACGAGATTTCAGGTTGGTGCAGCTCAAGTTGCAAGTGCTGTATTCTGGCGTAGACGTGCCAGAGGGGGTTAGTGCTCGCCTCAAACACACCACTACAAGTCAATTAACCATCGTAAGGACTTAGAAAACTATTTATGAAAGTAAAAAAAGTTACTTAGTTCTGCTTTAAGGCGAGGCCAGGCGCATCTCAAACAAGCCTAAAGTTTGATTTTAAAACACTAACATCATGATTTTACGCGTATAAATTATGTGTGAATATTCTAAAAGATTATGTGTATTTTCATTATCTTTAGTTAGATGCATTTACATTGTGACTGTGCCTCAGATGCAATCAACTCTGTGTTTGTAAAGGTGTGAACCAAATGGCCCATACAGACGTATGGCCCACAGAAACTGATGGGTGTGAATGACAAAGAAACAGCATTGCTCAGAGCAGATCACAGGGTAGATCGATGTCCTATGGGAGGTCCTAACAGTGTTCTATTGTTTGTAACCCTTTTGTCTTCATGTATAAAGTTATAAAGTCCCACAGACAGAACTTTGGGTTAAGATGTTTTGAAGGCTGACACGCTAACATCGCTGCTGAAGAACTGTGCTACACTACTACCTTCAATAAATTCTTCTCCCCACAAGAAGTCTGGTCAAGATTACTTATTTTATTTATTAGAGAAATCTAATACATTGGCGAGCCACCCAAACGACTGCACGGCCAAATATAGCAAAATCTAACAATTTGGCGAGCCAGCCAGGAGAGACTGACAAGACGAGAACTCACCAACTGCAACAAGAAGTGAACACAAAAGTCTTGGAGATTCTACAGTTTTTATGTTGAAGATCAACAGACTGCATCTGTGGATACAATTTATTTGAATCAACTGGATTTTGTCTCAAATATCCTAATTTGGTGAGTGAAACTTATCAGCTCTCTTAAAAGAACTTAAAGAAAATAAAAGAAAAAAGGAATAATAAGCAGACCAGTAAAATTTGTAGTGTAGTCACATACAGTGTAGCACTGTTGAGAATTTTAGGCTTGGGCCTTTCTTGTGAGTCTGTAGGAACCTTTTAAATGATTTAGTCCATTCTCCTGAGACTGTAGAAGCTATAGATATAAGGTTTATAGCTTGGCCCTGTTCTCTTGAGTCTGTAGGAATCATTTAAGGAAGAAGTTTAGTCCATTCTCATGAGATTGTAGGAACCACAGATATATAGTAAACGGTTTGGTCCTTTCTCTGGAGTGTGTAGGAATTGTTTAAGAAACAATTTGGTCCGTTCATTAAGAGATTGTAGAAGCAAAGGCTTTGTCCTTTCTCTTTGTGTCTGTAGAAATTGTTAAAGAAATAGTTTAGTCCATTCATCCAGAGACTGCAGAAACCATAGAATGTCTTGGGACTGATGTTGCTGCAAGAATTATCATTTCTTGACTGGGTGCTAATTCAGTAGCCATTATTTTAGTTTTGAAATAAATGTTCTAACTGGGTTAGAAGATGATGGCATAAAGCCATGGAACTATAAGTTGGTTACCCTTCCGATGAAAGATGTGGAAAGATCTAAAGTAAATTGTCTAAGAGACAAACTCAGCCTTGTGAGCTAGGACTTTTCAGTCAGAAGTTTTCAGAAATGAAACAAGGAAATTAGCCTGAAAATGAAGGTTTTGTCTTAACAGTAATATTGAAAACTTGTTAGGAGTACAAGTAGAGTCCATAATGCACAATTTTGTATTTTGGAAACATGTTTGATTTGTCTATGTATCTGAAATGGTCAGTCTAAAAGTTTTCTGAGAATTTAAATCTGAATAAGCACCTTGACGGCTCTAACACCTTTTGTTCTGTTTCACACCTCTGAGGGTACATCTCCTGTACTTGCCATGGCTGAGTCTGCACGAAACAAGGGTAATGGCCCTGCATTGAGGCCAACAACAGAAAGACATGGAACAGAACCTCCAAATGTTACTATTGATCAAATGATGGAAAATCTGAATGAATATTTGGACAAAAGGCTGGGACTAAGGAAGTGCCAGGGTGACATCTGCCAGAAGTACAACATTAGGCACTCAGATAATGGACAATGGGCCTTGCCGGGCATTAAAAGGGCTTATGGAAAGATGCAGCGTTCAAGAGCAAACACAAATCAGAGATGGCTTGTCTGTAATTTTGGTTAAACAAATTCAACAGCATCTACAGAAGTGTGAGACTGACAAATTACTACGTGAGAACAAAGCAGAGAAAGCAAAGTTTCGAGCACTGGCTGAACAATTGCAGAATGAAAAGAAAGACAAAGAAAGACGACTAAATGAGAAGACCAAGTTGTTAAATTTGCTTTCCAAACAATTGGAATCAAAGGACTGTTTTGGAAAAAAGAGTCATTCCATAAGATCTAGCAGCAAAGCAAAACAAGAGTTTCTCTATCCATTCAGTGATCTCCAGAAGAATGAGGATCAACAAGACCTTTATCTGCTTGGAGAAAGTGACCGCAGTTCCACAGTGAACTCTGACAGCGATGTCAACACACATGATGATATCATAAAGGACAACTTGAAGGTTAGACTGGCTCCTGTAATTGTCAAAAACAGAAGGACTGAAGTTGAAATTGACAATGAGGAGGAGTATGAGGAAAATGGTGAACGACAAACTCGAACTGTCACAAAAGTGGTAAAGAAATATGTTCCACACAGAACATACCAGCCAGCTACTACAAACAACCACAGAAAGCTTGGCAATTTCTTCAGCGTTTGCAGAAAATCTACAATTTGCACCCACTAGACGGAGTGATGATTGGTAATGTGAACTTAAAGGACACTGACCAAAAGAGATTAACAGAAAGTGTTGAAAGAAGGACTGGTGAGTCTCAAGAGAACATTGAGGCTGGATGGGAAGCTGTACGAACATTCTTGTTTGAACTGAAACCTGCAGAGGTTAATTGGGCTAAAATTACCTCATGCATGCAGAAGACAGGAGAAAGTGTTGCTGAGTATGAAGAACGCTTCATACTAATTTGGTTGGAATATGCCGGTGTGAACAACAATGAAGATCTCAGTAAAGATACCGGCATGCCTCTTAAAACCGCATTTGTAAATGGACTGAAACCTGAGATTTCTAAAGCCCTTAAAATCAGGTATGATGACTGGGACAGCATTGGAACAGCATTCATGCAGATTGTTGAATGGTCAGCAAAGATTGAAAGAACACAGGAAGTCAATCTCAGAGCTTTGCAAACCAAAACCTTGTCATTCAACAACAGGACAACGGGGTATGAAGAACATGAATATGTGAGATACCCAAAAGCAAAAAGTCAAGGAAGATGCAGGTACTGCAACGAAGAAGGACACTGGGTCCGTGATTGCTAAACAAGCCGTAAAGGAGAGAGGTGCACATACAGCGGCATTAAGACAACTAGTGCAAGACAGACAATCAGACATTAAACAGATGCAGAATGAAGTGCACAAAGAAGAAAAAAAATATCATTGAATATATCATCATCAAAATATCATCATCTTTTATATCATTGATGGAAAGTGGAGTTGAACTGCATGAAGACAACCAATGCAGTCAGGATGACCACAGGAAAACAGGAATAAGCTTCTTTGGACATGTCACAGGCCGGCCCATGCCCAATGAAAATCTAACATCTGACAGCCTTGTCCAAACTGATGAAAGACTCAGCCTGGCAGTACACAATGCCAAGGATAAAGTTTTGACACCTCCAAAGGGGGGCCATGGTAAAGTAACAATTAAAAAAACTCAGAGGCCATGGCGAGAATCCAGGTGGAAAAGCCCACATCAGGATCTCTTGGTAGCTGATGGAGCAGTTAAGGTGCAAAGAAAAGAAAAGTGGATTGACGTGAGCCAGTGGGATTTGAAACATCTACCTAGAGATGAGGGATAGATGGCAGTAGTGTTTATCAGAGTCCAGAAATGGCGGGACTAGGGTTTTTAGGCTCTAGCTTGTCGCCTGAGGACGAAGACATAAACATACATCCACTGATAAACACAGTAGTGTCCTGCCAATATTAAATAGGGACAGTTTTAGGAGCAGTTAAGTGTTATTTGATTAAAATATTTTCCTTGGCAAGATACGTTTCCCTTTTCTCTTTTGTGTGATTGCAGGTGTTTCAGCACTCCAGATGATGACCAAAGACGACCAACGCCTAGGCCGCACTGCACTGGCCACCTAGCTGAACGTGCCTGAATGTCCACAGAAAACAACACTATCCGCAACTTCCTCAAGACCACAATGTCAAAATAAGAAAGGCTCAAGCATTCAGGAGGATGCAGTCTTCATCATAAACACTTATTCTGTCATTACATTAAGTAATGAAACCTGTATGCAGCATGCTGTATACATGATTTATGGAAGTTTGTTTTATGATCAAAAATGATCAGAGGAGGGATTGAAAGATTATGTGTATTTTCATTATCTTGTAACGAAATGTAGCGGTTATTAATCAATTTATGGATGAAATATGAATATAATAATTCATAAGGTTATGAATAAATTATGATTCATATATCGACCCAACGGGGAATTAAACATATATCGTGAATCAATTACAACGAATTATAATCAATTACATATATGATTAGTTCTGGTTTAATAATTATTTAGAGAAACTGTTCGTTTGTCCAGCAAACTAAGTCCCTCACAGAATATTATAAACAAAGTTATCTGGCCATGAAAATAACCTGCTATTATAACCTCAAAGCATAAAACGATCGAAAAACGTTAAAGTGACTTGAGTTTTCAGCTGAAAGAACAAACAGAACAATCGAGCATGAATAACGTTTTAATATATGCAAACTACGAATACAGAGGTTATACATCTAAATATATATACAAGAAAATACACACCTATGTACAAGAATAGAAGTAGAGAAGGAAAGAGAGAAGGCAAGTAGCAAACTCACAACCAGTCCTAAGCCAGCACGGAAATCAGTTTCATCATCTAAGATTGAGAAACGGCAGTATACTTGCATTGGTTGCGTGTGTCGAATTTCAGGTTAGCGCTGGTGCAGTTCGTTGGCTTCCTCCGTTCAGCGGGAAGGTTTGAACTGAGGACGAGAGTGAGTTTCGCTGGAAGATGGCGATCCCGAAGCTGAGCGCGATGACAGCGCGTGGTCACCGGAGAGGTCCGGGAAAAACGTGCACGAGATGCTCGTGAGACAATCGGGAGAGAACACACAAGAAATTGTGCGTCTTTGCTTTTATGACAGATAAGCCGACACACCTCCTTGAGGTGGGGTAGCCAATAACATGGGTGCAAAGTTGGCGGGAAAGCTTTCCCTTTGTTTGGCCTCACGACTTAATCCAATGATTTATGACTACCAGATCAGATCTCCAAAAGGAGTGTGTTCTTCACAGTATCATTAAACACAAAATGCATTTGTCCGTTTGGTGACATGTCTCAATGAATAGCTCGAGTCCGGAGCTTTGAAACGAGATCAAACTCGATAGGTCAGAAAGGCATAGGAGAGAAGTTATGGTTTACAGACAAAATTATATCAATAAAATGCACACTAGCACAAATACACTCATTTAAACACTAGGAAACATGCATACGCCCTAAAATATGTGAAATATATATTTCAGCATAGTGGTGCTATATATATATATATATATATATATATATATATATATATATATATATATATATGCAGTTAAAAGTGTATGTTTGTGTGTTTCTGTATGTGTGTCTGTGTGTGTGTGTTTTTGTGTGTGCCAGTGTTTGTGGGTGCTGGAATGTGGATCTGGCCCGTAGTCCACATGAGGGGCCCCTTTGATGTCCTAAGAGCAAGGAAATTGGGCCTGCTGTGTTACCTCAGAGGGCCACAAAGGTGTCAAGTGGGCTCATCTTTAGTAGACAGTTCGGAGCCGATTTAGTGATTAAGAAACAAAGTTCATCAGGTTAAAAGCGTTCTGAAAACTCCAAAGTTTATTGATTATCCTGATACGTGTGCATATGCTACAGATTCCCCCTTTCGGCCAACGAAGTTCCTGTGCGGACTTCGTTGGATGGTAGCCAAGTTCGATGGCACATGGATCCGGATGGTCACGCAGCAGGTGGTTCCTACTGGTCCTTGAGGGAGAGCAGATAAGCACCTGTCCATGGATTCTTGCATCCCTTTGATCCCTTGGGATAGGATGAAGGCCAGGCCCAGGGCGAGTGCGTACTTGATTGCCATGGAGAGGCAACGGATTGTGTTGGCAGCAGTCCAAGCTCGGGCTCTAGGTGAGCTGGTCAGGACAGGCAGTCGTGAGAGTGCTTGGAGGGCTGCATCAATGGGAGTACTGTCACTTAGCTGGGACCCCCCTTTGTCAATCCTCAGTTCCATTCCTGGATCTAAGGTGTGATGGTGATCCCTGGGGGAAGATGGGATTTCCAGTTCTGACTGGTCCTCTTTGCTTGAGAGACAGTGCACCGCCAGATGGCTGCGGTGAAGGATGGAACCCAGGGGTACCTGGATCCACTTACTTGGATTGGGCAGGCTGACACGAGTGGCGGTGTTGTGCTGATTGTAGGTTAGGGTGGCAGCATGAGTGGGGGTGTGGACGAGCAGTCGATCACCCACAATCTCGGCTTGTGTTCCGGTGACTGGGGTGTGAGGCTTGGCCTCGGCAGGGCAGCGTGTGTCGCTGGTCATAAGCTGCACCCGGCCCATTCCTTCAGTGTGGTTTCTGAGGAAGAGCTGGTTTGGGCAGAAGGACTGAAAGTCTTTGGTGAAACTACACCTGCGAAAGTGGGGAGTCGGGCACAGCCGTGGGTTGCTGTTGTGGTAGGTTACCGCATCTGAGGTGTGTTTCTTGGCATGGGTGTTACGTTGCCGCCACCTGACATTGACCGTGTCTTTGGGTCTGCCAGTAGCAAAGTCCAGCACAGTTTGTGTAGGATACTGAGGAATCCTATTCATAGCCACTCTGTCCATAGAGAAGCTAATTTCTCGCAGCAGGTCTGTCAACAGAGCTATAACCAGCTGATTTTGGGCAAAGTCATTCTGGAGGACTGTAAACAGTTGCTTCCTTGAGTTCGCAGTTTGGATCAGCAGGAAACTGTGAGTGCGGAGAACCAGCGGCTCATCTTTAGTAGACAGTTCGGAGCCGATTTAGTGATTAAGAAACAAAGTTCATCAGGTTAAAAGCGTTCTGAAAACTCCAAAGTTTATTGATTATCCTGATACGTGTGCATATGCTACAGATTCCCCCTTTCGGCCAACGAAGTTCCTGTGCGGACTTCGTTGGATGGTAGCCAAGTTCGATGGCACATGGATCCGGATGGTCACGCAGCAGGTGGTTCCTACTGGTCCTTGAGGGAGAGCAGATAAGCACCTGTCCATGGATTCTTGCATCCCTTTGATCCCTTGGGATAGGATGAAGGCCAGGCCCAGGGCGAGTGCGTACTTGATTGCCATGGAGAGGCAACGGATTGTGTTGGCAGCAGTCCAAGCTCGGGCTCTAGGTGAGCTGGTCAGTTCTGACTGGTCCTCTTTGCTTGAGAGACAGTGCACCGCCAGATGGCTGCGGTGAAGGATGGAACCCAGGGGTACCTGGATCCACCGCAATACCTTTCCAGGATTTGCAGGTGGTTTGCAGGGTTTGGCTCTGTGTTGCGAGTTGCTTTCTCAGTTGTAGGCGGAGCTTGTTGTGATGCTGATGAGGGGAGCAGGCTGTGATGAGACTCAAGTCTCCTGGTTGGTACAGATGCAACGGCAGTGGCACCTGCCGTGCCATCAGTAGTTCTGTGGGGAACACCTGAGTTGACTCCTGTACGGTGTCTGTGATGGCCATGAGCATAAGAGGAGGTTTTACCGTCCAGTCTTTCTGGTCGACTGACCGTGGAAACGTGACTCCTCTGCGTTGCAGTGGAGCTCTGTAGTTTGGGTTTACAGTTTGGACTTGACAGCAAACCTGACATTCTCTGACATACTCTGCCACATCTTTCTGCCTGCTGGGCCAGTACGCCACTTGTTCCAAAGTCTCAAATAGTTCTGGTGCCATGGTGTTTGGCACATGGTGTGTCGTGGGTGTATATCAGTTCACCCCCCTTTTGGCCCTGTGGAAGTACAAGCTTTGGCGCTGTGAAGACATCAGGGACATATTTTAGAAAGTTCACTCCCACACGCAGCATGTGGTCGGTCATGGGACCAGGTGCCGTGAACGGGAGGTTGGAGGGGTATGAGTGGTGGTACAAAACATTTTGCATGGAAGTGTTGGCAAGTTTGGTTGTCAGTGGCAGTGGCAGTGAGGCGGGAAATGTTGCAGGAACAGTCCGCTGGCTGCGGGTTGTTGTTGCCACACTAAGGGTGGGTGAATGGGGTGGGTGTGACCATAGCTTGTCATGCAGGGTGCCAGTCTTGGCAAGGGCATTAATTTGGTCGTTCACGCCCTTGTCACGCCCTGGTTGCTTTAAGCATCTTTTCACCTTTTCCCAGTAAACGATCATGTCGTGTGCTTGGGTGAGGTGATCATGTGTCTGGAACATGTGTTGATGTTTCACCTGCTTGTTGCATTCAGTCTTGAAACCAGTTTGTTTCCAGCCCAGAAGATGGCATGTGAAACAAGGTCTGGCAAAGTGTGAGTCTGTGCACATGAGTTCTCTGATGTTATGGACAGAGGAGACTTGAAAGGTTTTGAGGGTCGCTGCTGCTTCACCATACTGACATGACTGGGGACCCCACCTGCTGTTCTGTGGTTGGCAGGGTTGGTTGTTTAACCATCGTGCCCCTGCACTTGCCTGTAAGATGCCCTCATGGTTGTAGGAACGTCCATCGACGTAGGCCGTGGGCATTCCTTGGCACGCATTCTCTTTGAGGTATCTGTGACAGGCTGGTCGCTGTTGTTGGGGTACCAGTATCTCAAGTGTCAACGCTGGTGTGCTGTTATAGCAGTTTTGACAGGCAGCTGAATCTCCGCTCCGTGCAGACTTGTGCTTTCTGGCACGTTGTGGCAGTGGCACCTGCTGGTTCAGCCTCCTGAAGTCGCTGGTGGGTCGCCACTTGCTGTCTGGTTTGACAATGGACCAGGTAGGGACTGAATAGGTGCTGTTGCATGGGCAGATAACACCTTTTCCTTCTGTTGAATGAACAACCTCCTGTACTGGTTCATGTGGGGCGATGTGACCTTCGTACTGCCTGATTAAGGTGGGAGAAGCATTTGGGTGTGTTGCACTATGCACTGTGTGAAGTTTAGTGAGACCACAGCATAAAAGGTCTTTGTCAAATGTCACTTTGAATTTGTGCAAGATGTTTCTGAGTCTTTGACAGTCTGCATCATTCTTTAGCGCACTTGCATCTTTCTGGATCTGTTGGCCTTTAGGCTCAAACCTTGGGAAGGGCTCCTCTGTTGTGGTGTAAGCTGTCAGGTTGGCTGTCCGAGGTGCAGCGCTTTCCTGAGTTTCACAGGCAGGCTGGTTAGCGACTGTGGGTACTGCAAGGTGTTTGTCCTCCATCAGCTCCGTTCTGTGCACCTGTTCTGTGGGTACCAGTTTGATGGAAGTGATGGAGATGCTCTTGAAGGATGCTGTGAAACTTGTGTTGCTTAAGCTTCCTTCTGGGACCATGGCAGCTGGTATTAAGTTAATGACTGTTAACTTGCGTTCAAAGTCATAGGGGCCGTGGTCCATTATCCATTCTAGATGGTGGGCTTTGGGAATGCTGATGTCTGTGACCATGCATTCGTTGAGCTAGCTGTGAACTACGTAGGGTGACACTTCAGTTAGCGGTGTGGCTTTTAGAGCAAGTCCAAGTTCCACGCCTTCAGGTGACAGTGTGAAGGAGCCCAGCATGTGGCTTAGGGTTTGACCACATTGCCTGTTGAGCCAAACAGCACCCCCTTTGGTGTAAGGTGGTACTACAATTTCCTGTATGTTGATCCAAACAGCACCCCCTTTGGTGTAAGGTGGTACTACAGGTTCCTGTATGTTGATCAGGATGCAGACCTGTTGGATAGTCTGGCCTGACAGGAAGTTGGCAGTGTTGACAGGAACAACAGGAAGCTGTACAGTCATTGGGGCCCACAACTCCTCATTTGCACTGTCCGTATGAGCATTAGAGTGCATCAGGAGGTCTGGAAGGACCAGGAAGTGATGGGTTAAATGCCGGTTGTTCCATTTGAAGTTCACAACGCAGATGTCCTTGACGGTCATCATGGTTGACAGACGAAAGTCCAATGGGAAGCGTATTTGCATGTTGACAAATGGGAGGTCCGGTGTTCCTTCAATGAGAGCACTTAACAGCGTGTGGCTGAAGGCTGAGTTGTCTGCCCACAGTGTGAGAATAATGTCTGTTGTAGTTACATCATTCAGCTGTGAGTCTGTCATGACCTTGGAGCAGAGGGAGCAACAGTCTATGGTGACTTGAAGTGTGCCGGGTAGCGAACTTGAACTGTGCTCTAAGACGGGGTTCCCGCGGTTAGCTGGGAGATTTCCCGCGACCTCTGTGACCTGACCGTCTGGCTCAGGTGGCCTGGGGGACTGGGAAGGCAGAAGTTCACACACTTGAGCCCAGATTTTCAGCGGTCTGGCGTTCAATAAGGGCTCAAAACAGTCTAGCGGGTCTTTGTGGGTGAAACAGAGAAACGTGTCCATTTGCGCTACGCACACAGGAGGTACCAGGCTCACTCGACCAATGGTGTGGTGCATGGGAGCTGTGTGTTCAAGGTGGACCTCATTTGGACTGTGAGACTGCACATTCAGCTCACATCTTTGTGACTTGAGAGTCTGGCTTTGTCTTTCAGCTTCATTTCTCAGTCTTTCAAAAAGGTGAGGACAGGTTTCTGGGCAGTGATCGGAGTCTGGGTAACTGGTTGGATTTTCTACAGTCTTTTTAGACGCAGTTCTCTGCTTGGCTTGAGCTTCGTCGACCAAGTCTCGCGGCTGCTGAATAGACATGCTGCTTGAGCAGGCCAAGGCTGCCAGATGATCACTCACCGCAGGGTGCAGCTCTCGGAGAAGCAGAGGGTTGAAGATGAAATCTTCCTCCATTGCTGGCTGGTTACGTGCTCCGTAGTACCCTCTTTGCATTCGGCTGTAGAAAGTGTATGGGTTATTCAGTCTGCCCCGTTTTAGGTCCATGGCAGCAGGGAGCCCTTGATCTGATGCAGGGTCAGAAAGCTTTTGGATCAGAACCTGTCGCAGGTGCTGGCAGTTGGATGTGACAGCTGCTGGCGAAGGTTCTTGGCCGTTGGACGTTTTGGGCAGTGGACTTTTAACCCCATTTGGAATTAGGGCTTCTTGACTGGTTAGGGGAAACCCGGTGATGTGTGTTTCCCCTCCCATGCCACTTTTCAGTACTCTGTAACCAGTGTCAAGTTCATTCACATAGTCTCTTTGTTGTTTCGGAGCCATAACTCCTTTCTGGGCCTGTTTGAGATGATTTTCACAGGTCAGGGCTTTAGTGTGTCTGTCTTTCAGCGTAGTCTCTGCTTTGGCTAGGGGAGCTTCGCTGTGTTGGAGTTTTCCAGTCAGTTTTCTACGCTCCACCTCCAGGTGGAGCTCTGCAAGGGCTTTTTGAAGTCTTTGCAGCTCCTCCTGCAGCTCGGGTTTGGATTCGTCCGCTGTCCAACGCTGGTCCTGGGTCTCGACGAGTCGCTAATCGTGGTGACGATGAATCTGGGCCTGATTCCTCCAGGCGTCCTCCGCCTGGAGCTTGAGGTTGTGGGCGATGGCTCGGATGACTCTCGCCCACTCTTTGTAGCTCGGCATTGGATCGTGGGCCATTAGTCGATTCAGGTTGTCGTCCAGCTGCTCGTTGCTTAGGTGCTGGGGATCCACAGCGTCGTTGGGCAGGATCGTGCTGGTCAGGGAGCCCAACCCGGTCTTGAGTCCGTCCCCATGGGTGCTGGGGCTGGCTGCTCTGAACACGTTAGCTTGCTGTTGGCGAGAGAAAGACAGCACAAACAGAACCAATGCAAGCACGCGCAGGGCTAACGACTTATAATAATGCATGATTATATAATTCTTTGGTTTGGTTCCAGTTAACTGGTGCAGACAGTTAGTGGAATGTAGGCTAGACACTTAATTGTCGATAGCCAAAAGGACCACGCGGGTCAATTTGTGTGGGTGAGTGCCGGATTTGAATAAAGATTTTGACAGGCAGTAGCCCTAAGAGTCCTTTGATGACTCTCGCTGCTCGGTCGTCTATCTATTACTCAGTTTTCCGTGATGGCTCTCACAGGCTCTGCTTTTACATGAACTGAAAGAAACAAACACAGTAGAGAAGCAAAACAGAACAGGGTGGATGCAATTAAATGAGAAATAGAGCAGTAAACAAATAGAAAGGAATAAAAATAGAATCGCAATAAACTAAAACAGAAGGGCTAGAGGGGAGAAGTGAAACTTAAACTTCCTATTCCAGCTGGGTTTATGACGGTGTCAGGCGAGTGCACGGTTGCGTCATAAAACCTAGAGGGATGGTATGGATCGAGAGCATAAGGGTTGGCCCGCACCTGAGTAATTGAAGAATATGTAATATTCTGTGGCTTTCAATTAGGTGAAATGACTGTATGTCACTAATTTAGGCCTGGGTGAATTGTGGGTGCTCAGATAAGAACTCAATGGCAGGCAACCTTTCCTCGACGTTCAAACACTCTACTGCGGTGTCCGTGGCCACCTGTCCCCTTTGTAACACGGTGCAACCTCTCAAACAGGGAACACCAGTACAATTGCGCACTTCGGTAAGGTATTTGCGCCAACGGCCCGAGTTACCAGTCAAGATTGAGTTTTCCCTGAACTCAGAGTCTGTCCCCTTTACGGGCAGTTACTCCAAACGGGCGGTTCTGTCGTGCAGAAGCCTGAGCAGGGAAATTAAACAAAATTGCCGCTTGTTGTCACTCCGGGTCTCGTTGCCTCCCTGTACCTGATACACAACTCGCTGATGTCCTTGCGTGTTGCCCGTGATACGAGGTCAGAGTGTCTCCGATTCACACACAGTCAGTGAAAGAACCGCCAGGCCAGGTAGCTCCACTCACTGGAACTCACTGGAGCAACCGTCAGCTCACCCCAGGGCGCTAAAGGGCCTTATCTGCAAGTGCTCAAACAGTCAGGTAAACACGACTTAATTGTAAATTTAAATCTCAATTTAAATCTTGTTTAAATAGAATTTAAATAATTAAGTGTGTAGGATAAAAGAGTAGGGGTCTAAAATGAACTAGCTAGAAGCAGAACAAAAGTAACAATAAAATAAAACAAAAACAAATCAGATGCACTTGATTTAAATTTGAATTAAACTCTTTTCAATTAAATTTAAATGAGTGCATAGAATAACAGGATGGGAAAAAGCGAAAAGAGGATAATTCAGAGGCACTTGATTCAAATTTGAATTAAACTTGTTCAATTAAATTTAAATGAGTGCATAGAATAACAGAATGGGAGAAAGAAAAGAGAAAGCCTTCCCCATTTGCAGATTTTTCCTAAAGAGAATTGCTTGTTGATAGCAAAATGCCAACTGATTGACACTACTTAATTTTAAAATTGAATTAAATGTTATTTAATTAAATTCAAAATAAGTGTATGAAATAAGGGAGGCTTGGGTTTGCGTGAATATTATTGCCAGCCAATAACACACAGGACCCAGAACTAAGAGTGAATAAAATAAAACATTAAGTAATAAAAGGGAATGAATTTCCAAAGTAAAACTAAAGAAATAACTTGAGAGAGAGAAAAGACAAAAAGGGAATGGATGAAATAACACAAAGTAGAATAAAAATAAAATAAATAAACTGAAATAAAATAAAATAGAGTAGATCTGTGAATACAGGAAAAAGAATACAAGGGAAAAGAGAATTGACTTATCTGACAGTGTCCACCAGGGCGCACTCTCAGAAAGTGAATTCCCTTGTTGGAAGGGAAACAATTTAAATTAAAAATTTAAACGTGTTTAAATTAAATTTAAATCAGTAAACCACATTCCAACAATGATTGGAAAGCATAACCACCAAAAGCAAATTACTTTTACAACTCCCCGCAGTATAGAGAAGCAAAAGATAACTTGGAGATAATTTCAGTTCAAAGTATGGAGCGGCTTTAACTCAGAACGTCCACGCGGTGGCGTCACTGAGTCCACACAACCAATAAGTAGGGAGGGGTGGCACACCTGAGCAGACTGCCCTCTGGCGTCTGGTCAGAGTTACTGCATCCCCTTTCTTTAATTCGTGATATAAAACGAGCGCTTTGTGGGGTTCTGACCCTTACGCTGTTTTAACTGCACGGTCACGATTACAACTATAGAACCTCAGCGGATTCTTTCATAAATATCTGTGTACCGTTTTACTCACGGGTACACAACTCTGGGAATCAGTCCCTTTGGTGCAAACTTTAATGCACGCGAATATGTAACGCTTGCGGGATTCCTTCGCCGCGGGTTACAAATCAACATTGGATCAGAATGTTGATATAGCTCCAAATTTTACACATCAATCGATAAACCAGGTGAACTGCTCTCCGATTAGATTTGTAAGTGGGATCACGTGTTTGGGTAGCTAGGCCAAACGGCGTAACCCAGGAGCGCCAGCTATATTATGAATTTTTGGACGACACAAATAATTCAGATAAATAATGGCAAATATAATAAGGCCTTAAGAGATTTAGTGGGAATATTCGCCACTATACTCGTTTCAAAACGCGTTGAATACGATTCAATTCGTTAATTCAAGCGGAAATTAATATTCAAAACTGTAACTTACTGCAAAGATTGTCGTCCTTCACAGATACGAGCTTGAAATATCAATGGACTGCAGTGAATTTCACGGTCAACCAAGGCTATGCCTGCAGTGTTTCTAGACACAAACAGCAGCTTGTTAACGGTGCGTCTTCTCACTGAATAAAGCGCGCATGTAAGTTAAATCATACAAAATTATTCTACATTGCTCTTTTACCGAAAACCAAGTTTAAACGTTGCTTGCGAATCCTCCACCAAATATATGTAACGAAATGTAGCGGTTATTAGTCAATTTATGGATGAAATATGAATATAATAATTCATAAGGTTATGAATAAATTATGATTCATATATCGACCCAACGGGGAATTAAACATATATCGTGAATCAATTACAACGAATTGTAATCAATTACATATAGTTCTGGTTTAATAATTATTTAGAGAAACTGTTCGTTTGTCCAGCAAACTAAGTCCCTCACAGAATATTATAAACAAAGTTATTCTCTGGCCGTGAAAATAACTTGCATCAAAGCATAAAGCGATCGAAAAGCGTTAAAGTGACTTGGTTTTCAGCTGAAAGAACAAACAGAACAATCGAGCATGAATAACGTTTTAATATATGCAAACTACGAATCCAGAGGTTATACATCTAAATATATATGCAAGAAAATACACACCTATGTACAAGAATAGAAGTAGAGAAGGAAAGAGAGAAGGCAAGTAGCAAACTCAAAACCAGTCCTAAGCCAGCACGGAAATCAGTTTCATCATCTAAGATTGAGAAACGGCAGTATACTTGCATTGGTTGCGTGTGTCGAATTTCAGGTTAGCGCTGGTGCAGTTCGTTGGCTTCCTCCGTTCAGCGGGAAGGTTTGAACTGAGGACGAGAGTGAGTTTCGCTGGAAGATGGCGATCCCGAAGCTGAGCGCGATGACAGCGTGTGGTCACCGGAGAGGTCGGGGAAAAACGTGCACGAGATGCTCGTGAGACAATCGGGAGAGAACACACAAGAAATTGTGCGTCTTTGCTTTTATGACAGATAAGCCGACACACCTCCTTGAGGTGGGGTAGCCAATAACATGGGTGCAAAGTTGGCGGGAAAGCTTTCCCTTTGTTTGGCCTCACGACTTAATCCAATGATTTATGACTACCAGATCAGATCTCCAAAAGGAGTGTGTTCTTCACAGTATCATTAAACACATAGAAAAATGCATTTGTCCGTTTGGTGACATGTCTCAATGAATAGCTCGAGTCCGGAGCTTTGAAACGAGATCAAACTCGATAGGTCAGAAAGGCATAGGAGAGAAGTTATGGTTTACAGACAAAATTATATCATTAAAATGCACACTAGCACAAATACACTAATTTAAACACTAGGAAACATGCATACGCCCTAAAATATATGAAATATATATTTCAGCATAGTGGTGCTATATATATATATATATATATATATATATATATATATATATATATATATATATATATATATATATATATATGCAGTTAAAAGTGTATGTTTGTGTGTTTCTGTATGTGTGTCTGTGTGTGTGTGTTTTTGTGTGTGCCAGTGTGTGTGGGTGCTGGAATGTGGATCTGGCCCGTAGTCCACATGAGGGGCCCCTTTGATGTCCTAAGAGCAAGGAAATTGGGCCTGCTGTGTTACCTCGGAGGGCCACAAAGGTGTCAAGTGGGCTCATCTTTAGTAGACAGTTCAGAGCCGATTTAGTGATTAAGAAACAAAGTTCATCAGGTTAAAAGCGTTCTGAAAACTCCAAAGTTTATTGATTATCCTGATACGTGTGCATACGCTACAATCTTTAGTTCGATGTATTTACATTGTGACTGTGCCTCAGATGAAATCAACTCTATGTTTGTAAAGGTGTGAACCAAATGGCCCATACAAACGTATGGCCCACAGAAACTGATGGGTGTGAATGACAAAGAAACAGCATTGCTCAGAGCAGATCACAGGGTAGATCGATCTCCTGTGGGAGGTCCTAACAGTGTTTTATTGTTTGTAACCCTTTTGTCTTCATGTATAAAGTTCTGTCCCACAGACAGAACTTTGGGTTAAGATGTTTTGAAGGCTGACACGCTAACATCGCTGCTGAAGAACTGTGCTACACTACTACCTTCAATAAATTCTTCTCCCCACAAGAACTCTGGTCAAGCTTACTTATTTTATGTATTAGAGAAATCTAATACATTGGCGAGCCACCCAAACGACTGCACGGCCAAATATAGCAAAATCTAACAATTCCAAAAGTCTCTGACAGTGCGATCTCTCTATGGGTTATGTGATTGTTATCATATTTATAAAAATATACTTGGCTGAAAAAATCAATTACAGATGATATGGTGCATATTAATGGTTATAATATTTTTAGAGCTGATCGTAGCAAAAAAGGAGGAGGGGTTGCAATTTATATTAAAGTAAATATGAATTGTATTTGTACAGAGTCAGTTAGTATTTTAAAATGTTTTGAACTTTTAGCTATTAAAGTTTTTTTACTTAATGGGTCTGACATGATGGTGGTCGGTTGTTACCGCCCGCCTTCAGCTTCAAGTGAGGCAATTTCACTGCTTACAGATATGTTGCACAGTTGGTCTAACTCTGATTTAGTTTTAATGGGAGATTTAAACTGGGACTGGTTGTCTCAGTCATCGGACTCATTTAAGGACATATGTAACTCCTTGTGTTTGGAACAATTGATAAGTTCACCAACTCGTCTAAATGGAAAGAGTATGAGCAAATCATCTTTGATTGATATTATTTTAACCAATATACCTCATGTTTTCTCTGCGATAGGAGTTTTTTGTAATGACCTTAGCGATCATTGTGCAATATCTTGTGTGAGAAATTTTAAATTGCCTAAGAGTTCACCCAGATTTATATTTAAACGACAGTTCAAACATTTTAATGAACAAGCTTTTTTGCATGATGTGTATAATAGTGACTTACAGTTAGTTTCGTCTACAGGGAGTGCAGAATTATTAGGCAAGTTGATTTTCTGATCATATTTTTTTTCCAAGCACATTTTACCAATTCCAATCCACATCAATCTTAATAACTACTATTAATATTGTTTTTAATCATTTATAAGTGATATATAATTGTTCATGAAGGCTGGAAATAAAGAATGCCCTATATTCAGGTGTGCAGAATTATTAGGCAGGTTTTCTTTTACAGATAAAATGAGCCAAAAAAGAGATTTAACTAATTTAAAAATTATTAAATACTCATGAGAAGGACGCAATACTAATGTAATACTAGAAATTGCAAAGTTGACCATTGGACAGTGAAATGCTCATTGGGTCAGCGGGGTCATACAAAAACAGCTGGAGAAGAAAAGACACGTTAACTGCAAAATAATTAAGAATTAAGGTGAAGAATTAAGTGTGAAACCATCAGGAACCCTTTAGTCTCCAGCGCCACCATTTCCCAGTACTGAAACCTACCTGGAGTCTTCAGAAGTGTGAGGTGTCAGGATCTCAGAGACCATCTGCCTATTTAACGCCTTGTCTTTCGTCTCTTGTTTGTCAGATCGTTGTACGGTGTCCGCGTGTTGTTTCCTGTGTTGCTTGTTGTGTGTTTCCCTGGACTGGACTTTGATTCATTGCTTCCTGGTTTTCGTGTTCTCGTTGGATTACTCTCTGGACTTCACGCACGGATTACTTCACGGACACTGCTCTTCGGTCATCACTCTTCACGGATCTTCACCGCCCATCGACGTCCCTGTGTTACCACTCTCCTGCTGACTGTTATATGTTCTTTGTGTATGTTGAATCTGACTACCTTCGGTGTGAAGCTCTATTAAAGAGATTTAACTTGCATCTGCATCCTTCCTTCATTCCGTGACAGAACGATCTGACCAATATGGATGCAGCGAGTTCAGCAGCTTTAACGGAGTTCATCAACCACAGCATCTCCCGCATGGACCAGCAGCAGGAGAGCATCACTTCCACCGGACGCGCTGTCCAAGCGCTGGTAACACAGGTGTCCGAGCTCTCCCGGGAACTTCAACAACTTCGCGCTCCCACTGCGCCACCCACACCGCCTGTTCCCCATCTACCGGAGCCCCGCCTGCCTGTGCCCCAGAGTTACGCCGGTGAGCCAGAGTTTTGCAGAGCTTTTCTGAATAAGTGTTCCCTGCATTTTTCTCTGCAGCCTCGTACATTCGAGCATGAGGAATCCAAGGTGGCGTTCGTCCTTACATTGTTGACTGGGAAGGCGGCTTTATGGGGAACGGCGGTGTGGGAGAATAAAGACCCATGTTGTTCCTCGTTCCAGGCACTCTCCGCCGAGATGAAGAGGGTGTTCGACCGTGCGGTGGCAGGAAAGGAGGCCGCTCGACAGCTTACCGAACTCAAACAGGGCAGCTGCACGGTCGCGGATTATGCCATCCAGTTCCGCACCCTCGCGGCGGAGTGCCGTTGGAACGAGGAGGCGCAGTGGGATGTGTTCCTGCATGGGCTGGCCGGCCGTATTCACCGCGAGATTTACACCCTGGACCTTCCTCAGACTTTCAACGGGCTGGTTGATCTCGCTTTACGAGTGGATTCCTGCCTCCAGAAACTGGAGTTTTTGGAGGTCCCCAGCACCAGACTACAGGGAGCGGAGGGCCGGACGGCCAGCGCTGCTAATACGGTCGGTCCCGCCACAGATCCTGAGCCCATGCAGGTAGGGAGAGCTCGGCTTTCCCGGGAGGAGAGAGAAAGGCGGAGATCCCTGGGCTTATGCCTATACTGTGGAGCATCGGGACATCTTCTCAGGTCTTGTCCAGTAAAAGACCAAGCCCGATAGTAAACTCGAGGCTACTATCGGGCGGGATCTCCGCTGAGAAGTCCTCACCATCACCTCTTCTCCCGGTAAGACTGAGATGGGCGTCTCACAATATCACCTGCAATGCACTCATTGACTCCGGGGCTGAGGGGAACTTTATGGACACCAGTTACGCACTACAGCATGGACTACCCATCTCTTCACTTACTCACCTGGTTACAGTCAACGCACTCAACAGTCAACGTCTTCCTAACATCTCTCAGATCACGGATTACGTCACCCTCACCACCTCCGGTAACCACAACGAGAGGATTCAGTTCATGCTTTTGGACTCACCGCAAGCACCCGTAGTTCTCGGACACCCCTGGCTCACCAAGCACAATCCTCGGATCGACTGGCAACTCAACACCATCACCGAGTGGAGCACTTTGTGTCACAGGTCTTGTCTTAAGTCTGCTTGTCCCACTGTGTCTGTCTCTGTGTTACAGGAAAAGGCTGCGGATTTGTCTAACGTGCCCGCGGAGTATCTGGACCTGAAGGAAGTGTTCAGTAAGTCCCGTGCTGCTTCTCTCCCTCCGCATCGTCCCTATGACTGTGCCATAGACTTAGTTCCGGGTAAGTCTCCGCCTAAGGGCAAATTATACTCTCTGTCTGTTCCCGAGAGGGAGGCCATGGAGAAATACATTTCTGATTCTCTGGCAGCTAAGTTCATCCGCCCTTCCTCTTCTCCAGCGGGGGCGGGGTTCTTTTTTGTGGGGAAGAAGGACGGATCTCTGCGACCTTGTATTGATTACCGAGGGTTGAACAACATCACGGTAAAGAATACTTACCCTTTGCCGTTGATGTCTTCAGCCTTTGAGAGGTTGCAGGGAGCGTCCGTTTTCACTAAATTGGACTTGAGGAACGCTTATCATTTGGTCCGCATTAGGAAGGGGGATGAATGGAAGACCGCTTTTAACACCCCTAGAGGGCACTTTGAATACTTGGTTATGCCCTTCAGGCTTTCCAACTCGCCCGCGGTCTTCCAGGCACTCGTCAATGACGTGTTGAGAGACATGGTTGATCAGTTCATTTATGTCTACCTGGATGACATATTGATATTTTCGTCGTCTCTCCAGGAACATGTTCAACACGTCAGACGAGTGCTCCAGCGTCTGCTAGAGAATGGGCTTTTTGTCAAGGCGGAGAAATGCGAATTTCATGCACAGTCTGTTTCCTTTCTAGGGTACATCGTCTCGTCCGAGGGAATTCGCATGGATCCTGACAAGGTTAAGGCTGTGGTGGATTGGCCAAGTCCAGATTCCCGTAAGGCCCTACAGCGGTTTCTGGGGTTTGCCAATTTTTACCGGCGTTTTATTCGCAATTTCAGCCAGCTAGCCGCGCCTCTGACCGCCTTGACCTCACCACGAACGACCTTCAGGTGGTCAGATGCAGCTCAGGTTGCATTTGCCAAACTGAAGAGCCGCTTCGTTTCGGCTCCCATTCTTATCGCCCCTGATCCTTCGCGTCAGTTCGTGGTGGAGGTCGATGCGTCAGAGGTGGGGGTAGGAGCAGTTCTTTCCCAGCGGGCGCCCTCGGACGAGAAGATGCATCCCTGCGCGTATTTTTCTCATCGTTTGTCTCCCGCTGAACGCAATTATGACATTGGTAACAGAGATTTGTTGGCAGTCAAATTAGCGTTGGAAGAGTGGCGTCATTGGTTGGAGGGATCGGGGGTGCCCTTCATCGTTTGGACTGATCACAAGAACCTAGAATATATTCGATCGGCCAAAAGACTCAACTCCAGGCAGGCTCGGTGGGCACTTTTTTTCGGACGTTTTGACTTTGCTCTATCGTACCGCCCGGGCTCCAAAAACATCAAGCCCGATTCTTTATCTCGTATTTTTGATCCATCCGAGCGCCCGTCCACTCCCGAGTGTATTCTTCCTGAGACATTAGTAGTCTCCACTCTTACATGGGAGGTCGAATCGAAGGTCCTGGCGGCCTTAGAAGGGGTAATGCCTCCGCCCGGGTGCCCACCGAACCGTTTGTTTGTGCCGGAGGAGTTAAGGTCCTGCGTCATCAAGTGGGGGCATTGTTCCAACGTGGCTTGTCATCCAGGGGTTAATCGAACCAGATTTTTGGTTAAGCAACGATTCTGGTGGCCTGCTATGGCTCGGGACATCCGCAGTTTTGTTTTGGCTTGCTCGGTTTGTGCCACTGGTAAGACGTCCAACCGCCCTCCAGATGGGTTACTCCAACCGCTGTCTGTCCCTTTGAGACCCTGGTCCCACATCGCTCTAGATTTTGTCACCGCCCTCCCACCCTCCCAGGGGTACACGGTCGTTTTGACCGTAGTGGACCGGTTCTCGAAGGCGACTCATTTCATTCCCTTGACCAAATTGCCCTCTGCCAAGGAGACAGCGGTTACTGTCGTAGACCACATCTTTCGGTTACATGGCCTCCCGGTAGATGTGGTGTCCGACAGGGGTCCCCAGTTTGTGTCCAAATTTTGGCAGGAGTTTTGTAGACTGCTGGGCGCGATGGCTAGTCTTTCCTCTGGGTTCCACCCCCAGACCAATGGACAGACCGAGAGAGCCAACCAAGATTTAGAGCGTATGTTGCGATGTTTGGCGTCCAAGAATCCTTCCTCCTGGAGCCAACAACTCTCTATGATTGAGTACGCACACAATTGGTTACCAGTGTCTTCTACGGGCCTCTCTCCGTTCGAATGCAGTTTAGGTTACCAGCCACCTGTGTTTCCCAGTCTGGAATCCGAAGTCGCGGTCCCCTCTGCTCACGCCTTTGTCCAGAGGTGCCACCGCACTTGGAACAGAGCCCGCGAGACTCTGTTGCAAGTGAGGGCGCGCACCAAGGCTAAGACTGATCGCCACCGGTCAAAGCCTCCCGTATACGTCGTGGGTCAAAAAGTGTGGCTTTCTACCAAGAACATTCCGCTCCGTTCCGTTGCCAATAAGTTAGCTCCCAAATTCATTGGCCCGTTTCCTGTCACTAAGATTATTAGCCCAGTGGCAGTCCGACTCAAATTGCCTCCGGCGTACAGGAGAATTCATCCCGCCTTCCATGTTTCCAAAATTAAGCCTGTTTTTCACTCGCATCTTAATCCGCCTACTCCGGTTCCCCCACCGCCGCGGCTCGTAGACGGGGAACCAACCTATTCGGTTAATCGCATTCTGGACTCGAGGCGGAGGGGACGCGGATTCCAGTACTTGGTGGACTGGGAAGGTTACGGTCCGGAGGAGAGAAGTTGGGTTCCTGCTAGAGACATTCTGGATCACTCCCTTATCGATGATTACAATCGGCAGGTAAGGAGTTCTGGGAACGCCGTGAGGCGTTCCTAGGAGAGGGGGTACTGTCACGGTTCATGAATCCGCTGTCTCATTCTGGTGTCTGTGTGATGGTGTGGGTGTGTCACCTGATTGTTTTGTGTGGGCGTCGCCGCTGATTGTTGATCAGCGGCAGCTGTGAGCAATTACCATCTGCCTATTTAACGCCTTGTCTTTCGTCTCTTGTTTGTCAGATCGTTGTACGGTGTCCGCGTGTTGTTTCCTGTGTTGCTTGTTGTGTGTTTCCCTGGACTGGACTTTGATTCATTGCTTCCTGGTTTTCGTGTTCTCGTTGGATTACTCTCTGGACTTCACGCACGGATTACTTCACGGACACTGCTCTTCGGTCATCACTCTTCACGGATCTTCACCGCCCATCGACGTCCCTGTGTTACCACTCTCCTGCTGACTGTTATATGTTCTTTGTGTATGTTGAATCTGACTACCTTCGGTGTGAAGCTCTATTAAAGAGATTTAACTTGCATCTGCATCCTTCCTTCATTCCGTGACAGTTTCTAATCTTATTAAACAAAGAAATTTAGCCTGGTCCAAAGCAAAAAAAACAAAAAACAAATAGTGATGAGGACTGGTCAAATTATAGATTTCTACGAAATAAGTGCACAAAATTGATAAAAAGTTCTAAAAGTCAATATTATCTTAATCCAATTAATGATAACATGAATGATCCTTCAAAATTTTGGAAATTAACAAAATCTCTTGTAGGGACAAATAAATCTACTGATTTCCCAAAAGTTTTAAAAGTGGATCGGAGATTAATTACGGACAAGGCCGATATTGTTAATATTTTTAATAATCATTTTGTTTCAGCTAGTTTGATAACAGGTGCCAATAATTCGTTGATCACTGATGAACAGGAAATTGATGAGATGACAAATTATAATAAATTAGATTTATTTTCTTTTACCCCTATATTGTCTACCGAAGTTTATAAGTTACTTTCAAATTTAGACTGTAAGAAATCAGGTGGATTTGATAAAATCAAAAAACAACCTACAAATATCTGGGAATATGGATAGACGAGAAGTTGGCATTTGAAGTTCATATTGATTACTTAGTAAAAAGATTACAACCAAGATTGGGCTTTCTTTTTCGGCAAAAAAAAAATGTTTTTCCATTGGAGCTAGAAAGAAAATTATTCACAGTACTTTTTTACCCATTTTAGATTATGGTGATATTATTGATATGCATGCTTCTATATATGTATTAAAAAGATTAGATTGCATTTATCATGCTGCGTTGCGTTTTATAACAAATGCTTGTTCACGTACACATCATTGTTTGTTATATAACCGTGTAGGCTGGACCTCTTTACATCAAAGAAGGAAATCACATATATTAGTATTTACAGTAAAGGCATTGTTGGGTATGCTGCCAAATTACATTACTAGGCTTTTATGCCTGTATAAAAAGAACTATAGCAATAGATCATCAATTGGCATTAAATTAGAAGGACCTAGGATACACTCAGAACATGGAAAATCAGCTTTCTCCTACTTTGCTCCTTGGCTGTGGAATGAATTTCAAATTAATGCTCAACTAGAAAGAATTCCTTCTTTGAATGTGTTTAAAAATATATTGCGAGGTAAAATGTATGAAGTGTGTGGCTGTTTTAAGTAATTTTTGGTGATATATGATTAATGTTATTGTATTTACCTTGTCTGTTTAGAACTTGTTTTATGTGTTTTGTAATTGTGTGAAAATTTAACACGGCCATCTTGGCCAGGACTCCCTGGAAGAAGAGATTTCTTTTTATCTCAATAGGACCTTCCTGGAAAAATAAAGGTTAAATAAATAAATAAATAAAAATATAAGAACATGTCTTTAATTAAAATAAAAATGATTGATACACACATCCTTCGAATGGAAATAAATAACAAGTACTTTGGGTGTATTGTTCATTATGTTTATTTTCATATAAAAGCAACAGAACGTAAATTACATCCAGTTTATCAGCAACACAGCGCACAAGTGTGAATCCCGCGATATCCGCCTTTGATCTCGCAGGTGTCTGATGCACTACGAGAACAGAGAATTGTCCGATTTTTCACTCCTCCCCTCACTGCAGCCACCTACTCTCGGCTGAACTTCAGGCGAGGCTAGGCGCATCTCAAACAAGCCTAATGTTAGGCTTGTTTGAGATGAGCAAATTCTGTGCAGAACCGATCACCGGTGATCACCGCGAGATGCATGCCGGTTAGAAATGTGTCCGAGGGTGGTCCGCCTTGCTCTGATGTCATGCTGACGTGTGTCAAAAACCTCTCGCGAGGGCGAGGCGGACGTGTCGGATTCTGCAGTCGAGCGCAGTTCCTCTCCACAGACTGCGCTGACCAAAAGCATGATGGGAAACGACTTGATGACGACACAGCTTAAAGCTTATTGGTTTAAACAACCGTGATGTATTGATCTCTTTTAAAATGTTTGATTTTAAAACATTAGGCTTGTTTGAGATGCGCCTAGCCTCGCCTGAAGTTCAGCCGAGAGTAGGCGGCTGCAGTGAGGGGAGGAGTGAAAAAAGTGCAGGCAAGACGGACAATTCTCCGTTCTCGTAGTGCATCAGACACCTGCGAGATCAAAGGCGGATATCGCGGGATTCAGTCTCATGCGCTGTGTTGCTGATAAACTGGATGTAATTTACGTTCTGTTGCTTTTATATGAAAATAAACATAATGAACAATACACCCAAAGTACTTGTTATTTTTTCCATTCGAAATATGTGTGTATCAATCATTTTTTATTTTAATTACAAACGTATGTTTTTATATATTTTTTATAAATATGATAACAATCACATAACCCATAGAGAGATCGCACTGTCAGAGACTTTTGGAATATTCACACATAATTTATACGCATAAAATCATGGTATTAGTGTTTTAAAATCAAACATTTTAAAAGAGATCAATACATCACGGTTGTTTAAACCAATAAGCTTTAAGCTGTGTCGTCATCAAGTCGTTTCCCATCGTGCTTTTGGTCAGCGCAGTCGGTGGAGAGGAACTGCGCTCGACTGCAGAATCCGACACGTCCGCCTCGCCCTCGCGAGAGGTTTTTGACACACGTCAGCATGACATCAGAGCAAGGCGGACCACCCTCGGACACATTTCTGACCGGCATGCATCTCGCGGTGATCACCGGTGATCGGTTCTGCGCAGAATTTGCTCATCTCAAACAAGCCTATTAATACCATGATTTTATGCGTATAAATTATGTGTGAATACTCCAAAAGTCTCTGAAAGTGCTATCTCTCTATGGGTTATGTTATTGTTATCATATTTATAAAAATATATAAAAACATGTCTGTAATTAAAATAAAAATGATTGATACACACATCCTTCGAATGGAAAAAATAACAAGTACTTTGGGTGTATTGTTCATTATGTTTATTTTCATTTAAAAGCAACAGAATGTAAATTACATCCAGTTTATCAGCAACACAGTGCACAAGTGTGAATCCCGCGATATCTGCCTTTGATCTCGCAGGTGTCTGATGCACTACGAGAACGGAGAATTGTCCGTCTTGCCTGCACTTTTTTCACTCCTCCCCTCACTGCAGCCGCCTACTCTCGGCTGAACTTCAGGCGAGGCTAGGCCCATCTCAAACAAGCCTGTTGTCCGACTTGACGTCATGTGACTGTGACGTATGGCTTTAAAGGACAGCGAGAGCGATTCGAGATCAGCCGCCTGAGTAAAGCCGAGTTCAGACTGCACAATTTTCAAAGCAGTCGGGTCACTGTTCTTTTCACACTGCATGACTATCTTGGCCAGCATTCAGTCGCTGCTGTGTTCAAACTGCACGATGGATCGGCGATAGAAGGTTTCACACTGCATGACTTTACAATAGGAAGAATCGCCGACAACTCTATCTGGCATGCAAACTACGTTTCACAACCAAACACACGCAAGATGTGACAAGGAAACAACGCAATATTACGCATGCAGGACCGGAGTTATTATTATTATTAAAAACGGTAGCCCGCAAGAAGCTTGCAATACGAGTTGCCTGTGCGCTGATTTGCAGCGAATATAAGAAAAAGAAAAGAAAAATATGGAGGAGGAAATGGTTGGGGAGACTGTGGATTGTGTGTTCTGCAACAAGAGTTGGAGGTAAATACATAACTTTTCAACGTGCTGCTGTTGCGGATGGTCAAGCAAATGTTTGTGTTTGTTTCCGTTTGATAGAATTGTAATGTTTATGTGAATGAAGCCATGCTTGCTGATATTGTGGTCTATAACTCCTCCCCGAACTCCCCGCTGCTCTATCTTGCTCTCTCATTGGCTGTCGTTCATTGCTGATGTAGTTTTCAGTCAGAACACTTTTCACACTGCAGGATTTTGAATCGCCGACAGGTCCAGATATTTAGCATGCCAAATATCTCATGGGTGTCGGCGACTCGTCTGCGATTCTCTCAGACAGCGTCTTTGCTCATTCACACTGCGTGATTGTCACTCGCGTGAACGAGCACCGATTTGCCTGTGATTTCGGACATTTGTCGGCGATTTCTCAAAACCTGTCGGCGAGCCAAAATCGGGGCTAAAATCGTGCAGTCTGAACTCGGCATAGAGGAGCTGCACGAGCGCTGATGATGACACAGCTGTTTCATGATTGGCCGGATTCACCGCATGACAACGATCACGTGTGTTTCGTGTTTATTGTCACGCCTTCAGCTCCACTAATGCTCAAAAATCTGTGTTTTTATAACAGTTAAAGCTCTTTTCATGTAGTCGCGATGTTGTATTGTGTCATGTTTATCAAAATAAAACAGATAAAAAACGTAGACCCCACTTGTTATTTAAATAACATATGCTTATGTTGAACTTTATTCTTGTAAAAACAGACGCTGTAAGCAGTACATAAAGTTTTGAATGATAAGGTCTCTGAAACATCAGTGTATTAGTCAAATATTGCATTTATTTCACTGCAGCTGTAAGTATGCAAACCGATGCAAACACAGTCCGAGCGTCACTATGGGAAGCAGAAAGTGTCCGACTTCACGTCTCCGTTTTCAGCTCCTCCCCGCCTGCACGCGGCTAATCTCACCGATCGGTTACAATCCAGCCACAGCCGATGTCGAACACACCTGCTGTCTCTGGGGTAACCGAAATAAACAAAAATAATAAATTGCAAAATAAAATAAAGTAGTGCAAAAATATAATCAATTACAAAAATCAGTGACAGCTGTAATCCTATTTTATCTTTGCTACATATTTTTCATGCTCAAACCTACTAAATCATTTGCAACGCTCATTTTATTCTGCGTTTCAGTCAAGCGTGCGCTCATGATACCGGTTTTCTTTTGCGCTGCACTTTTCTGTGCGGTTCTCTTTGTGGCACTGGTTTGACATGGGGTGGATTCAAGAAACGGGGGCACGCCCCCACAAAATGCATTGGAGGGGAACGTAATCGGCGACAGGTGAAATAATTCTTTGACATGGTTAAAAATAATGGTTTGTTTTTGTTGGTTTGTTTAGCATATGTTGTCGCTGATTATGACCCCTCCAATGCATTTCTTATAGTAATATGACCCATTGCGCTCTGTCTCGCTGCCTGTATCCACTTTTGTGTCCTTAAACATTCGTTTTTGGGGTCGACAGCTTATAAAAACTTATTTCTTTTCAACTTATTTTTTAGCTTGTTAGCTGTACACCTTGTCACACAGCACCTTTTAGGCATTGTTCTGCTTTTTGTAATGAGTCAGAAAAGACAAGAAGGCAGTCTGGAGACGGTTGGATTGTTTTTCCCCCGGTGGGCGTGGTTTTCAGATTGTAATAAATGCACTCTGATTTCCACAATTTTGATTTCCTTGGTGTACTGTACAAGCATTTTAAGACGTTTTAAGGCCAACAAATTGGATAACAATAGCTTTAAAACCATGTCAACAAATACATACATGCATGCACAGTTTGAGGCACTTAATTTACAACAGAATAATGATGGTGCATGCCCGTAGTTTCTTCAGCGCTTTAGTTAAGCTATAATAAAGTAATATGCAGCGCGCGCTGGCACATTTGCATGAGCAATTCTTGAGTTCGCGCCTCGAGCACAGTAGGCTATAGCCTAACGGCTGATTGGAGTTTTACTGGCATAGTCTGACAACATCTCATCTGACCACAGTTCACTGTTGTTCAACTGAAGCTACCTTTTCTGTGCTCGTTTGACTTGCGCCTGGCGCTGAGGCGAAGTTGGAATGCGTGTCTGAAAAGTGTCATGTTTGTTGTGGTCGTAAAGAGACAGTTCTATATAAACGCAGCGTTTACTTTGCGATGTTTTAAAAAAATATTTTTATTTTTGATATTTTTTATGCTCTTTTGGTGGTTTGTGGAGTAGCATCACCTGGGGGGGATTAGACAAATGCAGAATTAGAGACGGTAAAAGTGAGTGGGTCCAATATCATTGGTCTTAAAAAAAGTGGGTGGAGAGTATACTGGAGAGAATAAACCATAACAATGAGCATTTACGCAATATCTACATAACACTCAAGCGCTCACATAAACCTTGCATTAAGAACCGGCAAAAGTAATGATTATGAAAGTGGCAAAAACCGCAAGGAGACATTTTAATTGTTTATTAATAAACTAATGTTTTTTTCTGAATCAGTGTCGGCTGCAAAGATGTTGACATTGCTGACTCTCATCATCTCCGCAGAGATGCACATTTCATTCGGATTAGGCCTACATAATCAGAGAGTAGCCTATTTTTTTTTCGTTTTAAATTATTTCATTTAAAAGTAGACATTTCACGCTTTCTGTATATTTCTCATGTATGTGAGGTAAGCAGCCTATATGCTGAGTTTCAGTTTATTTAGCCTGTAAGGCGAGCTCCAGTTCACATGCGAGTGATCGCGCCCACGCCTCCATGTCAGGATTATATTGTCAGATATATTTGCTTCTTATTTATTAAATCAAGGTGATCGGTTGATGAAACATTAATTAAATTAAGATATTTTTACAATTTTTACAAAACGAAATTCACTTTATAGAAAGGCTTTCTACAAAACAAAACTTAATGAAGTGGTCAAAATCATGTCTGTCCCACTCCACGTCTCCTGATATATTGCACATCTTATAATGTTTTTGATCATAGTCATGCAGTTCACTTTTCATAATCAAATATTTAAAAAAAATTATATTATAATAGGCCTATTTAAACATAAAGAAAACATATTTGGTTTCATTTTTTAATGGCTACCAACTCCTATACAGTAGACATTTCATGCCGTGAGCAAAAGATCATCATGAGTCGAGTTGGATGAGTCAAGTTGGATCGAGCATCATTTATTTTTAGACTTATCTGTTGGCCAGTTGTGGTCTGTGCAATAATTATTAAATTATCTAAACCACTGATTGTGGTAAATTGTTCCACTATAGTGGAAGATCTACGGTTGTGTAACGGAGCAAAAATAAAAATGAACAGACTTTTTTGTAGGCCTACATTTTACATTTCCAGTATTTATGAGAACAATTTAAATATAGCCTGCATGCCCTAACAAACCAAATTTTTAGCATTTTACTGTGCCACTACATCAACATTATATAATTATTTCTGATACTGGTGTTCCCATCATGCACTGGGCCTTGAATAATTAATGAGGTCAATTTTTTGCTGTTTTCCAGCTGTTTTTACACTGTTTTATCATTGCTTTTGTGGTTAGGTTTAGTAACTTAACATTTTGTGACATTTGGAGCTCATTTTCTACTCAAAATGCCACAATCACACTCAAAAATGTTCCATCGAATGTTACCGTCATTGTGTGTTGTGTACCAAGTATTGAGGTCTCTGTGTTCAACTATAGCATTATTTTATTGTGTAGATATGATGTCTATACAATATCTTTCGTATTATCTGTTTAGATGTTTCTAAGTAAAAGCAAGCATATTAACAGCATGGTTTCATTCAGTGTTATATTGTTTTGTGTAAAACGTATTGCAAGAGAGTTTTAAACTAAATAGAAATTACTTAACTTTTTACTAATAAAGTTAAAGTTACTTATAATTTTACTTATCTTAGCAAAGTAGAGTAACTTAAACCCATATTTGAAATTTACTTAAATAATTTTTACTTAAGTTTTTGCACACAAACTAAGTAAACTTTATCTTTTTTTTATTTTATCTTGCATTATTGGAAGACTTTGCAAACAACGCGCTCCAGAAAGCACGTTTTCCAAGATCATGCTGGGGCGCGTTTCCCGAAGCGAACTATGGTCGCAAGTTTGGTCGTTACCAATAGAGTTCAATGGGACTTACGACCATGGTTCACCAACGATGCTTTCGGGAAACGCACCCCTGATCTGCTTGGCAAGAGCTCTTTTTGCTATTATTGCGGTGAGGAAAAAACACAATCACGTGACTTTTAAAGGGAAGTTTTGTCACCATATATGGTTCATTGGAGGCGTTTCCGAATGCTAATGACCTTGAACGTGAACGAGCATGGCACTTACGCACATGTGGGATTTATCAACAATGATTGCTTACTCATGTGCGTAAGAACTGCGTGCGCACGTTTGATAAATGCGGATTTTCTTGTACTTAGGCACATTCTAAATTTCATTCGTTGGACAAAATATAGAACCTTTTCTACGCACTGTTGATAAATGAGGGCCCAGGATTCTCCTGTGTGTTCTCCCGACGGCCCTGAATCGTCCATCGCCCACTCACGCACGTCTCTCCTGGAGGTCACGGCGACGCGCTTCCATCGCGCTCATCACGGGACCACCATCTTTCCGGCGAAACTAAGGCTGTTTCTCAATTCCAAGAACGCAGAGAACGGACTTGCGTTCTCGTGGAGTCCGGTCTTGCCAAGCGACCTTGAAAGAACGATCTCGGAAGGACGCAAGGACAGAGAACGCATCATTTGAGAATTGAGATGTGCTGCGATCTTGTTGCTCAACTGACCGTCCCAGCATATTATAAGTGGCTAATGCACAGTAAATACAACATAACATCACAAACATATGTCAACCTGTTCAAAAAAAATATTTCATATAATTATAGACATTGTTTTTATATAATTATCTTTTTATTTCACCGCGTGTATTTATGAAAATGAGTAGCCTTTGGCTGTTATGCTTTGTCAATGTTTTTATATGTCAATAAAAAATACTGGCTTTCTTCAGGTTATCATTTTATTAAAATTAAGCAAAACAAACGGTTTACTTTCATGAGCCGTCACGTATTCAGCATAGACTGTAAAAAAAGATGGACGACGCAACGTCGCTTCATTCCATTGTATTGAACTGAAGCCAAAATGGGCTGATGAATGGGCGCTGACACGTTACGCAATACGTCCAAAAAAAAAAAAAGTTTGGAGCCTGGGCATGCGCAGAAGGAATGGTCAGTTGAGCCGGAGGCGGAGTCGCGATATCAAACTTCCGCCCAGATGACTGCGTCATCATTCATGTATTTTAAATAGACTATAAAAATTATACACAATTTAAAAGTCTACCTATAAAATAATAGGCTATTCTGTTTCTAGAGCAATAATATTTTTGAAACAGCAAATTCAGTAGATAAAATCAATATAAAATGCCACTAGAAACAACTCTAAATCGTCAGAAACGGTCCTGCCATTTTAAATCAAGTTCAACTAACGTTACAGGAGATCGATTGCTGTAATTAGAGTAAGCTATCATGTTTTGTCCTGCTTATTATTTTATACCCATAAAAATAATAAGTAACTGCCAGATAACGATCACCTGCTTTTTCCCAACATGGTTAACATTAGGTGTGTTATCTTAACTAATAACAGTTATTAATTAGCTTATAACGCCCACATTTGATGTTACAGAAAAAAAGTTCAGTGATCCGTCAGATCCTGTAGGTCGGTTAGTACAGTTTACTGCTGAACAACTCATTTTGTTGGTGTTAATGACAAAGAAATCGAAAATTAGCAGTTAGTATACATCTTCAAACTCCCCTCGAAGCTCCGACAGTCCTCAGACAACCTGTCAATCAACTTCAAATCATGACGACACGCCCCGTTTTTATAGAATCAAATTGTTAGCTAAAATCTAAATCATCACAAAAACGAACAATTGAATATATATCAGTGTGATAACAACTACCTTAAATGACCAAAACCATCTTTCAGAAAGTTTTATTTGAAGCAGAATTTATTTTTAAGTTTTCACTGAAGTCTCATTCGACTGCATTGAGAGGGCGGGGTTTATGACCTGTACTGCATCCAGCCTCCAGGGGGCGATCAAAGAGCCTGTGGCTTCACTTTTCAGAACGTATGAGACACACCCGATTTGCAGGCTTGTAGCTGGAATCTCACGAGAACTTCAAAGCTTAAAGGCTTCCGTACGTCGACCGCCGCAGCATCTTCTGGGATTTTTAACAGTTTGATTCCCTCAAGTTTGCATTCGATGCATCCTCGATATCAAGAACACATCCGGGTACTTTCATGCGTCCTCCGTTCTTGCGTTCTTGAGTATTGGAATGAACTTCGACGGTTGATGATGACGTAAAGCAAGAACACAAGGACGCAAGATCGCTGAAGAACGCATATTGAGAAACAGCCTAACTTTCACGTCCTCAGTTCAAACCCTCCCGCAGAAACGGAAGAAGCCAATGAACTGCAGCAGCACTGACCTGAAACCCTGCAAGCAAACTGATGCAAGTACCATTTCTGAATCTTAGATAATGAAACTGATTTGTGTGCTGGCTTTCAAGGACTGTTAGGTTTTGCTATTTGCCTTCTTTCTTTCCTTCCTTTCCTGTCTCTACATTCCCTTTTTGTATATATTTGTATATTCTGTATTTAGACGTATAACCTCTGTAGTTGTAGTTTGCATATATGAAACACATTATTCATGCTTGATTGTTCTTTTTGCTCATTTCAACAAAAGCCAGGTCACTTTAACGTTTCGATCCTATATCCTTGCTTTACGTTTGGATGCTAGAATAGGAGGTCCTTCTCGTGGCCAGAGAAAAACCTTCCTTTGATAATATTCTACGAGGAGCTTAATTTGCTGGACAAATGAACAGTTTCTCTAAATAACTATTAAACCAGAACTAATCATATATATATAATTGATTATAATTCGTTATAATTAATTCACCATATGATTAATTCCCCCTTGGGTCGGTATATGCATAATAATTATTCATAAAGCTTTATGAATTATTATATTCATATCCCACCCATAAATTGATTAATAACTGTACGAACCGTTACAGATATTTGGTGGAGAATTTAAAGGCACGTTTTAAACTTGGTTTTTGGTGAACGTGCAATGTAGAATAATTTGTGTGTGATTTTAATGTGTATGCACGCTTTATTCAGTGAGATAAGATGCACGCATCCTCACTTTGAAGATACGTTAACAAGCTGCTTTAATTGTGTCTAAAAACACGGTAGTAAATTTTTGAACGTGAAATAATACTGCAGTCCATTAATATTCAGACTTGTATGCAAGAGGGTGACAATCTTTTGCAATACAGTTTGAATATTAATTTCCGCTTGAATAAACGAATTGAATCGTATTCAGCGCTTTGAAGGGAGATTTGTGGCGAGATTCCCACCCATCTCTCAAAGGCCTTATTATCTGCCACTATTAAATCTGAATTAATTGTGTCGTCCAATAATTCACAATAGCTGGTGCTCCTGGGGGACATCATCGGCATAGCTAACCAATCATGATCCCCGTTACAGATCTAATCGGAAAAGCAGTCTGATTTATCGATTGATGTGTAAAAATTTGGAGCTTACATCGACATCCTGATCCATTGTTGATTAGTAACAGCGGCGAAGAAATCCCACAAAATTTACATGTTCGTGTCGTGCGCATTAAAGTTTGCACAAAAGGGACTGATTCCCAAAGTTGTGTACCCGTGAGTAAAACGGTACATATATATTTATGTCCAGTAAACTGGCACCAAAGAATCCGCTGAGGTTCTATAGTTGTAATCGTGATCGTGCAGTTAAAACAGCCGTAAAGGGTCAGAACCCCACAAGCGCGCTCGTTTTTATATCATGACTTAAAGAAGGTGGATGCAGTAACTCTGACCAGACGCCAGAGAGCAGTCTGTTCAGGTGTGGCACCCTCCCTACTTATTGGTTGTGTGGACTCATTGACGCCACCGTGTGGAAGTTCTGAGTTAAAGCCGCTCTCTATTCTTTGAACTGAATTATCTCCAAATTATCTTTAGCCTCTCTATATTGCGGGGAGTTGTAAAAGTAATTTTCTTTTGGTGGTTATGCTTTCCAATTGTTTTTGGAATGTGGTTTACTGATTTAAATTTAATTTAAACACGTTTAAATTTTTAATTTAAATTAAGTTTCCCTTCCAACAAGAGAATTCACCTTCTGAGAGTGCTCCCCCTGGTGGACACTACCAGATAAGTCAATTCTCTTTTCCTTGTATTCTTTTCTTGTGTTCACAGATTTACTCTATTCTATTTTATTTTATTTTATTCTACTTTGTTTTATTTAATTTATTCCCTTTTGTCTTTTCTCTCTCTTTCTCTCGAGTTATTTTCTTCTTCTTTTTTTTACTTTGGAAATTCATTCCTTTTTATCACTTGATGTTTTATTTTATTAGGGCCCGAGCACCGATGGTGTGAGGACCTTATTGGAATTGCTCCGTTTATTAGGGCCCGAGCACCGATGGTGTGAGGACCCTATTGGAATTGCTCCGTTTATTATTATTAGGGCCCAAGCGAATTAAGCGCGCAGGGCCCTCTTGTTCTTCTAAGGATTATTATTAGGGCCAAAGCCCAAGGGGCTGAAGGCCCTTTTGTTTTCTTTAGAATTATTAGGGCCAAAGCCCTGTAAAGGGCTGAAGGCCCTTTTGTTTTCTTTAGGATTATTATTATTATTAGGGCCGAAGCCCTATAAGGGGCTGAAGGCCCTTTTGTTAGGGCCCAAGCGAAAATTCGCGCAGGGCCCTCTTGTTCTTCTAAGGATTATTATTAGGGCCCAAGCGAAAATTCGCGCAGGGCCCTCTTGTTCTTCTAAGGATTATTAGGGCCCAAGCGAAAATTCGCGCAGGGCCCTCTTGTTCTTCTAAGGATTATTAGGGCCCAAGCGAATTAAGCGCGCAGGGCCCTCTTGTTCTTCTAAGGATTATTAGGGCCCAAGCGAATTAAGCGCGCAGGGCCCTCTTGTTCTTCTAAGGATTATTATTTTTTTATTTTTTTTTTTTTTTATTTTTTTTTTTTCGTCTTCCGGGGCTTTTTGGGGGCCTTAACATGCTCAAAAACTCTTGAAAATTGGCACACACATTGGAATCCGCGGCCATTAGGACGCCGGAGAGGCTGGTACCCGGGCGTGGCAGGGGGGCTCGACAGCGCCCCCTTGAAAAAAGTCTGAAAATTTGGTCCATATATTAAACATGCTTGCACGTATTAGTATGAAACTCGGTACACATATAGACCTCATCGGGCCGAACAACTTTCGCGCTCTAAGTTAATCGCCACGCCAACAGGAAGTCAGCTATTAAGGGTTGTTTGAAAAACGCATGCTCTGGAATTTGATATACTCCTCCTAGACGATTAATCCGATCGCTACCAAACTCGGTCAGCATGAAGTCAAGACACTGATGATTAAAAATTGCCAGGGGATTTTTGATATCTCGAACGGTTTGGCCGTGGCGAGGCAACGAATTTATGGCGAGACAAAGGAAACAGGAAATGTGTTATAACGTCTTAATACATATATTGATCTTTATGAAACTTCACGAGTGTGTTCGTTATAGGAGTCTGATCACATGGATGTGACTATTGTGAGTCAAAGTTATAGCGCCACCAACTGGCAGCAGGAAGTGTATCACTTTTTGAAATGTTTTGAGATCACCCTTATTTTTACCTGATTTGCTTCAAACTTCATCAGTGTAATGTCAATACACAGCAGATGTAGACCTATGACAGGATTTTTGATATTTGAAATATTGTTGCCATGGCAACAGGTCAAACTGTAATAATATTCTTGAGTGTTTTTGAGGCTCTTAACATGCTTCAAATTGCATGAAACTCGACACACACATCAATATTGTCAACCAGTAGACATGGACAAAGCCATAGAAATGGGCGTGGTGGAGGGGCTCAGTAGCGCCACCTTTTGACAAAAGTGGGGGGTTAGTTTTTCCTACAGTCACCAAACTCGGTACACATATTATTCTCATCAAGCCGGACAATTTTCTAATTTACATTCATTAGCTCCGACCAACAGGAAGTCAGCTATTTTGGTTTGAATGTTAATTTTTTGAAAAAACAGGCTATGAATTTTATACTACTACTCCTACAGGGTTTATCCAATTTACACCAAGCTTTTTTTAACTTGTTGCGAACACATTGAAGTTGTTTAATTGCAAACGGATTTTGGATATCTCAAACGGTTTGGCCGTGGCGAGGCAACGAATTTATGGCGAGAAAAGGGAAACAGGAAATGTGTTATAACTTCTGCATACATTGATTGATGTTTATGAAACTTCAGGAGTGTGTTGGTTGTAGTAGTCTGATCACATGGATGTAACTATTGTGAGTCAAAGTTATAGCGCCACCAAATGGCAGCAAGAAGTGTATCACTTTTAAAATGCTTTGAGATCACCCTCTTATTTTTACCTGATTTGCTTCAAAATTCATCAGAATAATGTTAAAACTTGGCACATGTAATCCTTTGAAAATGGGCAGGGAGGAGGGGCTCTATAACGGCACCTTGTAGTGCAGTAAATGTGGAGTGAATTTGACATAGTCCTTTGATGTTTAACCGTTTTAAGTGCCTATTGCCCGCTGTGCACAGTTGCCCTGAAGCCACCGGGGTGGCGGTGCCACCGGGCTTGGGCCCGCCATCGCTGCTCGCAGCTATATTTAGGGCCCAAGCGAAAATTCGCGCAGGGCCCTCTTGTTCTTCTAAGGATTATTAGGGCCCAAGCGAATTAAGCGCGCAGGGCCCTCTTGTTCTTCTAAGGATTATTAGGGCCCAAGCGAAAATTCGCGCAGGGCCCTCTTGTTCTTCTAAGGATTATTATTATTAGGGCCCAAGCGAAAATTCGCGCAGGGCCCTCTTGTTCTTCTAAGGATTATTATTATTTTTTTTTTTTTTTTTTTTTTTTTTTCCGTCTTCCGGGGCTTTTTGGGGGCCTTAACATGCTCAAAAACTCTTGAAAATTGGCACACACATTGGAATCCGCGGCCATTAGGACGCCGGAGAGGCTGGTACCCGGGCGTGGCAGGGGGGCTCGACAGCGCCCCCTTGAAAAAAGTCTGAAAATTTGGTCCATATATTAAACACGCTTGCACGTATTAGTATGAAACTCGGTACACATATAGACCTCATCGGGCCGAACAACTTTCGCGCTCTAAGTTAATCGCCACGCCAACAGGAAGTCAGCTATTAAGGGTTGTTTGAAAAACGCATGCTCTGGAATTTGATATACTCCTCCTAGACGATTAATCCGATCGCCACCAAACTCGGTCAGCATGAAGTCAAGACACTGATGATTAAAAATTGCCAGGGGATTTTTGATATCTCGAACGGTTTGGCCGTGGCGAGGCAACGAATTTATGGCGAGAAAAAGGAAACAGGAAATGTGTTATAACGTCTTAATACATATATTGATCTTTATGAAACTTCACGAGTGTGTTCGTTATAGGAGTCTGATCACATGGATGTGACTATTGTGAGTCAAAGTTATAGCGCCACCAACTGGCAGCAGGAAGTGTATCACTTTTTGAAATGTTTTGAGATCACCCTCTTATTTTTACCTGATTTGCTTCAAACTTCATCAGTGTAATGTCAATACACAGCAGATGTAGACCTATGACAGGATTTTTGATATTTGAAATATTGTTGCCATGGCAACAGGTCAAACTGTAATAATATTCTTGAGTGGTTTTGAGGCTCTTAACATGCTTCAAATTGCATGAAACTCGACACACACATCAATATTGTCATCCAGTACACATGGACAAAGCCATAGAAATGGGCGTGGTGGAGGGGCTCAGTAGCGCCACCTTTTGACAAAAGTGGGGGGTTAGTTTTTCCTACAGTCACCAAACTCGGTACACATATTATTCTCATCAAGCCGGACAATTTTCTAATTTACATTCATTAGCTCCGACCAACAGGAAGTCAGCTATTTTGGTTTGAATGTTAATTTTTTGAAAAAACAGGCTATGAATTTTATACTACTACTCCTACAGGGTTTATCCAATTTACACCAAGCTTTTTTTAACTTGTTGCGAACACATTGAAGTTGTTTAATTGCAAACGGATTTTGGATATCTCAAACGGTTTGGCCGTGGCGAGGCAACGAATTTATGGCGAGAAAAGGGAAACAGGAAATGTGTTATAACTTCTGCATACATTGATTGATGTTTATGAAACTTCAGGAGTGTGTTGGTTGTAGTAGTCTGATCACATGGATGTAACTATTGTGAGTCAAAGTTATAGCGCCACCAAATGGCAGCAAGAAGTGTATCACTTTTAAAATGCTTTGAGATCACCCTCTTATTTTTACCTGATTTGCTTCAAAATTCATCAGAATAATGTTAAAACTTGGCACATGTAATCCTTTGAAAATGGGCAGGGAGGAGGGGCTCTATAACGGCACCTTGTAGTGCAGTAAATGTGGAGTGAATTTGACATAGTCCTTTGATGTTTAACCGTTTTAAGTGCCTATTGCCCGCTGTGCACAGTTGCCCTGAAGCCACCGGGGTGGCGGTGCCACCGGGCTTGGGCCCGCCATCGCTGCTCGCAGCTATATTTAGGGCCCAAGCGAAAATTCGCGCAGGGCCCTCTTGTTCTTCTAAGGATTATTAGGGCCCAAGCGAATTAAGCGCGCAGGGCCCTCTTGTTCTTCTAAGGATTATTAGGGCCCAAGCGAAAATTCGCGCAGGGCCCTCTTGTTCTTCTAAGGATTATTATTATTAGGGCCCAAGCGAAAATTCGCGCAGGGCCCTCTTGTTCTTCTAAGGATTATTATTATTATTTTTTTTTTTTTATTTTTTTTCCGTCTTCCGGGGCTTTTTGGGGGCCTTAACATGCTCAAAAACTCTTGAAAATTGGCACACACATTGGAATCCGCGGCCATTAGGACGCCGGAGAGGCTGGTACCCGGGCGTGGCAGGGGGGCTCGACAGCGCCCCCTTGAAAAAAGTCTGAAAATTTGGTCCATATATTAAACATGCTTGCACGTATTAGTATGAAACTCGGTACACATATAGACCTCATCGGGCCGAACAACTTTCGCGCTCTAAGTTAATCGCCACACCAACAGGAAGTCAGCTATTAAGGGTTGTTTGAAAAACGCATGCTCTGGAATTTGATATACTCCTCCTAGACGATTAATCCGATCGCCACCAAACTCGGTCAGCATGAAGTCAAGACACTGATGATTAAAAATTGCCAGGGGATTTTTGATATCTCGAACGGTTTGGCCGTGGCGAGGCAACGAATTTATGGCGAGAAAAAGGAAACAGGAAATGTGTTATAACGTCTTAATACATATATTGATCTTTATGAAACTTCACGAGTGTGTTCGTTATAGGAGTCTGATCACATGGATGTGACTATTGTGAGTCAAAGTTATAGCGCCACCAACTGGCAGCAGGAAGTGTATCACTTTTTGAAATGTTTTGAGATCACCCTCTTATTTTTACCTGATTTGCTTCAAACTTCATCAGTGTAATGTCAATACACAGCAGATGTAGACCTATGACAGGATTTTTGATATTTGAAATATTGTTGCCATGGCAACAGGTCAAACTGTAATAATATTCTTGAGTGTTTTTGAGGCTCTTAACATGCTTCAAATTGCATGAAACTCGACACACACATCAATATTGTCAACCAGTAGACATGGACAAAGCCATAGAAATGGGCGTGGTGGAGGGGCTCAGTAGCGCCACCTTTTGACAAAAGTGGGGGGGTTAGTTTTTCCTACAGTCACCAAACTCGGTACACATATTATTCTCATCAAGCCGGACAATTTTCTAATTTACATTCATTAGCTCCGACCAACAGGAAGTCAGCTATTTTGGTTTGAATGTTAATTTTTTGAAAAAACAGGCTATGAATTTTATACTACTACTCCTACAGGGTTTATCCAATTTACACCAAGCTTTTTTTAACTTGTTGCGAACACATTGAAGTTGTTTAATTGCAAACGGATTTTGGATATCTCAAACGGTTTGGCCGTGGCGAGGCAACGAATTTATGGCGAGAAAAGGGAAACAGGAAATGTGTTATAACTTCTGCATACATTGATTGATGTTTATGAAACTTCAGGAGTGTGTTGGTTGTAGTAGTCTGATCACATGGATGTAACTATTGTGAGTCAAAGTTATAGCGCCACCAAATGGCAGCAAGAAGTGTATCACTTTTAAAATGCTTTGAGATCACCCTCTTATTTTTACCTGATTTGCTTCAAACTTCATCAGTGTAATGTCAATACACAGCAGATGTAGACCTATGACAGGATTTTTGATATTTGAAATATTGTTGCCATGGCAACAGGTCAAACTGTAATAATATTCTTGAGTGTTTTTGAGGCTCTTAACATGCTTCAAATTGCATGAAACTCGACACACACATCAATATTGTCAACCAGTAGACATGGACAAAGCCATAGAAATGGGCGTGGTGGAGGGGCTCAGTAGCGCCACCTTTTGACAAAAGTGGGGGGGTTAGTTTTTCCTACAGTCACCAAACTCGGTACACATATTGTTCTCATCAAGCCGGACAATTTTCTAATTTACATTCATTAGCTCCGACCAACAGGAAGTCAGCTATTTTGGTTTGAATGTTAATTTTTTGAAAAAACAGGCTATGAATTTTATACTACTACTCCTACAGGGTTTATCCAATTTACACCAAGCTTTTTTTAACTTGTTGCTAACACATTGAAGTTGTTTAATTGCAAACGGATTTTGGATATCTCAAACGGTTTGGCCGTGGCGAGGCAACGAATTTATGGCAAGAAAAGGGAAACAAAGTGTTATAACTTCTGCATACATTAATTGATTTTGATGAAACTTTGGCTTAGTCTTCGTTGTACAAGGCTGATCACATGGATTTGACTATTGTGATTCAAAGTCATAGCGCCACCAACTGGAAGCAGAAAATGTGTCACTTTCAGCATACATTGAGATCACCCTCTTATTTTTACCTGATTTGCTTCAAAATTCATCAGAATAATGTTAAAACTTGGCACATGTAATCCTTTGAAAATGGGCAGGGAGGAGGGGCTCTATAACGGCACCTTGTAGTGCAGTAAATGTGGAGTGAATTTGACATAGTCCTTTGATGTTTAACCGTTTTAAGTGCCTATTGCCCGCTGTGCACAGTTGCCCTGAAGCCACCGGGGTGGCGGTGCCACCGGGCTTGGGCCCGCCATCGCTGCTCGCAGCTATATTTAGGGCCCAAGCGAAAATTCGCGCAGGGCCCTCTTGTTCTTCTAAGGATTATTATTAGGGCCCAAGCGAAAATTCGCGCAGGGCCCTCTTGTTCTTCTAAGGATTATTATTATTTTTTTTTTTTTTTTTTTTTTTTCCGTCTTCCGGGGCTTTTTGGGGGCCTTAACATGCTCAAAAACTCTTGAAAATTGGCACACACATTGGAATCCGCGGCCATTAGGACGCCGGAGAGGCTGGTACCCGGGCGTGGCAGGGGGGCTCGACAGCGCCCCCTTGAAAAAGTCTGAAAATTTGGTCCATATATTAAACACGCTTGCACGTATTAGTATGAAACTCGGTACACATATAGACCTCATCGGGCCGAACAACTTTCGCGCTCTAAGTTAATCGCCACGCCAACAGGAAGTCAGCTATTAAGGGTTGTTTGAAAAACGCATGCTCTGGAATTTGATATACTCCTCCTAGACGATTAATCCGATCGCCACCAAACTCGGTCAGCATGAAGTCAAGACACTGATGATTAAAAATTGCCAGGGGATTTTTGATATCTCGAACGGTTTGGCCGTGGCGAGGCAACGAATTTATGGCGAGAAAAAGGAAACAGGAAATGTGTTATAACGTCTTAATACATATATTGATCTTTATGAAACTTCACGAGTGTGTTCGTTATAGGAGTCTGATCACATGGATGTGACTATTGTGAGTCAAAGTTATAGCGCCACCAACTGGCAGCAGGAAGTGTATCACTTTTTGAAATGTTTTGAGATCACCCTCTTATTTTTACCTGATTTGCTTCAAACTTCATCAGTGTAATGTCAATACACAGCAGATGTAGACCTATGACAGGATTTTTGATATTTGAAATATTGTTGCCATGGCAACAGGTCAAACTGTAATAATATTCTTGAGTGGTTTTGAGGCTCTTAACATGCTTCAAATTGCATGAAACTCGACACACACATCAATATTGTCATCCAGTACACATGGACAAAGCCATAGAAATGGGCGTGGTGGAGGGGCTCAGTAGCGCCACCTTTTGACAAAAGTGGGGGGGTTAGTTTTTCCTACAGTCACCAAACTCGGTACACATATTATTCTCATCAAGCCGGACAATTTTCTAATTTACATTCATTAGCTCCGACCAACAGGAAGTCAGCTATTTTGGTTTGAATGTTAATTTTTTGAAAAAACAGGCTATGAATTTTATACTACTACTCCTACAGGGTTTATCCAATTTACACCAAGCTTTTTTAACTTGTTGCGAACACATTGAAGTTGTTTAATTGCAAACGGATTTTGGATATCTCAAACGGTTTGGCCGTGGCGAGGCAACGAATTTATGGCGAGAAAAGGGAAACAGGAAATGTGTTATAACTTCTGCATACATTGATTGATGTTTATGAAACTTCAGGAGTGTGTTGGTTGTAGTAGTCTGATCACATGGATGTAACTATTGTGAGTCAAAGTTATAGCGCCACCAAATGGCAGCAAGAAGTGTATCACTTTTAAAATGCTTTGAGATCACCCTCTTATTTTTACCTGATTTGCTTCAAACTTCATCAGTGTAATGTCAATACACAGCAGATGTAGACCTATGACAGGATTTTTGATATTTGAAATATTGTTGCCATGGCAACAGGTCAAACTGTAATAATATTCTTGAGTGTTTTTGAGGCTCTTAACATGCTTCAAATTGCATGAAACTCGACACACACATCAATATTGTCAACCAGTAGACATGGACAAAGCCATAGAAATGGGCGTGGTGGAGGGGCTCAGTAGCGCCACCTTTTGACAAAAGTGGGGGTTAGTTTTTCCTACAGTCACCAAACTCGGTACACATATTATTCTCATCAAGCCGGACAATTTTCTAATTTACATTCATTAGCTCCGACCAACAGGAAGTCAGCTATTTTGGTTTGAATGTTAATTTTTTGAAAAAACAGGCTATGAATTTTATACTACTACTCCTACAGGGTTTATCCAATTTACACCAAGCTTTTTTTAACTTGTTGCTAACACATTGAAGTTGTTTAATTGCAAACGGATTTTGGATATCTCAAACGGTTTGGCCGTGGCGAGGCAACGAATTTATGGCAAGAAAAGGGAAACAAAGTGTTATAACTTCTGCATACATTAATTGATTTTGATGAAACTTTGGCTTAGTCTTCGTTGTACAAGGCTGATCACATGGATTTGACTATTGTGATTCAAAGTCATAGCGCCACCAACTGGAAGCAGAAAATGTGTCACTTTCAGCATACATTGAGATCACCCTCTTATTTTTACCTGATTTGCTTCAAAATTCATCAGAATAATGTTAAAACTTGGCACATGTAATCCTTTGAAAATGGGCAGGGAGGAGGGGCTCTATAACGGCACCTTGTAGTGCAGTAAATGTGGAGTGAATTTGACATAGTCCTTTGATGTTTAACCGTTTTAAGTGCCTATTGCCCGCTGTGCACAGTTGCCCTGAAGCCACCGGGGTGGCGGTGCCACCGGGCTTGGGCCCGCCATCGCTGCTCGCAGCTATATTTATTTATTTATTTTTTTTTATTATTTTTTTTTTTTCCGTCTTCCGGGGCTTTTTGGGGGCCTTAACATGCTCAAAAACTCTTGAAAATTGGCACACACATTGGAATCCGCGGCCATTAGGACGCCGGAGAGGCTGGTACCCGGGCGTGGCAGGGGGGCTCGACAGCGCCCCCTTGAAAAAAGTCTGAAAATTTGGTCCATATATTAAACATGCTTGCACGTATTAGTATGAAACTCGGTACACATATAGACCTCATCGGGCCGAACAACTTTCGCGCTCTAAGTTAATCGCCACGCCAACAGGAAGTCAGCTATTAAGGGTTGTTTGAAAAACGCATGCTCTGGAATTTGATATACTCCTCCTAGACGATTAATCCGATCGCCACCAAACTCGGTCAGCATGAAGTCAAGACACTGATGATTAAAAATTGCCAGGGGATTTTTGATATCTCGAACGGTTTGGCCGTGGCGAGGCAACGAATTTATGGCGAGAAAAAGGAAACAGGAAATGTGTTATAACGTCTTAATACATATATTGATCTTTATGAAACTTCACGAGTGTGTTCGTTATAGGAGTCTGATCACATGGATGTGACTATTGTGAGTCAAAGTTATAGCGCCACCAACTGGCAGCAGGAAGTGTATCACTTTTTGAAATGTTTTGAGATCACCCTCTTATTTTTACCTGATTTGCTTCAAACTTCATCAGTGTAATGTCAATACACAGCAGATGTAGACCTATGACAGGATTTTTGATATTTGAAATATTGTTGCCATGGCAACAGGTCAAACTGTAATAATATTCTTGAGTGTTTTTGAGGCTCTTAACATGCTTCAAATTGCATGAAACTCGACACACACATCAATATTGTCAACCAGTAGACATGGACAAAGCCATAGAAATGGGCGTGGTGGAGGGGCTCAGTAGCGCCACCTTTTGACAAAAGTGGGGGGGTTAGTTTTTCCTACAGTCACCAAACTCGGTACACATATTATTCTCATCAAGCCGGACAATTTTCTAATTTACATTCATTAGCTCCGACCAACAGGAAGTCAGCTATTTTGGTTTGAATGTTAATTTTTTGAAAAAACAGGCTATGAATTTTATACTACTACTCCTACAGGGTTTATCCAATTTACACCAAGCTTTTTTTAACTTGTTGCGAACACATTGAAGTTGTTTAATTGCAAACGGATTTTGGATATCTCAAACGGTTTGGCCGTGGCGAGGCAACGAATTTATGGCGAGAAAAGGGAAACAGGAAATGTGTTATAACTTCTGCATACATTGATTGATGTTTATGAAACTTCAGGAGTGTGTTGGTTGTAGTAGTCTGATCACATGGATGTAACTATTGTGAGTCAAAGTTATAGCGCCACCAAATGGCAGCAAGAAGTGTATCACTTTTAAAATGCTTTGAGATCACCCTCTTATTTTTACCTGATTTGCTTCAAAATTCATCAGAATAATGTTAAAACTTGGCACATGTAATCCTTTGAAAATGGGCAGGGAGGAGGGGCTCTATAACGGCACCTTGTAGTGCAGTAAATGTGGAGTGAATTTGACATAGTCCTTTGATGTTTAACCGTTTTAAGTGCCTATTGCCCGCTGTGCACAGTTGCCCTGAAGCCACCGGGGTGGCGGTGCCACCGGGCTTGGGCCCGCCATCGCTGCTCGCAGCTATATTTAGGGCCCAAGCGAAAATTCGCGCAGGGCCCTCTTGTTCTTCTAAGGATTATTAGGGCCCAAGCGAATTAAGCGCGCAGGGCCCTCTTGTTCTTCTAAGGATTATTAGGGCCCAAGCGAAAATTCGCGCAGGGCCCTCTTGTTCTTCTAAGGATTATTATTATTAGGGCCCAAGCGAAAATTCGCGCAGGGCCCTCTTGTTCTTCTAAGGATTATTATTATTTTTTTTTTTTTTTTTTCCGTCTTCCGGGGCTTTTTGGGGGCCTTAACATGCTCAAAAACTCTTGAAAATTGGCACACACATTGGAATCCGCGGCCATTAGGACGCCGGAGAGGCTGGTACCCGGGCGTGGCAGGGGGGCTCGACAGCGCCCCCTTGAAAAAAGTCTGAAAATTTGGTCCATATATTAAACATGCTTGCACGTATTAGTATGAAACTCGGTACACATATAGACCTCATCGGGCCGAACAACTTTCGCGCTCTAAGTTAATCGCCACACCAACAGGAAGTCAGCTATTAAGGGTTGTTTGAAAAACGCATGCTCTGGAATTTGATATACTCCTCCTAGACGATTAATCCGATCGCCACCAAACTCGGTCAGCATGAAGTCAAGACACTGATGATTAAAAATTGCCAGGGGATTTTTGATATCTCGAACGGTTTGGCCGTGGCGAGGCAACGAATTTATGGCGAGAAAAAGGAAACAGGAAATGTGTTATAACGTCTTAATACATATATTGATCTTTATGAAACTTCACGAGTGTGTTCGTTATAGGAGTCTGATCACATGGATGTGACTATTGTGAGTCAAAGTTATAGCGCCACCAACTGGCAGCAGGAAGTGTATCACTTTTTGAAATGTTTTGAGATCACCCTCTTATTTTTACCTGATTTGCTTCAAACTTCATCAGTGTAATGTCAATACACAGCAGATGTAGACCTATGACAGGATTTTTGATATTTGAAATATTGTTGCCATGGCAACAGGTCAAACTGTAATAATATTCTTGAGTGTTTTTGAGGCTCTTAACATGCTTCAAATTGCATGAAACTCGACACACACATCAATATTGTCAACCAGTAGACATGGACAAAGCCATAGAAATGGGCGTGGTGGAGGGGCTCAGTAGCGCCACCTTTTGACAAAAGTGGGGGTTAGTTTTTCCTACAGTCACCAAACTCGGTACACATATTATTCTCATCAAGCCGGACAATTTTCTAATTTACATTCATTAGCTCCGACCAACAGGAAGTCAGCTATTTTGGTTTGAATGTTAATTTTTTGAAAAAACAGGCTATGAATTTTATACTACTACTCCTACAGGGTTTATCCAATTTACACCAAGCTTTTTTTAACTTGTTGCGAACACATTGAAGTTGTTTAATTGCAAACGGATTTTGGATATCTCAAACGGTTTGGCCGTGGCGAGGCAACGAATTTATGGCGAGAAAAGGGAAACAGGAAATGTGTTATAACTTCTGCATACATTGATTGATGTTTATGAAACTTCAGGAGTGTGTTGGTTGTAGTAGTCTGATCACATGGATGTAACTATTGTGAGTCAAAGTTATAGCGCCACCAAATGGCAGCAAGAAGTGTATCACTTTTAAAATGCTTTGAGATCACCCTCTTATTTTTACCTGATTTGCTTCAAACTTCATCAGTGTAATGTCAATACACAGCAGATGTAGACCTATGACAGGATTTTTGATATTTGAAATATTGTTGCCATGGCAACAGGTCAAACTGTAATAATATTCTTGAGTGTTTTTGAGGCTCTTAACATGCTTCAAATTGCATGAAACTCGACACACACATCAATATTGTCAACCAGTAGACATGGACAAAGCCATAGAAATGGGCGTGGTGGAGGGGCTCAGTAGCGCCACCTTTTGACAAAAGTGGGGGGGTTAGTTTTTCCTACAGTCACCAAACTCGGTACACATATTGTTCTCATCAAGCCGGACAATTTTCTAATTTACATTCATTAGCTCCGACCAACAGGAAGTCAGCTATTTTGGTTTGAATGTTAATTTTTTGAAAAAACAGGCTATGAATTTTATACTACTACTCCTACAGGGTTTATCCAATTTACACCAAGCTTTTTTTAACTTGTTGCTAACACATTGAAGTTGTTTAATTGCAAACGGATTTTGGATATCTCAAACGGTTTGGCCGTGGCGAGGCAACGAATTTATGGCAAGAAAAGGGAAACAAAGTGTTATAACTTCTGCATACATTAATTGATTTTGATGAAACTTTGGCTTAGTCTTCGTTGTACAAGGCTGATCACATGGATTTGACTATTGTGATTCAAAGTCATAGCGCCACCAACTGGAAGCAGAAAATGTGTCACTTTCAGCATACATTGAGATCACCCTCTTATTTTTACCTGATTTGCTTCAAAATTCATCAGAATAATGTTAAAACTTGGCACATGTAATCCTTTGAAAATGGGCAGGGAGGAGGGGCTCTATAACGGCACCTTGTAGTGCAGTAAATGTGGAGTGAATTTGACATAGTCCTTTGATGTTTAACCGTTTTAAGTGCCTATTGCCCGCTGTGCACAGTTGCCCTGAAGCCACCGGGGTGGCGGTGCCACCGGGCTTGGGCCCGCCATCGCTGCTCGCAGCTATATTTAGGGCCCAAGCGAAAATTCGCGCAGGGCCCTCTTGTTCTTCTAAGGATTATTATTAGGGCCCAAGCGAAAATTCGCGCAGGGCCCTCTTGTTCTTCTAAGGATTATTATTATTATTTTTTTTTTTTTTTTTTTTTTTTCCGTCTTCCGGGGCTTTTTGGGGGCCTTAACATGCTCAAAAACTCTTGAAAATTGGCACACACATTGGAATCCGCGGCCATTAGGACGCCGGAGAGGCTGGTACCCGGGCGTGGCAGGGGGGCTCGACAGCGCCCCCTTGAAAAAAGTCTGAAAATTTGGTCCATATATTAAACACGCTTGCACGTATTAGTATGAAACTCGGTACACATATAGACCTCATCGGGCCGAACAACTTTCGCGCTCTAAGTTAATCGCCACGCCAACAGGAAGTCAGCTATTAAGGGTTGTTTGAAAAACGCATGCTCTGGAATTTGATATACTCCTCCTAGACGATTAATCCGATCGCCACCAAACTCGGTCAGCATGAAGTCAAGACACTGATGATTAAAAATTGCCAGGGGATTTTTGATATCTCGAACGGTTTGGCCGTGGCGAGGCAACGAATTTATGGCGAGAAAAAGGAAACAGGAAATGTGTTATAACGTCTTAATACATATATTGATCTTTATGAAACTTCACGAGTGTGTTCGTTATAGGAGTCTGATCACATGGATGTGACTATTGTGAGTCAAAGTTATAGCGCCACCAACTGGCAGCAGGAAGTGTATCACTTTTTGAAATGTTTTGAGATCACCCTCTTATTTTTACCTGATTTGCTTCAAACTTCATCAGTGTAATGTCAATACACAGCAGATGTAGACCTATGACAGGATTTTTGATATTTGAAATATTGTTGCCATGGCAACAGGTCAAACTGTAATAATATTCTTGAGTGGTTTTGAGGCTCTTAACATGCTTCAAATTGCATGAAACTCGACACACACATCAATATTGTCATCCAGTACACATGGACAAAGCCATAGAAATGGGCGTGGTGGAGGGGCTCAGTAGCGCCACCTTTTGACAAAAGTGGGGGGGTTAGTTTTTCCTACAGTCACCAAACTCGGTACACATATTATTCTCATCAAGCCGGACAATTTTCTAATTTACATTCATTAGCTCCGACCAACAGGAAGTCAGCTATTTTGGTTTGAATGTTAATTTTTTGAAAAAACAGGCTATGAATTTTATACTACTACTCCTACAGGGTTTATCCAATTTACACCAAGCTTTTTTTAACTTGTTGCGAACACATTGAAGTTGTTTAATTGCAAACGGATTTTGGATATCTCAAACGGTTTGGCCGTGGCGAGGCAACGAATTTATGGCGAGAAAAGGGAAACAGGAAATGTGTTATAACTTCTGCATACATTGATTGATGTTTATGAAACTTCAGGAGTGTGTTGGTTGTAGTAGTCTGATCACATGGATGTAACTATTGTGAGTCAAAGTTATAGCGCCACCAAATGGCAGCAAGAAGTGTATCACTTTTAAAATGCTTTGAGATCACCCTCTTATTTTTACCTGATTTGCTTCAAACTTCATCAGTGTAATGTCAATACACAGCAGATGTAGACCTATGACAGGATTTTTGATATTTGAAATATTGTTGCCATGGCAACAGGTCAAACTGTAATAATATTCTTGAGTGTTTTTGAGGCTCTTAACATGCTTCAAATTGCATGAAACTCGACACACACATCAATATTGTCAACCAGTAGACATGGACAAAGCCATAGAAATGGGCGTGGTGGAGGGGCTCAGTAGCGCCACCTTTTGACAAAAGTGGGGGTTAGTTTTTCCTACAGTCACCAAACTCGGTACACATATTATTCTCATCAAGCCGGACAATTTTCTAATTTACATTCATTAGCTCCGACCAACAGGAAGTCAGCTATTTTGGTTTGAATGTTAATTTTTTGAAAAAACAGGCTATGAATTTTATACTACTACTCCTACAGGGTTTATCCAATTTACACCAAGCTTTTTTTAACTTGTTGCTAACACATTGAAGTTGTTTAATTGCAAACGGATTTTGGATATCTCAAACGGTTTGGCCGTGGCGAGGCAACGAATTTATGGCAAGAAAAGGGAAACAAAGTGTTATAACTTCTGCATACATTAATTGATTTTGATGAAACTTTGGCTTAGTCTTCGTTGTACAAGGCTGATCACATGGATTTGACTATTGTGATTCAAAGTCATAGCGCCACCAACTGGAAGCAGAAAATGTGTCACTTTCAGCATACATTGAGATCACCCTCTTATTTTTACCTGATTTGCTTCAAAATTCATCAGAATAATGTTAAAACTTGGCACATGTAATCCTTTGAAAATGGGCAGGGAGGAGGGGCTCTATAACGGCACCTTGTAGTGCAGTAAATGTGGAGTGAATTTGACATAGTCCTTTGATGTTTAACCGTTTTAAGTGCCTATTGCCCGCTGTGCACAGTTGCCCTGAAGCCACCGGGGTGGCGGTGCCACCGGGCTTGGGCCCGCCATCGCTGCTCGCAGCTATATTTATTTATTTATTTTTTTTTATTTTTTTTTTTTTTCCGTCTTCCGGGGCTTTTTGGGGGCCTTAACATGCTCAAAAACTCTTGAAAATTGGCACACACATTGGAATCCGCGGCCATTAGGACGCCGGAGAGGCTGGTACCCGGGCGTGGCAGGGGGGCTCGACAGCGCCCCCTTGAAAAAAGTCTGAAAATTTGGTCCATATATTAAACATGCTTGCACGTATTAGTATGAAACTCGGTACACATATAGACCTCATCGGGCCGAACAACTTTCGCGCTCTAAGTTAATCGCCACGCCAACAGGAAGTCAGCTATTAAGGGTTGTTTGAAAAACGCATGCTCTGGAATTTGATATACTCCTCCTAGACGATTAATCCGATCGCCACCAAACTCGGTCAGCATGAAGTCAAGACACTGATGATTAAAAATTGCCAGGGGATTTTTGATATCTCGAACGGTTTGGCCGTGGCGAGGCAACGAATTTATGGCGAGAAAAAGGAAACAGGAAATGTGTTATAACGTCTTAATACATATATTGATCTTTATGAAACTTCACGAGTGTGTTCGTTATAGGAGTCTGATCACATGGATGTGACTATTGTGAGTCAAAGTTATAGCGCCACCAACTGGCAGCAGGAAGTGTATCACTTTTTGAAATGTTTTGAGATCACCCTCTTATTTTTACCTGATTTGCTTCAAACTTCATCAGTGTAATGTCAATACACAGCAGATGTAGACCTATGACAGGATTTTTGATATTTGAAATATTGTTGCCATGGCAACAGGTCAAACTGTAATAATATTCTTGAGTGTTTTTGAGGCTCTTAACATGCTTCAAATTGCATGAAACTCGACACACACATCAATATTGTCAACCAGTAGACATGGACAAAGCCATAGAAATGGGCGTGGTGGAGGGGCTCAGTAGCGCCACCTTTTGACAAAAGTGGGGGGGGTTAGTTTTTCCTACAGTCACCAAACTCGGTACACATATTATTCTCATCAAGCCGGACAATTTTCTAATTTACATTCATTAGCTCCGACCAACAGGAAGTCAGCTATTTTGGTTTGAATGTTAATTTTTTGAAAAAACAGGCTATGAATTTTATACTACTACTCCTACAGGGTTTATCCAATTTACACCAAGCTTTTTTTAACTTGTTGCGAACACATTGAAGTTGTTTAATTGCAAACGGATTTTGGATATCTCAAACGGTTTGGCCGTGGCGAGGCAACGAATTTATGGCGAGAAAAGGGAAACAGGAAATGTGTTATAACTTCTGCATACATTGATTGATGTTTATGAAACTTCAGGAGTGTGTTGGTTGTAGTAGTCTGATCACATGGATGTAACTATTGTGAGTCAAAGTTATAGCGCCACCAAATGGCAGCAAGAAGTGTATCACTTTTAAAATGCTTTGAGATCACCCTCTTATTTTTACCTGATTTGCTTCAAACTTCATCAGTGTAATGTCAATACACAGCAGATGTAGACCTATGACAGGATTTTTGATATTTGAAATATTGTTGCCATGGCAACAGGTCAAACTGTAATAATATTCTTGAGTGTTTTTGAGGCTCTTAACATGCTTCAAATTGCATGAAACTCGACACACACATCAATATTGTCAACCAGTAGACATGGACAAAGCCATAGAAATGGGCGTGGTGGAGGGGCTCAGTAGCGCCACCTTTTGACAAAAGTGGGGGTTAGTTTTTCCTACAGTCACCAAACTCGGTACACATATTATTCTCATCAAGCCGGACAATTTTCTAATTGACATTCATTAGCTCCGACCAACAGGAAGTCAGCTATTTTGGTTTGAATGTTAATTTTTTGAAAAAACAGGCTATGAATTTTATACTACTACTCCTACAGGGTTTATCCAATTTACACCAAGCTTTTTTAACTTGTTGCTAACACATTGAAGTTGTTTAATTGCAAACGGATTTTGGATATCTCAAACGGTTTGGCCGTGGCGAGGCAACGAATTTATGGCAAGAAAAGGGAAACAAAGTGTTATAACTTCTGCATACATTAATTGATTTTGATGAAACTTTGGCTTAGTCTTCGTTGTACAAGGCTGATCACATGGATTTGACTATTGTGATTCAAAGTCATAGCGCCACCAACTGGAAGCAGAAAATGTGTCACTTTCAGCATACATTGAGATCACCCTCTTATTTTTACCTGATTTGCTTCAAAATTCATCAGAATAATGTTAAAACTTGGCACATGTAATCCTTTGAAAATGGGCAGGGAGGAGGGGCTCTATAACGGCACCTTGTAGTGCAGTAAATGTGGAGTGAATTTGACATAGCCCTTTGATGTTTAACCGTTTTAAGTGCCTATTGCCCGCTGTGCGCAGTTGCCCTGAAGCCACCGGGGTGGCGGTGCCACCGGGCTTGGGCCCGCCATCGCTGCTCGTTATTAGGGCCCAAGCGAAAATTCGCGCAGGGCCCTCTTGTTCTTCTAAGGATTATTAGGCCCCAAGCGAAAATTCGCGCAGGGCCCTCTTGTTCTTCTAAGGATTATTAGGGCCCAAGCGAAAATTCGCGCAGGGCCCTCTTGTTCTTCTAAGGATTATTAGGGCCCAAGCGAAAATTCGCGCAGGGCCCTCTTGTTCTTCTAAGGATTATTATTATTATTATTATTTTTTTTTTTTTTTTTTTCCGTCTTCCGGGGCTTTTTGGGGGCCTTAACATGCTCAAAAACTCTTGAAAATTGGCACACACATTGGAATCCGCGGCCATTAGGACGCCGGAGAGGCTGGTACCCGGGCGTGGCAGGGGGGCTCGACAGCGCCCCCTTGAAAAAAGTCTGAAAATTTGGTCCATATATTAAACACGCTTGCACGTATTAGTATGAAACTCGGTACACATATAGACCTCATCGGGCCGAACAACTTTCGCGCTCTAAGTTAATCGCCACGCCAACAGGAAGTCAGCTATTAAGGGTTGTTTGAAAAACGCATGCTCTGGAATTTGATATACTCCTCCTAGACGATTAATCCGATCGCCACCAAACTCGGTCAGCATGAAGTCAAGACACTGATGATTAAAAATTGCCAGGGGATTTTTGATATCTCGAACGGTTTGGCCGTGGCGAGGCAACGAATTTATGGCGAGAAAAAGGAAACAGGAAATGTGTTATAACGTCTTAATACATATATTGATCTTTATGAAACTTCACGAGTGTGTTCGTTATAGGAGTCTGATCACATGGATGTGACTATTGTGAGTCAAAGTTATAGCGCCACCAACTGGCAGCAGGAAGTGTATCACTTTTTGAAATGTTTTGAGATCACCCTCTTATTTTTACCTGATTTGCTTCAAACTTCATCAGTGTAATGTCAATACACAGCAGATGTAGACCTATGACAGGATTTTTGATATTTGAAATATTGTTGCCATGGCAACAGGTCAAACTGTAATAATATTCTTGAGTGGTTTTGAGGCTCTTAACATGCTTCAAATTGCATGAAACTCGACACACACATCAATATTGTCATCCAGTACACATGGACAAAGCCATAGAAATGGGCGTGGTGGAGGGGCTCAGTAGCGCCACCTTTTGACAAAAGTGGGGGGGTTAGTTTTTCCTACAGTCACCAAACTCGGTACACATATTATTCTCATCAAGCCGGACAATTTTCTAATTTACATTCATTAGGTCCGACCAACAGGAAGTCAGCTATTTTGGTTTGAATGTTAATTTTTTGAAAAAACAGGCTATGAATTTTATACTACTACTCCTACAGGGTTTATCCAATTTACACCAAGCTTTTTTAACTTGTTGCGAACACATTGAAGTTGTTTAATTGCAAACGGATTTTGGATATCTCAAACGGTTTGGCCGTGGCGAGGCAACGAATTTATGGCGAGAAAAGGGAAACAGGAAATGTGTTATAACTTCTGCATACATTGATTGATGTTTATGAAACTTCAGGAGTGTGTTGGTTGTAGTAGTCTGATCACATGGATGTAACTATTGTGAGTCAAAGTTATAGCGCCACCAAATGGCAGCAAGAAGTGTATCACTTTTAAAATGCTTTGAGATCACCCTCTTATTTTTACCTGATTTGCTTCAAACTTCATCAGTGTAATGTCAATACACAGCAGATGTAGACCTATGACAGGATTTTTGATATTTGAAATATTGTTGCCATGGCAACAGGTCAAACTGTAATAATATTCTTGAGTGTTTTTGAGGCTCTTAACATGCTTCAAATTGCATGAAACTCGACACACACATCAATATTGTCAACCAGTAGACATGGACAAAGCCATAGAAATGGGCGTGGTGGAGGGGCTCAGTAGCGCCACCTTTTGACAAAAGTGGGGGGGTTAGTTTTTCCTACAGTCACCAAACTCGGTACACATATTATTCTCATCAAGCCGGACAATTTTCTAATTTACATTCATTAGCTCCGACCAACAGGAAGTCAGCTATTTTGGTCTGAATGTTAATTTTTTGAAAAAACAGGCTATGAATTTTATACTACTACTCCTACAGGGTTTATCCAATTTACACCAAGCTTTTTTTAACTTGTTGCTAACACATTGAAGTTGTTTAATTGCAAACGGATTTTGGATATCTCAAACGGTTTGGCCGTGGCGAGGCAACGAATTTATGGCAAGAAAAGGGAAACAAAGTGTTATAACTTCTGCATACATTAATTGATTTTGATGAAACTTTGGCTTAGTCTTCGTTGTACAAGGCTGATCACATGGATTTGACTATTGTCATTCAAAGTCATAGCGCCACCAACTGGAAGCAGAAAATGTGTCACTTTCAGCATACATTGAGATCACCCTCTTATTTTTACCTGATTTGCTTCAAAATTCATCAGAATAATGTTAAAACTTGGCACATGTAATCCTTTGAAAATGGGCAGGGAGGAGGGGCTCTATAACGGCACCTTGTAGTGCAGTAAATGTGGAGTGAATTTGACATAGTCCTTTGATGTTTAACCGTTTTAAGTGCCTATTGCCCGCTGTGCACAGTTGCCCTGAAGCCACCGGGGTGGCGGTGCCACCGGGCTTGGGCCCGCCATCGCTGCTCGCAGCTATATTTATTTATTTATTTTTTTTTTTTTTTTTTTTTTTCCGTCTTCCGGGGCTTTTTGGGGGCCTTAACATGCTCAAAAACTCTTGAAAATTGGCACACACATTGGAATCCGCGGCCATTAGGACGCCGGAGAGGCTGGTACCCGGGCGTGGCAGGGGGGCTCGACAGCGCCCCCTTGAAAAAAGTCTGAAAATTTGGTCCATATATTAAACATGCTTGCACGTATTAGTATGAAACTCGGTACACATATAGACCTCATCGGGCCGAACAACTTTCGCGCTCTAAGTTAATCGCCACGCCAACAGGAAGTCAGCTATTAAGGGTTGTTTGAAAAACGCATGCTCTGGAATTTGATATACTCCTCCTAGACGATTAATCCGATCGCCACCAAACTCGGTCAGCATGAAGTCAAGACACTGATGATTAAAAATTGCCAGGGGATTTTTGATATCTCGAACGGTTTGGCCGTGGCGAGGCAACGAATTTATGGCGAGAAAAAGGAAACAGGAAATGTGTTATAACGTCTTAATACATATATTGATCTTTATGAAACTTCACGAGTGTGTTCGTTATAGGAGTCTGATCACATGGATGTGACTATTGTGAGTCAAAGTTATAGCGCCACCAACTGGCAGCAGGAAGTGTATCACTTTTTGAAATGTTTTGAGATCACCCTCTTATTTTTACCTGATTTGCTTCAAACTTCATCAGTGTAATGTCAATACACAGCAGATGTAGACCTATGACAGGATTTTTGATATTTGAAATATTGTTGCCATGGCAACAGGTCAAACTGTAATAATATTCTTGAGTGTTTTTGAGGCTCTTAACATGCTTCAAATTGCATGAAACTCGACACACACATCAATATTGTCAACCAGTAGACATGGACAAAGCCATAGAAATGGGCGTGGTGGAGGGGCTCAGTAGCGCCACCTTTTGACAAAAGTGGGGGTTAGTTTTTCCTACAGTCACCAAACTCGGTACACATATTATTCTCATCAAGCCGGACAATTTTCTAATTTACATTCATTAGCTCCGACCAACAGGAAGTCAGCTATTTTGGTTTGAATGTTAATTTTTTGAAAAAACAGGCTATGAATTTTATACTACTACTCCTACAGGGTTTATCCAATTTACACCAAGCTTTTTTAACTTGTTGCGAACACATTGAAGTTGTTTAATTGCAAACGGATTTTGGATATCTCAAACGGTTTGGCCGTGGCGAGGCAACGAATTTATGGCGAGAAAAGGGAAACAGGAAATGTGTTATAACTTCTGCATACATTGATTGATGTTTATGAAACTTCAGGAGTGTGTTGGTTGTAGTAGTCTGATCACATGGATGTAACTATTGTGAGTCAAAGTTATAGCGCCACCAAATGGCAGCAAGAAGTGTATCACTTTTAAAATGCTTTGAGATCACCCTCTTATTTTTACCTGATTTGCTTCAAACTTCATCAGTGTAATGTCAATACACAGCAGATGTAGACCTATGACAGGATTTTTGATATTTGAAATATTGTTGCCATGGCAACAGGTCAAACTGTAATAATATTCTTGAGTGTTTTTGAGGCTCTTAACATGCTTCAAATTGCATGAAACTCGACACACACATCAATATTGTCAACCAGTAGACATGGACAAAGCCATAGAAATGGGCGTGGTGGAGGGGCTCAGTAGCGCCACCTTTTGACAAAAGTGGGGGGTTAGTTTTTCCTACAGTCACCAAACTCGGTACACATATTATTCTCATCAAGCCGGACAATTTTCTAATTGACATTCATTAGCTCCGACCAACAGGAAGTCAGCTATTTTGGTTTGAATGTTAATTTTTTGAAAAAACAGGCTATGAATTTTATACTACTACTCCTACAGGGTTTATCCAATTTACACCAAGCTTTTTTTAACTTGTTGCTAACACATTGAAGTTGTTTAATTGCAAACGGATTTTGGATATCTCAAACGGTTTGGCCGTGGCGAGGCAACGAATTTATGGCAAGAAAAGGGAAACAAAGTGTTATAACTTCTGCATACATTAATTGATTTTGATGAAACTTTGGCTTAGTCTTCGTTGTACAAGGCTGATCACATGGATTTGACTATTGTGATTCAAAGTCATAGCGCCACCAACTGGAAGCAGAAAATGTGTCACTTTCAGCATACATTGAGATCACCCTCTTATTTTTACCTGATTTGCTTCAAAATTCATCAGAATAATGTTAAAACTTGGCACATGTAATCCTTTGAAAATGGGCAGGGAGGAGGGGCTCTATAACGGCACCTTGTAGTGCAGTAAATGTGGAGTGAATTTGACATAGCCCTTTGATGTTTAACCGTTTTAAGTGCCTATTGCCCGCTGTGCGCAGTTGCCCTGAAGCCACCGGGGTGGCGGTGCCACCGGGCTTGGGCCCGCCATCGCTGCTCGTTATTAGGGCCCAAGCGAAAATTCGCGCAGGGCCCTCTTGTTCTTCTAAGGATTATTAGGCCCCAAGCGAAAATTCGCGCAGGGCCCTCTTGTTCTTCTAAGGATTATTAGGGCCCAAGCGAAAATTCGCGCAGGGCCCTCTTGTTCTTCTAAGGATTATTAGGGCCCAAGCGAAAATTCGCGCAGGGCCCTCTTGTTCTTCTAAGGATTATTATTATTATTATTATTTTTTTTTTTTTTTTCCGTCTTCCGGGGCTTTTTGGGGGCCTTAACATGCTCAAAAACTCTTGAAAATTGGCACACACATTGGAATCCGCGGCCATTAGGACGCCGGAGAGGCTGGTACCCGGGCGTGGCAGGGGGGCTCGACAGCGCCCCCTTGAAAAAAGTCTGAAAATTTGGTCCATATATTAAACACGCTTGCACGTATTAGTATGAAACTCGGTACACATATAGACCTCATCGGGCCGAACAACTTTCGCGCTCTAAGTTAATCGCCACGCCAACAGGAAGTCAGCTATTAAGGGTTGTTTGAAAAACGCATGCTCTGGAATTTGATATACTCCTCCTAGACGATTAATCCGATCGCCACCAAACTCGGTCAGCATGAAGTCAAGACACTGATGATTAAAAATTGCCAGGGGATTTTTGATATCTCGAACGGTTTGGCCGTGGCGAGGCAACGAATTTATGGCGAGAAAAAGGAAACAGGAAATGTGTTATAACGTCTTAATACATATATTGATCTTTATGAAACTTCACGAGTGTGTTCGTTATAGGAGTCTGATCACATGGATGTGACTATTGTGAGTCAAAGTTATAGCGCCACCAACTGGCAGCAGGAAGTGTATCACTTTTTGAAATGTTTTGAGATCACCCTCTTATTTTTACCTGATTTGCTTCAAACTTCATCAGTGTAATGTCAATACACAGCAGATGTAGACCTATGACAGGATTTTTGATATTTGAAATATTGTTGCCATGGCAACAGGTCAAACTGTAATAATATTCTTGAGTGGTTTTGAGGCTCTTAACATGCTTCAAATTGCATGAAACTCGACACACACATCAATATTGTCATCCAGTACACATGGACAAAGCCATAGAAATGGGCGTGGTGGAGGGGCTCAGTAGCGCCACCTTTTGACAAAAGTGGGGGGGTTAGTTTTTCCTACAGTCACCAAACTCGGTACACATATTATTCTCATCAAGCCGGACAATTTTCTAATTTACATTCATTAGGTCCGACCAACAGGAAGTCAGCTATTTTGGTTTGAATGTTAATTTTTTGAAAAAACAGGCTATGAATTTTATACTACTACTCCTACAGGGTTTATCCAATTTACACCAAGCTTTTTTTAACTTGTTGCGAACACATTGAAGTTGTTTAATTGCAAACGGATTTTGGATATCTCAAACGGTTTGGCCGTGGCGAGGCAACGAATTTATGGCGAGAAAAGGGAAACAGGAAATGTGTTATAACTTCTGCATACATTGATTGATGTTTATGAAACTTCAGGAGTGTGTTGGTTGTAGTAGTCTGATCACATGGATGTAACTATTGTGAGTCAAAGTTATAGCGCCACCAAATGGCAGCAAGAAGTGTATCACTTTTAAAATGCTTTGAGATCACCCTCTTATTTTTACCTGATTTGCTTCAAACTTCATCAGTGTAATGTCAATACACAGCAGATGTAGACCTATGACAGGATTTTTGATATTTGAAATATTGTTGCCATGGCAACAGGTCAAACTGTAATAATATTCTTGAGTGTTTTTGAGGCTCTTAACATGCTTCAAATTGCATGAAACTCGACACACACATCAATATTGTCAACCAGTAGACATGGACAAAGCCATAGAAATGGGCGTGGTGGAGGGGCTCAGTAGCGCCACCTTTTGACAAAAGTGGGGGGGTTAGTTTTTCCTACAGTCACCAAACTCGGTACACATATTATTCTCATCAAGCCGGACAATTTTCTAATTTACATTCATTAGCTCCGACCAACAGGAAGTCAGCTATTTTGGTCTGAATGTTAATTTTTTGAAAAAACAGGCTATGAATTTTATACTACTACTCCTACAGGGTTTATCCAATTTACACCAAGCTTTTTTTAACTTGTTGCTAACACATTGAAGTTGTTTAATTGCAAACGGATTTTGGATATCTCAAACGGTTTGGCCGTGGCGAGGCAACGAATTTATGGCAAGAAAAGGGAAACAAAGTGTTATAACTTCTGCATACATTAATTGATTTTGATGAAACTTTGGCTTAGTCTTCGTTGTACAAGGCTGATCACATGGATTTGACTATTGTCATTCAAAGTCATAGCGCCACCAACTGGAAGCAGAAAATGTGTCACTTTCAGCATACATTGAGATCACCCTCTTATTTTTACCTGATTTGCTTCAAAATTCATCAGAATAATGTTAAAACTTGGCACATGTAATCCTTTGAAAATGGGCAGGGAGGAGGGGCTCTATAACGGCACCTTGTAGTGCAGTAAATGTGGAGTGAATTTGACATAGTCCTTTGATGTTTAACCGTTTTAAGTGCCTATTGCCCGCTGTGCACAGTTGCCCTGAAGCCACCGGGGTGGCGGTGCCACCGGGCTTGGGCCCGCCATCGCTGCTCGCAGCTATATTTATTTATTTATTTATTTTTTTTTTTCGTCTTCCGGGGCTTTTTGGGGGCCTTAACATGCTCAAAAACTCTTGAAAATTGGCACACACATTGGAATCCGCGGCCATTAGGACGCCGGAGAGGCTGGTACCCGGGCGTGGCAGGGGGGCTCGACAGCGCCCCCTTGAAAAAAGTCTGAAAATTTGGTCCATATATTAAACATGCTTGCACGTATTAGTATGAAACTCGGTACACATATAGACCTCATCGGGCCGAACAACTTTCGCGCTCTAAGTTAATCGCCACGCCAACAGGAAGTCAGCTATTAAGGGTTGTTTGAAAAACGCATGCTCTGGAATTTGATATACTCCTCCTAGACGATTAATCCGATCGCCACCAAACTCGGTCAGCATGAAGTCAAGACACTGATGATTAAAAATTGCCAGGGGATTTTTGATATCTCGAACGGTTTGGCCGTGGCGAGGCAACGAATTTATGGCGAGAAAAAGGAAACAGGAAATGTGTTATAACGTCTTAATACATATATTGATCTTTATGAAACTTCACGAGTGTGTTCGTTATAGGAGTCTGATCACATGGATGTGACTATTGTGAGTCAAAGTTATAGCGCCACCAACTGGCAGCAGGAAGTGTATCACTTTTTGAAATGTTTTGAGATCACCCTCTTATTTTTACCTGATTTGCTTCAAACTTCATCAGTGTAATGTCAATACACAGCAGATGTAGACCTATGACAGGATTTTTGATATTTGAAATATTGTTGCCATGGCAACAGGTCAAACTGTAATAATATTCTTGAGTGTTTTTGAGGCTCTTAACATGCTTCAAATTGCATGAAACTCGACACACACATCAATATTGTCAACCAGTAGACATGGACAAAGCCATAGAAATGGGCGTGGTGGAGGGGCTCAGTAGCGCCACCTTTTGACAAAAGTGGGGGGTTAGTTTTTCCTACAGTCACCAAACTCGGTACACATATTATTCTCATCAAGCCGGACAATTTTCTAATTTACATTCATTAGCTCCGACCAACAGGAAGTCAGCTATTTTGGTTTGAATGTTAATTTTTTGAAAAAACAGGCTATGAATTTTATACTACTACTCCTACAGGGTTTATCCAATTTACACCAAGCTTTTTTTAACTTGTTGCGAACACATTGAAGTTGTTTAATTGCAAACGGATTTTGGATATCTCAAACGGTTTGGCCGTGGCGAGGCAACGAATTTATGGCGAGAAAAGGGAAACAGGAAATGTGTTATAACTTCTGCATACATTGATTGATGTTTATGAAACTTCAGGAGTGTGTTGGTTGTAGTAGTCTGATCACATGGATGTAACTATTGTGAGTCAAAGTTATAGCGCCACCAAATGGCAGCAAGAAGTGTATCACTTTTAAAATGCTTTGAGATCACCCTCTTATTTTTACCTGATTTGCTTCAAACTTCATCAGTGTAATGTCAATACACAGCAGATGTAGACCTATGACAGGATTTTTGATATTTGAAATATTGTTGCCATGGCAACAGGTCAAACTGTAATAATATTCTTGAGTGTTTTTGAGGCTCTTAACATGCTTCAAATTGCATGAAACTCGACACACACATCAATATTGTCAACCAGTAGACATGGACAAAGCCATAGAAATGGGCGTGGTGGAGGGGCTCAGTAGCGCCACCTTTTGACAAAAGTGGGGGGGTTAGTTTTTCCTACAGTCACCAAACTCGGTACACATATTATTCTCATCAAGCCGGACAATTTTCTAATTTACATTCATTAGCTCCGACCAACAGGAAGTCAGCTATTTTGGTTTGAATGTTAATTTTTTGAAAAAACAGGCTATGAATTTTATACTACTACTCCTACAGGGTTTATCCAATTTACACCAAGCTTTTTTAACTTGTTGCTAACACATTGAAGTTGTTTAATTGCAAACGGATTTTGGATATCTCAAACGGTTTGGCCGTGGCGAGGCAACGAATTTATGGCAAGAAAAGGGAAACAAAGTGTTATAACTTCTGCATACATTAATTGATTTTGATGAAACTTTGGCTTAGTCTTCGTTGTACAAGGCTGATCACATGGATTTGACTATTGTGATTCAAAGTCATAGCGCCACCAACTGGAAGCAGAAAATGTGTCACTTTCAGCATACATTGAGATCACCCTCTTATTTTTACCTGATTTGCTTCAAAATTCATCAGAATAATGCTAAAACTTGGCACATGTAATCCTTTGAAAATGGGCAGGGAGGAGGGGCTCTATAACGGCACCTTGTAGTGCAGTAAATGTGGAGTGAATTTGACATAGTCCTTTGATGTTTAACCGTTTTAAGTGCCTATTGCCCGCTGTGCACAGTTGCCCTGAAGCCACCGGGGTGGCGGTGCCACCGGGCTTGGGCCCGCCATCGCTGCTCGCAGCTATATTTTTTTTTTTTTTTTTTTTTCCCGTCTTCCGGGGCTTTTTGGGGGCCTTAACATGCTCAAAAACTCTTGAAAATTGGCACACACATTGGAATCCGCGGCCATTAGGACGCCGGAGAGGCTGGTACCCGGGCGTGGCAGGGGGGCTCGACAGCGCCCCCTTGAAAAAAGTCTGAAAATTTGGTCCATATATTAAACATGCTTGCACGTATTAGTATGAAACTCGGTACACATATAGACCTCATCGGGCCGAACAACTTTCGCGCTCTAAGTTAATCGCCACGCCAACAGGAAGTCAGCTATTAAGGGTTGTTTGAAAAACGCATGCTCTGGAATTTGATATACTCCTCCTAGACGATTAATCCGATCGCCACCAAACTCGGTCAGCATGAAGTCAAGACACTGATGATTAAAAATTGCCAGGGGATTTTTGATATCTCGAACGGTTTGGCCGTGGCGAGGCAACGAATTTATGGCGAGAAAAAGGAAACAGGAAATGTGTTATAATGTCTTAATACATATATTGATCTTTATGAAACTTCACGAGTGTGTTCGTTATAGGAGTCTGATCACATGGATGTGACTATTGTGAGTCAAAGTTATAGCGCCACCAACTGGCAGCAGGAAGTGTATCACTTTTTGAAATGTTTTGAGATCACCCTCTTATTTTTACCTGATTTGCTTCAAACTTCATCAGTGTAATGTCAATACACAGCAGATGTAGACCTATGACAGGATTTTTGATATTTGAAATATTGTTGCCATGGCAACAGGTCAAACTGTAATAATATTCTTGAGTGTTTTTGAGGCTCTTAACATGCTTCAAATTGCATGAAACTCGACACACACATCAATATTGTCAACCAGTAGACATGGACAAAGCCATAGAAATGGGCATGGTGGAGGGGCTCAGTAGCGCCACCTTTTGACAAAAGTGGGGGGGTTAGTTTTTCCTACAGTCACCAAACTCGGTACACATATTATTCTCATCAAGCCGGACAATTTTCTAATTTACATTCATTAGCTCCGACCAACAGGAAGTCAGCTATTTTGGTTTGAATGTTAATTTTTTGAAAAAACAGGCTATGAATTTTATACTACTACTCCTACAGGGTTTATCCAATTTACACCAAGCTTTTTTTAACTTGTTGCTAACACATTGAAGTTGTTTAATTGCAAACGGATTTTGGATATCTCAAACGGTTTGGCCGTGGCGAGGCAACGAATTTATGGCAAGAAAAGGGAAACAAAGTGTTATAACTTCTGCATACATTAATTGATTTTGATGAAACTTTGGCTTAGCCTTCGTTGTACAAGGCTGATCACATGGATTTGACTATTGTGATTCAAAGTCATAGCGCCACCAACTGGAAGCAGAAAATGTGTCACTTTCAGCATACATTGAGATCACCCTCTTATTTTTACCTGATTTGCTTCAAAATTCATCAGAATAATGTTAAAACTTGGCACATGTAATCCTTTGAAAATGGGAAGGGAGGAGGGGCTCTATAACGGCACCTTGTAGTGCAGTAAATGTGGAGTGAATTTGACATAGTCCTTTGATGTTTAACCGTTTTAAGTGCCTATTGCCCGCTGTGCACAGTTGCCCTGAAGCCACCGGGGTGGCGGTGCCACCGGGCTTGGGCCCGCCATCGCTGCTCGCAGCTATATTTATTAGGGCCCAAGCGAAAATTCGCGCAGGGCCCTCTTGTTCTTCTAAGGATTATTATTTATTTATTTTTTTTTATTTTTTTTTTCCGTCTTCCGGGGCTTTTTGGGGGCCTTAACATGCTCAAAAACTCTTGAAAATTGGCACACACATTGGAATCCGCGGCCATTAGGACGCCGGAGAGGCTGGTACCCGGGCGTGGCAGGGGGGCTCGACAGCGCCCCCTTGAAAAAAGTCTGAAAATTTGGTCCATATATTAAACATGCTTGCACGTATTAGTATGAAACTCGGTACACATATAGACCTCATCGGGCCGAACAACTTTCGCGCTCTAAGTTAATCGCCACGCCAACAGGAAGTCAGCTATTAAGGGTTGTTTGAAAAACGCATGCTCTGGAATTTGATATACTCCTCCTAGACGATTAATCCGATCGCCACCAAACTCGGTCAGCATGAAGTCAAGACACTGATGATTAAAAATTGCCAGGGGATTTTTGATATCTCGAACGGTTTGGCCGTGGCGAGGCAACGAATTTATGGCGAGAAAAAGGAAACAGGAAATGTGTTATAACGTCTTAATACATATATTGATCTTTATGAAACTTCACGAGTGTGTTCGTTATAGGAGTCTGATCACATGGATGTGACTATTGTGAGTCAAAGTTATAGCGCCACCAACTGGCAGCAGGAAGTGTATCACTTTTTGAAATGTTTTGAGATCACCCTCTTATTTTTACCTGATTTGCTTCAAACTTCATCAGTGTAATGTCAATACACAGCAGATGTAGACCTATGACAGGATTTTTGATATTTGAAATATTGTTGCCATGGCAACAGGTCAAACTGTAATATTCTTGAGTGTTTTTGAGGCTCTTAACATGCTTCAAATTGCATGAAACTCGACACACACATCAATATTGTCAACCAGTAGACATGGACAAAGCCATAGAAATGGGCGTGGTGGAGGGGCTCAGTAGCGCCACCTTTTGACAAAAGTGGGGGGGTTAGTTTTTCCTACAGTCACCAAACTCGGTACACATATTATTCTCATCAAGCCGGACAATTTTCTAATTTACATTCATTAGCTCCGACCAACAGGAAGTCAGCTATTTTGGTTTGAATGTTAATTTTTTGAAAAAACAGGCTATGAATTTTATACTACTACTCCTACAGGGTTTATCCAATTTACACCAAGCTTTTTTTAACTTGTTGCGAACACATTGAAGTTGTTTAATTGCAAACGGATTTTGGATATCTCAAACGGTTTGGCCGTGGCGAGGCAACGAATTTATGGCGAGAAAAGGGAAACAGGAAATGTGTTATAACTTCTGCATACATTGATTGATGTTTATGAAACTTCAGGAGTGTGTTGGTTGTAGTAGTCTGATCACATGGATGTAACTATTGTGAGTCAAAGTTATAGCGCCACCAAATGGCAGCAAGAAGTGTATCACTTTTAAAATGCTTTGAGATCACCCTCTTATTTTTACCTGATTTGCTTCAAACTTCATCAGTGTAATGTCAATACACAGCAGATGTAGACCTATGACAGGATTTTTGATATTTGAAATATTGTTGCCATGGCAACAGGTCAAACTGTAATAATATTCTTGAGTGTTTTTGAGGCTCTTAACATGCTTCAAATTGCATGAAACTCGACACACACATCAATATTGTCAACCAGTAGACATGGACAAAGCCATAGAAATGGGCGTGGTGGAGGGGCTCAGTAGCGCCACCTTTTGACAAAAGTGGGGGGGGTTAGTTTTTCCTACAGTCACCAAACTCGGTACACATATTATTCTCATCAAGCCGGACAATTTTCTAATTGACATTCATTAGCTCCGACCAACAGGAAGTCAGCTATTTTGGTTTGAATGTTAATTTTTTGAAAAAACAGGCTATGAATTTTATACTACTACTCCTACAGGGTTTATCCAATTTACACCAAGCTTTTTTTAACTTGTTGCTAACACATTGAAGTTGTTTAATTGCAAACGGATTTTGGATATCTCAAACGGTTTGGCCGTGGCGAGGCAACGAATTTATGGCAAGAAAAGGGAAACAAAGTGTTATAACTTCTGCATACATTAATTGATTTTGATGAAACTTTGGCTTAGTCTTCGTTGTACAAGGCTGATCACATGGATTTGACTATTGTGATTCAAAGTCATAGCGCCACCAACTGGAAGCAGAAAATGTGTCACTTTCAGCATACATTGAGATCACCCTCTTATTTTTACCTGATTTGCTTCAAAATTCATCAGAATAATGTTAAAACTTGGCACATGTAATCCTTTGAAAATGGGCAGGGAGGAGGGGCTCTATAACGGCACCTTGTAGTGCAGTAAATGTGGAGTGAATTTGACATAGCCCTTTGATGTTTAACCGTTTTAAGTGCCTATTGCCCGCTGTGCGCAGTTGCCCTGAAGCCACCGGGGTGGCGGTGCCACCGGGCTTGGGCCCGCCATCGCTGCTCGTTATTAGGGCCCAAGCGAAAATTCGCGCAGGGCCCTCTTGTTCTTCTAAGGATTATTAGGCCCCAAGCGAAAATTCGCGCAGGGCCCTCTTGTTCTTCTAAGGATTATTAGGGCCCAAGCGAAAATTCGCGCAGGGCCCTCTTGTTCTTCTAAGGATTATTAGGGCCCAAGCGAAAATTCGCGCAGGGCCCTCTTGTTCTTCTAAGGATTATTATTATTATTATTTTTTTTTTTTTTTTTTTTTTTTTTTTTTTTTCGTCTTCCGGGGCTTTTTGGGGGCCTTAACATGCTCAAAAACTCTTGAAAATTGGCACACACATTGGAATCCGCGGCCATTAGGATGCCGGAGAGGCTGGTACCCGGGCGTGGCAGGGGGGCTCGACAGCGCCCCCTTGAAAAAAGTCTGAAAATTTGGTCCATATATTAAACATGCTTGCACGTATTAGTATGAAACTCGGTACACATATAGACCTCATCGGGCCGAACAACTTTCGCGCTCTAAGTTAATCGCCACGCCAACAGGAAGTCAGCTATTAAGGGTTGTTTGAAAAACGCATGCTCTGGAATTTGATATACTCCTCCTAGACGATTAATCCGATCGCCACCAAACTCGGTCAGCATGAAGTCAAGACACTGATGATTAAAAATTGCCAGGGGATTTTTGATATCTCGAACGGTTTGGCCGTGGCGAGGCAACGAATTTATGGCGAGAAAAAGGAAACAGGAAATGTGTTATAACGTCTTAATACATATATTGATCTTTATGAAACTTCACGAGTGTGTTCGTTATAGGAGTCTGATCACATGGATGTGACTATTGTGAGTCAAAGTTATAGCGCCACCAACTGGCAGCAGGAAGTGTATCACTTTTTGAAATGTTTTGAGATCACCCTCTTATTTTTACCTGATTTGCTTCAAACTTCATCAGTGTAATGTCAATACACAGCAGATGTAGACCTATGACAGGATTTTTGATATTTGAAATATTGTTGCCATGGCAACAGGTCAAACTGTAATAATATTCTTGAGTGTTTTTGAGGCTCTTAACATGCTTCAAATTGCATGAAACTCGACACACACATCAATATTGTCAACCAGTAGACATGGACAAAGCCATAGAAATGGGCGTGGTGGAGGGGCTCAGTAGCGCCACCTTTTGACAAAAGTGGGGGGGTTAGTTTTTCCTACAGTCACCAAACTCGGTACACATATTATTCTCATCAAGCCGGACAATTTTCTAATTTACATTCATTAGCTCCGACCAACAGGAAGTCAGCTATTTTGGTTTGAATGTTAATTTTTTGAAAAAACAGGCTATGAATTTTATACTACTACTCCTACAGGGTTTATCCAATTTACACCAAGATTTTTTAACTTGTTGCGAACACATTGAAGTTGTTTAATTGCAAACGGATTTTGGATATCTCAAACGGTTTGGCCGTGGCGAGGCAACGAATTTATGGCGAGAAAAGGGAAACAGGAAATGTGTTATAACTTCTGCATACATTGATTGATGTTTATGAAACTTCAGGAGTGTGTTGGTTGTAGTAGTCTGATCACATGGATGTAACTATTGTGAGTCAAAGTTATAGCGCCACCAAATGGCAGCAAGAAGTGTATCACTTTTAAAATGCTTTGAGATCACCCTCTTATTTTTACCTGATTTGCTTCAAACTTCATCAGTGTAATGTCAATACACAGCAGATGTAGACCTATGACAGGATTTTTGATATTTGAAATATTGTTGCCATGGCAACAGGTCAAACTGTAATAATATTCTTGAGTGTTTTTGAGGCTCTTAACATGCTTCAAATTGCATGAAACTCGACACACACATCAATATTGTCAACCAGTAGACATGGACAAAGCCATAGAAATGGGCGTGGTGGAGGGGCTCAGTAGCGCCACCTTTTGACAAAAGTGGGGGTTAGTTTTTCCTACAGTCACCAAACTCGGTACACATATTATTCTCATCAAGCCGGACAATTTTCTAATTTACATTCATTAGCTCCGACCAACAGGAAGTCAGCTATTTTGGTTTGAATGTTAATTTTTTGAAAAAACAGGCTATGAATTTTATACTACTACTCCTACAGGGTTTATCCAATTTACACCAAGCTTTTTTTAACTTGTTGCTAACACATTGAAGTTGTTTAATTGCAAACGGATTTTGGATATCTCAAACGGTTTGGCCGTGGCGAGGCAACGAATTTATGGCAAGAAAAGGGAAACAAAGTGTTATAACTTCTGCAAACATTAATTGATTTTGATGAAACTTTGGCTTAGTCTTCGTTGTACAAGGCTGATCACATGGATTTGACTATTGTGATTCAAAGTCATAGCGCCACCAACTGGAAGCAGAAAATGTGTCACTTTCAGCATACATTGAGATCACCCTCTTATTTTTACCTGATTTGCTTCAAAATTCACCTGTTGGTCGGAGCTAATGAATGTAAATTAGAAAATTGTCCGGCTTGATGAGAATAATATGTGTACCGAGTTTGGTGACTGTAGGAAAAACTAACCCCCCCACTTTTGTCAAAAGGTGGCGCTACTGGGCTTGGGCCCGCCATCGCTGCTCGCAGCTATATTTAGGGCCCAAGCGAAAATTCGCGCAGGGCCCTCTTGTTCTTCTAAGGATTATTATTATTATTATTATTTTTTTTTTTTTTCCGTCTTCCGGGGCTTTTTGGGGGCCTTAACATGCTCAAAAACTCTTGAAAATTGGCACACACATTGGAATCCGCGGCCATTAGGACGCCGGAGAGGCTGGTACCCGGGCGTGGCAGGGGGGCTCGACAGCGCCCCCTTGAAAAAAGTCTGAAAATTTGGTCCATATATTAAACATGCTTGCACGTATTAGTATGAAACTCAGTACACATATAGACCTCATCGGGCCGAACAACTTTCGCGCTCTAAGTTAATCGCCACGCCAACAGGAAGTCAGCTATTAAGGGTTGTTTGAAAAACGCATGCTCTGGAATTTGATATACTCCTCCTAGACGATTAATCCGATCGCCACCAAACTCGGTCAGCATGAAGTCAAGACACTGATGATTAAAAATTGCCAGGGGATTTTTGATATCTCGAACGGTTTGGCCGTGGCGAGGCAACGAATTTATGGCGAGAAAAAGGAAACAGGAAATGTGTTATAACGTCTTAATACATATATTGATCTTTATGAAACTTCACGAGTGTGTTCGTTATAGGAGTCTGATCACATGGATGTGACTATTGTGAGTCAAAGTTATAGCGCCACCAACTGGCAGCAGGAAGTGTATCACTTTTTGAAATGTTTTGAGATCACCCTCTTATTTTTACCTGATTTGCTTCAAACTTCATCAGTGTAATGTCAATACACAGCAGATGTAGACCTATGACAGGATTTTTGATATTTGAAATATTGTTGCCATGGCAACAGGTCAAACTGTAATAATATTCTTGAGTGTTTTTGAGGCTCTTAACATGCTTCAAATTGCATGAAACTCGACACACACATCAATATTGTCAACCAGTAGACATGGACAAAGCCATAGAAATGGGCGTGGTGGAGGGGCTCAGTAGCGCCACCTTTTGACAAAAGTGGGGGTTAGTTTTTCCTACAGTCACCAAACTCGGTACACATATTATTCTCATCAAGCCGGACAATTTTCTAATTTACATTCATTAGCTCCGACCAACAGGAAGTCAGCTATTTTGGTTTGAATGTTAATTTTTTGAAAAAACAGGCTATGAATTTTATACTGCTACTCCTACAGGGTTTATCCAATTTACACCAAGCTTTTTTTAACTTGTTGCGAACACATTGAAGTTGTTTAATTGCAAACGGATTTTGGATATCTCAAACGGTTTGGCCGTGGCGAGGCAACGAATTTATGGCGAGAAAAGGGAAACAGGAAATGTGTTATAACTTCTGCATACATTGATTGATGTTTATGAAACTTCAGGAGTGTGTTGGTTGTAGTAGTCTGATCACATGGATGTAACTATTGTGAGTCAAAGTTATAGCGCCACCAAATGGCAGCAAGAAGTGTATCACTTTTAAAATGCTTTGAGATCACCCTCTTATTTTTACCTGATTTGCTTCAAACTTCATCAGTGTAATGTCAATACACAGCAGATGTAGACCTATGACAGGATTTTTGATATTTGAAATATTGTTGCCATGGCAACAGGTCAAACTGTAATAATATTCTTGAGTGTTTTTGAGGCTCTTAACATGCTTCAAATTGCATGAAACTCGACACACACATCAATATTGTCAACCAGTAGACATGGACAAAGCCATAGAAATGGGCGTGGTGGAGGGGCTCAGTAGCGCCACCTTTTGACAAAAGTGGGGGTTAGTTTTTCCTATAGTCACCAAACTCGGTACACACATTATTCTCATCAAGCCGGACAATTTTCTAATTTACATTCATTAGCTCCGACCAACAGGAAGTCAGCTATTTTGGTTTGAATGTTAATTTTTTGAAAAAACAGGCTATGAATTTTATACTACTACTCCTACAGGGTTTATCCAATTTACACCAAGCTTTTTTAACTTGTTGCTAACACATTGAAGTTGTTTAATTGCAAACGGATTTTGGATATCTCAAATGGTTTGGCCGTGGCGAGGCAACGAATTTATGGCAAGAAAAGGGAAACAAAGTGTTATAACTTCTGCATACATTAATTGATTTTGATGAAACTTTGGCTTAGTCTTCGTTGTACAAGGCTGATCACATGGATTTGACTATTGTGATTCAAAGTCATAGCGCCACCAACTGGAAGCAGAAAATGTGTCACTTTCAGCATACATTGAGATCACCCTCTTATTTTTACCTGATTTGCTTCAAAATTCATCAGAATAATGTTAAAACTTGGCACATGTAATCCTTTGAAAATGGGCAGGGAGGAGGGGCTCTATAGCGGCACCTTGTAGTGCAGTAAATGTGGAGTGAATTTGACATAGTCCTTTGATGTTTAACCGTTTTAAGTGCCTATTGCCCGCTGTGCACAGTTGCCCTGAAGCCACCGGGGTGGCGGTGCCACCGGGCTTGGGCCCGCCATCGCTGCTCGCAGCTATATTTTTCTTTAGGATTATTATTATTTTATTTTTTTTCTCTAAGTTTTGGGGGTTTTTGGGGCCCTTAACATGCTCAAAAACTCTTGAAATTTTGCACACGGGTCAGAACCCGCGGCCATGACAGCCGTAGAAAAGCTGGTACCCGGGCGTGGCAGAGGGGCTCGACAGCGCCCCCTTGAATTGGGTCAGAAAACGTGGTCCATATATCAAACACGCTTGCACATACAAGTATAAAACTCGGTACACATATAGACTTTATCGGGCCAAACAACTTTCGTACTCTAAGTTATACGTCACCTCAACAGGAAGTCAGCTATTATGGGTTGTTTGAAAAACGCATGCTCTGGAATTTGATATACTCCTCCTAGGCAATTAATCCGATCACCACCAAACTCGGTCAGCATGAAGTCAAGACATTGATGATGAAAAATTGCCAGCGAATATTTGATATTTTGAACGGTTTGGCTGTGGTGAGGCAACAAATTTATGGCGAGAAAAGGGAAACAGGAAATACAACTTCTGCATACATATATTGATCTTTATGAAACTTCACGTGTATGTTGGTTGTAATAGTCAGATCGCATGGATGTGACTATTGTGAGTCAAAGTTATACTGCCACCAACTGGCAGCAGGAAGCGTGTCACTTTCAAAATGCTTTGAGATCACCATTTTATTTTTATCCGATTTGCTTCAAACTTCACCACAATAATGTCAAAACATGGCAGATGTAGACCTTTGAAAAGAATTGTGATATCTCAAACATAGTTGCCTTGGCAACGCGTCAAACTTTTATAATATTCTTGGGCGTTTTTGAAGCCGTTAACATGCTTCAAATTGGATGAAACTCGACACACATATCATTATTGTCATACAGTAGATATGGACAAAGCCTTAGAAACGGGCGGGGACCAGGGGCTCTGCAGCGCCACCTTTTGAAAAAAGTGGGGGGTTTAGTTTAACCTACAGTCACCAAACTCGGTACACTTATTGTTCTCATTAAACTGGACAACTTTCTCATTTACAGTCATTAGCTCTGACCAACAGGAAGTCAGATATTTTGGTTTAAATGTGGATTTTTCAAACATTCTTACGCACACACATAAGCTCTCTTAGATGTAGGGTCTCAGTCCCCCTACCCCCCTCCCTCTGTGTGTGTGTGTGTGTGTGTGTGTATGTGTGTTTGTGAGTGAAAGTGAGAGACAGAGAGAGTTTTACAGCCTCAGATCAGTTATTTAACCCTTTTATTGCAGACGCACTGTGCTTTTATTTCTCTATTAGTGTTATTAGATCTCAGTGCTGCTTTTGACACTATCGATCACAATATTCTTATAAAAAGACTTGAAAACTATATTGGCATTAGTGGAATTGTTTTGGCATGGTTCAAATCGTACTTATCTGACCGTTATCAGTCTGTAGTAGTTAATGAAGAGATGTCGTATCGATCACAGGTTAAATATGGAGTACCACAAGGCTCAGTACTAGGACCGTTGCTTTTCACTCTGTACATGCTGCCCTTAGGAGAGATAATTAGGAAGCATGGTGTTAGTTTTCACTGCTACGCTGACGATACTCAGCTCTATATTTCCTCGCGCCCTGATGAAACCTACAAATTCACAAAACTAACAGAATGCATAGCTGACATTAAAAACTGGATGACAAGAAATTTCTTATTATTAAATTCTGAAAAAACTGATATCCTAATCTTTGGACCAAAAACTTCCTCACGAAAAAACCTTGAATACTCTCTAACACTTGACGGGTGCTCCATTAAATCTTCGTCCTCAGTTAGGAACCTGGGTGTGCTCTTTGATACCAATCTTTCATTTGAAAGTCATGTTTCTACTATCTGTAAAACCGCATTCTTCCATCTTAAAAATTTTATCTAAATTACGGCATATGCTCTCAATGACAAATGCGGAACAGTTGGTTCATGCATTCATGACCTCAAGACTAGATTATTGTAACGCTCTACTGGGTGGTTGTTCTGCTCGGCTTTTAAACAAACTACAGTTGGTCCAAAATGCGGCAGCTAGACTTCTTACTAGAACCAGAAAGTATGACCATATTAGCCCAGTTCTGTCAACATTACATTGGCTCCCTATTAAACATCGTATAGATTTTAAAATCTTGCTACTTACTTATAAAGCTCTAAATGGTTTAGCTCCCCAGTACCTAAGTGAGCTCTTAATGCATTATAGTCCTTCACGTTTATTGCGATCTCAGAATTCAGGCCAGATGATAATACCCAGAATATCAACTGAAGGCGGCAGATCCTTTTCCTATTTAGCACCTAAACTCTGGAACAATCTTCCTAGCATTGTTCGGGAAGAAGACACACTCTGTCAGTTTAAATCTAGACTAAAAACACATCTCTTTGCTCTTGCATACACATAACACATTATCAATACATTAACATTTTTCAAATCCGTTAAAGGATTGTTACGCTGCAATATTTAGGTCGGCCGGAACCGAGAACATTTCCTATAACACTAGATATACCTGTACATCAGAATAAGAATGGCATCTACGCTAATATCTCTCTCTCTGCTTATCCTGAGGTTTGCCGGGTACTGGATTCAGGCCGTATCCAGATCAGATGGAGAACCAGTGTCTGGACCTGACTACAACGTAGCCCAGGAGACAATGGGCCTACAGACCCAGTTCTGGCTGCATCTATAATTCAGATTTTTAATCCCTGTATCCGCTTACATATATTTATATATAATCTATTTTTAATCTCTATAATAAAAATGTATAATTCAGATTTTGATCTCCATATCCATTTACATATATTATATATATCTTCCAAGGGGTTTTTTCCCTCCTAGGACTTTTTTCCCAGTGCTAGCACGCTGGGTTTTTCTCCTAGGGGTTTTTTTCCACCCCTGGGAGTCAGCCGACATTGGCTTAATGTAGCACCATCTTGTATATGTTACATATTACCACGCTTGGTTGTAAAGCTTATTTTTAACCACTTCCCTTTTTCTGTGCTTCTAATATGTAAAGCTGCTTTGAACAATTACCAATTGTAAAAGCGCTATATAAATAAATTTGACTTGACTTGACTTGACTTAAGAGTTTATTTCCAACCCTTACTCAAACACATCTGAAGGAGCTAATCAGGCCAGTTAATCTGTAGGCCACTGACAACATATTATTACATTATTAGTTTGATAATTAGGGTTAATTCAAATATAAAAACACACTGCAAAAGCATGCTTTTGGTGCATAAGATTGGGGCACAAACAACAGCTCAGGGAGGTCAAAAACATGAAGTGTGAGGATTATTGACTAGCCTTATTCCTGACTAGCCTACTGCGTTTCAAATTACGGGTTCCACTTCCGGTTTGGTGAACTTCCATTCAAAAAAACTGAAACTTACCATTTCAAATCATATGGTTGCCCTACAATTAAAGCTTATCTGTCAGCTTGACTGAATCAGCTGTCAATTTCTTTCATGTTTTATTTTCAGACATCATGAGAATGACATAACGCTTGGTATTGTAATATGTTACAACAAAAATATCTATGGCAAGAGCTCTTTTCAGCAGCTGCTTTCTATCCTCCAGAATATTTTATTTTGTCTCTTTGCATACTGCTGTATTACTGCTGCAATGTATTACATAATGCACATATATATTATTATAGCATATGTTCAACCCATCCGTTATTGCTGTGGAAAAAATCACACCTTTACATAGCTTGTTGAAATTACGTTGTTGGTGCATTCACACTTTTAAATGTCCATTTATTGTTCATTGGTTGAAGGGTGAGTAGAATAATGTCATCTTATTGTACCCAGTTTAAAAAGATCATAGTGTCTATCACTGACCGTTTACAGTTTAACAGAAATTACTCCCATAATTTGTGCAAAGCATCATGGGGCGTTGGAATAAGGGGGATACAACATCAGCAATCACAGACATTCGCATTAAGGCTTTGAAAAGAATAGTGATATCACAAAAACTGTTGCCATGGCAACGCATAAAACTTTAATATTAGTTTTGGAAGCTTTTGAGACTCTTAACATGCTTCAAATTGCATGAAACTCAATGCACACATCAGAGATATCAACCAGCAGACATGGGCAAAACCGTAGAAACGGGCGGGGAGCAGGGCCTCTATAGCACCACCTTTTGACAAAAGTGGGGGGGTTAGTTTAACCTACAGTCACCAAACTCGGTACAGTTATTGTTCTCATTAAGCCGGATAATTTTTTAATTTACAGTCATTAGCTCCGACCAACAGGAAGTCTGCTATTTTGGTTTGAATGTGGATTTTTTGACTAAACAGGCTCTGAATTTTAAACTACTACTTCTAGGGAGTTTATTCCATTCAGACCAAACATTTTTTACATGTTGCTAAGACATTGAAGATGAAAACGGATAATGGATATCTCGAACCGACTTGCCATGGTAATAGATTGAAGTAATGTAAAAAAGGTAAACGGAATGACTCATATTCTCTATTAAAAAAAAACACTATACACAATTAATTTATATATAGAATAATATAGATGTTTGAAATAAACACATTTTATTCATTTTCTTCCAATTCAAAAAGCATGTGTGATTAAAAATAGGCAGATTAATCCATTTTTCAATCAAATATAATTAATGTAATACATAGAGTAACAACTATAGGGCAGCATATACCTATTTTTAAAACAGGGTTGGATAAGTCAAACATATATAATCATTTTGATATATATAGGACAAATAATTTGTTTTAATTATACTGTTTGTGCAGGTTTGTCATAATTAAGATTTTTTTTTGTTTTGTTTGTTTGTTTAAAATGATCTTCTCAGTCTGTCTCAGTCTCTCTCCCTCTCTCTCTCTCTCTGTCCTCCCCCATATTACCTCAGCTCATTCGGGTGTGTGTGTGTGTGTGTGTGTGTGTGTGTGTGTGTGTGTGTGTGTGGGTGTGTGGGTGGGTGGGTGGTGTTATGTATGTAATATCGTTATTCCCCATTGTGCCTGCGGGTGGCACTGCTACTTGTAATTGTGAGTTGTGTTCCTTAAAGAAATAAATTCAGAAGAAGAACAGTATCCCTGAATGTTGGTTGTGTTATTTGAACGTGGTTTAACCCAAGAGCTTGTTATATGTTTTGTCAGTTAAAACATAACATAATTGGTGACGAGGTGGATTAAAATTACCACGAAGCTACTAACTACTGTGAATCGTAGTTAGGCGTTACGTTACTGTAAATTTTCTTTTCTCTGCATAGCTTAAGTGTTTAGATTAGCTAGAATGGCTGCTACCATTGGCCACATGGAAGCCTTTGATGAAAGCGTCGAACCGTGGACCACATACATCGAACGATTTGAACACTTCATAGAAGCAAATAATATTGAGGCCGAAAAGAAAGTGCCTGTGCTACTCAGTGTGATCGGAGGAAAAACATATGGACTACTCCGAAGTCTTATCGCGCCAGACAAACCGGGAGAGAAAAGTTTCAAGCAGATTACAGACACACTACAGCAGCATTTCTCTCCGAAGCCCCTGGTCATCGCGGAGCGTTTTCGTTTTCATCGGCGGAATCAAGAGGAAAGCGAGTCGGTGACACAGTATGTTGCAGTGCAGAACACTTATCAGAACACTGTGAATTTGGGGAAAATTGGATGATGCACTTCGCGATTTGTGTGTGGCTTGAAGAGTGAGGCTACTCAAAAGCGCTTGTTGACTGAGTCTACGCTGACGTTTCAGAGAGCTGTAGAGTTGGCGTTCTCCATGGAAACAGCGTCACGTGAAGCACACCAACTCAGCGGATCACTGACGGTAAATGCACTGCCTTTATCAAAGAGTAAGACTGCAAACAAATGCAAACGATGTGGAAAGAATAACCATAATGATGATGACTGTTGGTTTAAAGACAAAAACTGTAATGCTTGTGGGAAAAAGGGCCATCTCAGTCGCGTTTGCAGGAAAAGTAACATTTACGAGGACAGAAAAACAATAGTGGAAAAACAGCAAAAGCTACGTGGCCAACGAAAGCATTTAAGCAGAAAGGCTACATAAAAAAAGGAAATGTACATCGCCTTGATGCTGATGCAGTGTCCAATGGTGATGACACAGATTCTGATTTAGCTCTGTATAAACTGTCGCAGCCAGGAGAAAAGTCCAGTATCACCGTGAAGCCAGAAATTGAAGGTACACCACTGGAAATGGAACTGGACACGGGCGCAGCAGTGTCATTGATTTCAACAGAGACTTATGATCGAATATTGAGACACCTGCCCCTATGTTCAACGGACATTGTTCTTCGAACATACACTGGGCAAGCATTGCGTCCGGAAGGAGTAATTAATGTGTATGTGAAATTGGGCAATCAGACAGCTGTTCTTCCACTGTATGTCATGCAGGGAGACTATCCGCCACTCTATGGCAGAGAATGGTTGCGTCAGATCAAACTGAACTGGAAAGAAATAAAAGCAATCAAATTGAAGACGCTCTAAGCCGTGCTGCAGAAACATGCTGCTATTTTCTCTAAACATTTGGGAGAAATGAAGAACATCACGGCTAAACTAACATTAAAACATGAACACAAACCTAAGTTTTGCCAGCCCAGAGTCGTTCCGTATGCTCTTCGTCCAAAAGTTGAAGCAGAGCTGAACCGTCTCACTGAAATTGGAGTATTGTCACCGGTAGAGCATAGTGAATGGGCTACTCCAATAGTCCCTGCTGTAAAGAAAAACGGAGACCTGCGCATCTGTGGTGATTTTAAGGTAACGATAAACCCTGTCTTACACATCGAACACTATCAATTACCGCGCATTGAGGACCTGTTCGCTTCATTAGCGGGAGGACAATGTTTCAGCAAATTGGACTTGTCACATGCTTACCTTCAAATGAGGGTCGAGGAGGAGTCCAGGAAGTTCCTCACAATTTCTACACAGAAAGGACTGTTCCAGTACAATTGGGCAATCAGACAGCTGTTCTTCCACTGTATGTCATGCAGGGAGACTATCCGCCACTCTATGGCAGAGAATGGTTGCGTCAGATCAAACTGAACTGGAAAGAAATAAAAGCAATCAAATTGAAGACGCTCTAAGCCGTGCTGCAGAAACATGCTGCTATTTTCTCTAAACATTTGGGAGAAATGAAGAACATCACGGCTAAACTAACATTAAAACATGAACACAAACCTAAGTTTTGCCAGCCCAGAGTCGTTCCGTATGCTCTTCGTCCAAAAGTTGAAGCAGAGCTGAACCGTCTCACTGAAATTGGAGTATTGTCACCGGTAGAGCATAGTGAATGGGCTACTCCAATAGTCCCTGCTGTAAAGAAAAACGGAGACCTGCGCATCTGTGGTGATTTTAAGGTAACGATAAACCCTGTCTTACACATCGAACACTATCAATTACCGCGCATTGAGGACCTGTTCGCTTCATTAGCGGGAGGACAATGTTTCAGCAAATTGGACTTGTCACATGCTTACCTTCAAATGAGGGTCGAGGAGGAGTCCAGGAAGTTCCTCACAATTTCTACACAGAAAGGACTGTTCCAGTACAATCGCCTTCCATTTGGGATCGCTTCGGCGCCAGCTATATTCCAGAGAGCCATGGACCAAATATTACAGGGTTTGCCTAATGTCCATTGTTACCTGGATGACATTCTGGTTACCGGGCGGACTGAAGCTGAACACCTGGAAAACCTGTATGCAGTCCTTGGACGACTGGAACAGTTTGGCTTGCATGCTGAAAAAGGGAAATGTGACTTTTTCAAGGACTCACTGGAATACCTGGGTCACATAATTGATTCAGAAGGTTTGCACAAATCACCTCGAAAAGTATAGGCAATTGTCAATGCGCCAATTCCATCGAACATTACACAGCTGAGATAATTTCTAGGCCTGTTAAACTATTACGGGAGATTCATACCCAATCTGGCAAACATAGCGAATCCTCTGAACGCCCTGCTGTGTAAAGGGAAACGCTGGCAGTGGTCTGCGGAGTGCGATGCTGCATTCAAAAAGGCAAAAGAACAATTGGTGTCACAAAATGTCTTGACACACTATGACCCTCAGAATGCCATTCGGCTTGCATGCGACGCATCACCTTATGACATTGGTGCCGTCATTTCCCACATGCTACCCAGCGGTGAAGAAAAGCCAATAGCATTCGCGTCCCGCACACTTACCAAGGCAGAACAGAATTATGCACAGATTGAGTGCGAGGCTCTGGCCATAGTGTTTGGGGTCAGAAAATTCCATCAATATCTCTACGGACGGAAATTCACGCTGTTCACAGATCACCGCCCCCTTACTACGATCTTTGGGCCGCAAAAAGGAATTCCATCTATGGCGGCAGCGCGAATGCAAAGGTGGGCATTACTTTTGTCTTCGCATAACTATACAATAGAGTACAAAAGAGCTGAGCATAATGCAAATGCTGATGGTCTTTCCCGTCTGCCATTACAAGTAGAGCACTGTGAGAAAATGGATGCAGTAGAGCTATTTTACCTCGAGCAGATGGAGAAACTCCCTGTCAGTGCCACGGATATCCGTCGTGAGACTATGAGTGACTCAACTTTGTCTACAGTCGTAGACATGGTCATGAAAGGGACTCAAGCTGTCAACCTGACTATTAATAGTGAACTCTCACCTTTCATCTCCAAACGCACTGAGCTGTCCGTCCAACATGGGTGCTTAATGCGGGGCATGAGAGTTGTTGTTCCCCTAAAGCTGCGGAAAAGAGTACTGGAGGAACTGCACACTGGCCATCCAGGAATTGTCAGAATGAAAGCCATTGCTCGCAGTTATGTGTGGTGGCCTGGTATTGATGCGGACATCGAACTGTGTGCGAAAATATGTCAGTCATGCCAGCAACTACAGAAAATGCCATCTCAAGCACCCCTCCACCCATGGGAGTGGCCAAGCAGACCATGGGAGCGTATTCATGTAGATTTTGCTGGCCCATGTGAGGGTCACATGTACTTTGGTTGACGCACATTCGAAGTGGCCTGAGGTGCAGTTGATGACCTCAACAACAGCAGGGAGAACAATTGAAGTTTTGAGAAACCTTTTCAGCCATTATGGACTGCCTGACGTCCTAGTGAGTGATAATGGACCACAATTTGTCTCTCAGGAGTTTGTAACTTTCCTGAAGGCCAACCATGTGAAGCATATCCGTTCAGCCCCATATCATCCAGCAACCAATGGGCAGGCTGAAAGGTTTGTTCAGTCACTAAAACAAGCACTGAAGACGTCTAAGGGCTCTTCTACTCTTCAGAGATGGCTGGAACCATTCTTGTTGACGTATCGCAACACTCCACATCCAACGACTAAAGAGGCCCCTTCCTTGTTGTTTTTGGGACGACAACTGCGCACACGTCTGGATGCCTTGAAACCAAGTGTGTCAGCTGCCGTGCGACTCTCACAGACCTCCCAGGTCCTCCGCCGTGCTGGTCGTTCGAAACCCAGACAGTTTGGAGTCTGTGATGCGGTGCTGGCTCGTGATTACAGAGGGAGAGAAAGATGGACGTCAGATGTGGTGACGGCTCAAAGTGGTCCTGTATCTTACACTGTGGATGTAGGAGCTTCTTCGGAATGGCGAAGCCATGCTGATCAACTCTTGTCCATTCCGAATCAAACAGCTGAAACTCAGGTGACACAACCACCTAACATCAGTGATGTATCTGTTCCTGTACAGACCTTTGTAAATGACACTTCTTCAGCACCACCAACCAGGGAGCAGGATGTTAACAGTGACACTCAGATAAACCATGGCAAACTCGACATTCCATCAGTGCAGGTCAGACGTTATCGAGCCAGAGTGATTAAACCACCCAACCGTCTGACATTATAAGGCCATGAGAAACTCTTGCTGGGCTGAAATGTAATTAGTTATGTTAGTGAGCCTGTTCTGACAAGGGGCAGAATAATCCCCGAACTGGCTTGAGGCAAGAGGCAGTCTACCCTCTACCTCTAGTATATATATAAAAAAAAAAAGGGCATAATTTTTGAGTAGCTCAGAATGCAGTGTTTTCTTTTGTTTCTTGATTAAGAGGGGAGGAAATGTTATGTATGTAATATCGTTATTCCCCATTGTGCCTGCGGGTGGCACTGCTACTTGTAATTGTGAGTTGTGTTCCTTACAGAAATAAATTCAGAAGAAGAACAGTATCCCTGAATGTTGGTTGTGTTATTTGAACGTGGTTTAACCCAAGAGCTTGTTATATGTTTTGTCAGTAAAATTTCACATGATTATGAAAGTGGCTGTTTAAAATAAAGTTGCATAAGTGAGCAGAAAATTCAAGATATGAACCTTATTAATACCTGAGACTGACATCAAAATTGTCTTTGCAGGTTCTGTGATTTGGCTCTATTTATTATTTATTATTTTTCCATTTTATTTTTTATCTTATACCACACATATTAAAATTAAATGAATGCATGCTTTTGGTGCATAAAATTGGTGCACAAACAACAGCTCATGGAGGTCAAAAAACACATGAATAGAAGAGTGAGGATTATACAACATCAACAATCACAGACATTCACATTATGGCTGGATTAGTTATTTGTGGAGTTTCCACAAATAACAGTATATAATTTGGTCTAGAATTTTTATAGGGGTTGTCTGAAGCCAACTTCAGACTGCATGATTTTCAAACTAGTCTGGTCACTGTCCTTTTCACACTGCATTACTTTCGCTTTCAATTCAGTCGCTGTTGTGTTCAAAATGCATGATGGATCGGCGACAGAAGGCTTCACACTGCATGAATTTAGAATAGGAAGAATCGCCGACACATCTGTCTGGCACTCAAACTACGTTTCACAACCAAACACACGGGAGATGTGACAAGGAAACAACACAATATCATGTATGCAAGACCGGAGTTCTCAAGTGAGACTGGGTTTATTATTAAAAACGGTAACCCGCAAGAAGCTTGCAATACGAATGGCCTGTGTGCTGATTTGCAGTGAAAACAAGAGAAAAAAAAAGAAGAATATAGCTGCGAGCAGCGATGGCGGGCCCAAGCCCGGTGGCACCGCCACCCCGGTGGCTTCAGGGCAACTGTGCACAGCGGGCAATAGGCACTTAAAACGGTTAAACATCAAAGGACTATGTCAAATTCACTCCACATTTACTGCACTACAAGGTGCCGCTATAGAGCCCCTCCTCCCTGCCCATTTTCAAAGGATTACATGTGCCAAGTTTTAACATTATTCTGATGAATTTTGAAGCAAATCAGGTAAAAATAAGAGGGTGATCTCAATGTATGCTGAAAGTGACACATTTTCTGCTTCCAGTTGGTGGCGCTATGACTTTGAATCACAATAGTCAAATCCATGTGATCAGCCTTGTACAACGAAGACTAAGCCAAAGTTTCATCAAAATCAATTACTGTATGCAGAAGTTATAACACTTTGTTTCCCTTTTCTTGCCATAAATTCGTTGCCTCGCCACGGCCAAACCGTTTGAGATATCCAAAATCCGTTTGCAATTAAACAACTTCAATGTGTTAGCAACAAGTTAAAAAAAGCTTGGTGTAAATTGGATAAACCCTGTAGGAGTAGTAGTATAAAATTCATAGCCTGTTTTTTCAAAAAATTAACATTCAAACCAAAATAGCTGACATCCTGTTGGTCGGAGCTAATGAATGTAAATTAGAAAATTGTCCGGCTTGATGAGAATAATATGTGTACCGAGTTTGGTGACTGTAGGAAAAACTAATCCCCCCACTTTTGTCAAAAGGTGGCGCTACTGAGCCCCTCCACCACGCCCATTTCTATGGCTTTGTCCATGTCTACTGGTTGACAATATTGATGTGTGTGTCGAGTTTCATGCAATTTGAAGCATGTTAAGAGCCTCAAAAACACTCAAGAATATTATTACAGTTTGACCTGTTGCCATGGCAACAATATTTCAAATATCAAAAATCCTGTCATAGGTCTACATCTGCTGTGTATTGACATTACACTGATGAAGTTTGAAGCAAATCAGGTAAAAATAAGAGGGTGATCTCAAAACATTTCAAAAAGTGATACACTTCCTGCTGCCAGTTGGTGGCGCTATAACTTTGACTCACAATAGTCACATCCATGTGATCAGACTCCTATAACGAACACACTCGTGAAGTTTCATAAAGATCAATATATGTATTAAGACGTTATAACACATTTCCTGTTTCCTTTTTCTCGCCATAAATTCGTTGCCTCGCCACGGCCAAACCGTTCGAGATATCAAAAATCCCCTGGCAATTTTTAATCATCAGTGTCTTGACTTCATGCTGACCGAGTTTGGTGGCGATCGGATTAATCGTCTAGGAGGAGTATATCAAATTCCAGAGCATGCGTTTTTCAAACAACCCTTAATAGCTGACTTCCTGTTGGCGTGGCGATTAACTTAGAGCGCGAAAGTTGTTCGGCCCGATGAGGTCTATATGTGTACCGAGTTTCATACTAATACGTGCAAGCATGTTTAATATATGGACCAAATTTTCAGACTTTTTTCAAGGGGGCGCTGTCGAGCCCCCCTGCCACGCCCGGGTACCAGCCTCTCCGGCGTCCTAATGGCCGCGGATTCCAATGTGTGTGCCAATTTTCAAGAGTTTTTGAGCATGTTAAGGCCCCCAAAAAGCCCCGGAAGACGGAAAAAAAATAAAAAAAATAAAAAAAAAAATAATAAATATAGCTGCGAGCAGCGATGGCGGGCCCAAGCCCGGTGGCACCGCCACGCCGGTGGCTTCAGGGCAACTGTGCACAGCGGGCAATAGGCACTTAAAACGGTTAAACATCAAAGGACTATGTCAAATTCACTCCACATTTACTGCACTACAAGGTGCCGCTATAGACCCCTTCCTCCCTGCCCATTTTCAAAGGATTACATGTGCCAAGTTTTAACATTATTCTGATGAATTTTGAAGCAAATCAGGTAAAAATAAGAGGGTGATCTCAATGTATGCTGAAAGTGACACATTTTCTGCTTCCAGTTGGTGGCGCTATGACTTTGAATCACAATAGTCAAATCCATGTGATCAGCCTTGTACAACGAAGACTAAGCCAAAGTTTCATCAAAATCAATTAATGTATGCAGAAGTTATAACACTTTGTTTCCCTTTTCTTGCCATAAATTCGTTGCCTCGCCACGGCCAAACTGTTTGAGATATCCAAAATCCGTTTGCAATTAAACAACTTCAATGTGTTAGCAACAAGTTAAAAAAAGCTTGGTGTAAATTGGATAAACCCTGTAAAAGTAGTAGTATAAAATTCATAGCCTGTTTTTCAAAAAATTAACATTCAAACAAAAATAGCCGACTTCCTGTTGGTCGGAGCTAATGAATGTAAATTAGAAAATTGTCCGGCTTGATGAGATCAATATATGTACCGAGTTTGGTGACTGTAGGAAAAACTAACCCCCACTTTTGTCAAAAGGTGTCGCTACTGAGCCCCTCCACCACGCCCTTTTCTATGGCTTTGTCCATGTCTACTGGTTGACAATATTGATGTGTGTGTCGAGTTTCATGCAAATTGAAGCATGTTAAGAGCCTCAAAAACACTCAAGAATATTATTACAGTTTGACCTGTCGCCATGGCAACGATATTTCAAATATCAAAAATCCTGTCATAGGTCTACATCTGCTGTGTATTGACATTACACTGATGAAGTTTGAAGCAAATCAGGTAAAAATAAGAGGGTGATCTCAAAGCATTTTAAAAGTGATACACTTCTTGCTGCCATTTGGTGGCGCTATAACTTTGAATCACAATAGTTACATCCATGTGATCAGACTACTACAACCAACACACTCCTGAAGTTTCATAAACATCAATCAATGTATGCAGAAGTTATAACACATTTCCTGTTTCCCTTTTCTCGCCATAAATTCGTTGCCTCGCCACGGCCAAACCGTTTGAGATATCCAAAATCCGTTTGCAATTAAACAACTTCAATGTGTTCGCAACAAGTATAAAAATGCTTGGTGTAATTTGGATAAACCCTGTAGGAGTAGTAGTATAAAATTCATAGCCTGTTTTTTCAAAAAATTAACATTCAAACCAAAATAGCTGACTTCCTGTTGGTCGGAGCTAATGAATGTAAATTAGAAAATTGTCCGGCTTGATGAGAACAATATGTGTACCGAGTTTGGTGACTGTAGGAAAAACTAACCCCCCCACTTTTGTCAAAAGGTGGCGCTACTGAGCCCCTCCACCACGCCCATTTCTATGGCTTTGTCCATGTCTACTGGTTGACAATATTGATGTGTGTGTCGAGTTTCATGCAATTTGAAGCATGTTAAGAGCCTCAAAAACACTCAAGAATATTATTACAGTTTGACCTGTTGCCATGGCAACAATATTTCAAATATCAAAAATCCTGTCATAGGTCTACATCTGCTGTGTATTGACATTACACTGATGAAGTTTGAAGCAAATCAGGTAAAAATAAGAGGGTGATCTCAAAACATTTCAAAAAGTGATACACTTCCTGCTGCCAGTTGGTGGCGCTATAACTTTGACTCACAATAGTCACATCCATGTGATCAGACTCCTATAACGAACACACTCGTGAAGTTTCATAAAGATCAATATATGTATTAAGACGTTATAACACATTTCCTGTTTCCTTTTTCTCGCCATAAATTCGTTGCCTCGCCACGGCCAAACCGTTCGAGATATCAAAAATCCCCTGGCAATTTTTAATCATCAGTGTCTTGACTTCATGCTGACCGAGTTTGGTGGCGATCGGATTAATCGTCTAGGAGGAGTATATCAAATTCCAGAGCATGCGTTTTTCAAACAACCCTTAATAGCTGACTTCCTGTTGGCGTGGCGATTAACTTAGAGCGCGAAAGTTGTTCGGCCCGATGAGGTCTATATGTGTACCGAGTTTCATACTAATACGTGCAAGCATGTTTAATATATGGACCAAATTTTCAGACTTTTTTCAAGGGGGCGCTGTCGAGCCCCCCTGCCACGCCCGGGTACCAGCCTCTCCGGCGTCCTAATGGCCGCGGATTCCAATGTGTGTGCCAATTTTCAAGAGTTTTTGAGCATGTTAAGGCCCCCAAAAAGCCCCGGAAGACGGAAAAAAAAAAAAAAAAAAAAAAAAATAATAAATATAGCTGCGAGCAGCGATGGCGGGCCCAAGCCCGGTGGCACCGCCACGCCGGTGGCTTCAGGGCAACTGTGCACAGCGGGCAATAGGCACTTAAAACGGTTAAACATCAAAGGACTATGTCAAATTCACTCCACATTTACTGCACTACAAGGTGCCGCTATAGACCCCTTCCTCCCTGCCCATTTTCAAAGGATTACATGTGCCAAGTTTTAACATTATTCTGATGAATTTTGAAGCAAATCAGGTAAAAATAAGAGGGTGATCTCAATGTATGCTGAAAGTGACACATTTTCTGCTTCCAGTTGGTGGCGCTATGACTTTGAATCACAATAGTCAAATCCATGTGATCAGCCTTGTACAACGAAGACTAAGCCAAAGTTTCATCAAAATCAATTAATGTATGCAGAAGTTATAACACTTTGTTTCCCTTTTCTTGCCATAAATTCGTTGCCTCGCCACGGCCAAACTGTTTGAGATATCCAAAATCCGTTTGCAATTAAACAACTTCAATGTGTTAGCAACAAGTTAAAAAAAGCTTGGTGTAAATTGGATAAACCCTGTAAAAGTAGTAGTATAAAATTCATAGCCTGTTTTTTCAAAAAATTAACATTCAAACAAAAATAGCCGACTTCCTGTTGGTCGGAGCTAATGAATGTAAATTAGAAAATTGTCCGGCTTGATGAGATCAATATATGTACCGAGTTTGGTGACTGTAGGAAAAACTAACCCCCCACTTTTGTCAAAAGGTGGCGCTACTGAGCCCCTCCACCACGCCCATTTCTATGGCTTTGTCCATGTCTACTGGTTGACAATATTGATGTGTGTGTCGAGTTTCATGCAAATTGAAGCATGTTAAGAGCCTCAAAAACACTCAAGAATATTATTACAGTTTGACCTGTCGCCATGGCAACGATATTTCAAATATCAAAAATCCTGTCATAGGTCTACATCTGCTGTGTATTGACATTACACTGATGAAGTTTGAAGCAAATCAGGTAAAAATAAGAGGGTGATCTCAAAGCATTTTAAAAGTGATACACTTCTTGCTGCCATTTGGTGGCGCTATAACTTTGAATCACAATAGTTACATCCATGTGATCAGACTACTACAACCAACACACTCCTGAAGTTTCATAAACATCAATCAATGTATGCAGAAGTTATAACACATTTCCTGTTTCCCTTTTCTCGCCATAAATTCGTTGCCTCGCCACGGCCAAACCGTTTGAGATATCCAAAATCCGTTTGCAATTAAACAACTTCAATGTGTTCGCAACAAGTTAAAAAAAGCTTGGTGTAAATTGGATAAACCCTGTAGGAGTAGTAGTATAAAATTCATAGCCTGTTTTTTCAAAAAATTAACATTCAAACCAAAATAGCTGACTTCCTGTTGGTCGGAGCTAATGAATGTAAATTAGAAAATTGTCCGGCTTGATGAGAACAATATGTGTACCGAGTTTGGTGACTGTAGGAAAAACTAACCCCCCCACTTTTGTCAAAAGGTGGCGCTACTGAGCCCCTCCACCACGCCCATTTCTATGGCTTTGTCCATGTCTACTGGTTGACAATATTGATGTGTGTGTCGAGTTTCATGCAATTTGAAGCATGTTAAGAGCCTCAAAAACACTCAAGAATATTATTACAGTTTGACCTGTTGCCATGGCAACAATATTTCAAATATCAAAAATCCTGTCATAGGTCTACATCTGCTGTGTATTGACATTACACTGATGAAGTTTGAAGCAAATCAGGTAAAAATAAGAGGGTGATCTCAAAACATTTCAAAAAGTGATACACTTCCTGCTGCCAGTTGGTGGCGCTATAACTTTGACTCACAATAGTCACATCCATGTGATCAGACTCCTATAACGAACACACTCGTGAAGTTTCATAAAGATCAATATATGTATTAAGACGTTATAACACATTTCCTGTTTCCTTTTTCTCGCCATAAATTCGTTGCCTCGCCACGGCCAAACCGTTCGAGATATCAAAAATCCCCTGGCAATTTTTAATCATCAGTGTCTTGACTTCATGCTGACCGAGTTTGGTGGCGATCGGATTAATCGTCTAGGAGGAGTATATCAAATTCCAGAGCATGCGTTTTTCAAACAACCCTTAATAGCTGACTTCCTGTTGGCGTGGCGATTAACTTAGAGCGCGAAAGTTGTTCGGCCCGATGAGGTCTATATGTGTACCGAGTTTCATACTAATACGTGCAAGCATGTTTAATATATGGACCAAATTTTCAGACTTTTTTCAAGGGGGCGCTGTCGAGCCCCCCTGCCACGCCCGGGTACCAGCCTCTCCGGCGTCCTAATGGCCGCGGATTCCAATGTGTGTGCCAATTTTCAAGAGTTTTTGAGCATGTTAAGGCCCCCAAAAAGCCCCGGAAGACGGAAAAAAAAAAAAATAAAAAAAAAATAATAATCCTTAGAAGAACAAGAGGGCCCTGCGCGAATTTTCGCTTGGGCCCTAATAATCCTTAGAAGAACAAGAGGGCCCTGCGCGAATTTTCGCTTGGGCCCTAATAATCCTTAGAAGAACAAGAGGGCCCTGCGCGAATTTTCGCTTGGGCCCTAAATATGTAGGAGGAAATGGTTGGAGAGACTGTGACAGAGCACTCGCATAACAGAGCACTGATTTGCCTGTGATTTCGGGCATTTCTCTGCGATTTCACAAAACCTGTCTGCGAGCTAAAATCGGGGCTAAAATCATGCAGCCTGAACTCGCAATGAGAAAAAACCCAGACATTTCAGATTATGATGATATTCTGCACTCATTTGAAATAGACTTATAACATTCTGTGACATGAAAGTCATCTCAATTTAAACAATCTCATGCATGTGGCTTTGTGGTTTGTCATCACAGGAGCATCAGCCGCTGCAGTAAATGTGGTTTGAAATGGACATAGTCCTTTTATGTTTAATTGTTTTAAATGCACATTGCCCGCCGTGCACAGCTGACCTGAAGCAACCAGAGGCTGGTATCCCGGCGTGGCAGGGGGGCTCGACAGCGCCCCCTTGAAAAAAGTCTGAAAATTTGGTCTGAAAACCAGTAGACATGGACAAAGTCATAGAAATGGGCGTGGTGGAGGGGCTCAGTAGCGCCACCTTTTGACAAAAGTGGGGGGGTTAGTTTTTCCTACAGTCACCAAACTCGGTACACATATTGTTCTCATCAAGCCGGACAATTTTCTAATTTACATTCATTAGCTCCGACCAACAGGAAGTCGGCTATTTTTGTTTGAATGTTAATTTTTTGAAAAAACTGGCTATGAATTTTATACTACTACTCCTATAGGGTTTATCCAATTTACACCAAACTTTTTTTAACTTGTTGCTAACACATTGAAGTTATTTAATTGCAAACGGATTTTGGATATTTCAAACGGTTTGGCCGTGGCGAGGCAACAAATTTATGGCAAGAAAAGGGAAACAAAGTGTTATAACTTCTGCATACATTAATTGATTTTGATGAAACTTTGGCTTAGTCTTCGTTGTACAAGGCTGATCACATGGATGTGACTATTGTGATTCAAAGTCATAGCGCCACCAACTGGAAGCAGAAAATGTGTCACTTTCAGCATACATTGAGATCACCCTCTTATTTTTACCTGATTTGCTTCAAAATTCATCAGAATAATGTTAAAACTTGGCACATGTAATCCTTTGAAAATGGGAAGGGAGGAGGGGCTCTATAGCGGCACCTTGTAGTGCAGTAAATGTGGAGTGAATTTGACAGTCCTTTGATGTTTAACCGTTTTAAATGCCTATTGCCCACTGTGCACAGTTGCCCTGAAGCCACCGGGGTGGCGGTGCCACCGGGCTTGGGCCCACCATCGCTGCTTGCAGCTATATATATATTTTTTTTTCCGTCTTCCGGGGGTTTTTGGGGGCCTTAACATGCTCAAAAACTCTTGAAAATTGGCACACACATTGGAATCCGCGGCCATCATGACGCCACAGAGGCTGGTATCCGGGCGTGGCAGGGGGGGCTCAACAGCGCCCCCTTGAATAAAGTCTGAAAATTTGGTCCATATATTAAACACGCTTGCACGTATTAGTATGAAACTCGGTACACATATAGACCTCATCGGGCCAAACAACTTTCGTGCTCTATGTTAAACGCCACGCCAACAGGAAGTCAGCTATTAAGGGTTGTTTGAAAAACGCATGCTCTGGAATTTGATATACTCCTCCTAGACGATTAATCCGATCACCACCAAACTCAGTCAGCATGAAGTCAAGACACTGATGATTAAAAATTGCCAGGGGATTTTTGATATCTCGAACGGTTTGGCCGTGGCGAGGCAACAAATTTATGGCGAGAAAAAGGAAACAGGAAATGTGTTATAACGTCTGCATACATATATTGATCTTTATGAAACTTCACGAGTGTGTTGGTTGTAGTAGTCTGATCACATGGATTTGACTATTGTGAGTCAAAGTTATAGCGCCACCAACTGGCAGCAGGAAGTGTATCACTTTTTGAAATGCTTTGAGATCACCCTCTTATTTTTAACTGATTTGCTTCAAACTTCATCAGTGTAATGTCAATACACAGCAGATGTAGACCTATGACAGGATTTTTGATATTTGAAATACTGTTGCCATGGCGACAGGTCAAACTGTAATAATATTCTTGAGTGTTTTTGAGGCTCTTAACATGCGTCAAATTGCATTAAACTCGACACACACATCAATATTGTCAACCAGTAGACATGGACAAAGCCATAGAAATGGGCGTGGTGGAGGGGCTCAGTAGCGCCACCTTTTGACAAAAGTGGGGTGGTTAGTTTTTCCTACAGTCACCAAACTCGGTACACATATTGTTCTCATCAAGCCGGACAATTTTCTAATTTACATTCATTAGCTCCGACCAACAGGAAGTCGGCTATTTTTGTTTGAATGTTAATTTTTTTAAAAAACAGGCTATGAATTTTATACTACTACTCCTACAGGGTTTATCCAATTTACACCAAGCTTTTTTTAACTTGTTGCTAACACATTGAAGTTGTTTAATTGCAAACGGATTTTGGATACCTCAAACGGTTTGGCCGTGGCGAGGTAACAAATTTATGGCAAGAAAAGGGAAACAAAGTGTTATAACTTCTGCATACATTAATTGATTTTGATGAAACTTTGGCTTAGTCTTCGTTGTACAAGGCTGATCACATGGATTTGACTATTGTGATTCAAAGTCATAGCGCCACCAACTGGAAGCAGAAAATGTGTCACTTTCAGCATACATTGAGATCACCCTCTTATTTTTACCTGATTTGCTTCAAAATTCATCAGAATAATGTTAAAACTTGGCACATGTAATCCTTTGAAAATGGGCAGGGAGGAGGGGCTCTATAGCGGCACCTTGTAGTGCAGTAAATGTGAAGTGAATTTGACATAGTCCTTTGATGTTCAACCATTTTAAGTGGCTATTGCCCGCTGTGCACAGTTGCCCTGAAGCCACCGGGGTGGCGGTGCCACCGGGCTGGGCCCACCATCGCTGCTCGCAGCTATATTTAGGGCCCAAGCGAATTAAGCGCGCAGGGCCCTCTTGTTCTTCTAAGGATTATTTATTTTTTTTTTTTTTTTTTTTCCCGTCTTCCGGGGCTTTTTGGGGGCCTTAACATGCTCAAAAACTCTTGAAAATTGGCACACACATTGGAATCCGCGGCCATTAGGACGCCTCAGAGGCTGGTATCCGGGCGTGGCAGGGGGGCTCGACAGCGCCCCCTTGAAAAAAGTCTGAAAATTTGGTCCATATATTAAACACGCTTGCACGTATTAGTATGAAACTCGGTACACATATAGACCTCATCGGGCCGAACAACTTTCGTGCTCTAAGTTAAACGCCACGCCAACAGGAAGTCAGCTATTAAGGGTTGTTTGAAAAACGCATGCTCTGGAATTTGATATACTCCTCCTAGACGATTAATCCGATCGCCACCAAACTCGGTCAGCATGAAGTCAAGACACTGATGATTAAAAATTGCCAGGGGATTTTTGATATCTCGAACGGTTTGGCTGTGGCGAGGCAACGAATTTATGGCGAGAAAAAGGAAACAGGAAATGTGTTATAACGTCTGCATACATATATTGATCTTTATGAAACTTCACGAGTGTGTTGGTTGTTGTAGTCTGATCACATGGATGTGACTATTGTGAGTCAAAGTTATAGCGCCACCAACTGGCAGCAGGAAGTGTATCACTTTTTGAAATGCTTTGAGATCACCCTCTTATTTTTACCTGATTTGCTTCAAACTTCATCAATGTAATGTCAATACACAGCAGATGTAGACCTATGACAGGATTTTTGATATTTGAAATATTGTTGCCATGGCAACAGGTCAAACTGTAATAATATTCTTGAGTGTTTTTGAGGCTCTTAACATGCTTCAAATGGCATGAAACTCGACACACACATCAATATTGTCAACCAGTAGACATGGACAAAGCCATAGAAATGGGCGTGGTGGAGGGGCTCAGTAGCGCAACCTTTTGACAAAAGTGGGGGGGTTAGTTTTTCCTACAGTCACCAAACTCGGTACACATATTGTTCTCATCAAGCCGAACAATTTTCTAATTTACATTCATTAGCTCCGACCAACAGGAAGTCGGCTATTTTTGTTTGAATGTTAATTTTTTGAAAAAACAGGCTATGAATTTTATACTACTACTCCTACAGGGTTTATCCAATTTACACCAAGCTTTTTTTAACTTGTTGCTAACACATTGAAGTTGTTTAATTGCAAACGGATTTTGGATACCTCAAACGGTTTGGCCGTGGCGAGGCAACAAATTTATGGCGAGAAAAAGGAAACAGGAAATGTGTTATAACGTCTGCATACATATATTGATCTCACAATAGTCACATCCATGTGATCAGACTACTACAACCAACACACTCGTGAAGTTTCATAAAGATCAATATATGTATGCAGACGTTATAACACATTTCCTGTTTCCTTTTCTCGCCATAAATTTGTTGCCTCGCCACGGCCAAACCGTTCGAGATATCAAAAATCCCCTGGCAATTTTTAATCATCAGTGTCTTGACTTCATGCTGACTGAGTTTGGTGGCGATCGGATTTTGGATACCTCAAACGGTTTGGCCGTGGCGAGGCAACAAATTTATGGCGAGAAAAAGGAAACAGGAAATGTGTTATAACGTCTGCATACATATATTGATCTTTATGAAACTTCACGAGTGTGTTAGTTGTAGTAGTCTGATCACATGGATGTGACTATTGTGAGTCAAAGTTATAGCACCACCAACTGGCAGCAGGAAGTGTATCACTTTTTGAAATGCTTTGTGATCACCCTCTTATTTTTACCTGATTTGCTTCAAACTTCATCAGTGTAATGTCAATACACAGCAGATGTAGACCTATGACAGGATTTTTGATATTTGAAATATTGTTGCCATGGCAACAGGTCAAACTGTAATAATATTCTTGAGTGTTTTTGAGGCTCTTAACATGCTTCAAATTGCATGAAACTCGACACACACATCAATATTGTCAACCAGTAGACATGGACAAAGCCATAGAAATGGGCGTGGTGAAGGGGCTCAGTAGTTTTTCCTACAGTCACCAAACTCGGTACACATATTGTTCTCATCAAGCTGGACAATTTTCTAATTTACATTCATTAGCTCCAACCAACAGGAAGTCGGCTATTTTTGTTTGAATGTTAATTTTTTGAAAAAACAGGCTATGAATTTTATACTACTACTCCTACAGGGTTTATCCAATTTACACCAAGCTTTTTTTAACTTGTTGCTAACACATAGAAGTTGTTTAACTGCAAACGGATTTTGGATATCTCAAACGGTTTGGCCGTGGCGAGGCAACGAATTTATGGCAAGAAAAGGGAAACAAAGTGTTATAACTTCTGCATACATTAATTGATTTTGATGAAACTTTGGCTTAGTCTTCGTTGTACAAGGCTGATCACATGGATTTGACTATTGTGATTCAAAGTCATAGCGCCACCAACTGGAAGCAGAAAATGTGTCACTTTCAGCATACATTGAGATCACCCTCTTATTTTTACCTGATTTGCTTCAAAATTCATCAGAATAATGTTAAAACTTGGCACATGTAATCCTTTGAAAATGGGCAGGGAGGAGGGGCTCTATAGCGGCACCTTGTAGTGCAGTAAATGTGGAGTGAATTTGACATAGTCCTTTGATGTTTAACCATTTTAAGTGCCTATTGCCCGCTGTGCACAGTTGCCCTGAAGCCACCGGGGTGGCGGTGCCACCGGGCTTGGGCCCGCCATCGCTGCTCGCAGCTATATTATTCTTCTTCTTCTTCTTCTCCAAAGTGAATCGCATTTGAGAGGGCCTAAACGTGCTCGAAAACTCACGAAACTTTGCACACGCGTCAGAAGTGGTGAAAATTTACATCTGTTATGGTTTTCGGAATTGGGCGTGGCAAAATGGCTCGATAGCGCCATCTAACGTACAGCCCTGCTCGCCACATTACACTAGGGTTTTGAAATTCGGTACACACATTTATCATCCCAGTACCTACAAAAAATTCTCTTGGAGCGAAATCCGAAACCAAACAGGAAGTCAGATATTTTGAATTAATTCACCGTTTTTTGCATTTTCCAGACGTTGTACTTTAACGAACTCCTCCTAGAGATTTAATCAGATCAATGTCATTTTTGGTCAGTCTAATCTAAAGGCCTTTGTGACGTTAAATTGCGAAGATCTAGAGTTTTCACTGAAGGGCGTGTCTGTGGCAGCCTGACAAATTTTGATGTTTTCGCCATGAAACAGGAAGTTGTTGTAACTCACATAAACAATGTCCGATCTGCCCCAAACCTCACATGTTTTATTAGAGTCCTGACCTGAAGACATCTTCATAAAAATATTCAGTTACAGTCATAGCGCCACCTGTAGGCAACAGGAAATGATATGTTTTACTCTGTGATTAACTCCTCATGGAGATTTAACCAGATCAACATCATATGTTGTCAGTCTAATTTTAAGAGTTTAGCGATGATAAATATCAAAGATCTTGAGTTTTTGGTGAAGGGCGTGTCCGTGGCGGCCTGACAAAGTCTGATGTTTCACCATGAAAGGGGAAACTGTTGTAGCTCAGGCATACTATGTCCGATCTGCTCCAAATTTCACATGTGTGATAAGAGTCCTAGCCTAAAGACGTCTATATGATAATATTCAGTTAGTCATAGCGCCACCTGCTGGTAACAGCCACAAAGTACCAGACATTCTAGAAACACGTTAAATCATGCAACACTTGGCTGAGTGCTAATGTATGCGATTAACGCCACGAAAGAAACAAGAAGTTGTTGTAACTCAGGCATACAATGTCCGATCTGCTTCAAACTTCACATGTTCAATGATAGTCCTGGCCTGAAGACATCAACATGGCAAAATTCAGTTACGGTAAAAGCGCCACCTGTTGTCTGCAGGAAGTGTGGCATTTCGAAATGACTTTGGCATAATTCTCCTGTATTCACTCACTTAAATGCATGACGCCCAATGTTCACTGTTTTCCTGATGCCAACGTGTGGCGGTGAGCCCAGGTGCGAGGGCCCTCTCAACACTGCTTGCAGCTTTAATTCACTCTTAGTTCTGGGTCCTGTTTGTTATTGGCTGGCAATAACATTCACACACACCCAAGCCTCCCTTATTTCATACTCTTATTTTAAATTCAATTAAATAACATTTAATTGAAATTTAAAATTAAGTAGTGTCAATCGGTTGGCATTTTGCTCATCCAGAAGCAATTCCCTTCAGGGAAACTCACAAATAGCGAAGGCTTTCTCCTTTCTTTTCCCATTCTGTTATTCTACGCACTTATTTAAATTCAGTTGAACACAGTTTAAGTCGAATTTGAATCAAGTGCCTCTGGACTGTCTTCCTTTCCTCCTTTCTTTTCCCATTCTGTTATTCCATGACCTTGTTTAAATTCAATTAAACAGAGTTTGGTTAAAATTTGAATCAAGTGCATCTGAATTATTATTATTTTTTCTTTACTCCTGCTCATTTCAGTTCTAGTTTAACTAGTTCATTCTGACTGTCATTTTAGGCTCATTTTCTCTTGTCGTACACACTTAATTAATTAAATTTGGTTTAAACAAGATTTAAATTGAGATTACAATTTACAATTAAGCTGTGTTTGTGTGACCACTTGTGCATTTGCAGATACGGCCCTTCACCGCCCGGTGGTGAGTTGACGGTTGCCCCAGTGAGTTCCAGTGAGTGGAGCCGCCTGGCCTGGCGGGTCTCGCACTGACTGTGTGTGAATCTGGGACATTCTGACCGTCTAGGCCTGTTTAAGATGATCTTCACAGGCCATGGCTTTAGTGTGTCTGTCTTTCAGCTTAGTCTCTGCAAAACCTGCCCATACCTTTTTGAAAGACTGAGAAATGAAGCTGAAAGACAAAATCAGACTCAAGTCACAAAGATGTGAGCTGAATGTGCAGTCGCACAGTCCAAATGAGGTCCACCTTGAACACACAGCTCCCATGCACCACACCATTGGTCGACTTAGCCTGGTACCTCCTGTGTGCGTAGCACAAATGGACATGTTTCCCTTTTTCATCCACAAAGACCTGCTAGACTGCTTTGAGCCTTTATTGAACGCCAGACCGCTGAAAATCTGGGCTCAAGTGTGTGAACTTCTCCCAGTCACCCAGACCACCTGAGCTAGATGGTCAGGTCACAGAGGTCACGGGAAATCTCACAGCTAGCCGTGGGAACCCCTTCTCAGAGCAAAGTTCAAAGTCGCTACCCTGCACACTTCAACTCACCATAGACTTTAACTCCTTCTGTTCCAAGATCATGACAGACTCACAGCTGAATTGTGTGACTACAACAGACATTATTCTCACACTGTGGGCAGACAACTTCAGCCACACGCTGCACAGTGCTCTCATTTTTAGGAACACCTGACCTCCCATGTGTCAACAAGCAAACACACTTCCCACTAGACTTCCGTCTGCCAACCATGACGACTGTCAAGGACATCTGCGTTTTGAACTTCAAATGGAACAACCGGCGCTTAACCCATCACTTCCTGGTCCTTCCAGACCTCCTGATGCACTCTAATGCTCATATGGACAGTGCAAATGAGTTGTTGTGGGCCCCAATGACTGTACAGCTTCCTGTTGTTCCTGTCAACACTGCCAACTTCCTGTCAGGCCAGACCATCCAAGAGGTCTGCATCCTGATCGACATACAGGAAACTGTAGTAACACCTGTTGGGGAAAAAATTAATATGCCAATATCTGCTTCAAGCTATGCAAAACACCTCTCTGAGCTCAACAGACACAGCGTCTGTTGAAACCCAAGGGGTAACGATGGGACATCCAAACTGAGAGCTCTCCCGAACTAAGGGTGTCGGATAATTTAAATAAGAAGGGGGACCATTGTGTTTCTTGCTTTTTAATTTAAAATAGTCTAAGACAAAAGGGAAGGCCATTTGCGTGCGTGTTTGTTACCTTCATCCTGTATGGAAAAGTACTGAGGAGAGTTGCTCAGACATTTGGGGTATAAATGTTTGTGGGTTATTTTGTGTCACTTGGGGCAGACATTGTATGGTTGTGTCGACTGTGGACTCTTTCTTGCAAGAAAAAAAATCTTTATAAAGTGAATTCTCCTAAGGTTTGTCTCTTACTAGTGATGTCAGCTAATTAATTTTTGCCACAACAATTTGTGTCAGAAGTGGGATTCCTTGGACGGACCTTCTGGACCTGGGCAGCACCGGTGACCTGCAATCCTGACCCAAGTCAGCCCTAACCCCGTTTAGATTCAGGGACGAGGGGCCGGTGCTGTTTATGTCCGGGAGAACGACCACTGGAATCAAGAGAAAAGAACCCGAGACAGCAACGGGAGCTGCTGGTAAGAGACAAACTTGGAAAATTCAGGGGGAGATTTTTTTTAAAATAGAATTTGGTTAAATTGAAAATTGAATTGATAGGGATAAACCATAAGGGGAGTCTGAATCTGTGGCAAATGCAGAGTGAACTGATGTTTTTTACGAGGTAAAAAAAAAAAAAAAACCTGAAATCACGTGGGCGAATAAGAGGGACTGAGTTGTGTGCGGTCCGGGGACTAGAGGGACTGAGTTGTGTGCGGTCCGGGGACTGAGTTGTGTGCGGTCCCAAATAGGGCGCTATTGAGAGCGTCCGCCCGGCTGATCTTGGGTGAAGAGATCAGATCTGTACGGAGACGTCCAACAGAATAATAGCGCGCGCGCGAAAAGCCACAGAATCAGACTGCCAATATGGGGAAATCCCAAAGCAAGCTAGCTGTATACGAGACACCGGTATTTTGTCAAATTAGAAAATTATATGGCCAAAGATGCATGCAAGATATAGAAAAGTTGATCAAATGTCATGATTTCCCAAAAGAAGGAACACTTAGTAGTACAAGGTTGAAAACGGTAAAATTGTCGATCGAAGAAGGGAGTGACATAACGAAGGGTTGTGCTAAAAAACATGTATGTGGGAAATGTGAGAAAACAATTAATTGCTGGGTGGAAGAGGCAGATAATAGGGAAAGAAGAATGTTGAAAAAAGAAAAGAAAAATGAAGAAAAGGCGACTGCGCCTCCACAGAATGAGATTACTATTACTAACACATCTTATGCTTGTGCTTTTCCACATGAAACACCGCCGAGCTACACAATTTATCCCAATGCGGAGCTCCAAGGCCTGAAAGTGGACCCCGACCTCGACTGCTCTCCGTTCCCACCGAACCAACCAATTCTACCAGCCAAACCAACTCCAGCTCCCCAGCAGAGAGACGGGGGAGCACGCGCCGCTGAGATGAGAGAAGAGAGAGCACGCACAGCTGAACGGTCAACAGAAGGAGGAGCATGCGCAGCCGAGCCAACAGCAGAGCGGGCGCACGCAGCTGAAAGCTTCCGGGGCAAAGAAACACTGCCGTCCGGAAGGAGTCACGTTAACTGGCATCATGCTTCAAACGACGGATATCGAGCAGCTGTGTGACGGGACTGACTGAGACTGTGAGGAGAGCATTTCCAGCGCGCATTAAACATGTCCAGAGTGAGCCACTGCCGTCAAGAACCAGGTGAGAGCGTTCAAGTTTATTTTGAGCGACTCTACAGTGTGTTTTGCAAGCACAGCGGGTTAAAGGAACCAGCAGATCGTGGCGACAGACCAACCACGTGGGAAAGTTGTTTGGCGAATAGTCTTTTGAATGGACTGAGACCTGAGATTTCCCAAGCCGTGAAACACAGCTATATTGAATGGACTGAAGGACGAGTAAGCACCATCATGAAACATGCCTTGCACACAGAAGATGAGCTGAGGGCAAAGAAGGAAAGGTCAAGAATAAAAGAATTGCAGTTGGCAGCCGTGCAAAGACCGCAAAGATTCAGCGGGAACATATGGGGACACAATTCAGATAAAAATGGCTGTTATCTGTGCGGAGCTGATGACCACATTGTTCGTGAGTGCACGAGATGCAGGAAGTGCAAAATGGATGGACATTGGGCAATAAACTGCCCTGAACTGCGAAAGGCTGACTGAGGAAAAAGGATGCGGAGAGCAGGAGGAGATCGGGTGGACCACGGCCAAGGATGCAAAAACCGCCGCAAAGGGAAGTTCACATTTACTAATATCAAACACACACATAAACGCACCCACACCTGAACACATGCACTGATAATGCAATAAAAAAAAAAAAAAAAAAAAGCTTGCACCTCTTTGTGTGTTTCTGAAACAAACAGAGAAGATTTTGACAAATGTTTGATTATGTATAGCAGTAAGGGATTTTTAAACATGCATGAATATCCCTTGCTAGTTGAAGGGACAATGATTTCATTTTTGGTAGACTCAGGGGCGACCCGATCTGTTTTGTGATCATGTGACTTGCCATGTGAACCAGCGCTAACAAACAAAACGCATGGTTCTTTGTCTGTATTAGGATATTATATAACAGAACGGTTCACTGTGCCACTAAAGTGTGAGACGGAAGGGGGCCACATGCTGAAGCATGAATTTTTTAACTTCAAAAACATGCCCAGTACCCGGTTTGGATTTAATGTGCAAATTAAATTTGGTAATGGTTGCAGATCCCTCGGGCATTGTAGTGAGAGAGGGTGAGCAAATGTATTTGAAAACAGAACCAAAAATGGGTTTACAAATGGCACATAACCAAAACTGAGTGGCCAAAAACAATCTGTGAATTGGGGAAAAAATAAAACGCTGTCATTTGGTACAGATTTTATGATGCCTGACAATTTGCATTGCACGTCACGTCGCAACAGAACGAGATACTATGGAGAAAAAAAAGAAAAAAAAAATGGGTTCATGTCTTCTGTTCTTTTGCAGCTACATGGAGACAGAATGCGACCAGTGGGTTATTTCTCTGGCAAATTAGATCCAGTAGCAGCAGGCCTGCCGCACTGTCTGAGGGTCGTGGCAGCTGCTGAACAGGCTGTGATGGCCTCTAGAGAATTTGTGGGGTATTCTGACATGACATTAATGGTTTCGCATGCCGTTTCCATGATTTTGCAGAAACAGAAGACATCACATTTGCCAACAGCACGATGGCTGAGGTATCACACAATTTTGCTGGATATGCCAAACATCACAGTCAAGCGTTGCACAGTGCTGAATCCTGCCACTCTCTTTCTAAAAGAGGAGGATGGGGAGGAACATCATTGCTGTTTGACTGCACTCAAACAGATATGTAACCCACGCCCTGACATTTCGGACACACTGCTCGAAAACAGTGAGCATATCCTGTTTGTGGATGGCTCTGCGTCCAGAGACCCACAGACAGGCCTGAACAAAGTTGGTTACGCAGTGACCACTGAATTCGAAACATTGACATCTGGCACATTGCCATCAAATTTTTTTAGCTCAAGCGGCGGAGCTCGTAGCCCTAGCAGAAGCATGCTAGCTTATGGAGGGTAAAAGTGTAACGATTTATACAGATTCACGATACGCGTTCCGGGTTGAGAATGATTTTGGGGCTTTATGGAAACATATAAAAAATGTTTTGAAATCTGATGGCCAGCCAATTCTAAATGCTTCTCTTGTGTCTACTCTTCTAGACAAAATTCTCTTGCCAAAACAACTTGCTATCTGTAAATGCACAGCGCATACTAAAAACAAAGATTTCATTTCAACAGGAAACACAAGAGCAGATATGGCTGCGAAGGCCATGGCAGCACAGCAGTCAAAGGAACCAGAATGTATTTTATTATCTGAAACTAACACAAATGCTTTGACTTCCTTACAGAGTATGTAGGCGTTTGTTACAGTAGCGGAGAAGAACGTGTGGAGACCTTGTGGCTGTAAACTTGAGAATGATGTGTGGAGCGTGGATGGCAAGCACATTTTTTTTTTTTTTTTCTCTCATTATGCTAAATGCCTCCATGGGCGAGACCACGGAGGCAAAGGGGCTATAGTAGGGCAGATGAAAGACATGTGGTTCACAAAGGGTTTTATTGTGTTAATGTACATGAGAATGAGAAAAAGAACCAGAGTAAATCTAAGCCCATTTGAAATTGTTTTTGGACGACCGCCCTTCATGGGAATGGAAGGGGGTAAACAACAGTTGCCATCCACAGATTTGTGTGAGGACAATATGTTGAATTACCGCAAAGAAAAGTCTTCTCTATTGTCTAATGTCTGTGTGCGGGAGAAAGATTCTCAGGGGAAACCGGCTGAGACTCCCTTGAAAAGACATCAAGCCGGGAGATTAAATGGTGATAAGGGACCTGAGGAGAAAGAGCTGGAAGGTGAAAAAGCTTGAGCCTTTTATCGTGCTTCTGACGACACACCGCAGTCAAGGTAGCTGAGAGAGCGACGTGGGTGCATGCGAGCCATTGCAGAAAGGTCCCACCAGTGATCGAGGAGGAGGAGCCGAGAGGAGAGGAGCAGAGACACTGGCAAAACATGGTGCTGAGCCAACCAGTTTTCAAAGAAAACACATCAAAACTAATCTTCCTCGTACGTCCTGGACTTACAACTGTGCGATCCACTTAGCAGTGCATTTCCAGTACAGAGAATGTTGAAGACTAATATGTCTCAGCAAATGGGTAAACTAACTGTTTATGACGATTACAATGAGTGGATGAACGAATTTGATGAGATGTTTAGCGAGGAGACAACTAAAATAAATTAGGGGATTTTTATTTATTTGTTTTTATTATTTTATTTAATCTGGGTAACATTTGAAGGGAACCCAGATATCTAAATGTTTCTTCATTTACAAATTTAAGAGAGTGATCATTTATACAAAAAATTAGAGATGAAGAGTGTAAGTGTGATGAGTAACTTAAATTTGCTTGTTTTATTATTATTGTTTATTATTCTTATTTTATTCATACCTACACATTTTAAATTTTTCTTGTGAGTTATCAAAGAATGATAAAAGGGGGAATTGTTGGGGAAAAATTTAATATGCCAATATCTGATTCAAGCTATGCAAAACACCTCTCTGAGCTCAACAGACACAGCGTCTGTTGAAACCCAAGGGGTAACGATGGGACATCCAAACTGAGAGCTCTCCCGAACCAAGGGTGTCGGATAATTTAAATAAGAAGGGGGACCACTGTGTTTCTTGCTTTTCAATTTAAAATAGTCTAAGACAAAAGGGAAGGCCATTTGCGTGTGTGTTTGTTACCTTCATCCTGTATGGAAAAGTACTGAGGAGAGTTGCTCAGACATTTGGGGTATAAATGTTTGTGGGTTCTTTTGTGTCTTTAGTTCACACTCGGGGCGGACATTGTATGGTTGTGTCGACTGTGGACTCTTTCTTGCAAGAAATAAAATCTTTATAAAGTGAATTCTCCTAAGGTTTGTCTCTTACTAGTGATTTCAGCTAATTAATTTTTGTCACAACACACCTTACACCAAAGGGGGTGCTGTTTGGCTCCACATACAGGAAACTGTAGTACCACCTTACACCACAGGGGTCGCTGTTTGGCTCAACAGGCAATGTGGTCAAGCCCCAAGCCACACGCTGGGCTCCCTCACACTTTCACCTGAAGGCGTGGAACGTGAACTCCCACTAAAAGCCACACCTCTCACTGAAGTGTCATCCTGTGTAGTTCACAGTTTGCTCATCAACTGCATGGCCACACACATCAGCATTCCCGAAGCCTACCATCTAGAATGGACACTGAACCACAACTGCCATGACTTTAAACTCCGGTTAACTGTCACCGGCTCAATACCAGATGCAAGGGTCCCAGAAGGAAGCTTAAGCAACACAAGTTTCACAGCATCATTCAAGAGCATCTCCATCACTTCCATCAAACTGGTACCCACAGAACAGGTGCGCAGAACGGAGCTGATGGAGGACCAACACCTTGCAGTACCCACAGTCACTAACCAGGCTGCCTGTGAAACTCAGGAAAGCGCTGCACCTCTGACAGCTAATCTGACAGCCGACACCACAACAGAGGAGCCATTCCCAAGGTTTGAGCCTAAAGGCCAACAGATCCAGAAAGATGCAAATGCCCTAAAGAATGATGCAGACTGTCAAAAACTCCGACATGTCTTGAACAAATTCAAAGTGACATTTGACAAAGACTTTTTAGGCTGTGGTCTCACTAAACTTCACACAGTGCATAGTGCAACGCACCCAAATGCTCCTCCCACCTTCATCAGGCAATACAAAAGTCACATCACTTCACATGAACCAGTGCAGGAAACTATTTGTTTCATGGAAGGAAAAGGTGTTAGCTACCCATGCAACAGCACCTATTCAGTCCCCATCTGGTCCATTGTCAAACCAGACAGCAGTAGGTCAAGGAAGTCAAACCAGGAAGTCAAACCAGCAAGTGCCACTGCCACAAAGTGCCAGAAACAAGTCTGCACAGAGCGGAGATTCAGCTGACTGCCAAAAATGCTATAACAGCACACCAGCGTTGACACTTAAGATAAAGGTACCCCAACAACAGCAACCAACCTGTCACAGGTACCTCAAAGAGAATGCGTGCCAAAGAATGCCCACGGCCCACGTCGAAGGACAATTCTACATCCAGGAGGGCATCCTACAGGCAAGTGCAGGGGTACGATGGTTAAACCAACCCTGCCAACCACAGAACAGCAGGTGGGGTCACCAATCATGTCAGTATGGTGAAGCAGCAGCTACCCTCAAAACCCTCCACGTCTCCTCAGCCCATAACATCAGAGAACTCATGTGCACAGACTCACACTATGCCAGACCTCGTTTCACATGCCATCTTCTGGACTGGAAACAAACTGGTTTCAAGACTGAATGCAACAAGCAGGTGAAACATCAACACCTGTTCCAGACACGTGATCACGTCACCCAAGCACACGACATGATCGTTTACTGGGAAAAGGTGAAAAGATGCTCAAAGCAACCAGGGCGTGACAAAGGCTTGAACGACCAAACTAATGCCCTTGCCATGACCGGCACGCTGCATAACAATCTATGGTCACACCCACCCCATTCACCCACCCTTAGTGTGACAACAACAACCCGCAGCCAGCGGACTGTTCCTGCAACATTTCCCGCCTTACTGCCACTGCCACTGCCAAATAAAATTTCCGACTATTCCACTCAAACCCCTCCTTCCTCCCAATCACAGCATCATGTCATTGGCTATTCCACCTCAAGGAGGTGTGTCGGCTTATCTGTCATAAAAAAGGAACACCAGGATTCTCCTGTGTGTTCTCCCGACGGCCCTGAATCGTCCATCGCCCACTCATGCACGTCTCTCCCGGGCGTCGCGGCATCGCGCTTCCATCGCGCTCATCACGGGACCACCATCTCTCCAGCAAAACTAACTTTTACGTCCTCAGTTCAAACCCTCCCGCAGAAACAGAAGAAGCCAATGAACTGCAGTAGCACTGACCTGAAACCCCACAAGCAAACTGATGCAAGTACCGTTTCTGAATCTTAGATAATGAAACTGATTTCTGTGCTGGCTTTCAAGGACTGTTAGGTTTTGCTATTTGCCTTCTCTCTTTCCTTCCTTTCCTGTCTCTACGTTCCCTTTTTGTATATATTTGTATATTCTGTATTTAGATGTATAACCTCTTTAGTCGTAATTTGCATATATTAAACGCATTATTCATGCTTGATTGTTCTTTTTGCTAATTTCAACAAAAGCCAGGTCACTTTAACGTTTCGATCTTATATCCTTGCTTTATGTTTGGATGCTAGAATGGGAGGTCCTTCTTGAGGCCAGAGAAAAACCTTCCTTTGATAATATTCTATGAGGAGCTTAATTTGCTGGACAAATGAACAGTTTCTCTAAATAACTATTAAACCAGAACTAATCATATATATAATTGATTATAATTCATTATAATTAATTCACCATATATGGTTAATTCCCCCTTGGGTCGGTATATGCATAATAATTATATATAAAGCTTTATGAATTATTATATTCATATCCCACCCATAATATGATTAATAACTGTACGAACCATTACACCAGGGGCGGTTTGGAACGGGCAGAGGTTGGAGTTTCCCTGGAGGGAAGATGGCGTGGACTCTTGGAGACGGCACATTCCTGGCGACCCCCGTACGTACCTTGTGACACTGGATGCCATGTTGGGCTACCAGAAGCGCTGTTTCAACAGTGAGAGGGTCTCATTGACCCCTGGGTGGCCAGTGCCCAGTGAAAAGTGCGCGGAATGAATTAGTGGAGAGCGCCGTGCCCGTGGAACATACTGCAAACCTTGGGGACAACCCGGCGGGCTGTTGGCGGAGGCATTCGGCTCGGGAAGCGTCTCATTGGACCAGGTAATGGGGCTGACAAACAGTTTCTCAGGGATGATGGGCTCTGGATCATCTGTGTTTTCTTCAGGACTATGAATACGGGACAGAGCATCGGTCGGTTTCCCCTGCTGCTGGGATAACACCACTCCCACTCCTGTGGTTGAGCCGTCGACGACGAAAGGGAGATCCTGATCTGGGTGGGCCAGGAGGGGAGCTGTTGTAAACGTGGTTTTTCAAGGTTTGTGTGACCGCTGGAGTCCAGGACAGAAGCTGAAGTGGGAGTAACATGCATGGATGTCCGTAGAACATTTTTTGAGTGGACTTTCCACAGAAGTAGCGTAGACTTGGAGACTTTTATCAGAGCTTAGAAGACTTGACACAGGAAACTCGGAAGTAGAGACTTGAATTTCTTTGGAAATTGGACGACTTGGAGCAGGAAACTCAGGAGCAGAGACTTGGATTTCTTTGGAACTTAGACGACTTGGAATCGGGAACTCAGGGAAACAGTCAGGAAAGCATTGGTTACCCCACTTCAGGATCTCTCCTGTCCTCCAGGAGATGATGGGATCAGAAATCAGCAGCAGTAAGGGTTATAACAATAGTGAACTTGACGGAGTGGTTTTCCAGTTACCGAGTGGATCTGAAAAACTTTTGGCGTAGCAGTAGTTTTGAGCTGGAGCTGGTGACAGAGGGCACCAGAGATGAAGTTGATTCATTTGGTACATTTGTGGCTTGGTACATTTGTGGTTGACTTGGGTTTCTGTCAAATTTTACCAGAACGTAGATGTTCTTAGAATTGATCACACTTTGTACTTTTTCTGCAATAATATTTTGTATCTCTGTATTCAAATGAAAGGGGATATTTGAAAAATATTACTTTTTGTTATTCTATTGTTCTGATGAAGGTGTAAACCCACCCTTTTGGGGGGCTATTTTTTGATGTTTTTACTCCATCTGATAATGTCAATCGTCACGAGACCATAAAATTACCCAATGACTGTTTGGATAGCAGAAAATCATGAAATGTAACAAAATTTCTTTAAATCGTCCAAAACAACGGAAAGGTTCATTTTGACCTTTTCTTATCTATCCAAACAAGACCTGGAAGGGTGTCATGTAAGTTTTTCCCAATCTTAAGGTATAAAACCTGGCTCATTCTCTCAATTGGTACCCTTTCCTGCTATCCTGACTTGCATCTTGCTGACTCGTGGCGCCACTTCTAATGATTTTCTTGCAAATTACTATACTCAGATTTCAGAATGTTCTTATCATAGATGTTCGATTTCTGATCTTTATTTTACCTTTTGTTTTTATTAAATATTTTTATTATCGATTGAAGTTTTCGTGTGAGGCTACATTTAATTGCAATGAATAAATATTTTTTCTTCAACGTCATCAACTGCCTGGATCTCATTTTCTCAAGTTTTTGCATCAGAAAGATAACAAAGGAAAGATAAGAAAAGCTAGAAAAAAAACATGGGGGTAAGATATTAATTTATTGTGTCGGCAACGTACTTATCAGACGTAAAGGCGGACATACACTATGCAATTTTCATCCGATTTTAAGCCGAATTCTGACTTGTGTGACTCCTTTTTGAGTCGGTTTATCTATGTCGTGCATCGTTTGTCGTGCAGTGTACACGGGGAAACGAGAGGTGATAAACCTCTCCCGACCGGCAATCAGATGGTCGGATGAATTTCTGGCATGTCAGAAATTTTGGTCGCCCCTCCTGAGGATATCGTACAGTTGAAGCAGAGCTACGAACCGATTGCCCTATAAACTCTGTGTTTTTGCCTCACTGTGCCTGCGCAAAAACAGAAGTTAAACCATTTCATTAATGCAGCAAGAAGAAGAAGAAAAAAAAAAACGAAAAGAGGGAGATCTTTAAGTTATTTATATCAAACTAGCTGCAATTTAACAAACTGTTGCTTACCTCCAGTTCGTGTTGCATTATGAAAATTGTCAGAGCACATTTTGCCAATTGCCAATTGCCATTACCTCAAGGCTCCCAGATACGTTTGCGGTCAAAAAGTGTGGTTGTCCACTCGTGATCTGCCCCTGCAAAATAAGTACCTCAAATTGGCTCTGCGCTTCATCTGTCCTTTTTCCATAGTTAAAGTCGTCAGTCCTGCGGCCGTCAAACTCAAGTTACCTCCTAACCTGCAACGCATCTACCCTGTTTTTCATGGACCTCCCGCTTATTGAGGATTTCCTTCGCTCTCGCCAGTCCTCTTCCACGGGAGAGCCAGGGGGTGCTCCTTGGGGGAGGGGTACTGTCATGAACCAGGTTTGATGGTTTTGTTGTTTCCTTGTTTTTTTTTTCTGTCTCAATCTATCTTTGCTGATTTGTTTCAGCTGTTCGTCATCTCTGCCTGCATTCGCGCTTTTGAGTCCGCACCTGCTCTGTGCCTGCGTTGATTCCTCTCGTTATTTCTTCTTGCTGTCTATTTGAGTCTGTGTCGGGTAATTGTTTCCACTGTTAGTGTGGCGTGCTACTGCAGTTTCTCTCTGCTCTAATATTGCTTGTGTGTGGGATATCTGTTTGAGTCCCAGTCCCAGTTCCTGCCTCAGTTTCTGAACCTGAACTCGTGGTTCATCTGTCTGAGACTTCTGCCGTCAGGCCTGGTCTCTACCATTCAACGGCCAAGGTGTTCTCCATCTGCTACCTGAGACACTCCAGATCGATCATCGAGCCCGTTTTGTACTTCCTTCAGGGAACAAACTGTGACTACCCCTTCTGATCTCCAGCTGCAGCGTGCAGTGTTTCTACACCTGGCAGTCTGTTTTGTTCTATTTTCTGTTTGGGACTCTAAATAAATATTGCTAACCTGCTCCTTTGCCTCTGGGTCTTCTGCAGTCACATAAAACTAACATCTGGATAATGTATGTGTGGATAACATTGGTAATAATATTTTAGCTTTATTCCTATTTTGCCCAAAGGAAGCTTTAAGGTGTAAATGTTCATAAGTTGGAGGAAGCATTACAAATCCGTCTCCCTGATTGAAGCTTGGCCATTCCTCCGGCCACCTCTGTTGCGCAAGCACCACATTAATAGCTGACTTTTCTCCGTTTAAAGGACACACCGGCATAAGGGCCATTCCAGCTGAACTAAGGCCTTCAGCTCTTTATATGGAAAATAATAAAATAAATAACAAGCCCAAAGATGCATATAAGTGGCCATGGTAAGGGGCCGTTCAGTTGTCATGCCAACTCGCAACGCTTGCCCTGCCTCCAAGTACTTCTGATTGGTCCACTGTTTTGGAACTGACATTGATGAGTGGCACTGTGTGTAAAAGTTGAAATTCTTTTAACTTGACACGGCGTCTTAAAAACGCGGCACTCATGTGTTAGGCGCTCATGTGTGAGGCGCTGCGAAAGACGCGAGAATGGGAAATGGGAAAGTAGCGCAATGGAATAGAAAAACGCGTTCTGGGTGAACGGCCCCTAACACTTGTCTTGAAGCAGCTAAACAAATAAAACACAACAGAGACGTGCTCAATGGTCAAACATGTTTTTTTTCTTTGGGAGGGGTGGGGGTTGGGGTTCAAGCACATGTTTAATTGTAAAAGTGCTGCTATGGCATAAAAAACCTTAAGGTTAGCACATCAAAATGAACAAATATATCGGTTATACACGCTCGTTTGAGATGTTGCATTAATTATCATTAGTAGACTTATTTATTTGTTCTTATGTGCTTGCATTTGATTTGTCTAATGCAATAAAGTGAATTATTATATTTAAGCTTTAGTTATATTTGGTCAAACATGTCACTGAATACATTAAGCTATTTATTATAGATTTTTTTTTAGGTGATATTGCAGGGTAAGTCAATTAAGAACAGTGCTCAGTCATAAAAAAAACAAAAACAATTATGTTGTGTGTGCGCGTGAGACGCCGGCGCGATCACATACATTTTCTTATAAAAGCGGAAAAAAATTAAAATACTCAGACATTTATGGTCACATTTATGTACCACATTTTGAATCTGTGAAGGGTTAAATAGGCCTATTATTTTGTACTCTCACATTAAAAACAAAAAAATTGCTTGTAAAAAAACAAAAATAATTTTCTGCCGTCTCGGTTTTCTTTTCTGTGAACTTCTCAAAAATTAACCAAAACTCAGCATATAGATAAAGGTTAGTGTATTACTTGTCACATTTTGTTCCTTTCATTTTGTTAATATGTTTATTATTTAGGTGAAATAAATTTTACGCATAGTCTATTTATTCCTTTTATAGGATTTAATCCTGTTTTTCTCCATTCAGAAGCACTGCAGGTGCCTGATGATGATGATGAATCCTCATGTTCTGTTGTTTATTCTGCTATTTGTTCATGTAGGCTAAAACTAACCACCTGGGATTTTATTAATGGGTCACATACACATATCCATTGTAATTTCGTTTTAATTCTAATTTTATTTTACCTTGTTTGTATTAGTCTCTCTGTTTATCCCGAGGTTTACCGTAATCAACCGGATCCGGGCTGTATCCAGGTTGAGATCGAGGACCTCGTATTTACCGGAATCTTGAAATGATAACACGTGACTTTATATTCGGAGCTGTTCACGTCCTTTTGGTCCTTGGACTGGGAATTATGTGTTTCAATGCCTAATAAATGAATGGTACAGGTGGTACAGCAGCCACGTGGTACATGTGGGATCTTTCAGAAAACTCCCAGCTTACTAACTGTAATTACAAGCTCTACGAGGACGTGAATGCTTTTTACAAGCTAGAATCTCATAACTACAGGAATTACGAGGCTACGTGAATGCACCTTAAGTCCTGTTGTCAATTGCTTTGTCAATTGCTAGCTGAAACTGGTCGCAGATGATGTCATACTGGTGAGTCCACTGATCTATATTAATACAGTCTTGGAATCTAGATAAGGTATGTCCAAGAAGTTGCTAGATTTGTCGTTAGGCTTTTTAGTCTCAAAAGTGGTGAGGGAGTCGCTAAATCGGCAGCACTGATAACCAGGTGGTCACCCTAGCACATGAGGATCAGGTGAACACAATCAAGCAAATGAGAACTAGACTAGAGGTTTGATCGTCATCGGCTGCAGCTGGATGCAACCGATTGGCGAGAGTAGCTGCGTGCTGTCGGGGTGGAACTGAAAACGGAGACGGAAACCCTGACAGTTATGAAAATATTCACGTTTAGGATAACATAACACAGCCTTCTGTATGTGCCGTCTTGACTTACTTGCTCTCTTTCATTACTTTTGCTTTAATTCTTGTGCACTGACTCATTTGCTAAACTGAACATCTAATCACAGTTTCCTCTCGAAGGCCCAGGCGCCGATTCAGCATGCTGGATCTGGTAAACTGCTACCAACGTGAGCCCAACGAGACCCAACGTGTGCAAAAACTAGCCCGACATCCCAACATTGGTGTTTTCTCGGCTTTAAGCCTTAAAATGACCCCCTCCTTTTTTCTTTTTTTTTTTTTTGCTGGTCAAGCAGATGGCCTTTCACCTACTACCGAAGACTTTAGATATAGACCAGAGGTGCCTTTTTACAACGCTAAAAATCAAACTTGATTGAGGTCTGTGGGCTGAAAGTAAAAGTTGCATTATATCAAACATTTATATTAAATTTAAAGTGGTTAACCTTGGTTCCCCTGATTTATTTAATAATTTAAAAAAATTAAGGCCTGGTTTCACAGACAGGGCTTACTCTAAGCCAGGATTAGGCCTTAGTTCAATTAAGGTATTTAAGTAGCTTTTATAAACTTACCCTAGAAAAAAAAACATTACTGGTATGGATCTTGAGACAAAACAATGGCTCTAACTTATTTTAAGATATATATGTGCAAGTTACTTTCAGATAAAAAAGCTCAAACATGCATTTTAGTCTAGGACTAGCTTAAGCCATCTCTGTGAAATCGGGGGTAAGCATACTATAAGGTTCTATAAAGCAAGTTTTATAGTACAATGAAATGTTATTGCTGTTTTTAATGATGTTTAATTACTTTTTAAACAAAAAATCTTGAACATTTAAGGAAATAAATGAACATTTATATTAATCCACAAATAAATAATATTTTTTTAATATGCAATAAAGAATCATGATTTTTGATGAGTTAATTGCTGCAGTCTATTTAAAATCTTTAATTAATCTGAATGAATTATTTAATTCAGATTAATTATCAGCATTTTTGAACAAATCTCTTGAATGAATGATTCAATGACAAATACATTTTTTAACATTCATTTGTCGCCACCTAGTGGCATAATGATGTAATGATACAATCATCATTTGAAGCAAGTTACTTTCAAAAGGCGATTTACTCTATTTTTATCGCTACTGTAGACATCAGTGTTTATATGCGAACTATAAACTTTTACTTCTGTGATAATTTGAATATTTGTAAAACAGAAATAATAATACTGTGTGGTTGGAAAGACTGTCTGTGAAGCTGATTCAAACATACATGACAACTGCTTTCTCTGGATAAGCTGCACCACCAACGCAGAGTTGAATGTCACAGTGTGCTTTTGTCAATGGTTTAACAGACACAGGAGAATCGTCATTTAGGAGTAAGATCGCATTTTGGAATCAAGATCGCAAAGCACAGTGTATATTCTTCAAATGTTCCCACATATGCATAATAGGCCTATATTGCATCTGCATGGGACGAAAACAAAAATGAACTTTCTTAAAAACTGACACATGCATTTATTAATAAAAATGCAGAAATTCAAACTTTGTAGCATGATTTTTCTTTATTTAACTTGTGCATTTGTTTCTTCAATCTTGCATGCTCTGCATTTGTTGTGGTAGCAAGCGTGTAATTGGAGACAGCCTCTGTAATAATAATAATACACAAATGGTTATTAAATTCCGTAATGCACTTTCATTATCAGATAGATAATTTTTTTTAGCCCTAAGCAGTCCTTCATTCAGACATACATCTCATTGTAAATTTTGTTTACACTCTCATTCTTAGTCAGGAGAAACAGCCTAAGGTTCTAAATCTTGACTCATTGATGGAAATTAAGCTACTCTAAGTTTAGAGAAATGAAAACAGTTAAAATATTATCTACAATTATTCACAGTATTTTAATGTTAACCGTATTGTGCATATAAATTGCTGCAATAAATAGTTACCGAATATTGGCGCACGCCTTCTTCAAAGGCTGTTTTTTATAGGCCATAGGCCTACTTTCCCCCTCATAGCATGGCGGGCCAAATCAAAGTTCATCATGGGCCAACTTTGTTTTAGTTTGGGCATCTCTGATATAGACCTTAGGTAGTCTCGGCCCTTTTTCAGCACTGTGCTTGTTGTGTTCTGTCTTCAGGTTTGTATTTCCACAGCATGAAGGTAAGATCTTATAGATTTATGAATGAACTGTTTGTTCCTGGTCTACTGACATTGTTATGACATCTACTTCAAACATGGTAACTTTCATTAATTCTACAATAAGTAAATTCACTTCACCAGCTAAATACTCTTGCCATAGAAATATGCAGAGCTAACACAAAAACATTCTTAAGATGACTGTGCAGTTGTTTCTCTGGCACATAAGGTCTATACAAACATGGTGCACTTATATTACTTATGTATGGTAAAAGTGCAATGTGGCAATGTGGTGGAATAAATCCCGCTTTCTAAATAAAAGAACCAATCACCAATAGGTAAAGTCATTGTTTCACTGCAACTTCCAATCTCCAGTTACTATAGAAACAGACAGTGCCCTGAGATGTGTGATCTGCACGTGCACACTGGCTTGTCCAGCCTGAAATATAAGTCTTTTTAACACCCTTTCCCATTTTGGCAAGTGGGGCATAAATGATAAGGTTGCTGCTCATAAGTCATTCTGAATAGACACATAACCAACATATATTGAGAAAGCCTACACTTGTGAGTTTACGTTTCAAGTATCAGAATTACTGTAATTAATATGGAGACATACAAGCTCAAACATAGAAACAAAAATAAAAATTTAAAAAACATATTTTTAAATGTATTAAAATATGTGGCTGTATTGTGGCAACTTAGAAACACAATGAAGCTGAAGCCACAAGTCTGCTCATGCTTCATTTCAAATCTGAGGATGTTATCTGTAAAACAACTATGAATTTTATTAAACATTATCTAAGACCATATCATGTTTTTAGAGAAGGCTCATAAAAGGTTAATATACATATATATATATATATATATATATATATATATATATATATATATATATATATATATTAGTGCCCCCTGTAAGCTCCCTTGCAGTCTATTGTCTATTTCTGGTGTGGTGAACTGCCCCATTCATGTTTCTATTGTTCTCACTTGACAAACCTTTCACACCTAATCTTCATTATTCTTTTATAATTATTCTTTCATTTTTATTCAGCCACTATCCATCTTATTCCTGATGAGCCTACTTCGTTTTGAATTATGGGTGGCACTTCCAGTTTGGGAACTTCCATTCAAAAATACAGAAACTAATCATTTCAAATCATGGGGTTGCCTTACAAATAAAGCTTATCCGTCAGTTTGACTGAATGAGCTGTCAATTTTCCTTCATGTTTTATTTTTTAGACATCATAAGAATAACAAAACGTTTGGTCGAGAATGTCTATGGCAAGAGCTCTTTGCAGTCGCTGCATTCTTTTCCTCATGATTATTTTCTTTTTTTCCTTTGCATTCCACTGTAATTGTATGAAAAAGGACAAGACTGCACATTTGTGGTCTGTTCTCACGATTTAATTTACAATATATCCCCTTTAATAATTCACTAGAATGCACAAAGAATCTTGTTTTTCTCCTCAAATCCTCACGTCTCTTTCCAGGTTTGTTTTCACAGGTAAATACAATTTATTATCTTAGAAATCACTTAGAAATAGTATCACGCAATGCTGAAGTTAATGAACATTTTTGATTAAAGCAACATATGTTACATAATGCGGATATATATTACTACAGTGATATGTAACCCGACCATTATAGCTGTGGAAAGAATCACGCTTTTGGGGTTAATCATGGTCTGTTGAACCTTGTTGATGCTTTTAAACTTTTAAATGTCCTTTAAATGTTCGATGGTTGAAGGGTGAGTAGAATAATGTTATCTCCTTATACCCAGTTTAAAAAAACAAACAAACAAACAAACATATTATTGGGTTCATGGGTTCAGAGTCTTTCACTGATTGTTCATAGCTTAAGGGAAGTTACATCCATAATTTGCGCGAAGCATAATGGGGTGTTGGAATAAGGTGGATTAGCCTTTATTCTGGCATTACACCTATTTTGAATAGTCTTTTTTTATAAAAGAAAACAACAATTTTCTTATGAACTTACGTGAAATTCTTTTGACAAAATACACCATGAAATATAACTGCACCAGTGCAGCAGGTGCAGAGCTACAATTAGCATCAAGCTACATACGACAACTTGTACAACTAATGCTTTTACTCAAAACCACCAACGAGTGTGATTGCAATCTAATGTGAGTTTTGTGATAATTTCTAATGTGATAATTTGTCATATTATGTTGTTGAAATATGTTATTTATAGCCTTTCATAAGAATCACTGCACCTCCTTCATGTAATCCTTTATTGTGAAAATAAGCCAAATTGCATGAAAATCACATACAAACTATTTACTATTTTAATTGTGTTTATTAGCTTCATGTTTCATGAAACATTTCTCTGGGTTTTATGGAAAAGAATGCAGAATTGGTAGTTGCATCATGAACACAAATTGCTCCAGGCTCACTTGATGTTTTTTTCCATTTGCTAACTCCAGTTTAGTTTGGTCATTAGATGCCTCCATACAAATCAGTTATTCATCATGACTGCTTTCTGGCAGATCTCTACAAATTATTTGTTTATTTGTCTATTATCATTCCACCCACTTCCAAACTGTGTGAGAGAGAATGCTTGGTTTATATTATTGTGTTGAGCCCACAATATATTTAGTGATACTATTAAACCACTGTATGAACTATTCTGCTGTCACACAAAGAATGGGCTTTAAAAGCATTCTCTTCCATTGCAACAACTCTATTGCAGTCTATTGCATCAACAAATACAAATCAATGCCGTCTAATCTGGTCTTTTGCTTGGAACTAGTTCAGATTACAGCAGAACCTATAGCAGGATTTAAAATTCAAATTAACTCTCTCTCTCTCTTACATTCTGCCATAAATTTAGGGCATTGGCTCCATATGACCTGTCACCAACCCCAGTGCCTCTCTATATGTGGATCTAATGTTCCAGTAAATCAGGGGTCATCAACTATATTTGTCCAAGGCCCAGAATTTTTCACTGCAGACACTGTAAGGGCCAGATACTCGTAATATAAAATAAAATTCGAATTGTATCCTAATATGTTATTATTTGATATACTAATTCTAATTCCAAATTTATGTTATTTTTTACATATTACCTGTACTGCAGCAAGCCACCATGCGATAGCGATATTTTAGGCTTCATATTTGTGAGGCTGTCAAGCTGTCCATCACTGTCACGCAATTGTGCGCAAATCCCAGGCCAGGAAAATTTTGACATTTGTGAAAAAATGAGCACATGAAACAATAAAATATGTTCAATGAGAGAACGCGTTCATCGTCATTCTTGACTGAAGGCAGGCTATAGCACAATCTACTTTTCAGAAGGCTTTTTGTTTCGTTAGATTTAAAAATAAAAAAACGGTTCTCATTCCCCCTTGAATAAGACCGGCGACACACTGGCTGCGTGATCGTCTCAGCTGCGTGGCGTGTCCGTTTTTATTTCGGCTCCCATATTTAACAGGTTGGAGTTTGCACACTGAGACACGCGTCTCAGGCGTGCTCGAGCCACGTAGAAAACGCGTGCACGCTAGAAATAGAACCGAAGCCCTGGTTCCAGCAATGCAGGGGCGCAACTATCCAGTGTTAGAGGAGTATGCAGCAAAAAAAATTATTATTGTGCATGCTACCTTATATTTACCAGTTGTCATTTTACTTTAATAAAATTGAGATGTGTCATGAATGGGATTGGTACCAAAGGGTTTAACCAAAATCTAGCAAATATATGCATAATTTCCACGGTAAACCAGAGATATTAAAGTTGTTTTCCAGATTCTTGTCATTTATTGTACATGCTACCTTATATTTTTCAGTTTTCAGCTCAGCAACCTCGGTTTTGCATATTCTAAGCTAGCTACATATCTGTCTGCTACATTCCCAGTGTTAGCAAATGCTAGCTAGTCTGTTAACATGAATTACGTATTTGCAAGCCTCCAAGCATAGACGTCACATTTTAAATCCTACCTGTTGCCTTTCACCATCCACTTATTTAGCTGCTGTCGCATCCCTTGACATGTCATCTCCTTTTCTTATGAGGGCACCGGCGCCTACTCTAGCCTGTTAGTCCTCTAAAATGTATATAACTTTATATATATATATATATATATATATATATATATATATATATATATATAAAACTTTTATATAAATTTATATAACTTTTATTACTTAAAAAAAAAAAAAAATTAACCATCGCTTTGGCGCCCCTATGCGGCGCATATAGCGCATACCCACTTTTTGCGCCACTGCAGCAACGGGAGTGTTCTCTGGCTAGAGTGCAGAACAGCGGAGTTTGTATGGACCGAAGTGCATGTCTGAGCTTGTGTTTTGTTGCTTTGACGTTGTGGAAAATAGAATAATAGAATCAAAATGTATTAGCATTTTTACCCGTTATTATCAATTTAAATTAATCTCGTTTTTAACTTAACTTAATTTCGTTTTTCTTTATTTAAATTTAGTTTTTTCTTTATTTAAATTTCGTTTTTTCTTTATTTAAATCGTCTCGGTTACAAAGGTAACCCTCGTTCCCTGAAGGAGGGAACGGAGACGTACGTCGGACAGACCGACGAATAGGAATCTCGCTAGAGAGGCCAATCTACTTCGAGTGTAACTAAAACGAGCCAATGCACATTGGCATGCAATCATATGCATCAGCTGCTCGCCTCGCAGCGCGGGTATATAATGAGCAGCAGGTGCGTTGCATCTTCAGGTTTTCGCTGAGGAGCCGAACCGGATAGGCGGCAGCATCAGCGGGGTACAGCGACTGTGGCGACGGGACGTACGTCTCCGTTCCCTCCTTCAGGGAACGAGGGTTACCTTTGTAACCGAGACGTTCCCATTCAGTCGGTCACGTTCGACGTACGTCGGACAGACCGACGAATAGGAATCCCTACCAAAGCGCCACAGGAGCTGCCCCCTTCCAGCGCTCTGTTGTAAGCCACCTGAACCCCCTTGCCTGAGGATGGTGGGACAGGGCTAACACAGAGAGAGTTGATCACTGCTGTTCCCCAAAACCCATTCAGTGAGACTATTGGATAACACTGGGAAAGCGTACCCTTCGCTGGGAAAGGAACGCTGCGGAAGCCACATCCTTCCCCAAAGGAGTTATGTGGAGAAGTACATATGGACTAACCATGTAGGGCTGTGCTACATATGGAAGAGCTGGGGTGACTCCAACCCGATGAAGGGTAGGTTCTCCCAGAGGGAAAGACACGGGCTTCGTTTAGGAGCAACCGTGGAACCAACCATATGGGATCCCCGTAGGGTCACACATATGGAACCCAGCCTAAACCCGGTTCTCAAGGATACAACGGAGTATAGGCCTGGCGCCAGACGCTCCGCCACGTTGGCTGCCGAAGGGATATCGGAGGACTCGACAGGGTCTGCCTTGTAGGGACTCTCTGGAGAAAAGAAGCGCATGTAGCGCAGCAAGCCGACACTAAGCCGGGGCCTCTCCGTGCCTCTGACCTGTGGCGAGAACATGGGAGGAGACCGGCTCGACACGAAGGCTATAGTATCTAGCGAACGTGTTAGGTGTCGCCCAGCCCGCAGCTCTACAAATGTCTGTCAGCGAGGCGCCACGAGCCAGCGCCCAGGAGGATGCGACACCTCTCGTGGAGTGAGCATGCAACCTGAGCGGGCAGGGCACGCCCTGAGCTTGGTAAGCCAGGGCGATGGCATCCACTATCCAGTGGGCCATCCTCTGCTTGGAGACAGCCTTTCCCTTCTGCTGGCCTCCGTAACAGACAAGAGCTGGTCTGAGGTCCTGAGGCTTTAGGTTCTGTCTATGTACAGTCGCAAAGCCAGGGCTGGGTCTGCCTCCTCCGAGGGCAGCGCTTGCAGGCTCACCACCTGGTCCCTGAAGGGAGTGGTAGGAACCTTGGGCACATAGCCAGGCCGGGGTCTTAGTACCACGTGGCTATCACCCGGCCCGAACTCCAGGCACGATTCGTCGACCGAAAATGACTGCAGGTCCCCTACCCTCTTGATGGAGGCCAATGCCACCAGCAGCAAAGTCTTCATAGACAGAATCTTTAAGTCTGCTGACAGCAAAGGCTCAAAGGGAGCAATCTGAAGTGCTCTCAGCACCAGAGTGAGGTCCCAAGAGGGTATGGAGAGGGGACGAGAAGGATTTAACCGTCTCGCCCCCCTAAGGAACCTGATGACCAGGTCGTGCTGACCAACAGATTTGCCATTTAAGTGGTCGTGGTAAGCGGATATAGCAGCAGTATGGACTTTGAGGGTGGAGGGGGGACAGCCTACGCTCCAACCCTACTGCAAGAAGGAAAGCACGACTCTGATCGAGCATCTTCGGGGGTCTTCCCGGCGAGAAGAGCACCACTCGACGAACAGGTTCCACTTTGAGGCGTAAGCACGTCTCGTAGACAGTGCACGTGCCGAAGTGATGGTGTTAAGTACCTCAGGGGGTAAGTCACCTAGAACCTCTGCATCCCGTCCAAGGGACCAGACATGGAGTTTCCAGAGGTCTGGACGCGGGTGCCAAAGAGTGCCCCGTCTCTGAGAAAGAAGGTCTTTCCTCAGAGGGATGGGCCAGGGAGGGGCTGTCGCGAGGAGTGAGAGTTCTGGGAACCAGGTCCGGTTGGGCCAGTAAGGCGCAACTAACAAGACCTGCTCCTCGTCCTCCCTGACTTTGCACAGGGTCTGTGCAAGTAGGCTCACTGGGGGAAACGCATATTTGCGCAGGCCCCGGGGCCAGCTGTGAGCCAGTGCATCTGTCCTGAGTGTCCCCTCGGTCAGAGAGTAAAACTGGCAGTGGGAGGTTTCTGGTGAGGCAAACAGGTCTACCTGAGCCTCTCCGAATTCTCTCCAGATCAGCTGAACCACCTGGGGGTGGAGTCGCCACTCTCCTGGCAGCGCAGCTCGTGATAGCTCGTCGGCCACACGGTTGAGCACACCGGAGACATGAATGGCGCGAAGCGACCTCAGATGCTTCCGACTCCACAGGAGGAGATGGCGGGCGAGTTGCGACATGCGACGGGAGCGTAGACCACCTTGACGGTTGATGTACGCAACGGTCGCAGTGTTGTCCATACGGACCAGTACATGCTTTCCCTGAAGCAGGCCTTTGAGGCGGCTCAGAGCAAGGCGTACTGCCAGCAACTCGAGGCAATTGATGTGCCAATGCAGATGGGGTCCCGTCCAAACCCCTGAGACTGCATGCCCGTATTACGTGGCACCCCAGCCGGTGGCAGAAGCATCTGTGAACACCACAGCATGCCGGGACACCTGTTCTAGGGGCACTCCTGCCCGAAGAAACAAGGGGTCCGACCACGGACTGAAGGTTCGGCGGCACTCCTGAGTGATTGGCAGCCAGAATGTGCCACGCTGCCACGCCCATCTCGGGACTCGGCCGTGAAGCCAGTGCTGAAGCGGTCTCATATGAAGCAGACCGAGCGGTGTTACAGCCGCAGCAGCCGCCATATGCCCCAGGAGCCTCTGAAAGAACTTCAGTGGGACCGCTGTCCTGCCATTGAATGTATTCAGGCAGTTCAACACCGACCGAGCACGTTCCTCTGTGAAGCATGCTATCTGCTCGACCGAATCCAACTCCATACCGAGAAAAGAGATCCTCTGCACCGGGGCGAGTTTGCTCTTTTCCCAGTTGACCTGAAGCCCCAACTGGCTGAGGTGTCTGAGCACCAAATCCCTGTGTTTGCACAACTGATCCCGGGACTGTGCTAGAATGAGCCAGTCGTCGAGATAGTTGAGAATGCGAACACCCTGTTCTCTCATGGGAACAAGGGCTCCCTCCACGACTTTCGTGAAGACGCAGGGAGACAGGGCCAGCCCGAAGGGTAGGACTCTGTACTGATATGCTCGACCTTCGAACGCGAATCTCAGGAATGGCCTGTGTCGCGGAAGAATTGAAACATGGAAGTACGAGTCCTTCAGGTCAATCGCTGCAAACCAATCTCGGGGACGGATGCACTCGAAAATGCGTTTCTGCGTGAGCATTTTGAATGGTAGCTTGTGGAGGCTCAGATTCAAAACTCGCAGGTCCAAGATCGGTCGTAACCCGCCGCTTTTCTTGGGTACAATGAAGTAGGGGCTGTAGAACCCCGACCTCAAATCGGCTGGAGGGACCGGCTCTATCGCGTCCTTCGCCAGTAGGACTGCGATCTCCGCACGCAGGACAGGGGCATCGGCATCTTTCACTGTAGTGAAGAGGACGTCCCTGAACTTGGGGGGGGGAAGCCGGGCGAACTGAATCGCAAAGCCGACCCTGATGGTCCGAAGGAGCCAGCGAGACGGACTGGGGAGCGCTAACCCGGCTCGCAGAGACCGTACAAGCAGGACCAAAGGGACCACCGGTGTACCCGCAGCAGGGCAGCGAGGTGGAACACAGGGACGCGGCTCGGGGGGCTCTCTTTGTGAGGCGGCCCGAAGCGGCGTCACAGTGTGCTAGGCAACACTTACCTGGCTCCACGGATGGACAGAGGGAGCAGTCGAGGCTTTGGCTGCCCGCTGCTCGCTGCTGTCCGCTGGCGACAGAAGAGGGGGATGAGAGTGGTGAGGTTTTTCTCCTCCCACTGCTCTCCAAACCCTCTTCAGACCTGGAAATGGAGGAACTGCTCTTTAAAATTTGGGTACCGCTGCTTCTTGGGTCAGTGGCGGAACAGTAACAAACCCAATAAAGGATTTACCACCTGGCCCTCCTCCAGGGGTGGAAGAGCAGCCCCACCCATCTCTGGGTCGCCCGTCTCAGGGGTGATTCTCACCAACCAGTTAAACAGCTGCAGAGACGGGAGGTGTCATCTCCCCGCAATGGATACAGCACAGCCTGCTGGGCCGGAGTTTATTGCAGGGGACGACACCCTTGGCGACGAGCAGACTGAGGGGCGGCCCAAGAGGAACTCAATGGTTTGTCATGGGAAGCTCCCCGATCCGCTACTAACTGAGGAGAACCGCTGGGCTCAGTCCTCGACAGTGTCACCGAAAGGCCACCTCGTAAGATGGGAGCATTGAGAAAGCATTTAGCTTGACAACCTCTCACACCTCACAAGGTAAGCCAGGGGGCACTTCTGGACCACGGAGGTGGACATCGTCTGGCTGAGGGCCTGTGCCGTGACTTTGATCACGGTTAGTCAACAAGCGCAGCTCAACCCCAGCACAGAACTACCCTCATGCAAAAAGAGTGCCTTGGCCTCACATGCAGGGTGGGTGTGGTCTGTGTACAGCCACCCCATCCAAGAGGGTAGTGAGAGAGGAAAAACTTTTGCAGATTGGCACCTTTGGCATTCCATATTTATGGCACCAATATACCCCATACTGCCAAGTTTTCCATGCACATCTGGAAGACCCAGGAAAGCATGGCTGTAAACTCTGAATCTGAGTCAGCATAAGCACACACCATTACAGTGGGCAGCGTCACCCTCATTTCCAGAGCATAACAGCACTCTCTCCGATGATGCAATCGACGTCTGTCCCTCAGCTGGAGCTCTGAATGAAATGCTAGGTTCCCCTATGAAAAGGACCAGCAATCCAATCCAGAAACTGCACAGCTTGCAATGCGCTAGAGAGGGAGGGGCCCTAGGGGGTTGGTTCCCCGAAGGAACCCCTCAACCTCATGTCACCCAAGCCATATCAGCAAAGTAGACCTCTTCTGGTGCACCAGAGAGGGCGCTACAATGGAGATTACGCAAGGGAACCGCGCATCTAGAGCGCCGAGCGAGCGCTGGGTTGCCGTGACAACCCGCGCTGCAGCCCGGCAGCTCGACGGCACACGACACGCAGAGGAGCGAGAGGTTTACTCTCGTTGATCTCCACGGTCTCCCAGAGTGTCGGGCAGACCCGCGGCTGTGCTTTTACACACAAGCGGCAGCTGGCCAACAACAGAGGGGACTCAAGCTTCCCGGAGAAAGAAGAGTCACGACCGGCGTGTCGACGTGATCATGTTCTCATATGAAAACATGAACACCCACGAACATCATTTCAGCACGCGCCCAGACATGCGAAACGGTGATCGTGGCCGTCAGTGAGGACAGGAACGATCGCATCCAGAAACACAAGTAGGATGTCGTCTTTAAAAAGACGCGAATCTACTTGTGTAAGCTCTTTCAGGGACTTTACTCTTTTAGAAGTGCTGAAGCACGCAGGGGAACGGCCACCGCAACACAGACAGGGATTGTGTGCAGCCTGTCATGTGCTTTCTCTCTCTTTGAAGGCGCTCACTCTTACCAGCCGTAAAAACGGCTTTTCAGCGCGCAAAAGCGCACCGTACCGGCCGTGAGAACAGCCTTCTGACGCTGTCAAACAGCTATTTGCTCAAAAACGGCAAACGAAACAAAAACAGAAAAAGAGATGACTTCGACCCCGCTGCTGTGCTGTTCGCCCGCACTCGGAAAAAAAAGAGAAGTTCAACCAAAAAGCTTGACTCGTCTTCTAGCAGACACTCGCTTGCAGAGAACAGGAACAAACACCGTTCGGCTCCGAAGTGAAAAGCTGAAGATACAACGCACCTGCTGCTCATTATATACCCACGCTGTGAGGCGAGCAGCTGATGCATATGATTGCATGCCAATGTGCATTGGCTCGTTTTAGTTACACTCGAAGTAGATTGGCCTCTCTAGCGAGATTCCTATTCGTCGGTCTGTCCGACGTACGTCGAACGTGACCGACTGAATGGGAACTACCCTTACTGTGCCAATTTGTTAGAAAAATATTAGACTACCTTAAAAGTATTGCTTAATTTAACAGACCTGTGTGTGTGTGTGCGTTTTATAATATCACTAGTGCAGTGTCCGTTCTCGGAGCATAAGCCCTGCCCACGTGAGGTGCGCCGCTTCCCGCTCGTGCTGCTCTGACTGTATTTTACTAAAAGTTTATTAATTCTTAATGTGTCGCGTCTTGCGTGTCCATCTATATTGCACCAAATGCGACACTGCACTCCCTTGTGAAGTCGATTGGATGAACGATTCTCGAAATAATAAAAATGCAAACGGACATACAGACACAGATTCCTGCCTTTATTAGAGAGAAAAATATGTTCAGCCCCTCTCTCCGAAGCTTCGAATAGTCGATGTTCATCAAAAAATGGTATTCGGACCAGCCCTAAACTTTTTCCTCTTACAAGGCTATTCCTGAATTCAGTTTTATTCTGGGGGCCGGATGGAAATCTCTGCCAGTTGACGTTGCATGCAGTAAATCTTCATCTCAATAATCCCAATTTTTTCTATAAACAAATTTTTGGTCAGCAGGGCCCTGCTATTAATAGCCCACAAGTCTACCTCTTAATTAAAAGCATCAAAAAATCTCAACCCTGCCATTTAGATTCTTGTTTGCCACTTACTCATGAAGTATTTAGCAAATGCTTATTCCCCTTCATTCAGGATATCACTTGGGAAACACGTCTGTTTTTTTTTTCTATAAACTAATTTTTGGTCAGCATTCTATCCTCTATTCATCGTCACTTCCTTCAGATTCCTCAGATGTTCGTAATTTACTTGCTATTGTCACAGGTGTTTTGGTTTTGTTCACGTTTATGATTTCATGTCTTTTATTTTGAAGTTTGTTTCATGTTGCTTGTTTGTAGTGATGGCCGATTTCAAAACACTGCTTCATGAAGCTCCGAAGCTTCATGAATCTTTTGTTTCGAATCAGTGATTCGGAGCGTGTATCAAACTGCTAAAGTCACGTGATTTTAGTAAACGAGGCTTTGTTACGTCATCACTGTTTCGAAACAGTTCGAAATGTCAATGGTTCACCAATAGAGGGCGATGATAAAGTGAGCCCATGTATCATGCAGATTCACTGAGAACTGAAAAGTGTCTAGGGCTTTACCCTATGGTTTTACCTGATCTCTGATCAGTTTTATACATTTGTAGATGTTTTAATTATACATTAGAATAATTAAAATTAATAATGTTAGTTATTAATCTCTTATTGGCCTGTTCAGCTTGAGCCATGGAACAAAGAAACAAGCCTTTAAAATTGATAAAAGAACACATATTATACAGACACTCTATATTTAATCTTATTAGATGATTAGTTAATTCCATTTGATTGATTTTACTTTCAATAAAACTTTTGCAATACATTTGTAAAAGGGTATTTTTAATGCATGTTTGGCCTGAGTTTTGTTGCATTTCCACTGTTCTGACCACTAGTCACCATGGAGACGGGTGTCAGATTGTTTCGAAGCCTCGAATCATTACGGCACATTTGCTTCAACTGTTTCAGTGTTTCACGAAGCCTCGAACTGCCCATCACTACTTGCTTCCCTTGATCCTTACGTTCTCCCTTAGTCCATGTGTCATGTTCTCATTGGTTGTTTATGGTCATGTGGTTTTCAGTTCTGTTCTGTTATTGGTTCCCTTGTTCCTTGTGTCACTTCCCCATTGGTTGTCCTTGTCATATGTTACATCAGGTCTTGCATTTATAGCCATTGTCTTCCCCATGTTCCTTTGTCATGTATTGTTTTATGTAACCTGCTTTTGGTGAGTGTAGTCTCTGTTTTCAAGTCACATCACGTCACGTCACGCCACGTCTAGTGATGGGCAGAGCGAAGCTTCGTGAAACACTGAAGCAGTTGAATCAAATGTGCCGTGATGATTCGAGGCTTCAAAACAATCTGACAATTGACTCCACGGTGACCCCTAGTGGTCAAAAGAGTGTAAATGCAACAAAACTCAAACTAAACATGCAGTAAAAACACCTTTTACAAATCTATTGCAAATGTTTTATTGAAAGTAAAATCTATTAAATGCAATGAACTAATTCTCTAATAAGATTAGGCTACATATAGAGTGACTGTATATCTGTTCTTTTATCAATTTTCAAGGCTTGTTTCTCTGTTTCATGGCTCAAGCTAAACAGGCCAATAGGGATTAATAACTACCATTATTCATTTTAATTATTCTAATGTCTAATTAAAACATCTACAAATTTATAAAACTGATCAGAGATCAGGTAAAACCCATAGACACTTGTTCAATGCTTCTCAGTGAATCTGCATGATTCATGGGTTAACTTTATCATTGCCCTCTACCGGTGAACCACTGAAATTTCGAACTGTTTTGAAATGTTTCGAAACAGTGAGGACGTAATGAAGCCTCGTTTACTATAATCACGTGACTTTGGCAGTTTGATACACGCTCCAAATCACTGATTCGAAACAAATGATTCATGAAGCTTTGGAGCTTCATGAAGCATGTGTTTCGAAATCGGCCATCACTAGCCACGTCACGTCTAGCCAAGCCATGTCAAGTCACGTCATTGTTCATGTTCCTGTTCCTGTTTGTATTTTGGATTTATATTATTAAAACTGCACTTGGGTTCTCACTACACACGCCTCCAGTGGACTCCCTTCCGTTACAGCAATTCTAAATTTGATCTGCAGATACATTTGTATTACTCCAATCTTCAAATACTATAAAGCGACACTATCCGCTTTAAAGGTGCCCTCGAATGAAAAATTTAATTTATCTTGGCATAGTCAAATAACAAGAGTTCAGTACATGGAAATGACATACACTGAGTTTCAAACTCCATTGTTTCCTCCTTCTTATATAAATCTAATTTGTTTAAAAGACCTCCAAAGAACAGGCAAATCTCAACATAACACCGACTGTTACGTAACAGTCGGGGTGTACGCCCCAATATTTGCATATGCCAGCCCATGTTCCCAACATTATGAAAGGCATTAGACAAGGGCAGGTAGTAACGTCTGGATCTGCACAGGTGAATCAACAGACTAGGTAAGCAAGCAAGAACAATAGTGAAAAATGGCAGATGGAGCAATAATAACTGACATGATCCATGATATCATTATATTTTTAGTGATATTTGTAAATTGTCTTTCTAAATATTTCGTTAGCATGTTGCTAATGTACTGTTAAATGTGGTTAAACTTACCATAGTTTCTTACTGTATTCACGGAGACAAAAGAGCCGTCGCTAAACACTTGCAGTCTGTATAATGCATAAACACAACTTCATTCTTTATAAATCTCTCCAGCAGTGTAACGTAGCATTAGCCGTAAGCCATGGAGCACAGCCTCAAATTCATTCAGAATCAATGTAAACAATATAACAGTATACAATACTCACATAATCCGACACATGCATGCCGCATGCATGACGAACACTTTGTAAAGATCCATTTGAGGGTTATATTAGCTGTATAAACTTTGTTTATGCACTGTTCAAGGCAAGCGCAAGCTCCGTGGGCGTAAAGCACGAGAATTAAAGGGCCAGTAGCCCTGAATCGGCTCATTAATAATGATGCCCCAAAATAGACAGTTGAAAAAATGAATTAAAGTTTTTTGAGCTGAAACTTTACAGACACATTCAGGGGACACCTCAGACTTTTATTACATATTTTTTTAAAAAGTTCTAGGCTACCTTTAAATATCAAGCATAGTAAAACATATCAATTGAGCAGCCATTCAATAAGACTTTAGGCCAATGGTTAACAAACGCCTTTCAAAAGTACATCAGGTCAAACCTGTCTCACATTAGATAAGCTCATCAATCACTTATTCAATAATCTAGTCACCACACACCTGTTCGCATTAATCAATAACTCCACTTGCTCTCCTCCATTTCTTGGCAATAGCAGGACTTCCCCCTCTGCTCCACAGCTCACCAAAGAATATACACTAACAAGAAGCGACACTCAATAGAACATTCCATTGCAACACCGGCGCCCAGCAGGGGCCCTGCGTTTCCGCCATTTTGGGGAGTAAGCAACTTGCAGTCCAATAGTTTCTATGGCAATATTTTTTTTTTAGCTTTTTTTTTTTTTTTTTTTTTTTAAGTACATTAAAGCTAAAGTCAAACCTGAATGATGACAACACAGAATAAAATACTATCACTAGTGATCATCAGATCCTTTTAACAGTTTATTTTACAGACTTTGTGTAAGCCTTCCATTTTTTTTTTTTTTTTCACAAAACCTTTTTGCTCTTTAGAAAACCCAGTCAGTTTGGGTTCAAATTCTTTAAAAGATCTAGAATTAGCATTAGGCTTATAAACACTGAATTAATACCAACATATGAAATTAAAGGACATGCATCAGAAAAAATGGGAATGTTGAATAATAAATATATGAATATAACAGCTTGATTTTACAATGATGAATAATGTCCATTAAAGCAAAAGTGTCCAAAAGTGGGAATTATGCGATAACTGACACAGCAACGCATCATGTATTATAAGATCGTTATGTTTGTAGCGTGATCCATTAAAACGAACAATATAGCCTATTTCAATTCAGATAGTGGAGTTATACTATTATTATTCCACTAGGTCTGCAAACATGATGATCTTAAATGTTAATTATTAATTTACTATTAATACCAAAATCAATTGATGTGACAACTTGCTAAGTGACAAAACAATGTCAAGTCACCGTTATTTATATAGCGCTTTATACAATAGAGACTGTTTCACAGCAGCTTTACAGTGATAACAGGAAAATAAAGCATTTTGTCTGTTGTTCAGCTGAAGTCAGTTCAGTGTTGATTCAGTTCCGTTATCATCCAGCTCAGTTCAGTTCTCATACAACAGTGTCAGTGCAGTCAGATCAATAATATCGTTGAATATTAAGTGTCCCCAACTAAGCAAACCAAAGGCATCACGCTGGTATGGAGGTGAAGCTGGCCATAGGGGTCTGTGCGAAGGACCTGTCTAGTTCTTGTGGTTTTTGCTAAGGATCTGGGCCTGAACAAGGCTAGGAAGACTATTCCAGAGTTTGGGTGCTAAATAGAAAAAGGATCTACTGCCTGCAGTTTATTTTGATTTTCTAGGTATTATCAACTGGCCAGAATTTTGATATCGCAATAGACGTGAAGGACTGAGAAGCTAAATCATTTAGTGCTTTGTAAGTTTAAAAAATGTAAAAGATTTTTAAATGGATGCGATGTTTAACAGGGAGTCAATGCATTTTTGACAGAACCAGGCTAATATGGTCATACTTCCTGGTTCTAGTAAGAACACTAGCTGCTGCATTTTGGACCAGCTGGAGTTTGTTTATTAAGCGTGCAGGGCAACCGCCCAGTAGAGCATTACAATAATCTAGCCTTGAGGTCATGAACGCATGAACTTACTTTTCTGCATTTGTCATTGAGAGCATACAGTATGTTATAATTTAGATATATTAGATACAGAAATTAGGTTTAGGTCTTGCAATGTGGCTTTCCAATGAAAGATTGGTATCAAAGAGCACACCCAGGTTCCTAACTGATGATGAAGACAGAAAAGGGAGATTCAAGATCAGTCTGAAGTTAATTAATTCTATAGGATAAAGTTTTTTATAAGAAGTATTTGTTAAGCCTGACAATCTTAAAGAAATTCACAAAGTCATTACTGCTGTGCTGTTGGGAAATGTCTACACCTGTTAATATTTTATTTTACATTAATTTAGCAACTGTATCAAATAAATACCTAGGGTTGTGTCTGATTTCTTCTAAAGGATTCGAAAAGTAAGCAGATTAAGCAATTTTAAGGCCTCTCTATAGGAGGAAATACTATCCTTCCACACATTGCAAAATATTTTCTAGTTTTGTTTCCTTCCAGCTGTGCTTCAATTTCCAGGCTGCTCTCTTGAGGGCGTGAGTGTTCTTGTTATACCACATGTTGCAATGTTCTCCTTAATCTTTCAGCATAAAGGAGGAACCGTGTCTAAAGTGCTAGATAAGAGAGAGTCCATAGTTTCTGTTACAACATCAAGTTTTCTGAGCTATCGGACATTCTGCGTAATTGAGACAAATCAGGAAGATTATTTACAAAGCAAACATTAGTGGTAGAAGTGCTAGTTTTACCATATTTGTAACAAGGAGTTCATTTTGTTGCCTTGGCTAAATGTAGCATACACAAGACTAGATAATGATCTGAGATGTCATCCCTCTGCTGCAGAATTTCAATGCCATCAACATTGATTACATGTGACAATATTAAGTCTAAAGTATGATTACGATAATAAGTGGCATAATAACAGATAATATTGTGTTGTCTAACTCCAATAGAGATCAGAATGTCTATAAATGCAAATCCAAATGCATCTTTTTCATTATCTACATGGATGTTAATGTCACCAACAATTATGACTTTATTGGCAGCCAGTACTTACTGAGCAAATTTTGATAAAGCCTGTATGGTGCCCTGTATACACTAGCCATTATCATTTACACTTGTTACACTAGCCCTTATAGGGTCTTTGAGGTCTTTTTAGACCCGAAACGACGTTTTCTCAAATAAAAAAAAAAATGTTCTTTGTCCAAATGACATGAAACTTTGTACAGCTGTTAACACTTTCTAGATCTACATATAATAAAAAAAAAGTGATATCTTGTTTTTTTATGTTAGTGTAGAAAAAAAAAGTCACAATCAGGGTCTTTGGGGTCTCCAAAGTAATTTTGTAACAAAATAATTGTTTTTTTTGTTTTTGTTTTTTTTAAACATATGTAATTTTACTCTGTTTATTAATGTTTTTACTTCATATTTGTGCAGTTTTTGGAGGATTTATCATATCTTTTAAATTTATAAAATTAAAAATTTATTATAAATAAATAAATATTTTTTATACAAAAACAACTTTTTATGTAAAATTCACTTTATAAAAGACCTACATTTCTAAATTTATTTCATAGGGATAACATGGATAATTTGACGTGGTTTAGTCTAAGATGTTTGCCCATCTTTTGGAAAATGCAGTTTTAAAAGTAAAAAAAAAATCACATTTGCAGCATTTGCACACATGCTGCAGAGCTCCACTATTTGCTATGTGCTATTTGGCTGACTGAAAGACATCTTTTCACAAGTATTTTTCAGTTGGATTTATATCTAAATATTATGAAATCACAATTTTGACAAAAACATTTTTTGTCAAAGTTTAGCATTTTTTTTGACTGAAAATGTATGTTTCTCAAAAATGTAGATTATGAGGATTACATTTTTTTCAACTTCTAAGGGGGGGGGGGGGGGGGTCTTATCGTAATATAACAATATTGAAAAAGACAACTTTTTTATTACAAAAAATACTAAACTTTGACAAAAAGTAGCTTTTATTGTTATAATTGTGATTTCATAATATTTAGATATGAATCCAACTGAACAATACTTGTGAAAAGAAGTCTTTCAGTCAGTCAAATAGCACATAGAAAATAGTGGAGCTCTGCAGCCATTTAGATAACAGATAACATGATAGATAGCATGATATAAAGCACCATCACTTCAAAAGAATTATATTTGAAACAAGACCTCCGAGAAATTCTGAAAATATTACTATAAATTATAGCAACATCTCCCCCTTTGCCTTTTGGATGCGGCTCATTTTTATAGCAGTAACCTTGGGCTAGACTAATTTAAAATAAAGTAATCTTCTGGTTTTATTCAGGTTTCTGCCAAACAGAGCACATCTAGGTTATGATCTTTAATCATATCATTTACATAAAGTGCTTTTATAGAAAGGGATCTAATATTCATCAAGGCGAGTTTATCTTTTGTTTATCCGTATTATATCTGTTTTTTATTTGTTGAACATCAATCAAATTATTACCCTTAAATGGGTTTGGGAGTTTTTGGTGTATGATAGTTTGAGGAACAGACACAGTCTATATATTATGATTTCTAGGTGAAAGAGTCTATGTGCTGGGATTTATCTCACTTCTGATGTAGGTGGCTAGCAGACAGTTGGTTTAGCCAGTAAAGTCAAGTCACCTTTATTTATATGGTGCTTTATACAATACAGATTGTTTCAAAGCAGCTTTACAGTGATAACAGAAAAGTGATACAGTGAAAACAGAAAAATGTAATTGATTAATTGATGCAAACACAGTTCATTTTGGCTGTACAGCAGCTCTAAAAGAAACATATTACTTGGGAGTTCACACACCTCTTAAATGTTATTTTTAGTGATCTCTGACTGACAAAGTTGAATATCATTAGTGCCGACATGAACAACAATCTTGCCCTTGTATTCTTACTATCCTCTATTAAAGTTTGAATGCTTGTCTGTAATTTTGAAATTTTCTCTGTCAGCTGAACTATTTACCTGCATTGATCACACATAATTCCCTTGCTGCTGACAGAGAAGGCTACGCTAAACATGTGGAAAGCAGTGCAAGCAACAATAACAGGAAAAGATGCCATGACTGCAATGACCATGTTTGTTGATTGATATAACTTACCACAGTTGTTTGTAACAGATGGAGCGCAAGAGAGAAAAGTGACAGTAAGCATGAATGACAACAAGCTACAGGAACTGAAAGCTGCAGTACAAAGGCTACAAATTCTTTAAAAAATGCAGGGATGTCCAAGCTCAGTCCTGGAGGGTCACTGCCCTGCAGAGTTTAGCTCCAACTTGCCTCAACACACCTGCCTGAAAGTTTCTAGTATGCCTAATTAGACCATGATCAGCTGGTTTAGGTGTGTTTAATTTCAGCGGGCTAGACAGCGCTGAGGCTGGTGAGTTAGATAGCGCTGGTCTAGGTTGTTGGCTGCCCGCACTTACATCAGCAGTGTGTCTGTCAAACAAGAAACCAGCCTTTAATGCCTAGGAATCACCTTGGTAGCTCCAAATGCAACATTCACAGCTGCCGGAAACACTCACTTGGTGTCCATGACGGCTGAAGACTCTGGTGTGGCGTCCATGACGGCTGGAGACTCTGGCATGGTGGCCATGATGGCTGAGGACTCTGGTGTGGCGGCCATGTTGTGAATTGGGTCTGGTGCAGCAGCCATGTCATGAACAGACTCTGGTGTGGCTGGTACATCAGGAATGTTGAGTTCCTCCTCCAACCCCCACAGTAAATGCTGAACCGCTCAGTTGCAGTGCCAAATCAATATAAAATCTAAAGTCCAATGAGGGTCAAGCAGCTCAGATAGCCCCTCTCTAAAACAATCATGAGGCATACCTCATCAAAAGTAAAATATGCCAGCTCAATGAAGTCCCTTACATATTGTTACATATTTCTATGAGTAGACAGAGGGCACTCTTACCAGTGAAAAGGTGTATACTTCAATGAGGAACTTCTGTTTGGATATTATTATTTATTATTACTACTTTTATAATTATACTATATTCAGTTATTAAAATTGTCAGTAAAACTGGCTTTAACTGAATGTGTCAGATATTTGTTAATGTATCAAATAGGTGGCATTTTCCAGATGTCCTTCACTGATCTATTATTCAGGTATATTAAATCATCTGTCATAATATTTACCACATACTTTTTTTAACTTTCTTTTTTTTTTAAATGTTCTTGGTTGCCATGAAGGACAGTTTTTCCCCACAGATTTGACCCACGATTACATTTCCTGTCAATTCAGAAGCAGAAGCTTCTTGTTTTGCAGAATAATCTTCTTTTTGTAGTTCATATATTACGCTTTAAATTAACTTTAAAAATACTTTTTTTCTGGTAAGTTGTAAAGCACTTTGATGAAAAATTGTAAAAAGCTGTTACATAAGACATTCTTTAGTGAATGGTTCTGTCTCATCAGGTAGTAGAATTACTGGTTGACTGATTAAGACAAAAAAAAAGGTCTTACCATATCTGCAGACACAATATGACCCCTGATATGTTGAAGTCTGTTCATCTGAAGTGCGTCTTGTGTTTTTGCACTTAAAGTGAATATATACAGAGCAGAGACAGAAGCAGAGGCAGTTTTCTGTGATGAGATCACAAATGAGCCAGCACTCAGCAGCCCATGAATGACTGTCTTGTGACAAAAAAAATGTAACAAATTAATTTGATACAGATTCCTCAACAGAGCACAAATGCTTGTTTTATTTCAGAGTTGGAGAGATGGACTGTGTGCCTGCAGAAGTGTAAGCATAAGCCATTGACCTCTGGGTAATTTGCCTTGCATTGATAACTTGGTACACAGTGCAATGAATGTTTCCAAAATTAACATTACTGAAAAGAGCTTTATAAATGTATATACATATTTTCAAATTTTAAAATGCTTCTTATACACTAGTTGAAATATTTGAGTGAAATAATTTGAAGATATTCTTCAGACACGGGACAAGAAAGGCTATAGAATAGCAAAAATAAAGGTTTATGCAGCAATATGTTGGATTAATCTGTTAAGAGGTATTCTCTTGCTTCCATTTTCTGACAGAATGTTTGTTTGTTTTTCTTCCATCACTTAATATGGGTCAAGAATGTCCGATTCAAAGACATTTGTACTGACAGGTCAAAAAATTTATTATAAAAATTGGCATATCTTACATCTAGCTTATAAGAATAATGAAATTATATAAATTAATAATGAATTCACAATAACAGATGATGTTATCTGATGATAAAAGCTACTAATATTTATGGAAATATTTAAATGGAAATTTAAAAAAAAAAATTATGGAAAACTGTAGTGGACTTGTCTCACACCACAAAGAAATTCCACAACACCACTGGCTTTGGTGGACTACATCTACAGTTTATTAAAGACAGGTGTAATCCAGGTTAAATAATTGTTTTATGAATATTATTGTTTACAACATTGCCTGAATAGAATATGACTATCCATATATCTGAAATTCTTTATAAATCAATATGTGAATATTTATATCTGAATTTAGTTAAAGGGATAGTTCACCCAAAAATGAAAATTTGATGTTTATCTGCTTACCCCCAGAGCATCCAAGATGTAGAGGACTTTTTTTCTTCAGTCGAACGCAAATTATGATTTTTAACTGCAACCGCTGCCGTCTGTCAGTCAAATAATAGCAGTGATTGGGAACTTGAACAATAAGAGTCGAAAAAACTTCCATAGACAAATCCAAATTAAACCCTGCGGCTCGTGACGGCATATTGATGTCCTAAGACACGAAACGATCGGTTTGTGCGAGAAACCGAACAGTATTTATATAATTTTTTACCTCTAATACACCACTATGTCCAACTCCGTTCAGCTTCCGGCTAGTGAGGTCTAATCGCGCTCTGACAACGGAAGTGATGTCTCGCGCTCATTGAAGTATATGGTCGAGACATCACTTCCGTCATCACAACGCGTTTTTTGACCTCACTAACAGGAAGCTGAACGAAGTTGGACATAGTGGTGTATTAGAGGTAAAAATTATATAAATAATGTTCGGTTTCTCGCACAAACCGATCATTTCGTGTCTTGGGACATTAATGTGTCGTCACAAGCCGCAGGTTTTAATTTTGATTTGTCTAAGCAAGTTTTATTTACTGTTATAGTTGAAGTTCCCATCTACTGCTATTATTTGACTGACAGACGGCAGCGGTTGCAGTTAAAAATCATAATTTGCGTTCGACTGAAGAAAAAAAGTCACCTACATCTTGGATGCACTGGGGGTAAGTAGATAAACATCAAATTTTCATTTTTGGGTGAACTATCCCTTTAAGAAATGAGTAACAACCAATCGGAGTGTTGGCTCCGCCCCCTTGCCTATGGATCGCATTGCACAGGTTAGAAGCATAGACTGCATTTTTTTTTTTATATTGCATAACAAGGACAATAACAACATACAATACAACCTACACAGGATCACACTGTATTTAACTATTACATTCATAATAGCATCAAAGCAACATAAAAAATAAAAAAAGAAAGAAAAAAGAAAAACTATACAGGGGGTTCCATACATTCTTTGTGCTTTTTTATTTCTTGCATCTTTTAAGGCCTCAATATAATGCTTAAGTTCAATTTTAAATAACATAATGTTAGGTTTATTATTAGTCATTTTTGTTTGTATATATGGTATTTTCCATTCAGAATTATTAAGTTAATCACCAAATTTTGTTTCCAGCTCTTATTTTTATACAACAAAAATATATCTTTACCAGATAGTTGAATCTTTAGCATGTGCTCTTTGTCCAGTGTCTGTGTGTGATTACTTACCTCCATTGAGTGTGTGTAGACACAGTAGTGTCATCGTCATCAATCCATCCACAAGATCATCACCTGTAAGATAAAGACTGTTTCAGTATCAAGTTATCATTCAACAATGTCTACAAATCCTGCTCACTTACCTGCATTACTGTCTACACCTGCTGTTTGTCTAATAAACATCATTCAGCGTCAACCTCTGTGTTCTCTGAGTAACTGTCCATAAAAGAAGACCAGACCAACACAGTTAGACAACAGCATGAGTTCACCGGACCCGTTTCAAGATCTCGTGGATAGTCTTTGTTGAGTCCTCACTACCGCTACACCCGCACCAGCACCCACTCTCACTTCCATCACAACAACCGCCACTCTTTCGCCACCGGTGATCGCCAGTCCCATGGCCAAACCAGTGCCCTTCTCTGGCTTGGTGGAGGATTGCAGTGGATTCCTCCTGCAGTGTTCACTGGTCCTGGAGATGCAGTCGCGTCTCTACAATAACAATCGCGCCAAAATAACGTTTATTATATGCTGAATGGGCGAGCGCTCCAATGGGCAGAAACCATTTGGTCACAAGCAGGGCCTGTGACCCAGTCTTCGGATAACTTCATCACCCATTTCAAGAAAGTTTTCGGCAGACCAGCTGGGGATTTATTTGCAGGTGAGCAACTTTATCATCTCCGTCAAGGTTCAATGTCTGTTAACGATTATGCCCTCAAGTTTAGAAACCTCGCAGCTGCAAGTGAATGGAATGAGCACCCGCTTCTCACCACCTATCGGCAGGGATTGGATCCCAGAGTGCGGCTGCATCTTGCTGCATATGAGGATACCATCGGGCTTGAACGTTTCATCCAGTTATCCATCAGATTTTCCTCTCGTATGCAGTCATGTCTGAATGAACACTAGGGCCAGTCACTATTCTCTCCATCATTCCGCTGGCCAGAGTCCATCAGCCCTCCAGATCCAGGCCCCTAACCCATGCAAGTGGACAACAATAGGCTGACGTTTGCTGAGCAGCAGAGGCCGCTGACCCAGGGGTTATGTTTATACTGTGGTGCAGCAGGGCATGTAATCTCCACGTGCCCTATTCGTCCTCCTCGTCCAATGATGAGTGCTATCAAACCCTCTATGGTAAATATGATACCACTCACTACTATTGTAATGCTTAAGGCTGCAGATGTCTCTATTTCAGTCAATGCCCTCCTTGATTCCAGGTCAGCCGGGAACTTCATCTCTGGCACCCTCTGCTGCCAGCTCAAGACCACCGCCACGTCGACCTTCTACCAGGTCCAATCAGTAACGGGAAGACCACTTGGCCAGAAACAAGATCGGTGCAGTGCAGGACCTCTAACAACTCCAAGTTAAACAACTACATGTTGAACACCTACATCTCCTGGTTCTGGAGAATTCCACCACTGATGTGATTTTAGGGTGCCTGTGGTTAGAGCAGCACAATCCCATCATCTCCTGGACTTCTGGCAAAATCCTGAAGTGGGGCGACACCTGTTTTCCTGACTGTTTCCATCTCACTCCTCAACCTCCACTTCCTCATTCCAAGGTACTTCCTGTTTGCTTCACCTCCATCGAGAGTCCCCTGGAGAAACAGGCAGTTGATGTTCCTCTGTGTTATGCCTCCTTCAGTGATGTCTTCTGCCCGAAGAAAGCCTCTAAGCTGCCTCCACATCGGCCATGGGACTGTGCCATTGATCTGCTTGAACCAGTGCCCTGTAGAAAGATCTACCCACTCTCCATTCCAGAGCAGAAGGCCATGGAGGAGTACATTGAAGAGGCAATACAACAAGGCTACATCCGTCCTTCGACTTCCCCTGTTGCTTCGAGCTTCTTCTTCGTGGGCAAAAAGGACAGAGGCTTGTGGCCTTGTATTAATTACCGGGCTCTCAACAAGATGACTGTCAAGTTCCAGTATCCTCTTCCCCTCATCCTAGCGGCCTTAGAACATCTACGCGGTGCCACTGTCTTCACCAAGTTGGACCTCCGCAGCGCCTATAACCTCATCCAGATACGTGAGGGGGATGAGTGGAAGACAGCTTTTGTGACACCTAGTGGATACTACGAGTACTGCGTTATGCCGTATGGCCTGGTCAACGCCCCCTCCGTATTCCAGGACTTCATACATGAGGTGCTCTGGGAGTTTCTTCACAAGTTCATCCAACCCTAAGTGCAGTTCCTTGGATACAACATCAGTAGCAGTGGCATCCAGATGGACAAGGGGAAGGTAGAAGCCATTAAAAACTGGCCTATTCCATTGTAGGGAACACACCCCAGGAAGTAAAATAGCTCAAATTAAATATTTATAGGGAATTAAAAAGAGTTGTTTAACACTCTGAAGTCTGTGGGTATCGCCGGCGATACCACCACATTTTTTTTCTTACCAGTGTGAAAGAGACTCAAAATACTCTGTCAATGTTGCATATACAATTAAGAGTTATATACTACGGAAGCCCTGAACCGCATGGTGAAAAAAAAAAAAAAAAAAAAAAAAAAAAAAATTGTTTCGGAGGAAAAAAAACCCGAAAACTTATCTCGTTATTTCGACATATTAAGTCGTTATTGCAACATAATAAGTTGTTATAACGACATAATATCTCGTTATTTCAACATAATAAGTCGTTATAACTACATAATATTTCGTTTTTCAAGATATTAAGTCGTTATAACTAATATCTAATCTAATATCCAAATGCCAGTGTTTGCCTCTAATATCAAAGAGATATTTTTTTAAGGCCAGTTTGGCCTGTGAAAAAATAAACAATAAATAAATAAATAAATTTGCTTTAAAAAAATCTGCAACCAGTATCAGAATCAGACGTTTTGCTTCTTAAAAAAATTGAAATTGGCCATGATGAATCAAAATAGTAAATAATCATACAAATCGAATAGTCTTTTCACTGTAAAAAAAAACAATGCAGTTTTCTTGCAAATTAATTTGTTATTCATATGTTTAATATTAATGCAACTATCTGCGCACTAAGGTTATTATAAGAAGAAGGTTATTCGGCCCACATATGGTTCATTTCTTTCCAGTCCGTCCCTCAAACTAAAATGAGTTTGACACCCCTACTGTCAGGGGCGTAGCAGCCATTTTAAAAGTGGGGGGGACAGCTGTATGGTGATGTGACCCAAAGCTGATATTCATAATAATAAATTCTAAATAGAATACCAATTGGCATTTTACAGCACCCTAGTGGCAATTTTGGGAACATGCCATGATAGCTTACAGGAACCTATTTTTGTGAAATCATCCTCAAAATTTAAAAATACTGCAGGACTTTGAGACCAATGTGAGACCATCTATACTTTATTTAGATAAAGATATTTTATGATATTTAAAATATTTCAGTTACACTACATTTGAACAATAACTTTTCTTACTTCTTAATAGTTGTGTTAAATGAGTATACAGATTACATCTACAGTAATTTTATACAGCATACATTTTATGAAAATATATCAATAAAACCTAAAAAAATATATATTTACAAGTTTTTAATATTTTCATGATCGAAGTGAGATTTTTAAACAAAACTTCCAAACTGAATTATACATTAATATACATTAATTAATATAATTATAATTATACATTAATTAATACAGTAGTTAACACTATTGGACCACACAGCCTTTATACATAAAACTAATTTTATTTAACAGTTTGAACATAAAATAGAAAATGTTATCTTTTTTTTCTAGCGATTATCGTTGATTTGATTACACAGATCCTATTTAAACTGAGCTGACCTAGACAATGACGTCTCTGCATTCAATAATAAAATGCCTTAAACTGGAAATTCAGTGTTTAATCTTGTCATTATAAATTACTCTATTCTCCTATTTGATACTGTTCAGTGCTTTGACACAATCTGTATTATTAAAAGCACTATATAAATAAAGGTGATTGATGGTTGATCTTTTGTTTTAAGGAATTAAATTGATGTGTAATTCCTTAAAATATTGGCAAGCAGTAACACTGCCTTAAAAATAGTCAATCTGCTTTTTTTATACAAATCTCACCTGTACACATTCTGGAGAGGTTGAGCAACTGTCCCCTCTCTCTGTCAGTGACGTCACAGCCTGCCTTTCCTACAGACCAGTTAGGACATAAAGTAGAACATTTACATAAAGTATAAAAATATATATATTTTAAATTTGATAAAGTATTTTAAGATATTCGGTGCAAAACAAATGTGATTTATTGTGAAAGGATAATTCTACTCCGCGAGCAGCACGTAGGCAACAAAAGACAGAAGAAACCAATAATTTGTTACGTCTCATTTAGCAGACGCTTTTATACAAAGCGACAAGTAGGAGAGCATTTAACACACTGAATCCGGCGCGACGTGACGAGGTCCATACGGGTTCTGTTGTCTTATGACGTTACAGTAACAGTTAGTTTAAATCATAACATGAAAACTTTATCGCGTGATTCGTGTCATTGCGACATACTGTAACATACTTACAGTGTGTGTTTGAAAAAAGGATGTAATCGCCCTTTGCTTTTTTCTGGGGTGCATTTTATCCCAGACGGCCTAATAGCAAAGCGAATGAACGAACGAAAACTCACAACAGCAACAAGAGATTTGAAGCTCATAGCAGACGCGCCCAAGAGATGATTCGCTCTGTGATTGGCTGAATGTTAGTTCACTCAAATCTAAGTAACAAATCAGAGAACACTGCCGGTGCCGGAAATATTCACGCTGGATCCAAAAAAATAAAAAATAGCAGGGGTCAGAATCACCTGTTTCTAAAAGTGCGGGGGACGTGTCCCCCCCGTCCCCCCCGGTTGCTACGCCCCTGCCTACTGTAGATGCTATTTACACTAAGTGAAAATACCGATACATCCTATTTATACTAAATGACAATAGCAGCATTTTCACGATATGCTATTTATACTAGGTGAAATAGCGATATATTCTATTGACACCATGTAAAAGCCTATCAGTTCTTTGCAAGAAGTGTAAATAGTATTTAGATGCTGTAGGCTAGTATTGGCAGATACTATTTGTACCTCAGTATTTTTGTACAGGATGCAATAATATCTTATAGAGTGATTATATTTATTAAAATTATTAAATGGATGCTACATTATTGGGAGAATGAAACCCCTCCACTTTCCACCAACCCCATACTCAATGAAAACTTTTAATATTATTAAACGTCTTGTTCAAATTTTATTTCCACTTTTTGAACATTATTTTTATTTTATTGAAAATGTATATGATGAGAAAATAGGAGTGAGCTCTATTATTGGGTGAGCTCGGCAAAATGCTGATTCGACCCCGCAGCGATCGCTGTAAAAGCCAAAATCTGAAACCCTACATGTTATTGTTACGCCAATGAATAGATCAAATTACAACTGTCCCTTTTTAAACTTGAGTGGCCCAACCAGACACTGGAGCTATACTGTAAAGAGTGTTTGTCAACAAGGGAAGCTATTTGCACTTACTGTAAATAGACACTCTGTGTCCTATTATTTCAATATATTAGCACCTATTTTGATTTTTATATCTTTAGAAAATATTACACAACAGTTTGTTTGCAAGCTCAGAATAATAATAATTAAAAAAAACCCCGCTTAAAAACGTTTTTGGCCCCTGGACTAGTGCATCTCTATGTTTTATTATAGTTCAAATCAGATTGGACACCAGGCTGTAAGTTTGACACCCCTGACATTTGCACTGTAAATTGTTTTATTTACTATGGTCTAATAAATTTAACCTCAATAAAGGTTAGCCTGGGATGAACGCAAATTCCCATGATAAACCTCTGGGATTTTGGAGCACCATATTGTAACAGTAGTTCAACATTACTATTGCGTTCTTTAATTGATTCCCTGTCTTATTCTTCCCTCTAGTGGGCAATATCGAATATGCTGCTAACCCAGCCCAATAAATACTTTTAATGTTATTAAACACTCATTAGGCAGGTTATTTGCACTTTTATAACATTGTTTTAATTTTTATTGAAAATGCCTTTTTTGATATGTGATGTGAAACTAGAGAAGAACGAACTCGGCAAAAGGCGGATTCGAAACCGTGGCGATGGATTGCAGTACATTACTTGATAGATAATGAAGAGTTATTATGTTGAAATAACGACTTATTATGTTGAAATAACGAGATATTATGTCGTTATAACAACTTAATATCTTGAAACAACGAGATATTATGTCGTTATAATGACTTATGTTGAAATAACGAGATATTATGTTGTTATAACGGCTTCCGTAATATACCATTTTAATCTGTTGAATATCTTCTTTCATTTGCGTACACTCAGAGTAAAAACAAAATGTTGTGCTTTTTGTAAATAAAGAAAACTAACATGATGCGTGATCTCTCGTCTCCCTCTGAACAAAGTCCAATCTGATAGTTCTCAGAAAATGAACTGTAACTTAGTGAATACGAATGACAAAAAAATTAAACTTATGTCTAAAGAAACATTAAAATGTCAGGTTTTAAATCGTGCAAGTCAAATCGAAAACAAACATTTTGTGTTTATGTAATCTGTATGAAAAGAGAGCCATGTCAGAAGTCAGTGATTCAGCTCATTATCTGCTAATGCTGCCACGCCCACTGAGCAAGTGCTATTCAGACGCAAATTCAGAGGCAATACATGCATACATCGTCTCAATTGTGTATTTATTGTCTTGAAAAGTGTTTATCTGGATGTTAAAGCCATGGTTAGCGAACTCTAGAAGACATGCAGTTAGTTCCTGGTTCTTTCTTCTTCTTTATATGGATTTGTGGCCTAAAGGTGTACAGAGCGCCCTCCGGCTGCAAGTATGAATTGTATCCAGCACTCATAGTGATGATATATAGAATAAATATAGAATAAATATTACTCCTCTGTATAGAAATTTGACATAAACATATAAGAATCCATCAATATTTCTCCAGATGTGCATGCTTTAAGCTAAAAGCCTATATGAAATGCCACAGAGGTAACATAATTGTTCAGACACTTTGCATCACAGAAATACATGATATTTTAAAGAATATAATAGAATACCATTATTTTAAATTGAGCTGAGACATGATTACAGAGGGTTTTTTCACACCCTATCTGACTGAAAGGCTTCTTTTGTCTTCTCAGGTGTAAATGGCCCATTATTCATGATCATTCACGCCTCCACGCATACTGTGTTTCTTGACAAAAAGTGACTTACAAAAACTAAATCAATATATTGTTTTATATGAAGGAGTAAGCATTATAATTTTTACATAATTCTGAAGCAAAAACTCTAGTCTACAACCTTCAATACCCAGAAGTCTTATGAACACAGATTTAATATACTTTTTTTGGCCTTATTTCAGTGACTTAAGTTTTTAGTTTTTTCAATAATCACGCATAAACATTATTCCTTCAAAAATACAAACATGTACATACCATGTACATACATGTTCCTTACATATTATTGTAGCCTATAGTTTGTGCTGAATACAGTGTAATGACACTTGTGTCATTAAAATGTTTATGAACAAATGAAAAAAGCACAAATGTCAGGGCATGTCAAAACTTCTCCTGGCCCCAAATCAGCCTCAGACTCCAGAGGTTTAATTTACGACCGAGCAACTGAGTCATCCAGCGTTCATTTGCTCGAGTCGTAATAAGCTCTTGTAGTGGATATAAATATCCAACAATCGTGAAAACACTGATTAGAGCATGGTAACTTTAAGATCGACAGTTTAAGGCATTAAATTTTAGAAGCACATAATACAAGACACTTTCTTTTAAAAACTACAAGAGACTTTATTTATTCTAACACAAACTAATCTAACACAAACACACGCACACATACATTCATTCATACGCGTTGCAGTAAGAAAAGAAATGAGAGAAAAAGAGTTTTAAGAGAGAGAATGATATGATGAACAGGATTACTAGCAAAATATGCACTTCAAAGACCTGAACGAACCATGAATCATTAATTTAAATGCACCAGTTCAGTTTAGACTCTGGAGGTACTTGCTTGAGTCGACTTTAAATGTGAATCTTCTCGTCGGCATGCAGAGAAGGGTTTTCCAAGTCGATGATCTGTCGCAGGGACCGTAATGTGTTTCGTAGAACCCAATCATGTTTGAGGTTGCTGGAAAGATAAAAGGAAGCCTCTTTGTCGCTGGAGTTAAAGTTGAAGCAGCAAAAGTCGTTGGTTGAACTTCTTGGCAAAACTTAGAACAAAAGACTTTCAGCGGAAAAGAAAATTAAGTAAAAGAAAAGCAAAGTGAGTGAAAGTTGGATGGCTTGAATGAGCTGCTTGTCTGTTCTTCTTGTTACTCCATGGTCACTAGTTGTTCTGCTTACTCTGGTCTCTGTTGACCGGTTCTTTTGACTATTTCTCGTCTAGTTCACTATCTTGCGCTATGACTATTTAAACTTAGGTGTTTGTCACACCTCTGAGAGGAGTTTTGGCCAATCAGATATCGTCCTGTTTCAAAAGGGCTTTTCTCTGCCCCCAGTCGTACATAGGTGTTACTTCCCGTCTTTGTTTTTGCAGAGAGTACCATTAAAAAAAACATAATTTCTATTAAATGGAATATGATACATTTTAAACAGATTTCGTTCAAGCCAGGATTTAGAGGAGAGGAAAAGAATTAAATCAATTCAATATAAGCCATACTTTCAATCAGTCATTCAAGAGTTATCACATTTACATGAATTGTGGGTGTTCTAAAGCAAAATTGCTTCCTTGGTTTTGCAAACTTTTACAGAAGATTTATCCAGAACTACAGCTTCATCGCCTATCCTCTCACCAACCTCCTGAAAAACAAGCCCAAGTCTTTGTCCTGGTCACCATCTGCCACTGAAGCCTTCAAAACGCTAAGAGAAGCATTTACCAGTGCACCGCTCCTTATTTATCCAGACCCAGACAGACCCTTTATCGTTGAAGTGGATGCCTCCACCACCGGAGTAGGAGCGGTGCTATCTCATCAGCAGGGGACTCAAATTCCAAATTCCATCCATGTGCCTTCTTTTCTCGCAAACTCAGCCAGGTGGAGAGGAACTACGACATCGGCAATAGAGAACTCCTTGCTATCAAGCTAGCCCTTGAAGAGTAGAGGCATTGGCTGGAGGGTGCCAAACATCCATTTACAGTACACACCGACCATAAGAATCTCGAGTACCTATGAGACACCAAAAGACTCAATCCACGACAAGCTTGCTGGGCATTGTTCAACATACACTTCCACTTCACAATCTCCTAACTTCCTGGTCCGAAGAATGTTAAAGCAGATGCCTTATCTCTTCTGTATACTCCCGAAGAAGCTAGTCTGACTCTACGCAGATGCAGAATGACAGCCGACCTGATACGCTCTACAGCTCCAGTCTATCAACCTGGTCAGAAGGCTTGGCTGTCAACCCAGGACATCAGAATGCGTCTGCCCTGCAAGAAGCTCAGTCCCAAATTTATTGGCCCCTTCACCATCACCAAGCAGATCAACCCGGTCAACTACCAACTACAACTCCCACCACAATACAGAATTCATCCCGCTTTCCATGTGTCTCTTCTCAAACCTCATCACCCCTCTGTTAATGTTTCCACAGAGCCTGGACTGGCAGACCCCCCCTTTGATCCTACAGGATAGAGCTGCCTACCAAATCAATGAAATCCTGGACTCCCGGCGCTCCTGGGTTCCCAGAAATGACATCCTCGACCCCTCACTGCTCGATACCTTCCATGCTGCTAATCCAGATCGACCTGCTCTTCATGGAAGAGGACGACCACCACGATGTCGGGGTCCTCTGTCCTCTGGAGCGGGCCGTGGAGGGGGGTACTGTCACAGACTCTAAAAAATCTTGAGACTACTGGTCTCACTGGGTAAATCAAATGATGAATGAAATGAATGACTTTATTTGTAACTTCTTTAACTTTGTTAGTAAGACAGTATTTATTAGGTAAACTCCAAACCTCTTTCCATTCAATATGATTATACATCAAGTTCCAAAAAGGTTTGCATTTAGGCAATAATTCTACATCATTTTTTAATATAAAAGTTATTACATTTTTTATCTATAACTTTCACACAATTAATACTTAACTGAGTAGTATATAAGGGGATAGATAGATTTAGAAGATATACTGCCTGGTAAAAGTTGAATAAAGCAACTAGGAATGGCATCAAATACAATTGTAAACTCCTTGGCAGTTACAGGGATCTTATAATAATTAAGAGATAATTAAACAGATGTCCATTATTCTTAAATAACCGTCTAACCAAAATTACATGTAATGATTGAGACAAATCAGACACGATTATTTGCTAGTTAACCAATGGTTTTAACCTCATTCTGGGGCCTGGCTTCCATCCCCCGAGAAGTTCTGTTACAAACTTTATTGCACCAATAAATGCCGCATGGAGAGCAGAAAAGAGACACACAAAACTCTGCATTTTCCCTGCATGTTCCACACAGAACACAGATGTTACTGCACTAACTTAAAGACAGACTGTTCTATAAAAGAAATGGTAATCTCAGGAAATGGTATCCATTATTACTGTTGTTGTATTGTACTCATTGTATTTACATGTTTTATGATTTTTAAGTGGTATGACATGCAAGGTAACTTCAATCATGCCATGTTTAGTGTCTACGGGTTCCCAGCGGGAAGATTTGAATGTTTGTGTATGCGGTATGTCCATACCTGCGCAACACATAAGTATTACAAGGATCTTGTAATAGTCCTTCTTCAAATCTCAGCCAGTTTAATCTTAATCGATCATAAAAGCCCCAACAAGGGGAGGTGTATGTCACCCGGAAATACAACATCCTCATTGGCCCACATCATTCCTAAGAGGTTGGCTTTGACCAGAGGTTAAAAGTCAGTGGATAGTGCCACTCCCTCTCTTTCTCCTTGCTCCTGAACGACCGAACGGACTGTCCTTGCGGCCGGCCTAGGCGAGGCCTGCAAGGCCTGTAGGCCTCGGCCTACAAACGAGCCATGTGCTCCTCATCCAACATGGAAAAGACTGATAAAAACTCCGGGCTGAATCCTCAAGACCTCTCCTCAGATGGCAGAGCCGATGCTCCTCAGCCTAAGGGCACCTTGCAAGTATTGTACATTTTAACACTAAATAGCAATTTAGTATTAATTTGTAAGATGTACCGTTGCTATTGCTGAGGAAACTGATGATTCCTTTCCAGATTGCCTTTGACATTTCATGTAGCTCTAGTAACAGCATCTCTTCCGGTTCAACTCTATCATTACTCATTCTGACTTGTGTATGTGTGTGTGTGACCCTTTGTGTATGTTATGTTACGTGTTTGTTAGTTTAGTTATGTGTTTGTGAGTTAGTTAATAAAGATTGTGCACAGGACATGTTTGTTTCTGACTCCGTCTGCTAATGAATTGCCGCTTAAGTGATAGATCCGGACTACCTGCTCTGAGTAGTACAGTACAATAAGAAATATTATTTTTCCATAACTTGGAAATTAACATTTCTTAGAATGAATAAACAATCAACACTGAGCGTTCACTGGACGAACAGGTTAACTGATTGTAATATTAATTTTAATGTAGCTATGTCCAGTTAATCTGATTAACGGATTTGCATATTCATAATTAATCATAATTAATAATCATAATGAGTTATGAATAATTATTAATATTTCCCCTTTGAGTTAATTCGCTACATATTTGGTAGAGAACGAAAGGCATCATTTTAAGCAATTGTTTGCAGATGGACCAGTAATCAATCATGTGTTTTGATAATCTTTATTGACATCTTATACATGCACATACAAATTTCTGATAAAATCAGCAAAACTAGGGCTTGAATGCGCATTCCCTTGAACGGCAGAACGTTCCTCGATGCTATAATGCATATTTAAATGGCACGAAGAAGCTAACCTGAAATTATCGAAGAAATCATAATTTCAGTTTGCTAAACGAGCGTAAGACTTTTCTGATGACGGAATCGCAGATTAGCAGCACATACAAAGGGTATTAGAATAAATTTACCTGAACTTGGGCGAAGAAACCCCCACTTTCAGCTTTAAATGCATAAGTCTTTCTGACGATCGAATCTCAGATTAGCAGCACGAACAAATAAACTACCCTGATCTTGGGCGAAGAAATCCCCACTTTCAGCGGTAAACGCATAAGCCTTTTTCTGATGACGGAATTCCAGATTAAGCAGCATAAATTTACCTGTGTGACGAAGAAATCTCACTAGAGTTTGTAATGGTGTTCTGGGCGAGACTCCCCATTCACCGATTAGAGGCCTTTTTACTATTCGTTACGTCACCGTATTCATATTAATGCGCTGGACCGCACATATGAAACGCACGCAATGAATTTGTGGTGTAAATTCTAGCTTAGCTAACTAGCAATTCGCCACTCTCTGTGAAATGATGTGTTGTTGTGATTTGTGAGTTATGCGTGACAACACTGGAGTTCTCAATGCGGACTTGCAGCACGGTTAGAATTCTGCTCTATTCTGATCATGTTGCAGGCTGGCATTGGTCTCCTGGCAACGCATGACAACAGAGCGTGGAGAGCAGACACCTCTGAAAGTCTGATAACAGCACCCACATCACAGACTGTTGTGCAAACAACAAACCTTGTGTAGCCAAATCTAGCTCTATAGAAATCCTACACGTATACCCTACAAGTTAAAACCCTTTAGCTCGACTAAAAGCTGCTAGCACCCTTCTAGCACCTAGACACGTACGAGCGCGAAGCATTCAAGCCGAAGACTTTATAGACTTTGGGATCCCTTTTAGGAGGGACTTTGATTTGAACTGTTGATGGGGACACAAAGCGTTGTGAAGCTCGGAATCAAATGAATCAATTGCGTCACAAACGATTCACTGTTCGAACCGCTCAAAACGCCCCTTTGCGGGTCAGAACAGTAAGTGTAGTGAATACTAGAGATATACGAATACGAGACATCTTTAATAAGCCATTCACAATTATAAGTTATTATTAAGTTGTAATCAATTAAAAGTGATCAATGAATCATCTAATATCCTTAAACATGAGGTTTCTGTCAAGACATGATATTTCAGTAAACGGTAGTGCTTGTTAATAAAAACTGAACTATATCAGACAAAACATGACAATACGTCACTTCCCTTTATCAAATGCGTCATTTAAATGTGTTAGACACATTTCATGTACAAATCATGTATAGACATGGGTTCATGGGACTTAGAGATGAACCATGGACATCTTGAAACACTTTGAAACTGCTAGGATGCATCACAAAGCCTCGTTTACTGAAATCACGTGACTGTGGCAGTTTGACACACGCTCCGAATCACTGATGCAAGACAAACAATTCACTTGAATTCCAAAGCTTCACATGGCACGCCTCAAAGGCACCCATCTCTTGTTTAAACCATTTGTGTGTGTGTGTGTCTGTGTGCGTGCGTGGCATCACTCACGTCGTCAAGTCTGAGTATCTCTATTCAGTCAAGTTGAATTTAAATTAAATTTAAAATTTAATTAAATCAATTTGTTTAGTTTCCTGTCTCCTAAAGCTACAAGGAAATTCTTAGTTTACTCTTTATTTATTTATCTATTAATTTCTCTATCTTAGTTCTACTTCATGCTAATACTTTGTTCACCTGACTATCCCTATGCAGCCAAGTTGAATTTGGCTAAATTTGAAAAGTTAACTAAATCAATTTTGTCTGTTTACCTTTTAGATTTCTAAATCTATTAGGAAATTCTAATTCTATTTTTGTCCAACTTCATTCCTCCTCTACATGTCATTTTTATTTCCTTCACTTCCTTTTGGTTTCAGTCTGAATATCTCTATTCAGCCAAGTTGGTTTTAATTAAACTTAGCATTTAATTAAATCAACTTAGGTGTTCACCTTCTCTTTAGGTTCCCTAGAGCTAAAAGGACCTTCTGTTTTTACCCTTTTTGTGTTATTCTACCATCACCCTCTTCCCCTTTTTTTTTTAATAGGATTACAGTAGTTCTAGAAACTGTTGTTTCCTTAATGAGGCATAATGAGTTATAGGTTATTACTACGCTAACACCTATCTCTCAGCTCCCCCTCCTCACTCCTTAGTGCTGACTGAGTACATGAAGTACGGTCACCGTCCAGTGCACTTTTGGCTCCGGAAAGGACTAGAAACTCTTTCCGTTGTTTCTTCTCCCTTCGACCTCAAGGCATCTGGTCTTTCCCTGTTTGTCTAGAGATTAGGTCATCACTTGAACCAGTGACACCTGCTTAACCATATCTCCTAGCAAGACTAAATGGCTAAAAAATCTCTTTCCTTCCTTTCCCTTTTCTTATTTCATGTTCTATTTATTTACCTTATGGTGATAATCTCTGGAAAGGAATCATCTGTGTTCTGAGTAATAGTAATGACGTGTACCAGCCCTGTCATCAGTAAACACCGCTTACAGCTGTCATCCAAGATAGTTAAACAACTTAGTCTCATGCTGGCTTCCCCCACTTCAGCTAGCCACTTCCTATATGGCCCACATAGCTGTACGAACTTGCATTTGCCTGTGCTATCTCTTTCTCTCATGTCCCTATAAGTGTGCCTGTCTGCCCAGTACATCCAGCCCTGCCATCCAGGACCCCCTGGAGACCCAGCGGAACAATGTGATGGTTGCCCTTCAGCTAAAGCAGTCAACAAACCTGCAACAGCAGAGCAAGGGACAGCGAGATCGGCAGCACCAGCAGACACTTGACACCTGACCTGAGCCAAAAGGAGCTTCAATTTCTCCTTAGCCCATTCTCATACGGGCTTCCAACAGGAGGTAATTGAACGAACACTGCAAGTCACTGAGTTCCACAGAGAACCAACCCACTCAGCATGAGAAGGCACAGGACAGATGCAAGAACCATGACAGAGCAGAGCAATTGAGGGAGGTCACCAGTCTTCAGGAGGCTATGACAGCTGTTGAACTTCGCCAGTCAAAGAACGTAAAGAACTGTTTGAATTTAAAGTGACACTAAAGCTAAGGCCCTTGAAGGCCACCCGCATGCAGAACTGAAAGTCAAACATTGACTCCACAATTCAGCAGCGTGAGAGACAAACACTTCGTGGTCCGAAAAGAACTGAAACAGCCCGAACAACTACAAATGGACCACACAAGGAACCTGCAACCTGATGGACTTCGCAGCAGCAGCAGCAGTGAGAGCTCCCCCAACCCTTCACAAAGGGGGGAGGGGCCAGAACCTGCAGCCTAGGATACCACAGCGCTCATGCCAACCTATGAGACCTTCCTTTTTGCCCGAAGCCCCTGACTGGCGTGACCCACCGAGACAGGCTCTCTGTTCTTGATCTAACCAGAATCACCACGATTTCTGACTTAACAGCCAGTCAACCTCCAATCAGACTATTAGCAACTGAAACCAGTCAGCATAAAGGACTCCTCAGACCCATAAGTCTGAATGAAGATTGAGCGCTGCCCTCGACACCAGGCAAGGCAGATCTGAAAGTCCCAGGGTTACTGCCACAGACTCAGACAAACCTGGAATGAATGGAGGACACCCACAGGACCTTTGCCTCCTACACCAGTTAGTCACCTCTTTGGACAGCACAACCTGCCCTCATACAATGCCACTCATGGGACCTGACACACAAGGTCCCTCAGCAGGGGTTCTTAAGACCCCAGTGACTGTGAACTGCAAACACAGTGCCTTCCACATTGCTTCTACAAAGGTTCCTAGTCAGCATAGGGCATAAAGCTTTTAAAGTAGATGAAAATGTGTGGTCGCAGAAATGCAGGAGTCCGCATTAGGAGTGGAAGGAAACCTTGTGTGAATGTATAAATCTCAAATGCTCATGACCATCCACGACGAGCTATTTTGAAATATGACACTAGTTTGAGCTGGTTAAGCTAGCATGGCCTAACGCCACTCGCTTAAACCATCGTCCAACTAAAAGTGTGTTTAATAATTGATAATTCCGACATGACGTTTGACAACGCTTGATTCGCATGTAGATCGATGGTGCTGGCTGGTTAGGTGCAGATAAAACTATAGCTTGAAGTGACACCTCTGCCATAACAGAAAGAGTCTAAAGACATTTTAGCATATGTTCAAATGGTGTCAGTGTAAAGTTAATCTGATTTTAGCGAAGAAATCCTAATCTCAGTATTAGAGCGTAAGCCTGTGTTGACGAAGAAATCTCAGCTCAGCGGCATGTAAACTGTACCAGAATTGATTATTCTGCGTTGGTGGGAGAAATACCAATTGCAGTATTGCTTAACCTGTTTCTGATGAATGAATCTCAGTACAGTGTTATATAAATGTAGATTTGGGTAATGCTCCCCTTTTATAGTTAAGATTGGTGTCATTCATCTAAACTTTGGCTGCATCTACAAGCATAGTTACCTCTTGACCAAAACTGTGTTTCACTCGCTGAAAGGAATATCAGTATACCTGCACCAGACGGACTTAACTATATATGCTTAAACAAGCTTTGACTTACAGCAAACTGTGTAATTACCCTTTAAACAAGTACAAGACTTTGTTTAAAGTAGTGAGAAGAGTTTACATGAGTAAAATTTGCAAAGGCCAAAACATATTTGCATTTTACTGAATGTAATATCAAGTTTTTGAAAATCTGAAAGTATAAGCATCACATTTTAACTCTGTACGTAACTAGTTTGAAATGAGCAGACAGTCTTCGTGAACTGTTTGAATTGCTTTGGTGTGCATTGGTTCCCATGACAACGACTTGTCACAGGAAGTGCTAACTCATCACCTTGTGATGCCATGGTGTAAACAAACCAGGCTAGGTGGCTAAGCTAACCCCACTTAGCAACCCTTCCGCTCAGGCTAAGCTAACTAATAGCTTCTATAGTTAGCGGTTAGCATCATTTATGTGAAGCCTTTAACTACAGCTTGTGTGTATGCAGTGTGAACTGATCTAAACCCATTCTGCTGTTTTAGTCACTTCTTTAAATCTTTTTATTGCTTTTAATTATAATAGCAGTCAGCTATTAATTTTTACTAGTATTATTTCTTTCATCTTTGTGATTTACTTAAATCTTCCTTTTTTTCTGGTGTGGTTTAATTTCCCAGTATAACCACAAGCAACTACACATACTCTCCTTCTTGATTTTGTTTATTTACAACGGTTGTTTCAATTTTATGAGCCAGGTACAAAGTAATCTGAACAATTACTAGGGCTCAATTTTGAGCACCACTAATAAGCAGAATCTAATAGGAAAGCTCTTCCTCTCCCTTTTTCTTTCCTATTTGTTCAGAGGTCAAGCCTGTCGTGAGCCATCAGTAAGAAATACTAAGAAATAATTTGACCACAAGAACCATCTTAAGTCATTTGTTGAACCTAGCTGTATTTTATACACCTGGCTGCTCACTGTGCCTTTAGCCCTAAATTCTGTTTGATCTTGCAGTAGTCTCTTGCCCTTACTCTCACCACAAGCATGCCTAAATGTTGCAGATGCTCAGCCTAACTGCCCAGATGGCAGACCAAAAGGACTGGCTAGGTGTCGTGAGGAACACCCTCCTAACCAGTGCTGCTGATCAATTATAGCACCAGAGCCAAAGCAACTGGACAAAGATGGAAGAGAAGTAAAGGCAGATGACTCAAACCAGAGGTATGGTCACAATGATCTGACTGAAGTCAACTTCTTCCTGACCCACAACCTCACTGTTTTGAAACAGGAGGTGAACAACCTCAAACTCCAGATCACAGAGACTCACAAGGAGCTGATGCATGCTAAAAGCCACATAGACCAGCTAGAGATGGAGGCTCGGGACAGACACAAGGACCCTGACAGAATAGAGACACAGAAGAAAGCCACGAACTGCAAACGGCTCTGACAGCTGCTTCGCAACGAGAGCAGCTGGAAAAGGCAGCCAAAGAAGACGTGGTAAAAGAACTCTTTCTCAAATAGTCACTGTTAAAAATAGCAAATTCTGAACTCTAGGTCAAAGATGACACAATCAGGACCTGTGAACATCCTCTGGATGTGTCCAGATCTGGGATTGAAGCTCTGACCCAGCAGCTGGACAACACCAAAGATGAACTTGACATGGCCCAAAGAGAACTAAGACTCTCTTGCCTGCAGCAGAAGAACCTCCCCCAGCCAAGCACAGAAGAACATAGGGGGGAGCCAAAGCCTTCTGCTTGACACCTTATCAGCTAATTTCCTGAAATCTTCTAAAGCTACAGAAGGAGAAGGATTAATTCAGACAGACCCAGGCACCAGACCTACCACAGGGAGAAGCCACGGATGGAAACATCCTCTTCCTGCAGACACCGCATGATCTCCAACAGCAGGTAGCACAAGGGCGACCGGACATGCCTGCATCGAACCTGTAGGAGCTTCTAACGCTAGTAAGGAGCCCCTTGAACAGTACTTACTTGAGAAGTACTTAGAAGCACAAGCTTCTGGCCACTCACACAAGACCACTCAGACCTGCTCAAGCCGGTGCTGCCACAAGAGCAGAGGGACACAGCAAACTTCAGACTCCTTCGGACTGAGAGCAGAGGTAACAAACGCTTCTGTCATCAACCCTAGGTCAGTCTGAAACACTCTTCACACTACAACTCCCATAACCTCTTCCAGCAACCACCTGCTTCACGGGTGTCCGAATGACAGATGACACTGTCATGGCACCTGCTACCTCGACACCTGCTGAGAAAACTCAAAGAGCTGATCCTCGCCACCAGCAAACCTCTTGCCCCACTAACTGACTTTAGAGTGACAGGTGACACACTGTCAAGGCACTGGATGCTTTGGTTCCTGCAGCACCAGCTCAGAGACCTGAGCTTACAGACTGTCTGCATCAACCGCCATGAAACGACCACCACTCCAGGAGACACACACAACCAGGGCCCATCACAGCCTTCCAGCCTTGTGTGCCAGTGATGTGTCTGATCTTTCTGCACCTTCAACGTCGCTCGCTGTTGCCATAAGAGAGACAACAAGAGCGAAAGGGGGGAATTATGTAATGATTGAGACAAATCAGACACGATTATTTGCTAGTTAACCAATGGTTTTAACCTCATTCTGGGGCCTGGCTTCCATCCCCCGAGAAATGGGAGCGTTTAGCGGAAGTTCTACCCGGAAGACTCTAATGCACGTCATTGCTCATATTCTAACCAATCATTACACGTCACCTGAGTATATAAGTTCTGTTCCCACCCACTATCGTGTTCGCAGATACCATCGCCGGCGTTCAGTTCGCAGTTGACGTTCCACACGACGCATTATTGTGATTATCTAAATATTCACACAGACAATGTTAGCGGTAGCCCGATGTACTACAATGTGAAAACGTTTATTTTAGATGGGATATAATGCTGTAGCGTCATTTAAGTTCACGTTAGCCTATTATTTTGAACGTTAGTTGAAGCAGTCGCACTATGAGTGATCGTATTCACCGTCTCAAAATTCAGAAGTGTGCACGTCCACCCGCGGATTCCATTTTCGAATTTCGTTTCAGCAATATCATCAAAGGGCCTAGCTATCATCAAAGCAATCTTCAATATTCTCTCGTCATTAACAGCCACTTCATCTCAGTGATAAGTATTTTCATCGTGTTATGCATTTTGATGTCGCTGGGTGTATAATCATACTCTTTTGCTCTTTACATACATCAGCAGAGCCGTACAGTGCAGTAGCACGCATTTATTTGAGACGGAACGGTGCTCGTTCGCATTGTTACATTCATAGCATGTCGTAATGATCCGCATGAAAGCGGAGTTGGACTCGTTGTCTAACAGCAGAAAGAACGACAAGCTTTGTAACTTGGGTATGCATGGCGCATAGTGTCGAGTGACTTCCCTTGTAACATTAGAGGCAGAAACATCATTATTTATGTCCTGTGCGGTAATAAGGCTATGTCATTTACATACTGTATATAAAAAATTACCTGTATGTGTTACTTTCTGCAGTTAAAGTCTCCGTCTATGTCCTGTGTGTTCAGCTTCATGCACGTGCACCAGATTTTCTTTGTGCAAAAGAGGGACAGTCGATTTCATTCCATAGTTATTGCGTTATCTTTCTGCGACTAACGTCATATATCGTGATATGACAAATTAAGATTATTTGAATAACCCTTTTCGGAAAGTAGCCTAATTCTAGAACATTTAGGGTGATTTAAATGAAATAAAGGGTGTTTGACACATTTCAGGTAAGTATTCAGATCCAGGAAATGATTAATGTAAATAATACTGCATAGTCTTTACTGTTTTAAATGAATTTAATTTACCTGTGCTAGAGGCACAATCTCATCGGCGCGGAATCGCGGGCGCGATTGCAACGAGAGACTGATTTCAGTGCCACACGCGAGTCCCAGCCTGCATTTCCAGGAATAGGAACGAGTCAATTCATTCTACTGAAGTAGGCCTACTTGCAAGTGCTTAAATTCTACTCATACAGGTAAGTTTATTTTATGAATTAAAACTGAGGTAACGCATCGCTGTTTAACTTGGTCTAACGTTACACTATCACATTAAATTGCACTTGAGTGTTAAAGTTGTAGACTGCTATTCTATTAGTCTGTTGACCGTAAGCAAGATCAACAGCATGATATTCCAACATTCCATCGTGTTGAGCCATCTATGGTGAGCTACATAACATTAATTCATCTCGTGTACTTTTGCTCACCTGTCTATTAATGACCGATATAAAGTTGAGTTAGACAGATATTCATCCGCTAAAATGTTCAATAGATTCTTATTGGATGACTATACTGTATAAAATTTGTTTTTACCTGGAAGGTATTAGTACGTAGAACTGAACACAGATGACAGTTCATTTGTTTTAATCCTCCTCAATGTTTTCAACAGAGAAATGCTCCGGAAGTGACCCGCTGGTGCTTAGGCCAGGTAGGGACCGTCTACAAAGTACGTAGACGTAGAAGAAAAACACAATGGTTCACAATCTAATTATTATTATTATTATTATTATTATAAGAGCAACTTGGAAACGTACTAACACATAACGCTCACAGGCAGAGTAAATAGAATATAATAATTATTGTTATTATTGACTATAGGCCTATGTTATTACTATATTACTATAGTAACTAGAAATAAAATAATGAAATAAAAGCATTTGCATTTTATAAATAGCATTTCATTTATTGGCAGTTTATTGGTCATCAGTTCATCTACTTGTCAGTGTTAGCTGTTTATTGATATCAGCACACCCGGGACATCCCTAAAAAAATTCAGGAATTAAATCTAAATAACAATAAACACTATAAAACTATAAAAACAAATATGCAGTCTTTTTATCATCCTCATCTGAAGTTTTCAAAACATGTTCACCTACTGGCCCATACCATTTCCAGTTGTCAAGGATTAAGGATAAGGATTTTTAAAAACCCTGAAATTATTTAAAAAAATTATGTAAAATAATAAAAATATACAACTACATCAAATTTACAGAAATGGTAGGGGGAGCCTATATTCAAAGAGAAAAACAGTTGATTCGTGAATTAAAATAATATATTTAAAAAAAAATAATCATGATTGTATTGTTTTCTCTTTATTTTCTCTTTTTTAGCTTATTTTAATGCTTGTTTTTAGGCCCCTGGTTGAGAACGACTGATCTAACACACTGCTTTCCATTTTCATTATTGTTTTTTTCTACTTATGATTAAATGTTATTGTTGTTAAAATTTTGTTTTACAAACATTCAGCAAAAGACATGCAATTTAAACAATTTACATGCATTAATCAATTTAAAAGGGTCATACAAGGCTCTTAAAAGTGTATTATTATAAAGACATTTTGATGCTGGTTGTCACAGAACTATACCAAAATATTATACTGAAATGAGTAACAATGAATAAAAGCTTATAGCATTTTGCACTTGTTTTAAATAAAGATGCTAATCTGAATAAAATTCACATGGTATAAGCTGATTTTGAGATTCGTCTTTTCACACTGAGCAAAATTGAGGGACTCAAACTCAACTATTAAAAAAGGTTCAAACATTCACTGATGCTCCAGAAGGAAAAACAATGCATTAAGATTTTTGGGGGGTGAAAACTTTTGAATTTGAATATCAAGGTAAATTGTACTTATTTTTTTCTTCTGGGACAGTCTTGTGGACTATATATAAACATCTTTTATGTAACATATCTTACTCAGGACAGTACTAAACAAAAAATAACATGCATTATGTATGATCTCTCTTATTTTCTTAAAATTATTCACATTTTCACAGATTCTGCAAGTGGTTCACAAACTTTTTCATGCAACTGTATAGCTTATACATTAAATTCAAAATGCATTAAATCCACAAAAACAACTCCTTTTAAAAAAAAAAAAAACATTGAGGAACATTGTAAGAAAATGGCTGAGGAAATCCTGATGACATTGTGTTTCTGTCACCCCGTGTTGGTATTTTGATATAAACACTTTAAGTGTTCAGAAAGGGCCACTGTTGTGCTCTTTGTGCTTTCACAAAGCGCTTTGGAGGTGGTTTGACAACTGACTGGATAAGTATATTCAGCATATTTTCCTGAGACAAGAGTTGAACACAAATTACCATTTTATTCCAACAGCATTTGGCTACTATTTTAAGGGCCATGTACATCCAGTGAAGACTGGAAATAATTTGGAGTGTCATTCTTGCATTTAATAAAGACAACATCTCTCTGCATTTCAAAAAGAGACCACAATTAATTCCATTGTAAAGGCAGTTTGCTAGGCTTTTTTTATTTTTTTTTATTTTTCTTAAAGACTGAAATCAACACTTTATAGGGTTATGCAACTTTGCCTTGTTAAACAGCACACATCTTGGTCATGCAATGTGGTGAGTGCTGCCAGAAGTACTCTGGATTTGAAAAATCACCACAACCAATACCAGAGGCCATTTAAATATCAGAAACTGTAACAACAATACAGCTCTGGAAAAAATTAAGAGAGTGGTCTCTTAATTTTTTCCAGAGCTGTATATGAAAGATCAACATCCACTGCCATTTTAAACATGGCCACCAGTGTGGCAAGGCAGGGTAAAAAACATATTTTTCTGTCCATAGCTTAATGATGTCATGATGGACATACATGGGCATTTTCCAACTCTGGAACAGAGTGCTTCTTGAAGAGCTAAGATGGTTTTCTGAAGTCAGCACAAAAGGAAGATTTCAACATGGTACCACATCATGAATCAGTCTGTTTCTGTTACCTTAATTCTTGCCCCAACAAAAGTCATCATAAATCAGGCAAAGGAATGGGGGAAAAATCATCAAGAGGCAAAGACAAATAGATAATATTTGGATCCACCTCATACACTACCACTGCGATCGCAGACATACCAGTGGACTTGTCACCAAGGTCAATCTCAAAAGTGGATCTGGAACAAAAACAAACATCTCTGGACACAGCAGATCAGGTATTTCTTCATATAATCATATGCATTAAACCAATTGCTAAGCATTTTCAATCTGTCAATAAATATAATTTGCAGATCAAATACCATTAGTCCAAAAGTCTTTCTTCATATCAAAGCTAAGCTGTAATCTGAAATGATGAAAGTTAAAAAATACACATATAAAAGAAGATACACAGTGAGTAAGGTCACTACATTTCTAAAATGAATTTTTTTGTAGTTCATGGGTCAAAATAAGATTCAATTTTAATTAATCATTAATTAAATAGGTGTATGTATACACTAATATTTACTTATACATATTCAATATTTGTTCAAATAAATTTGACAAGCGTAATTGTGTAGGTGATAAATTTATGCTTAAGTAATGAGTAATGAGAAAAAAAATTACCTGCACTCAGGTCAGATTTGCATATCTGCTCCACCTCGCATCCACTCCATCCTTAAACCAGTCAAGACTAACTGATTCATAATTTATTACACATTTATTATCGAATGACGAATTTGGAAATAACCGTTTTAGTATCATGTACTAATATAATAATAATAAACAGCCAGTCTGTACCTAGATGAGGGTCTATTAACTTCAGGGGCGCTATTTCATGCTCTTCCTTATGAGAATAATATTATTCATATTATAATTATTAATATTAAAATTGTTATTATTATTATTACTATTATTGTTGTTGTGTAGTTCATTTAAAAACATAATATTTCAAATTTTCTCAATCATGTTTAATTGTGAGGTGACTGAAGGCTCAACATATTCAGTGATGATATTGTGGTTAATTCAATCATTCATTCATTGACTTTTTTTTATTTTTATTGGTAGGACGATTTATTATGCTCATTGTGAAAATAAAATGTAATAACTAACCACAAATACACAGGAGCCTACACCAACCAATGATGTTGCACAACAAGCTCAAATTTTATTGGACAATTTAAAGTGGAGCAGTAATATCCCATCTGTCTTATTTGTAATTCGGTCAAAAATACAGCCACTGTATATTCTGTTTTGATTTTTTAGGGGGAATGGCTGAAAGACTAAACTAGCCAACCTATGGTTATGAAGTCAAATTGAATGACACCCAACATTCCTTTTATTTTGACTGTTGCTCAAGTTGTGTGTATATGCGCATTAGCAATTATACATAAGGGAGTCATAGTATATCATATTAACAATTATAGGTCATACAGACAATAGTAATACATCAACTGAAACTACAGAATGTCAACAGATTGTTTCTAGTGTGCCTAGTAAGACCTTGATTATCTGGTTAAGGTGTGTTTAATTGGGGTTGAAGCTAAAATCTGCAGGACAGTGACCCTCAGGTCCACTGGAGCACCCCTGATGTAATTTCACATTTTCACTTAAAAATTAAAAGCAGTGTTGTCTTCTCCACAAATGTAAAATCAGCATGTGTCCACAAACACGTCATTAACAAAACAGAATCGTCAGTAACAGTGTTCAGTCTTACATTGTTCAAACCGGAGTTGACACAACTTTTAGAATGAAACTGGACGTTTCTGAATGGTTAGTGTATAAATTTATGTAGTTGCTGTGGAGTTGATGCAACTCATCGACTAGCATGTGCCATCATGTTCATCTTTTGTGCAAATCCAGCGTTGAATTGACCCTCGTTTGTGAAGCAGTCCGGTGTAAAATGATGGCATCCCTAACAGAGTTTTGTTATAAGAACATTCTTTAAATATTCAGTGTTGGTTCTGGGAACATAAAGAAGGTTTTCAACGTTAGAGGAACATTTTTTTATAACGTATGGTGTTCCTCAAATGTTCTTTCAACTTAATTTTGATCTAAAATTGATTTGTAACATTCCAAGAACATGAAAATGTCCAGTTTCCTTAATGTTAGTAGAATGTTATTTGATGGTTAGTATGATGTTCCTGAAACATTCTTTCAATCATTCAAACACCTGCTGTGAACAAACACTGAAAGAAAGAGAAATAAGAACACACTACAACTTTCTTCATCCACAGCCTTAGATGAACTGAAGATAAAATACATTAAATCTCTGAAGATCTGATTCAACAACTCCACAAACAGCATTACCAGCTTCACTTATTACTAAACAGACTGACTTTATTTCTGTCACATGTCTGAAGCTCTTACGGACAATTAACTGAGGTTTAGATGTTGATGTATTATTGACAATGTTTCATTTGAGGTCACCATCTTGGAGATGAGCGTTTGCTTTAGTTGAGCTCTTGGCCCTTGACTTCCCTATTAAGGTGCTTCTTAATGAGCAATTGCAGAGATTTATAGAAAGTTTATTGTATTGATCAAGTTGATCATCATCCCTCTATTTTAACAGTCAAGTTATATTAAAGTGATTTAAAAAGTTATGCTCTCTGTATTATAGCTTATTTCTGGAATTGAAACATTATGTGAAAATGGAGTAATAAACAAAAATAAACTGTAACACTGAAGTGATTGAAGATTGTCTAAAACTACAAAAAATAAACAAAACACACTTAGACATCAGCACTTATCATACAAACCTCAACAATGGTGACAATCCAAAAAATAATTCAGCTGAATAATTTATTCATGCTGCAATGCATTCTGGGAACCATGAATGCATTTTGTATGCTGTCATGAAGAATGTCACCACTGTTGTGTTTATTATGCTTAATGTTGATATCTTTGAGGGTATAAATGACAAAACACATTTAAATCAAAGTTAACAATGATACTTAATACCCATCTTAGATAACAGGGGTTGCAACAGTAGGCTAGTTACACAAAAAGAATTATTTGTTTCACAATACAATTTTATGGTTTATAAAAGCTTCAATTATTGAAGCTTTTTTAGGTGATCAGTATTTCTTTTATACTGTGACCTGCTTAGACTTAAAACATATATTCCATTTTAAGTTAATAAAGGAATACAGTTTTATCTGTTTCTTAATAATGATGGTCAAGAGATCAACTAAAGCAAAGGCTAATCTCATTAATGGTTAAATGAAACATTAAATGAAACATTTTCAATAATTCATTTTCGACTTAAAATAATAAAATAAATTTAAGCGTTTTTACATGACAAATGCGTTTTGGTGGGCTGAAACGCAAACGTTTTAAAACAATCTCCAGTTAACAATATAAACGGGTATCTGCGAAAACGATGACGTCAAGCACATGCGCATTACATATTCAGTCTACAGTGTTTCATCGCCATCTAATGGCCTGCCAGCAGAATACAGCTTTTTTATTTTCAGTCATTTTCAAGGATTCGTATAAGTTGGGGTCGTTTTGAAAATGAAAATGTTGTCGTCTGTACGTGGAAAAAATGCCGTACGTGGAAAACTCAAAAGAAAAACTTTACGTTTTAAGCAGTAGACGTGTGACAGAAATAAGGTCAGTCTGGTTAGTAGGCTAATAAGTGAAGCTGGTAATGCTGTTTGTGGAGTTGGTGAATCAGATCTTCAGAGATGTAATGTCTTTTATCTTCAGTTCACCTAAGGCTGTGGCTGAAGAAAGTTGTAGTTTGAGTTCTTATTTGTCTTTCTTTTAGTGCTTGATTACAGCAGGTATTTGAATGATTGAAGAATATTTCAGGAACATCATACTAACCTTTAAATAACATTCTACTAACATTAAGGAAACTGGACAACTTATGTTCTTGGAATGTTACAAAACAATATTACTAAAATGTGGAATTTTAGATCAAAATTAAGTTGAAAGCACATTTGAGGAACACCATACCTTTTAAAACACATTCTTTCTAACGTCAAGAAAACTGTTTATTTTTTACATTCCCAGAACCAACACTGAATATTTGGAGAATGTTCTTATAACAAAATTCTGTTTGCTAGATGGAAACAACATTACTAGGCCTACAACTCTTCATCATCTCTAAAGCAGCCCAATATGGCCTCACCCCCTTTGTTGCGTGTTCTCAGGGGCGGAGTTTATGTAAATTTTAGGGTTAGTGATGTCACTAACCCGGAAAGAAATTGTAGTCCAATATAGCAGCACTTTGTTGTAGTCCTTAAAAAGAAGTCTTTAAAATAAAACATCTCTCATTGCATTGAACTTTGAGTGTCGTAACTTTGCAGATGTGGTTTATGCTCAAACAGAAATATTACACACTAACTAATTTTTTTTTAAGTTATAAATTATAATCAACCACCTTAAGAAGAAAGGTCAAGCTGAGTTCGGAGGAATCTTCCCTTCCCTCTGCAGTAGCGCTTTTGCCCTATAGAGGGAGTGCATCTCTTTGAGAGTATGCGTGCTTGGCGCCATCTTGCAAAGACAGCTGCTTTTGGTGAGCTACATGTAGACCCAAACTTTTCGAAATCTAAATAGTGTTTACTTATTGATCACTTGTGAAGAATTAAACGTTTATATGTATATATATATACATATATAAATATATATATATATATATATTTATATATGTATATTTATATATATATATATATATATTTTTTTTTTTTTTTTTTTTATTGAGACAGCACAGGTAAGATCTGTTTTTCTTCATTACACGAGTACCTGTTAATTAACTTCATTAATAGTGCATTGAATTCATCAGCTGGCCTGTTGGTTTTCGAATTTGGCTTTAAGAGAAAACGGACCACACATCGGTCTAGAATGTCTTTCGAAAATACATTTCAAACCTTAAATATTAACGCGGATCTAATATCAAAGCTTCTTACACTGGACTGTGCTAGCCTTCATCCAGCGATATCACGTCGTTTCACCTAGTGTGGACATAGGCTGCACTGTGTTCCAAATAATTGTGCAAGTGACATATCAGTAGGATTTTTGCCCACACAAATTCGTTCAGTTTAGTTTCTCAAATAAAATAATTGTTTTGATTTCTTATAACGTTTTAGATAACTGGTATCAATCTCAGAGAGGTTTCTTCAGTAGTTTACCAGGTCGGTAAATGGAAAACCTAAAGAAGCCGTTCCACGTTGTTGAGCTAGTAACTTCTCATGAAATATGGGGAGGAAGATTTTTATTTTATTTTATTTATTTTTTTTGGAAATGAAATGATAATGTCTTGCAAAGGACATGCAAACAGCTAATATTTTGTGAAAACTGGACTAGAGATGTTCATTTCGGTTAATTTTCATGACTGACAACTGACGCTCCTTTACTGACCATTAACTGATTTGAATGTTATAAAATAAAAATAGAATGGACAAGTGTTTGTGAAAAACAATATTTTTATTCTTATTTTATTTGTTGTGAAATATTTGTGTATTTTTACTTGTGCAAACAACAAAACAAAAGAACATGACCATTCGCACATTGTCAAATTATCACGCACCTGCAGGGTGGAAGCTAAATTAGCGCGCTTACTGCATCACATGCAGGCGTAGGTGCGATCATTACCTCCAAAACTTAAAATGGGCTACTCCGTGATTTTTGCTCATACAGGTAAGAGTAATTTAAAATAAAATTGTCAAAAAAAACCTGTAAATGTCAACTATATTTGTGTAGCCTAGGCCTACCTACAATTATAAAACGTCGTGCTTTTGCCGTCTGTCTTGAATGCTTCACGTGAAAAAGCGTGGCTTGATTTATTAAACATTGTTATTAACAAACCAAACTTATAAAACACTATACTAATAAAGCATAATGTGTACAGAAAAAAGATGAATCCAGAATATGAACGCCACACGTTTACATAAGCGTTTTCCTCCCATAAAGCCAGCCTAAAAACTATGCTAATAAACATGCTATAGGCCTAGACAAAAAAATGGTTAGTGCAGAATATCAGTAGGCTAAATTAAGCGATGTTAAGCGCTTTCTTTATAACAGTTTTCCATGGGAGAAAAAATACTTAATGTGTAATATACATATTGTGGGCTCAACTGCTTTGCTGTAACGTTAGCCTACATACTTTATTAGAAGTAGGTGATGTTTGCTGGTTTTGGTCTGTTAAAAAAAAAAATCATTTTCGTCAACTTTGCAGCCGACACTGACTCAAAAATCATTAGATTATTCATAAGTTATTAAAATGCCTCTTTGCTTTTTTTCTCGACACGTATACTTTTATCGGTGTTTTGCTGCAATCTTATGCGTGGGTTTAAGCGCGGATAGACGTCCATTTTAAATGCTCATTTATGGTTTAGTATTTTACTAATTCAGTAGGCTAAGCAAATAATCCATTAATTACTTAAATAAACTACTAGGAAAATATTAAGTCGGGGCAGCCTTAATTATTACCGGGCTCATTCGCTTAAAGTAGTGTGTGTGTGTGTGTGTGTGTGTGTGTGTTTGTGAGAGAGAGAGAATTTACCTCTGCTCCGGATGCTGCCGCCTTCATCAGGCAAAGTTTAAAGATTACCTCATGTTTGCGGTTCCCTATTGCAGTAGGTTCAATGCTAAACTATTGTCAAATAGGCGCCTTTACATTTCGCTGTAAAAAAAAAAAAAAAAAAAAAAAAATGTTCTGCAGTCGACTCACTCTCCTGTCGTGAACAATGAATCAACTCCCGTTGATCTGTGCTGCGACTTTCATTCGGCTGAATTGAGCAGACGCGTTCACTTTTTAATTAGCCTATAGTGTTGTTTATGGCTCATTTTTCTTTAACTGTGCAGCAAACTTTAAGAAGTATTTGAAAAAAAAAAATACTTGAGAAAAATTAAATTTCCTTTTAAACCACTTAACTGATTTTATTTATCAGTCAAAATTCTTACTAACGGTTAAAAGGTCAATATGAGCACCCCTAGAACAGAGATTATTACTGGCAAAAGATTTGTGATTGATTTGGAGCACAGAAGAACTCAGTCATAAATGTCTTGCTAAGGAAAGTTTCCGTCAAACATGAATTGCATTAAAAGGGCAGCTATAAAAAGGCAGTCATTCCTTTTGCAAGACATTGTACTCTTTAATGCTTTTCATCTTCAGGAAAATCTTTCTTCCTTCCCATATTGCCTGAGAAATGTGACTAACAAATAATGACTTTATTTGAAAAAGTAAAATCTGAATTTTTATTTTACTGAAATATTGATATACTTGCATAATAATTTGGAATATATACAGTAGTCAACATTTGAAGTGGATCAAAAAAGTTAATTAAAGTTGTCCTAAGAACTAAGTCCAAGAAGGTTTTTAGGACAACTTTGATGAAAGGTTTTGATCCACTTCAAATGTTCACTACTGTAGATGTCATGGATGTGGATAAAAGATTCAGACACATAAAACTTTCAATCTTTTTTTAGTTGTTACAAGTTGAAAAGAAAGTAACCAAGGAAAAGTGAAAAATGTTGTTTAAAAAAAAAAAAAAAAAAAAAAAATTAGCAAAAATTGCAAGCCCAGTTAGTATTTTTTGCCTTCTCAAATTCGTGAGGTTTCATGTTTAGGCATTTTACATGAAACCAGTGTTTGCATGCATGACATTCAATCTAAAAAACAAAAACAAAATTATAGCCTATATATATATATATATATATATATATATATATATATATATATATATATATATATATATATATTTTTTTTTTTTTTTTTTTTTTTTTACGTTGATAATACTTACCCAGTCAGTTGTTGGTCCACCTCCAGTGGGTTGTGTTAAACCACATAAACCACAACAGTCAGCCTTTTTGAACTCTAAAAAATGTATATATCAAAATAGTAACAGGGTTACAGAATACAATAACAATTTCATAATGTCATTTTATTCCCATTTATGTCAATCACCTGAGGCTGTCAGGATTTCCTCAGCTGCCATCTTACGCAGTTCCTCCATATTGCGTATAGATGAATTGATGTCCAAGTGGGAGGGAACTTCAGGGAAACAAGTGAGAATCTCCCTTGCCATCTTTGAACAATAGTTGTAGTGAAGTGTAAGAATGAATTGTAATTAGTGTCTTAACTATAGATTTTACTTACCATTTGAGAAAAAAATACCTGCATAACAAATACACCACAGCTGTATGAATCCTTCTGGATTGTGTGTTTAATTGTGGCCCCTCTCCACTCAATCTCCACCCACTCTTTTTTGCCAGACCTCATTTTGAAGTATTCACTTTGATAAATATATGAAACAGTTAGGGGTAAATACAGTTAAAGTAATTGGAAATAATTAGAGTAATTTTAGCATTGTATTTTACCAAAATCTGATAGCAGCTTGCTTAGAGTCCTTTTCCTCATCAGTTCCTTGTGGATCAATAAGAAAAACCTGACTGGAAGATGCATGTAGATACTGGAAAAAAGAGAGAAACCCATTTCAAATTATAGTTAAGCTTTGACCACATCCATGAAAAAGAACTTATTGGTATTTTGAAAGCTTTCACCAAAAACTTCCAGTGGTTATCATTCACATTCAGGAAACTGATAATTGCTTGGTATTTTGTGAAATCCACCTGAAATGTTTGATAATTTCACATTAGTAAACCTTTTTAAAGTGTTGTTTTCATATCTTCAATGTATAACAACACAATGATACCTTCCGTAGGCTCTGTCTGCATACTGCATCTCTGTCTCTGGTCATGATCACTTGAGCAATAAAGTGATTGAGGAGGTAAATGCTACTGTCCTTTCCCATTTTGTTGAGTAAGGTTTGGAAGTAGCATTCAATTACCTTGATTAAAAGAGTAAATGTATGAAACATGGGTATTAGACAGAAAGGGAACTGACAGCGTTTCAGATGTTTACAATATTTATGGTGTACTTTGGCAATTTAAATCATGCCATTTTTTAAATAATAGCTCATGAATATTCTTGCCTCTCCTACAAGCCACTCGTGCGGTTGCAGAGTTTTGAACTCTGAGTGACGGACGGTGTACCTGGTCATCTTTTCTGCCGATGACACAACAGCAACCACCAATTCACAGTCTTTTTTGGACCAAAGGTATTTGATCTGCAATTAATTTATTTTAGGAAATATGTTAAATGCATTAAGATTATTTTACAAAATATAATAATATGAAGTAATACCTCATCAGCTATGTCCTCAGATGTTTGTTCTGTTTTACTGGGCTCAGAAATGTATTTTGGCACATATTTTGATGTAGTTGCAAGGTCTATTGGGGTGTCTGGAATCAGTATGGTGGTTTCCATCTGGCTGGTCTTGCTGCTGATGCCTTTGCTTTCTGGACTTGATGGCTGTGATGGCTGTGGCAATACATAAGGTGGGTCAAAGTATTTTGTCTTTCGTTTTTTATGTTTTCGAGATGTTCTTTTTGCCCAATCTTCTTTCTGACTGAAGAAGTTTACTTTTGGTTGTGGATCCCTACAAGGCAGTATCAGACTGTTGTTAATGATGTGTTCTCTGTATCTGCCTTGTAGGGATCCATACATTTTGTGAATGAAGTCTGCAGGACGCAGGAACTTCTTAGTTTGCAGGATACTGTGTTTAACAATCCAAAACCACTCCTCCACGTGGCAGTTAGTTTCTCTGGTTTTGGAGGGTTGGCTGACTGTAGCTGTGGTCACGTCAGAAAACCGTCTAAGATCTCCAAGCAGCACACCACTCCAGAGGGGGAAAATACTCATGTAGTTGTTCATGAGGATGTCGATAAGTTCTGGACAATAAAAGGTATTTTTTTTCCCTGTGCTGCAACTGAAGTTTAGGCTCTTGGCCCTTTCCAAAACTGTACTAAACAGCGCTGTAAATGGTGATTTTCCAGACAAAGATGTTGCAGGTTGTGGTGTTTCTGTGGCCTCAGGCATTGTTTCGCACTCCCCGATGTATACGGAGGTCTTCAATATTCTGCGGTCCAGTGAGGCTTTGGCTGCATTCACCACATCGGTTTCCTCTGGTGATGTTAAAAGCACACACATATCTTTGAATACAGCTGTTGCCTCCTCAAGGTGTGTGCTGTTTAACAGCAAGGCGAAGCAGTAAGTGGCATACTCTTTCAAAGCCTTGTTGTCTGTTTTTCGGGAAAATGCCTGGCTCACCGCCTTAATAATGTGAGAAGCACAAAGATGCAGAACTGTGAATTGATGATCACCACTGTTTTCTGTGTTTGATACAATCCGGTGTGCTCTTTGTAGATACATCAAGATGCTCTCATTAAATGCCAGAAGGACACTCGACATTAGTCCCCAGCTAAAGTCAGTCTCCACATGATGTACCTGGCATGAAGTTATTTGACCAAGGGCCCTTAATGTTTCCATTAGCCAATTTGTCAATGTAGGAATTGAGTGTTGATTTGTTAATAGCTCACTCACAGGAAGTGGTGGCATGTTTTTTCCCATTCCAGGCAACACAAGAGCATAGTAGAGCACTTTTTTGGGCTGACTGGGAATTCGTGAGGTAACACTACCAGTGGCATCCAGATGAAGTGTTACTGTTGTATTTTTTTTCAGATGCTGGGCCAAAATGTGCAAACCACATTGTGTGTACATGTGTACAGCAAATGGGTCCACCTGTAGATGTTGTAGGTAACCAGCAGTGTCAGCAGAATCAGATGTAGCACATTCTTTTATTATTTTTTGCGTAAGCACCAGCTCCATGATTATGTCGTCATGAAGCCTGGTGCTTTTTTTCAATTCATTAGAAATCACCCTTAACACATCTTTAGTTAAGCATCGTGAGAGATTGCCTGCCACAATCTCTTCTGATGGTGATTTTCTTAGGGCTTGATAATAGAAATTGCTCACACCTTGTCTAAGGGTTTTAGCAATTTTGCCCCTGCGTAAATATTTAGCCTGTCTGAATTTTTTGTCACTTGTTTTGTGTTTTACATGTCCTTTACGTGCTACAAAGACAGTAATTTTTTTTTGTGACTTTGTTGGGGGGGGGTTTATTGTAAATGTATAGACTGCTGCACAGCCTTTAAAGGTGCAGGTCGCACGCGCTTTAAAGAATGGCAGGGCTCTTTTCCGACTGTTTTTGCATTTAACATGTTGGTACTTGAAGCAGAGCACACAACAAGGACTGATCTTTGTAAATTCTTTGTACAGGACATCTGTCCATGGTCTCTGGAGTTGGTTTGAACCATGCAGTGGCTTTATTTTTTCCCAGCTCTCCAATTTTATTTCTATAGTGAAATTTTTTTGACCTGGTGTTGTGGCCCTCCACTCTTTATTGTTTGTGTTTTTTTCATGTTCATGTTCATGTTCATCCAAACCATTTGTATTTATTTTGGAGTTATGTTGTTCATCATTTTCATTACACATTTGTTGTTCAAAAACGATGTGTTCTGCCTGGTCATTTATCCTTGTCTCATCCTGGTGATGGACTTCTAGTCCATCTGTCTTTTCTAAAGGTAGTGTGGTCTCATCTTGGTGATGGACTTCTTGTCCATATGTGTTTTCTAAAAATGTAATTATTATTATTATTATTATTATTAGTAGTAGTAGTAGTAGTAGTAGTAGTATTTCAGTATACAGTAATTCTAACAATTGTAATGTTTTAAACCTACATTGGAGTTCAAAACTTTGGTATAAATTTTACTGTTTTGAAAAGAAGTCTCTTCTGCTTCACCAGAGCTGCTTTTATTTACTTAAAGTAATATTGTGAAATTTTACTATTTAAAATATCTGATAAAATGTAATTCCTGTGATCAAAGCTGAATTTCAGCATCATTACTTCAGTCTTCAGGGTCACATGATCCTTCAGAAATCATTCTAATATGATAATTTGCTGCTCAAAAATATTTCCAATTATCAGTGTTTTAAATTTAATATTTCAAAATATTCATGTTTTTCCCTGTTATTTTTAATCAAATAAATGAAATCAACAACTTCAATCTCACCACACCTGTAATACCCCTAGTCATTTTTTAAACACCTGAAATCACTCTTGTTACATTATTTTTTTTTTACACATACTCATTTGTCTCACATTTCTCAACACAAGACTATTGTAATTTGTCATGACAATTGTATTTAATAACACATGATCATGATTAAATTTTATTTTCTGTGTAGTAAGGTCTTGTATAAGACGATGATCCACATCATAAAATTAAGTATGTTTATTTTTATTTTACATTTGTCTCTAATACAGTAAAACACAAACGTTTAAGCTCAACGCTTTCTTCAGTGCACAGTAGTGTAGTAAATTTAACAATCTTTTTAGTGGCAAACAATGGTTGAAATTTATTTTCAATAATTCTTATTGAATATGGTAATGCATAAAACACAGCTGTCATAGAAAAACACTTAGATAGATGAATTAAGTTTGGAAAATGTAACATTTGATTATGGAAACAGTATCAAAGCAATTTAATACTGTCTCTTACCTTTACAAAGGACTTCAGTACGTATACCTTGCCTGTTGCTGTTCCATACTGTCATTAACCATTTGCATAGTTTGTCATTGGTAATTTTAAAAACATCCATTGCCAGGTTTGACCATGTTTCTTTAGTGACTTTTCCTTTTTCACTAATACCATGAGCAATGAATGCTTTTATAATTGCGTCTCTTCCACCAGCATCTGTCCATACATCTTTCTTTTTGCATTTCTGGCCTTTTTTGTATCTAGCCATCTTTGTTTAGAAACATTAGATAATTCTTCTAACATTTCAATTTATATGTGCCTTGTTTGCACCATTTTGACATACTGCCTCCTACAGGAGTGGGGAACAATGCAATTGCAATTTGAGAGAGAATATATTATATATCCAATATCTGGATTTTCTTTTAGAATCCAATAACAACACACAGCACTTGGAGTTAGAACAGTTGATTCATTTTTATTGCATTTTAATAAAATTTGATCCAGTAACAGGTATCCCAAAATAAATGACATAATAATGCATGAAGATTTGATTCTTGGAGCCAGTAAACGAGAGAAAATTCAACAGCTTCTTTTCTACTATAACTCTGTGACTAAAAACACTTTGAAATGGTCCTTCTTGGAGCCAGTAGCAACACACACCCTTTAGAGTTGAGAGAGAAAATAAACTGATGGATCCGAAATGGTCAATATTCATATTCATGCATTTTTATTAATATTTATTTTTAATCATTTATGGCTTATGATTTATCAGTTTTACTTTTGCTTTCATATATTCATGTACTCCTACTTTATATATTAATTCTTATCATATTTTCAAGTATTCACTGGTGATTGTACCCTTATGGTTATTTTATCTTTAAGAGACTATGCTTGTTATGTTCAGTTGTTCTTCAAGTGTTCTATTGTGATGGGTCACGCTGACACGTTTGTGGTTAGACATTGGACGCCTGCAGAATTAACCATTTGAATTTGAATCTGATCAAAATATGTCTGTTATTTTTCCTGATGACATTTAAAAGGGTAAAATTTGCAAAAATTCCCCAAAGGGGGGGTCAAAACAACTTTTTTTCTCTATTTTTGACACTGGACCAGTAGATGACATAATGGGTGAAATTAACCTTTTCTTTTAGAACAAAAACATCAATTTGAGTGGGATGTAAATTTCCCTATATGCTCATGGTATAAAGCTGACCAAGTCATTGATAATTCAGCTTTTTCCCTCCTTTGCTCTCCTTAACTTCTACTTCTTCTCTCTTATCTGCAAATGTCTTAATTATTGCTCTTTTTGATCTTCATCTATTAGATACAATACTCTGGATTTTACAATACTCTAAATTTTATTATTAACTATTGGCTAATACTTTGTGATGGTTATTTTACCTTTTGGTTTTATTAAGTATTTTCATTATCGATTAAAGTTTGCGTGTGAGGCTAAATTTAATTGTAATGAATAAATCATTTTTCATCAACTTATATCTACTGCCTGGATCTCATTTTCACAAGTTTCTGCATCAGAAACCCTGTATTTGTAATGAATTTATGAAAAGTTTAAGTTTGAAACTCAGTCAAAACAATTGCTGTACCTTCCTCTATGGGCAGTATACTGTACACTTTTCGGAAGGCTTTGCAAGCTTTTTCTTGAATCTAGAATGTCAATAGCATGCCTTCAGCATCACTCTTGACCTAAAAACCTACTTGAAATTGTTTTTCTCAGACCAAGCAACAAAGCACACCCTTTAGAGTTCAGATAGAAAGCTCTGTGTATTTTTATTTAATTTGTTAAACGTTTGAATATAAAACTAGGTCCAAACAATATGCTCCTCTAGGGGGCAGTAATACCGCTCAGTCTGTAGGAGGCTTTGTGAGATTTTTCACAATTGTTGCTTTCAATAACACATGTTATGCTATTGTTTCCTGGATGAAACCAACCTTAAAATGTTCTTCTAGGATCCAGTACCGACACACAGCATTTAAAGTTGAGTTAGAACACTTATTTATTTTCATTGAGCTCATGTCTTTCTTTGAATATCAATAGTTTACCTTGTGCTAAAGTTCTGTGACTAAAAGCAACATAAAAATGTTCATCTAGGAGCCAGCAACAACACACACCCTTTGAAGTTGAGATGGAAAACTGTATTTATTTTAAGTGAATTTATTATCAGATTTGAATTTAATTCAATAGCATTTACCCTGATTTACAAATGAGCAAAAAAACTACATGGAAATGTTCTTTTAGGTCCAGGTAACAGGACACACCCTGTGAAGTTGAGATTGAACACTGTATGAATTTACATGAATTTATTTACATTTTGAATGTCAAACTCAGTCAGAATAACTTCATCATGCTCCTCTAGGGGGCAGTAATAACGCTCAGTCTTTAGGAGGCTTTGTGAGATTTTTCACAATTGTTGCGTTTCAATAGCATGCCTTCAGCATCACTTTTGACAGTAAAACCAGCATCAAATTATTCTTTTAGGAACCAGAGACAAGCCACGCCCTTTGAAGTTGAAACAGAGCATTGTATTTATTTTTAATTCATTTATGTATTATCTTTATTTTCAATAACATGCTTTCTGCTGCAGTTCCGTGGATAAAACCAAAACCAAAATGTTCTTCTTGGATCCAGTAACAGGACACACCCTGTGAAGTTGAGATTGAACACTATGAATTTACATGAATTTATTTACATTTTGAATGTCAAACTCAGTCAGAACAACTTCATCATGCTCCTCTAGGGGGCAGTAATACCGCTCAGTCTTTAAGAGGCTTTGCGAGATTTTTCACAATTGCTGCTTCAATAACACGTTATGCTATTGTTTCCTGGATGAAACCAACCTTAAAATGTTCTTCTAGAAACCAGTACAGACACACAGCATTTAAAGTTGAGTTAGAACACTTATTTATTTTCATTGAGCTCATGTCTTTCTTTGAATATCAATAGTTTACCTTGTGCTAAAGTTCTGTGACTAAAAGCAACATAAAAATGTTCATCTAGGAGCCAGCAACAACACACACCCTTTGAAGTTGAGATGGAAAACTATGTATTTTAAGTGAATTTATTATCAGATTTGAATTTAATTCAATAGCATTTACCCTGATTTACAAATGAGCAAAAAAACTGCATGGAAATGTTCTTTTAGGTCCAGGTAACAGGACACACCCTGTGAAGTTGAGATTGAACACTGTATGAATTTACATGAATTTATTTACATTTTGAATGTCAAACTCAGTCAGAATAACTTCATCATGCTCCTCTAGGGGGCAGTAATAACGCTCAGTCTTTAGGAGGCTTTGTGAGATTTTTCACAATTGTTGCGTTTCAATAGCATGCCTTCAGCATCACTTTTGACAGTAAAACCAGCATCAAATTATTCTTTTAGGAACCAGAGACAAGCCACGCCCTTTGAAGTTGAAACAGCATTGTATTTATTTTTAATTCATTTGTGTATTATCTTTATTTTCAATAACATGCTTTCTGCTGCAGTTCCGTGGATAAAACCAAAACCAAAATGTTCTTCTTGGATCCAGTAACAGGACACACCCTGTGAAGTTGAGATTGAACACTGTATGAATTTAAATAAATTTATTTACATTTTGAATGTCAAACTCAGTCAGAATAACTTCATCATGCTCCTCTAGGGGGCGGTAATACCGCTCAGTCTTTAAGAGGCTTTGTGAGATTTTTCACAATTGCTGCTTCAATAACACATGTTATGCTATTGTTTCCTGGATGAAACCAACCTTAAAATGTTCTTCTAGAAACCAGTACAGACACACAGCATTTAAAGTTGAGTTAGAACACTTATTTATTTTCATTGAGCTCATGTCTTTCTTTGAATATCAATAGTTTACCTTGTGCTAAAGTTCTGTGACTAAAAGCAACATAAAAATGTTCATCTAGGAGCCAGCAACAACACACACCCTTTGAAGTTGAGATGGAAAACTATGTATTTTAAGTGAATTTATTATCAGATTTGAATTTAATTCAATAGCATTTACCCTGATTTACAAATGAGCAAAAAAACTGCATGGAAATGTTCTTTTAGGTCCAGGTAACAGGACACACCCTGTGAAGTTGAGATTGAACACTGTATGAATTTACATGAATTTATTTACATTTTGAATGTCAAACTCAGTCAGAACAACTTCATCATGCTCCTCTAGGGGGCAGTAATAGCGCTCAGTCTTTAGGAGGCTTTGCGAGATTTTTCACAATTGTTGCGTTTCAATAGCATGCCTTCAGCATCACTTTTGACAGTAAAACCAGCATCAAATTATTCTTTTAGGAACCAGAGACAAGCCACGCTTTTTGAAGTTGAAACAGCATTGTATTTATTTTTAATTCATTTATGTATTATCTTTATTTTCAATAACATGCTTTCTGCTGCAGTTCCGTGGATAAAACCAAAACCAAAATGTTCTTCTTGGATCCAGTAACAGGACACACCCTGTGAAGTTGAGATTGAACACTGTATGAATTTAAATGAATTTATTTACATTTTGAATGTCAAACTCAGTCAGAACAACTTCATCATGCTCCTCTAGGGGGCGGTAATACCGCTCAGTCTTTAAGAGGCTTTGCGAGATTTTTCACAATTGTTGCTTTCAATAACACATGTTATGCTATTGTTTCCTGGATGAAACCAACCTTAAAATGTTCTTCTAGGATCCAGCAACAATACACAACATCTATATTTGAAAAATTAGTCTATATGTATTTTATACAAATGTATTATCACATCTGAATCTCAATAGCATTGCTTTTGCATCACTTATGATAGTAAAACCAACTGAAAGCAGTTCTTTTAGGACATAGTAATAGATCACACTATTTGAATTTGGGATTGAATATTATGGTTTTTCCTCAAAATGTAAAACTTCTTTTTCTTAATAACATTGCTATTACCACTACTTTTATTCTTTCCAATATGTAACATTTACAGTCTTTTACCAGCTGTGACTGAGTGTGTGTATGTTTCAAAGTTTTGTGTACACAGTTTGATCGCCTTTTTCCCAAGAGTAAAGTATATGGATGGAAAAATTGAGCGTATTTCCTCTTCGTTTTGTACTTTGTAGACGGTCCCTATCTGCTATTTTACATTACAAAATGAATAGGTTTCTGATACAGCAAAGCAGATTAAACACATAAACTACATTGTGTGTCCTCTTCTACTTTTTCAAACAATTCGAATACAACTTGTTTTTTGTTCTTATACTGAATCGTTATTGATCTATTGAAGTATTTTCGAAGTTGAATCTCTGACGAATGTCAAACGTCCAACGTCAAACCAACTTTATATCGGTCTATTAATGTGCTTGAGCGGCATCTGTTGAGTCGAGTTAGTCGCAAAGCTGCTGCATTTCGTAAACGCCATGCTGACGTTGATCCTCGCTCCAATTCTTATTCCAAGTTTGCTTGCCATGTTCCATAGTGTTGGATGAAACCGCGTGCCACTAGACATCACGCAGCTGTCAATACCTGTTTCCACGGTTACTATCAAAGATTATAGAATAAAACAAGTCGTGTCACTCGTTTTGTTTTGAATGGGAGAAAGTGTATTGCGCAATATGGCGGAATATGTCCCGCCTTCTAAATAAGGTCCAATCGCTGACTGCTAAAGTCATCACGTCACAGCAGCGCCTCTTAGAAGCACCGGTTTCTATAGAAACGGTCAAACGCGTGCCTCAGAAAGGAGGCACGAGACGCGCATTTAGGTCTGCGGCTGTCGACATACGGAAGCTGTAAGCTTTAAAGTCTCATTCTCACTTTTGAGATTCCCGCTACAAGCTCGCAAATATGTGACTGCTTGTGAAAGTAAACCGTTCGTTTTGCTTAATTTTAATAAAGTGATAACCTGAAGGAAGCCTGCAGTATTTCTATTGGAATATTTAATTAAAAAAAAAAAAAAAAAAAAACTTAACATTGACAAATCATGTGACACTAAGGCTACTAATTTTAATAAATACACGCGGTGAAATAAAAAGAAATAAAATGATATGTAAATAATGTCTATAATAATTTGAAAGAAATCTTTTAATAGGTTATAACATTTGTTTGTGATGTTATGTTGGATTTATTGTGCATTAGCCACTTATAATATCCTGGGGCGGTCAGTTGAGCTACAAGTTTGCAGCATATCTCAATTCTTAAACAATACGCTCTGTGTCCTTGTGTCCTTCCGAGTTCGTTCTTTCAAGGTCGCTGGCAAGACCGGACTCCACAAGAACGCAAGTCCGCAACTCTGCGTTCTTGGAATCGAGAAACGGCCCGAGAGGTGTTTCAAAGATGGCCACCGAGTGAAATGACTGTCTTAAAGGGACTTATTACTTCGCAGTACAATAAGAATCCAGGGATAATGCAGAATTGCAGTTCTTTAAAAAAAAAAAAAAAAAAAAAAAAATTATCATTTTATCTTGCATATCATCTCTAAAGCTGCAAAGTTATTTCTCTGTACTTTGTTGGTTAACATGCATGATACAGACAGCAGCAAGCCTGCTGTAAGTTAAGATCGAATGTGTGGAACCCCTATAATGATACACATCAGTTTCTTCTTCACGTTACCTAAGCCATATGCACGGTGTACAAGGACATTTGACATAAATCTGCATGTACGTGGCTATCCAGGCAAAAACGGATGCATAGTGAAAGCAATTCGTCTTCAACGTGTGCGCACACAGAATAGCGCGTAAACTGACAGGACCTAAACATGTGCAACTATACTATTCTTGCTTCATGACTTGTGGATGCGCACATCGTGACATATCTAAAGTTATATATTGTGCTGCCTACTACACATCGACATCAGTTACTGTGCTCCGTAGGTTACTCCACACCTGCCTGGTCATAAGCATTTCACTTGTGCTCATTGTGCCCCTTCTGTGCAGGGCACTCCCGAATATCTCTTTTCTCTTTACTAAGGTATTGAACAACGATGCTCATGGTGTTATACTTTTGAAAAGGTTTGCTAGCTTCAGCCAGGTTCAGCATTGTCAAGTAAAGTGCTTCCCTTTTGCAAGGGCATTGTACAACAAGGTTTCTCAATCTTTATCTGCCCCATGCATTAAGTACTTACGTCATGTCAAACTTAATTTCTTTGGGGGTTCTCTTAGCAGGTTCTGACAGACAAAGTTCTCTCTGCTTAGTTCTATCTAGCCGTGAGCGGGAGTCACGCCTAAGCATGTTGAATGAGTCTTTCCTATAGAAAACATATATACCTTTTCATTATTTACTTAAAATGACTCATGCTCATTCACTCATTGTAATCGCATTACGTCGATTATTGGTTGCTAGTTACTAGCGATGGTGTCATTGTTTTCTACTTTATCTTCAGCTTCGGTCTTCACAAATGTGTACCTTTTATATCATTGGCTTATCGTGACATTTAATCAGTATTCATTATGGGCCTTTCGTGGCCTTTACAGCCTAATCATGGTTTTGTGTAACATAACACATTGTTGCTTTGCTTGGAATGGTCCCATGACTTTTGCGGTACATAGAATATATCGAAGTATCATACTAAATTGCCTATTATTGCTTTGACTCTTAGCATTATAGGTATATTGTTGTTATCAGGCTTACTGTTGACATCTCATAAAATCGCCTATCATTACCTTACATTGTATGGCCTCTCATTGCATTCACATTTGATGGCAATCATAACTTTTAGCTACATGGAATATTGCTGCTATAACATTAAAGGTTTAATATAATGGCCATCATGACAGGTCGTCGTCATCAGGCTTATCGTTGCCGTCGGCCATCGGGCAAATCGTGGCCATCGGGCATATCGTTGCCATCGGCCATCGGGCATATCGTTGCCATCGGCCATCGGGCATATCGTTGCCATCGGGCATATCGTTGCCATCGGGCAAATCGTTGCCATCGGGCATATCGTTGCCATCGGGCATATCGTTGCCATCGGGCAAATTGTTTGCATCGGGCATATCGTTGCCATCGGGCATATAGTTGCCATTGGGCATATCGTTGCCATCACTTCAAATGGCTCATTACCTCACATTAAATGGTTTTCATTTTTGCATCAAATGGCATGTTGTGGTTCTACACAAAGGCCTGTCTTAGCTCTTCATATAATTAAAACCTGTCATGGCCACCAGGTAAGTCTGTTTTATGTAACTCCAAGGTCTTCTCGAATTGGCCTATATTGACTTTTCAAGGTACAGGACCTTTGCGGTCTTTACATGTAAAGACCATATCCTTATCAGTCAATATTATTCATTACGTATGCCATTTATTCGTCATAATTTAATACTAGTACGTTACTAATGCAAACTACTGGTGGTGGTGTTTTCATACGATTTAATATCACTCGTTATGATTTCCCTATACTCACTCAGGGTCAAGTGAACGCTATCTCTATGGACCATGGTCCTCATACGCAGTCTTCTAGTATCGCAGACTAACTTGTCTTTCTGACCATAGCATCAAATCACTATTCACATCACTGGTATTCTTTTGTTAATCTAGGATTACCAAGGTTATGTTTATAACAAGCATTAGGTAAGGTTATAGCTTATCATAAAATCCTATATTTAAATCTTCTGTGGTAAGTATCCTATTGAGACAAACTACCTGTTACGGTGTCAGTTTCTATTCCTACTATTTACATCTATATGACTTGCTTTATTCGGCATATCGGGGTATCTCATTCATCCACTCTGTCTTCCCCTCACTATGGCCTGTCGTGGCATCATACATGATCTACATGGCATGTTTATACGCTGGCCTATTGGCCTACTTGGCTTTCATGCTTGACCTAATGTGGCAATGTTATGGGTTATGCGGCATTCTTGACATCATTAAAGCTGTGACATAATGATTCTTTCTGTTAATGATTAAACATTCATTTATGTCTGTGCATTCATTATCTCTTTCTCTTTGGTAATATTTAGGAACGTATTCAAAGAATCCTCCAACTGGTGCGTATTTCATTCACATTCCCAGTTCTTTTGGGGGTAGGCTCCGCCCCTGCCTTCATTTTCAGGCAGGATCTGCAAACGTCTGCTACCCTCCGGATTGTACTATGGACGGGGCCTACGCCAAATTTGATATTTACATTCATACTGTTGAATAAATTGTATTCAAACGTTTCTTTGCTTCCCGAGTCTTTCTGGTAGAAATGGGAGCGTTTAGCGGAAGTTCTACCCGGAAGACTCTAATGCACGTCATTGCTCATATTCTAACCAATCATTACACGTCACCTGACTATATAAGTTCTGTTCCCACCCACTATCGTGTTCGCAGATACCATCGCCGGCGTTCACCCCCATCCTCCCCACCACCACCAGGTCGGTCCCTGTCCTTACATCGGGGGTAGGCTCCGCCCCTGCCTTCATTTTCAGGCAGGATCTGCAAACGTCTGCTACCCTCCGGATTGTACTATGGACGGGGCCTACGCCAAAGAACTTTATCATTTATTTGATATTTACATTCATACTGTTGAATAAATTGTATTCAAACGTTTCTTTGCTTCCCGAGTCTTTCTGGTAGAAGTTCTGTTACAAACTTTATTGCACCAATAAATGCCGCATGGAGAGCAGAAAAGAGACACACAAAACTCTGCATTTTCCCTGCATGTTCCACACAGAACACAGATGTTACTGCACTAACTTATAGACAGACTGTTCTATAAAAGAAATGGTAATCTCAGGAAATGGTATCCATTATTACTGTTGTTGTATTGTACTCATTGTATTTACATGTTTTATGATTTTTAAGCGGTATGACATGCAAGGTAACTTCAATCATGCCATGTTTAGTGTCTATAGTGCCACTCCCTCTCTTTCTCCTTGCTCCTGAACGACCGAACGGACTGTCCTTGCGGCCGGCCTAGGCGAGGCCTGCAAGGCCTGTAGGCCTCGGCCTACAAACGAGCCATGTGCTCCTCATCCAACATGGAAAAGACTGATAAAAACTCCGGGCTGAATCCTCAAGACCTCTCCTCAGATGGCAGAACCGATGCTCCTCAGCCTAAGGGCACCTTGCAAGTATCGTACATTTTAACACTAAATAGCAATTTAGTATTAATTTGTAAGATGTACCGTTGCTATTGCTGAGGAAACTGATGATTCCTTTCCAGATTGCCTTTGACATTTCATGTAGCTCTAGTAACAGCATCTCTTCCGGTTCAACTCTATCATTACTCATTCTGACTTGTGTATGTGTGTGTGTGACCCTTTGTGTATGTTATGTTACGTGTTTGTTAGTTTAGTTATGTGTTTGTGAGTTAGTTAATAAAGATTGTGCACAGGACATGTTTGTTTCTGACTCCGTCTGCTAATGAATTGCCGCTTAAGTGATAGATCCGAACTACCTGCTCTGAGTAGTACAGTACAATAAGAAATATTATTTTTCCATAACTTGGAAATTAACATTTCTTAGAATGAATAAACAATCAACACTGAGCGTTCACTGGACGAACAGGTTAACTGATTGTAATATTAATTTTAATGTAGCTATGTCCAGTTAATCTGATTAACGGATTTGCATATTCATAATTAATAATCATAATGAGTTATGAATAATTATTAATATTTCCTCTTTGAGTTAATTCGCTACACACAAATATAAACAAATATATTACGTTTAAAAATAAATCTATATTTTACAGAAATTGGTACAATAATGGTATATTGTACCCATTTCTGTAAAATATAGATTTATTTTTAAATGTAATATATTTGTTGTTCCAAATCATAGATTTGTGTGGATAAAAGTTATGCCTAAAAATGAGCATCCATAATAAAAAAAAACTTTTTTAAAAGAAGACAGCTACTTATCAGAACCTTGTTTATACCAAAATTACACATACAAAAAAAAAAAAAAAAAAGAAGTTCTAAACCCCCCAACTTATCAAAAATTAACTCAGGGATGATATTTAAAATTTTGCCTTTAGAGTTCAGGTATTTCTTTATCAATTTGTTCTTAAATACACAATTAACAGTATTAAAGTCAAGTACATTTAGACCAGAGCCAAAGAGAGAGAGATGCGACAAGGAAGTTCAAAACACTTGATCATCACGTGATTCGCATAGTCTTCAGATAGTTCCAGGAAGTGCTTCAGCGTGTTTCAATTCAAAATGATAGGGTTAGAGAGACAGAACTGTGATTTTTGGTAATTTGTAGTCAATAAATGCATCGTTTTACAATATTTATGTAATACACCGACATGTGAATGTAGTGTGTATGTAGTTACAACAATGTTGTTTTTAAAAGATAAAAACCTGCTAATATTTGACGATTACTGTGGTCAACCAGTGTTGCCTGCCTTGTTAACATATTTCTGGCTAACTTTACCTTGGTTAAAGACCATGTTGTAGTTGTTTTGAAGTATTTTTATGTTTTTAAACTTGTATGTTAGATAAGGGCAATCACGTCATGTTCACTATGGTTTCACAGGGACATGAGACCTGCAGGTGACAGGTGATTAAAAAACCCATTGCAAACAAGTGAAATGTAAAATTTAATTAAGTGATGTAATGTTTTCAATTCTTATGCACTTATTACTATATAAATTCATACACAATATATTCAATTCTAAAACAAAACATGATTATTCACACACATTGACTTTTGCACTGATTCAGTGCATGGATTTATACATTTCTAATAAACTGCATGTCAAGCATTTTGTCTCCGCTATGGTTTGCAGTGCTGCATAAGGATGATCCATAAGGATGATAGCTCAGAAAGCAGTATGAATGGTTTCCTCACTGACATGGAAAGGAGAAAATATGTTCTAGTAAGCAGGAGCAATCTAAATAGAACTACAGATTGTGTGTTAATCATATTGTCATGGATGTTTTGGTTTTGGTGTTCACATTTATGATTTTTAGCATTTTTTTCAGACTTCTTATTAGAATATGACCAGGAAATACTTTAAATTTGTAAGCATTATTAAAAAAAGAAGAAGAAAAAAAGACTTCTACAGGCTAAAGTGGCAAGTATTTAGTGACCTCTCCTTACACTTGAGTAATAGTGAGAACCTGGCTCTCTCAAACCTAAATGGAATGGAAAATGACTGGAAGGCCAAGAAAACTTTCAAAATTCAAAGTCTAGGAGGTCACGTTAAATACAGATTTTTACTTAAAGAATCAATTTTGTTCTGATTTTTTTGTGTGCATATTTCCTGTATTTTCTGTTTGCATTGTAATAAAGACCAAAAAATAAGCATGGTCATTAAAACATTGCTAAAACAACAAAGCTAAGACTTTTGCTCAGTACTGTATGGCCAAATGCAAAACCTAATACATGAAAGTAATTATGGCTGAAATGATATATAATTAGTTTGAAATAAATATTTTAAGTCTGCATAATTTGTTATGTGGGAATTCAAAGCATTTTGTATTTTTAGATTATAATACATCTGATTTCTTATTTTCCAGGTAGTGGAGCAACTTTTTCATTAACAAAATTCTGATGCTGACCCAGAGGAGGGAGTGGTAGCCCCAGAGATCCACTGTCCCCATCAGACAAGAATCTTATTTTGTTCAGACACATCACCTTTGACTGACTGGGATCTTGATCTTCAGACACCTGATATTATGCAAATATTTTAATTTTTTTGGAGCTCTAGATTAAAACAAGACACAGTTCACAAACACACAAGAGGTTGTACTTTATTCTTATTAGTCTATACTGATCTTGGATTAGCATACGAACAACATATGAATGTTATAGTGATAGTTCACCCCAAAAAAATTCTCATATATTTTACTCACCCTCATGCCGTCCATGATGCATATTACTTTCTTTTTAAAGATAAACATGAATTAGGATTTTTAGAAAAATAATACATAAAACAACAATATTTTACATAAAAAACATTCAGATTACCGTGATATCGCTAGTTTTATCCGACTTCCCGAACATTCGCTATTAGCTTTAGCTTTAGCACCTCGTTAGCAATAGCAGCGTGGCACACTAGCATTTGTACTCTTCTCTCACTATATTATTGTTCATCTATTCTAATGGCGAGTGTATCGGATGCTTCTCTACCTTTGTGTGCAGGTGAGGACACGTTTGAGCTGCATGCGGTGCAGTTGGAACTGGAGGACGTGGAGCGACAGATCTGGACCCTTCTCGAGAAGCAGGCTGAGCTACGCGAGCGGCAGACAGCGCTGGAAACTGGTTCTGACGCTCACCGCTCCTCGGTAAGTTTACAGCGCGATCTTAACACTCCTGCTTCCTCTACGCCGTGTGTTTCTCTGCACAGGGCCCGAGCACCCAGAACGCGTTCATCCCAGCCCTCGTTCACTCCGGCGCCATCTCACCAGGGACCGTGGGTGCTTCAGCAGCCAGGCCTCGGACCAGGACCTCTCCTCCTCCGCCGCCCCTGATCTTCGAGGTCTCGACACGGAACCGCTTCTCCTCACTTCGCGAGGCGGAACGCGACGCTGTGGTCATCGTCCACCATGTCCACGCTACCACAGGCAAAGGTAAGGTGCGCAGTCACTGTTTTCCTGGTGCTCGTGTTCTCGATGTCGCTGCGCAGGTTCCCGCAATCCTCGTACGGTGCTGAGACCATCGGAGCTGTAGTGCTGCACGCGGGGGTGCGACACCAGGCTGCGGCAGACGGTGGTGCTGAAGCAGGACTTCAGGAGGCTGATCGAGACGGTACGAGCCACCTCGCCTGCGACGAGGATCATCGTGTCCGGACCGCTTCCGACGTACCGACGAGGACCGATATAAAGTTGGTTTGACGTTGGATATTAGATATTCGATAGATATTCGGTCACGAAAATTTTCAATAGATTCTTTGTGAATAATTATAAATGTAAAAAAAGTGCCTTATTTGAAAGGTATTATAACATAGAACTAAGCACACATCGCAGTTTGTGAGTTTTAATCCTCTTTAATGTGTAGCAACATATTTTATCTCTAGCAGTGATGCGCTAGCGCTTAGGCCAGATAGGGACCGTCTACAAAGTACATGTGGAAGAAAAAAACGATCTTATTTTTTTTTTTTCACTTAAAAGCAATTTAGTGAACACACACAACGCTCACTCACAGAATAAACAATTTCAAAGACCTTATGTAGCTCCGCCCCTTTTCAGCGCTGCGCTCGCTCGTTATATTAAATATTCTTGTAAAGTAAATATTCTTTGACAGTGATGCCATTGAAATGTAGATCTACTGCAAAATGTAATTTCAAAGACAATTTTATAAAGATGGCGGTGCGCTTGTATACTGTACACAAAATATGTAATTGGTTATGTTATTAGTGCTACCAATACAATCTTTTCATAATTCCCACTAAGCAAAGTTATGTCCAGAAGACGTCTCTTCACAAAAGTCGTACATTGAAAAGATATCCACTGAGGAGCCAGAATAAAAGTTTTTATGACGAACGTCCAATATAGACGTTCGTTGAAACTCTGTACAAGGTTAAAAAATGAGCATAGACAGTAAAACACATGTTCACACCTTTAGACAACTTGGCATCTGTAATTCACACATCTTTGGATTATCAAGTCAAGTCACCTTTATTTATATATCCCTTTTTACAATGCAGATTGTGTCAAAGCAGCTTTACATTGATAACTGGTATATAATTTTGGCTATACAGCAGCTCTTAAAGAATGGTGTCAAAGCAGGCAGATCAAAGCACTGTTGAATATCAAATGTCAAGTGTCCCCAACTAAGCAAGCCAAAGGCGACAGCGGCAAGGAACCCAAACTCCAACAGGTGACATCAGGTGTTAAAATGGAGAAAAAAAACCTTGGGAGAAACCAGGCTTAGTCGGGGGGCCAGTTCTCCTCTGGCGAACAGTCCTTTGTTACGACTCGGGTTGCTATCATAAGTCGGATAGGATCGCAACATTCAAAGTATTTATTTCAGTTCCATCCAGTTGAGGATCGTATTCATCATGCCAGTATGGACGGTTTGTTGAGGAACTGTGCTACTGGCTATCGTGTTGATGAGGCCTTCACAATGGATGATTTAGTTGACTCGATCTCTGCTGATACTTCAGGGGTGCGTTGTGGTCGTGTCAATGTGCAGGTCCTCAATCTCACCTGGATATGGCCCTGATCCGGCTGACTACGATAAGCCTCGGGATAAACAGAAAGACTAATATTAGCGTAGATGCCATTCTTCTTCTGATGTAACGAGTACATCTGGTGAAGTGTTCCCGGTTCGGGCTGACCTAATTTATGCAGCCTAATAATCCTTTAACGGATTTGAAAATATAAATTCGAGAGAAACCAGATCTGAACAAAGACTTTCTAGCTCAGCTGGGATTCGAACCAGGAACCTTCTTGTTGTGAGGAGACAGTGTTTTCCACTGAGCCGCTTGTGCTTCCCTTATGCATAGACATACATACAAACATACATATATCATACTATTTTTCATGTTTATATGTAAAATAAAATAAAATTAAAAACATTTACAGGAACAAAACTCTGTGTAGATATAAACACAGATCAGTGTTCACTGAGGATTTTACTGTGAATGTTGTACATTTCAGCATCTATCCAAACAATGTTAAAAGAAACACTGAGACAATGTTTTTGAAGCAGTTAATGAGATAATTAAAGGGATAGTTTACCCAAAAATGAAAATTCTATCATCATTTACTCACCCTCAAGTTGTTCAAAATCTGTATAATTTTCTTTGTTCTGCTGAACACAAAAGAAGATATTTTGAAGAATGTGTTAAACTGAACAGTTTTGGGGCACCATTGACTTCCATAGTAGTTTTTTTCCTACTATGGAAGTCAATGGTGCCCCAAAGTGGCCTGGTAACAAACTTTCTTCAAAATATCTTCCTTGGTGTTCAACAGAACAAAGAAAATTATACAGATTTTGAACAACTTGAGGGTGAGTAAATGATGATAGAATTTTCATTTTTGGGTAAACTATCCCTTTAAGTGATCAAATAATAGATGATTGAACATTTGCTAAAATCAAGCAGAGGAGGATTAAACAAACAGCATTACCATCTTTACTTATTACTAACCAGACTGACTTTATTTCTGTCACACATCTACAGAGGTTATTATTGAGAATTAACAGAAGTTTAGATGTTGATGTTTGTTTCATTTGAAGTCACCATCAAGGTGGAGAGTGTTGCTAGTTGGGATGTTGGTCCTCATTCTTCTTCTGTTAGCTTTTAATTGGCTGTTATAACTGTGTTTGTAAAACACATTTGTTGTGGCAAAAAAAAAAAAAAAAAGCCTAGATGAAGCAGGATAAGTTATCAACTCCTTGTTATAGAAAAATGGTAAAATGAGCATCTAATGGTATGTTTTTAATTAAACTGATCTGAAGGTGGGTAAAAAGCATGCACAAGATTTGATTGAGTATATCATGAAGTCACACACATAGACATCATTATTTTGGATATGATTCACAATAATGGTGACAATCAAAACTAAAAAACTCATCCTTGTTTTGATTGTCACCATTGTTGTGAATCACATGCAAAATCTTGATGTCTGTGTGTGACGACATGATTACTCCCGCTCAAATGTCTTGTGCACATGCTTTTTATCTAGCTTCAGGATAACTGATAATTTAATGCTATTGGTGCAATAATGCAGTTTCACAAGGTTGGTGGACGTAAACGCCAAATATAAACAGAAAATTAAAAACCAAAAAGTAGATTTTTGCTCTGTGATGATTTTGTTATCAACGAGAAGTTGATTTGGCTTTATCTGGACTTTCTTCGCCAAAACAAATGTGCATTGTCACAACACATTGTGACAAATGTGTCCCACAGCTACAGCAGCCAATGAAAAGTTAACAGATGAAGTACAAGGACCAAGATCCCAACTAAAGCAAACACTCTCCACCACGATGGTGACTTCAAATGAAACAAACACCAACAAATATATCTGTTAATTCTCAATAATTTCTGTAAACGTGTGACAGTAATAAAGTCAGTCTGGTTACTAATAAGTGAAGCTGGTAATGCTGTTTGTGGAGTTTAATCAGATTTTGAGAGGTTCAGCGTCTTTTACTTGCAGTTGATTTTATCAAATGCTGAATCATCAGTTATTTGATCAGTTAATTATCTCATAAACTTCAACATTGTTTCAGTGTTTCTTTTAACATTGTGTAGATTGGACTTATATAAACACAGATCAGTGTACATTTGAGCATCTATCCAAACAGAGTTTTGTACCTGTAAATGTTTTTTATTTTATTTTATATACAAACATGAAAAAAGTCTGAAATATATATAGTTTAAATATATATAGTATAATTTTTAAGTAATTATTCTATAAGTATGTGAATTTTATGAATGTGTCTAAGGGCAGAACAAGTGTCTCAGTGGAAAACACTGTCTCCTCACAACAAGAAGGTTCCTGTGGTTCGAGTCCCAACTGATCCAAAGATGAAAGATGAAAAATCTCGCAAAGCCTCCTAAAGACTGAGCGTTATTACTGCCCCCTAGAGGAGCATGATGAAGTTGTTCTGAATGAGTTTGACATTCAAAATTTAAATAAATTAATGTAAATTCATACAGTGTTCAATCTCTGCTTCACAGGGTGTGTCCTGTTACCTGGACCTAAAAGAACATTTCCATGCAGGTTTTTCTCTCATTTGTAAATCAGGGTAAATGCTATTGAATTAAATTCAAATCTGATAATAAATTCATTTAAAATACATACAGTTTTCTATGTCAACTTCAAATGTTGTGTGTTGTTGCTGGCTCCTAGAAGAACATTTTTATGTTGCTTTTAGTCACAGAACTGTAGCACAAGGCGAGCTATTGATATTCAAAGAAAGACATGAGCTCAGTGAAAATAAATAAGTGTTCTAACTCGCATTCAAATGCTGTGTGTCTGTACTGGTTTCTAGAAGAACATTTTAAGGTTGGTTTCATCCAGGAAACAATAGCATAACGTGTGTTATTGAAAGCAACAATTGAGAAAAATCTTGCAAAGCCTCCTAAAGACTGAGCGTTATTACTGCCCCCTAGAGGAACATGAGGCAATTGTTCTAACTGAGTTTGACATTCAAAATTTAAATAAATTCATTTAAATTCATACAGTGTTCAATCTCTGCTTCACATGTTGTGTCTCGTTACTTGGACCTAAAATAACATTTTCATTCATATATTTATGTCATTTGTAATTCAGGATAAATGGTATTGAATTAAATTCAAGCCTGTTGAGAAATTAATTTAAAATACAGTTTTCCATCTAAATTCCAAAGGGTGTGTGTTGTTGCTGGCTCAAAAAAAAAAAAAAAAAATAAGAAGAAGAAAAAGAAAAGGTTTTAGTCACAGAATTATAGCAGAAAACTTTTTTGTTTATTTGTTTTTAAAAAAAACAATGTTATTATCCAATTAAATAATCGCATATTTCCCCACATGCAATGTTCACACACAAACACACATAACTCACACAGCAAAAAAATAATGTGTTTACATCTTATGTGGTTACATCTAAAATTAATTTATTGTACTGAAGTAAAAGTGTTATTTAACATTTAGAAAGCATTAAGTTACACCAACAAAATTAAACCTACGCTTGGGATGAGGTAAACAGCTCTTTCACCAGTTGCAGTATGGGTGACCACCTGGTTATTGCTCTGTCACAGGGCATAGATGTGAGTTGTAAGAGATATATTTTTACTACTGTTATACCATGTAAATATTGATTTAAATTATTTGTAAAGCATGTTTGCTTTGTTGGATTAAAACGTGTTTTAAATCGCTAATAAGCTTTGTTAATTTTAGTTAAAATGAATTAAACAGGCTTGAATTTAATTCAATAGTATTTAACCTGAATTACAAATGACATAAATATATGATTAGAAATGTTGTTATGGGTCTAAGTAACAAGACACAACCTGTGAAGCAGAGATTGAACACTGTATGATCTTGAAATAAATTTATTAATCGTTTGAATATCAAACTCAGTCAGAGCAACTTCATCATGCTCCTCTAGGGGGCAGTAATACCGCTCAGTCTTTAGGAGGCTTTGTGAGATTTTTCGCAATTATTGTGTTTCAATAGCATGCCTTCAGCATCACTTTTGACAGTAAAACCAGCATCAAATTATTCTTCTAGGAACCAGAGACAAGACACGCCCTTTGAAGTTGAAACAGAGCATTGTATTTATTTTTAATTCATTTATGTATTATCTTTATTTTCAATAACATGTTTTCTGCTGCAGTTCCGTGGATAAAACCAAAACCAAAATGTTCTTTTAGGTCCAGGTAACAGGACACACCCTGTGAAGCAGAGATTAAACACTGTATGAACTTAAATGAATTTATTTAAATTTTGAATGTCAAACTCAGTTAGAACAATTGCCTCATGTTCCTCTAGGGGGCAGTAATAACGCTCAGTCTTTAGGAGGCTTTGCAAGATTTTTCTCAATTGTTGCTTTCAATAACACATGTTATGCTATTGTTTCCTGGATGAAACCAACCTTAAAATGTTCTTCTAGAAACCAGTACAGACACACAGCATTTGAATGCGAGTTAGAACACTTTATTTATTTTCATTGAGCTTATGTCTTTCTTTGAATATCAATAGCTCGCCTTGTGCTACAGTTCTGTGAATGAAACCACCCTTAAAATGTTCTTCTAGGAGCCAGCAACAACACACAACATTTGAAGTTGACATAGAAAACTGTATGTATTTTAAGTGAATTTATTATAAGATTTGAATTTAATTCAATAGCATTTACCCTGATTTACAAATGAGATAAAAACCTGCATGGAAATGTTCTTTTAGGTCCAGGTAACAGGACACACCCTGTGAAGCAGAGATTGAACACTGTATGAATTTAAATGAATTTATTTAAATTTTGAATGTCAAACTCAGTTAGAACAATTGCCTCATGTTCCTCTAGGGGTCAGTAATAACGCTCAGTCTTTAGGAGGCTTTGCGAGATTTTTCTCAATTGTTGCTTTCAATAACACATGTTATGCTATTGTTTCCTGGATGAAACCAACCTTAAAATGTTCTTCTAGAAACCAGTACAGACACACAGCATTTGAATGCGAGTTAGAACACTTATTTATTTTCACTGAGCTCATGTCCTTCTTTGAATATCAATAGCTCGCCTTGTGCTACAGTTCTGTGACTAAAAGCAACATAAAAATGTTCTTCTAGGAGCCAGCAACAACACACAACATTTGAAGTTGACATAGAAAACTGTATGTATTTTAAATGAATTTATTATCAGATTTGAATTTAATTCAATAGCATTTACCCTGATTTACAAATGAGAGAAAAACCTGCATGGAAATGTTCTTTTAGGTCCAGGTAACAGGACACACCCTGTGAAGCAGAGATTGAACACTGTATGAATATACATTAATTTATTTAAATTTTGAATATCAAACTCAGTCAGAACAATTTCATCATGCTCCTCTAGGGGGCAGTAATACCGCTCAGTCTTTAGGAGGTTTTGTGAGATTTTTCTCAATTATTGTGTTTCAATAGCATGCCTTCAGCATCACTTTTGACAGTAAAACCAACATCAAATTATTCTTCTAGGAACCAGAGACTAGACACGCCCTTTGAAGTTGAAACAGAGCATTGTATTTATTTTTAATTCATTTATGTATTATCTTTATTTTCAATAACATGCTTTCTGCTGCAGTTCCGTGGATAAAAACAAAACCAAAATGTTCTTCTTGGATCCAGTAACAGGACACACCCTGTGAAGCAGAGATTAAACACTGTATGAACTTAAATGAATTTATTTACATTTTGAATGTCAAACTCAGTTAGAACAATTGCCTCATGTTCCTCTAGGGGGCAGTAATAACGCTCAGTCTTTAGGAGGCTTTGCGGGATTTTTCTCAATTGTTGCTTTCAATAACACATGTTATGCTATTGTTTCCTGGATGAAACCAACCTTAAAATGTTCTTCTAGGATCCAGCAACAACACACAACATCTATATTTGAAAAATTAGTCTATATGTATTTTATACAAATGTATTATCACATCTGAATCTCAATAGCATTGCTTTTGCATCACTTATGATAGTAAAACCAACTGAAAGCAGTTCTTTTAGGACATAGTAATAGATCACACTATTTGAATTTGGGATTGAATATTATGGTTTTTCCTCAAAATGTAAAACTTCTTTTTCTTAATAACATTGCTATTACCAGTACTTTTATTATTTCCAATATGTAACATTTACAGTCTTTTACCAGGTGAGACTGAGTGTGTGTATGTTTCAAAGTTTTGTGTACACAGTTTGATCGCCTTTTTCCCAAGAGTAAAGTATATGGATGGAAAAATTGAGCGTATTCCCTCTTCGTTTTGTACTTTGTAGACGGTCCCTATCTGCTATTTTACATTACAAAATGAATAGGTTTCTGATACAGCAAAGCAGATTAAACACATAAACTACATTGTGTGTCCTCTTCTACTTTTTCAAACAATTCGAACACAACTTGTTTTTTGTTCTTATACTGAATCGTTATTGATCTATTGAAGTATTTTCGAAGTTGAATCTCTGACGAATGTCAAACGTCCAATGTCAAACCAACTTTATATCGGTCCGACGAGGACATGAAAGGTGCACCCCAGCAGAATCGGAGCTGATCTTCTGTCAGAGAACATCTCCAAGCTTCGCACAGTATGACTAGTAAGTCAAACCTCAAATCACAGTCTGTGTTCTGCTCACTTAATTGATAGAAATGTGAGTGTAGTACAGTCTATAGAAACTGTGTCTATTCCCTGAATAGTGAGGTCTAACAATAAAAATAAAGGATCTAGAAAAAATCTGATCGTGATCAAACCAGAAATTCACAAAATTAAAGAACAAAAACAATTTCTAAGGCTAGGGCTACTAAACATTAGATCACCTAAGACGGTTATTATAAATGAAATGATCACAGATAATAATCTTGATTTAATTTGCCTTACTGAAACATGGCTTAAACCAAATGATTATTTCGGTCTTAATGAATCTTGTCCACCTAGCGAGCTGGCAGTCCACCTAGCGAGCTGGCAGGACTAGCGAGCTGGCAGTGGTGACGGACGCAAGAGCGCGTAAGTGTTTTGCTTAATATCTGTTCTGGGTCAGTTGCTTTGTTTATTCTTTGCTGCTAGGAAGGATTTAATTCGTATCTGTGTTTGTCCTATTTCCTACCTTGACTATAATTGTTGACTAAAAAATTTTAATTGTACTTGTTTAGAATAACAGCGTTTGCAGACTTTATTGGTGTTATTGCCCGCACTTTAGCTTTAGTTAGTTTTGGTTTTCAGCCATTCACGGGTTTAGGCTTTTGCAGTGCTGATTTGCAAGGCGGGCCTAGCTCATTTCAATCACGTGTTAATAAGCAGTATATTAATTGGGTGTGCGTGCTGTCGCGGAAGCGTCAGCGGGAGTGTTCAGCCTCCTCATGTGAAGACCGACTCGGGTAAAGACCTGCGACTCTACCTGCGTGACTCCACGAGCAACGACACCAGTAGGCACTTAAGTTTCTTCACACTTTTCCTTCTTCCTCAGCATGTGCTTTCAACTCATTCCTGTTGTCTCTCGGCAACGCTCCACTAACCCACGTAAAAGGCAGCGCAATGCTTCTAACCTGCGGTCTATTTACTCATCTTCTAACACTAATACTCCTTTCTCTGTCTCTGTTCTATGGAATTGTCAGTCAGCAGTTAACAAAGCTGCCTTCATTCCAGCCTTTGCTACTAATTCTTCTCTTAATATCTTGGGCTTGACTGAGACCTGGATTCGTCCAGAGGACTCAGCAACTCCTGCTGCTCTCTCTAACAACTTCACTTTCTCTCATACCCCTCGCCAATCTGGGAGGGGTGGGGGCACAGGTCTTCTCATTTCTGACAATTGGAAATACTCGACTCATTCCTCTCTTTGCAACTACAATTCATTTGAGTTTCATGCTATTACAATCTCAATTCCTGTCAAAATTCATATCGTAGTAATTTATCTCCTCCCAGGCCAACTGGGTACCTTTGTAGAGGAACTGGACATGCTGCTGTCCTCATTCCCAGAGGATGGTAGCCCACTTGTAGTTTTTGGCGATTTCAACATTCATCTAGAGAAGCCTTCCACTCTCTTCTAGCCTCATTCGATCTTAATCGGCTCATCACCACAAGTACACACAAATCTGGCAACCAACTTGATCTCATTTACACACGCAACTGCATCACCGACAACATTCTGGTAAAACCTCTGCATGTTTCAGATCATTTTTTCATTACTTTTAATCTTCAACTCCCCATTTGTTCACCACCAACCCTGCTAACAGTTACCTTCAGACGAAACCTGCGCTCTCTTTCTTCTTCTGATCTTTCCTCTACCGTATCATCCTCCTTTCCCTCACAATTCTCATCTCTGGATGTGGATACAGCAACAGACACTTTATGTTCCACATTAACTTCTTCTCTAGATAGTATCTGTCCTCTGTCATCCAGGCCTGCACGTGCCACTCCCTCTAATCCCTGATTATCTGATGTTCTTTGTGAACATCAGACCAAACTCAGGGCTGCAGAGAGGAAGTGGCACATATCAAAAGACCAATTTGACCTAAGTAGCTATCAGTCTCTGCTCTCATCCTTTTCTGCTGAAATTCATGCTGCTAAATCCTCCTATTTCCACAATAAAATCAACAGCGCTTCAAACACACGCACACTTTTCAAAACATTCAACTCTCTCCTCTGCCCCCCTCCACCACCACCCACCTCATCCTTCATCCAAACTTCTCCTCTCCAGCCATCCCACCACCTGCCCTCTAGATCCCATACCCACACATCTTCTACAAGCCATCGCTCCTACACTTTTACCAGCACTGACACACATCATCAACACATCTCTCCACACTGGCACTTTCCCTAACACGTTCAAGCAGGCTCGGGTAACCCCACTGCTTAAAAAACCCACATTAAGCACGTCTCTTGTAGACAGCTACAGACCTGTTTCTCTCCTACCATTCATAGGAAAAACACTTGAACGAGTTGTTTTCAAACAGGTGTCATCTTTCCTCTCACAGAGCAACCAATTGGATGTCAATCAATCTGGTTTCAAGAGTGGCCACTCGACTGAGACTGCACTGCTGTCGGTCACTGAATCCCTGCGGATTGCAAAGGCTGATTCCAAATCATCAGTTCTCATTCTGCTCGATCTATCTGCTGCCTTTGACACGGTGAATCATCAGATCCTCGTGTCCACCCTATAAACTCACTGGGCATCACAGGTACTCCACTTCTCTGGTTTGAATCTTATCTCACAGGAAGGTCTTTCAGGGTTGCTTGGAGAGGGGAGGTATCCAAAGCTCATCAACTGACCACGGGTGTCCCTCAGGGTTCAGTTCTTGGATCCCTCCTCTTCTCCATTTACACTACATCACTTGGTCCCATCATTCAGGCACATGGTTTCTCCTACCATTGCTAAGTTGATGACACACAACTCTTCCTTTCATTCCAACCAGATGATCCCACAGTAGCTCCACGAATGTCAAGCTGTCTGGCGGACATCTTGGCATGGATGAAACAACATCATCTACAGCTCAACCTGGCTAAGACTGAGCTTCTCGTCTTCCCTGCTAATCCGACTCTAAATCACGATTTCAGCATCCAGCTAGGTACATCCTCAATTACCCCGTCAAATTCGGCCAGAAATCTTGGAGTAATCCTTGATGATCAACTGACCTTCAAAGACCACATTGCAAAGACAGCTCGGTCATGCAGATTTGCACTTTACAACATCAGGAAAATCAGGCCCTTTCTAACAGAACATGCAACACAACTTTTGGTCCAGGCCCTGGTCATTTCTAGACTTGATTACTGCAATGCACTTCTGGCTGGACTGCCATCATGCACAATCAAGCCTCTACAAATGATTCAGAACACAGCAGCACGTCTCGTCTTCAACGAGCCCAAAAGAGCCCACGTCACGCCTCTCTTCACTGGCTACCACTTGCTGCTCGCATCAAATTCAAGGCGTTGACGCTTGCTTACAGATCTACCACAGACTCAGCACCCTCCTACTTCCACTCACTCTTACGAGTCTACACTCCTACCAGAAACCTGCGCTCATTAAAGGAGCGGAGGCTTGTGGTACCATCACAGAGAGGCATGAAATCACTTTCCAGAACATTCTCATTCGCTGTTCCTTGCTGGTGGAACGATCTTCCTGCCTCCATCCGTAATGTGGAATCCCTGGCAATATTCAAAAGACAGCTGAAAACCCATCTCTTTCGTGAGCACTTCACTTAATCTTAAAAAAAAAACAAAAAACAAAACAACAACTTATTCCTATCCTTTTGCTTCCTCTAATCCCTCTCTATTGTAGTTTAGAATAATCTGAGCACTGCCTATAACTTGTATTATGAGCACTTCTTGTCTATTTGCCTCATCATGACGACTCGCTTGTTTTATTCCTCACTTGTAAGTCGCTTTGGATAAAAGCGTCTGCCAAATGAATAAATGCACCTGGCTACTGTTATAAAAACAAATGCCGTCTGATTGGCCATGGCGGTGGTGTAACAACAATCTATCCACCTGTGTTCGCGGGGCGCTACTGTAAAAGAGAAAGTGGGTACAACTTCCGGTGAGGCGGCAGAAGTAGCATACCAATGGTATTTTGTGTGCTAATTAGCAAAGAGGCTAAGTGTTTTCTGGATCATTGTTGACTTTGTAAAGTTGCAAATCTTTATGAGAGATGTCGTTACGGTGCTCATGGACAACATCTCAGTTTAGTACATTTATTAGTTAATAATATCACAATACAATAAACAGTTTTCCTGCCCTTAATTGCCCTTTACTTTACTGACCTTCCACAAAAGTGCTGCTGCATGACTAACATCCTGACCCTGCAATACAACCTTTGGATTTAAAAGCTTTAGTGGAGTTGTTTTTTGCATTGTTGTGATCGCAAATAAATGGAAGCAGGCGCAAATGAATAGGTATGTGTTTTCTTTTTATGTCAATATAAATATCAGTTAGATTTAGCATGATTGATGTGCACTCCTGACATAAATTAATACATTACTATTACTATAACATTTTTTATTTTAAAACATCAAATATTGATGCTGGAATCTTAAAACTATAAGTAAAAAACAAACTTTCGCAATTTTGGATCGTTAAATCTTGAATGACTGTCAACTGTTGAATGAATGAGTGTCACTTCCAGCTTGTTTACTTCGAACCGGAAGATGCTCCCACGTTTGACGCAAGGCCTCATGGGGCGTAGGAAACTTGTGGATAGAGATAATCTTAATGTTACTCAGAAAACAAACTATAGGTTTAATTCATTTGAAATTCTTATGCTAAATGTTACACTCTCAGACATAAGTAAAAAGTTGCTACTATCTCTTGCTTTGGCTACCGTTTATAGACCCCCAGGGCCTTATGATGATTTTCTAAAAGAGTTTTCAGACTTTCTCTCAGACCTATTGGTCAAAGTCGATAAAGCGCTGATTGTTGGAGATTTTAACATTCATGTAGACAATACAAATAGGCTGCGTTTACTGATTTACTAAACTCATTTGGGGTCAAACAAAACATCACTGGACCCACTCACTGTTTTAATCATACACTAGATTTAATTATATCACATGGAATCAATCCAACCGATATAGAAATTCTACCGCAAAGTGATGACGTCTCTGATCACTACCTTGTAACATGCGTAATGCATACTGATGATATTTGTCAAATTGCGCCGCAATATCAACTAGGCAGAACAATTCTCCCGACAACTATAGATAAATTCACAAATAATCTGATCTGTCTCAACTGCTCATCGTACCTAAACACACAAATGATCTCGAGAAAATGACTAGCAGCATGTGCACCATTTTCACTAGTACATTAGATACTGTTGCACCGATAAGATTAAAAAAGGTTAGAGAGAAAAATACTGTACCATGGTACAAAAGTACTACTCACGCTATCAAAAGAGAAACTCGTAATCTAGAACGCAAATGGAGACAAACTCGTTTAGAGGTCTTCAGAATCGCGTGGAAAGATAGATCGTTCCGTTATAGAAAGACTCTAAAAGCAGCCAGGGCTGAGCATCTCCGCAAACTCATAGAAAATAACCAAAACAATCCACGGTTCTTGTTTAGTATAGTGGCTAAATTAACAAATAAACAGATATCACCAGAACAAAACATTTCATTACAATTTAGTAGTGATGACTTTATGAATTTCTTTACTGAGAAAATCGAAAGCATCAGAAATACAATTGTAAATGCACAACCTTTAACAGAGTTTTATGATTCAGCCTCAATTATTGCCCCTCAAGAACAGTTGCAGTGCTTTACAACTATAAGACAGGAAGAGCTAAATAAACTTATTACTGCGTCTAAACCAACAACATGTTTATTAGATCCAATACCCACTAAACTACTGAAGGAACTGTTACCTGTAGCAGAAGAGCCTCTTCTCAATATTATCAACTTGTCTTTATCTCTAGGTCACATCCCAAGACCGTTCAAGCTAGCAGTTATTAAGCCTCTCATTAAAAAAACACACTTAGATCCAAATGTATTAGCAAATTACAGACCCATTTCAAATCTTCCATTTATGTCTAAAATACTAGAAAAAGTGGTGTCGGTCCAATTATGCTCCTTGCAAAAAAACACTATCTGAAAAATTTCAGTCAGGATTCAGGTCTCATCATAGCACAGAAACTGTGCTCGTTAAAATTACAAACGACTTCTAGCTTCTGACCAAGGCTGTCAATATTAGTGTTACTTGATCTCAGTGCTGCGTTCGACACTATATAGATCATAAAATACTCCTAGATCAACTACAAAATTACACTGGTATTCAGGGCCAGGCATTACGGTGGTTTAGGTCGAACCAATCAGACCGTCACAATTTTGTTTATATAAACGGGGAAAAATCTAAGATCACGATAGTAAACTATGGAGTGCCGCAAGGATCTGTGTTATGCCCTCTGCTATTTTCAATATAGATGCTGCCACTCGGCAATATTAAAAGAAAACATGGAATTAGTTTCCACTGCTATGCCGATGATACTCAGTTATATATTTCAACACAACCAGATGAAATCTCTAAATTATCCAATCTGACAGAATGTATTAAAGAAGTAAAACTTTGGATGACTAGTAATTCTCTTCTATTAAATTCAGATAAGACTGAAGTATTACTTATTGGACCAAAAACCTGTACACAGAATCTCTCAGACTACAATCTGCATTTAGAAGGATGTACTGTTACTCCATTCTCGAGAGTTAAAGACCTGGGTGTTATATTAGACAGCAACTTATCCTTTGAAAATCATATTTCATATGTTACAAAAAACAGCCTTCTTCCACCACAGAAACATTGCTAAGATACAGAATATGTTATCTATTTCTGACGCAGAAAAGTTAGTTCATGCTTTCATGACGTCTTGACTAGATTACTGTAATGTTTTATTAGCTGGTTGTCCTGCTTCTGCAATAAATAAGCTACAATTAGTACAAAATGCAGCTGCTAGAGTTCTTACCAGGTCAAGAAAATATGATCATATAACACCAATTTTATCATCTCTACACTGGTTACCCATTAAGTTCCGTATCGATTATAAAGTATTGCTAATGACCTATAAGGCTCTAAATGGTTTAGCTCCTGTGTACTTAACTGATCTTCTATCGCCCTACAATCCTTCACGCTCCTTAAGATCACAAAACTCTGGACTTCTGGTTGTACCTAGGATAGCTAAGTCCACTAAAGGAGGGAAAGCGTTTGCACATTTGGCTCCGAAACTCTGGAATAGCCTTCCTGATAATGTTAGGGGCTCAGACTCACTCACCCAGTTTAAATCTAGATTAAAGACGCATCTCTTTAGCCAAGCATTCACATAATGCATCTCATATCAGATCAATTGCCCATGACTATCTTTGCTTAATGTTATGAACAGCAGCTACGCTAATTATTCTCCATTTGCTTTTCTGTTTTGCCTCGGGACGGGTAGAGATGACTTCAGCTTCAGTTTGGATCCAGCCTCTTAAGAAGACCTCAGATGACCAACACCTATGAAGAGACGGCGCCAACTCCTGTGAGGACTTCAGAAGACGCAATCATCTGGATCAACATGCACATTACACAATTTCTATATATCCTAATCATTGTTAATGTAATTCATTTTTCAGGAGCTCATTGCTTCTACGTTCAGTTAAACTGCTAACAGTGATTGTAAATTAATTGCCTAAATTATTACATTATTTGCATATTAACTGCATTTTTTAAATTGTGATGTTGTCATGCATTCTCTGTAAAGCTGCTTTGAAATGATATATTGTGAAAAGCGCTATACAAATAATTGTGAATTGAATTGAATGTCTTTTAGTCCTAAAGACACAGTAATCCATGCGACCCCAGTGGATGAATCAATGTCTTCTGAAGTGAAACAATAGATGAGAAAAATACTAATAATTTAAACTGTTTTAATTATTAATAATCGTTTCCCACCAACCAACATAAGTGTATAGGTTACAGTCCACTTATGGGCTCACAGAGATGGACTATTTTCTTAAAGATATTTGTGCTTATGTGGAGAATGAAAGCCATACAGTCAAACCAAAATATATTCAGACAACATGAACATTTCATTCCATTCATTAATAGTTTATTCACTATATTTAAAAAAAATGGTAATAAAATTAATTTTATGAATTTTACACATGTATTCTATAATAGGTGCTTGTGAATTTTTATAGTAATGTACTGTATATCATGAGAATACTGTGCATTACATGAATATGCAGTTAGTGTTTTGTGGATTCTGGTCGTTCCTTTCACAACATAATTGCATCCAACACTTTCACTTTGATACCTGTGTGCATGCTGTAGTGACAATAAGGAATTTAAATTTATTTGAATTGATTCATATTTTCATTTACATTTATTTAACTGTTTTTTTTTTAATGTAAGTCACAATCGAAACTGTTGATGACTGTTAAAAAAAAATCTACTTTTATATGTTAGGTGATAATGTTAACTAAATAAAATATATAAAAAATAAAATTATTAGAATGATAAAAAACAAGATTCTTTGTGTGGAGTACTGAAATGCCCTTTGAGGTCTATACCGTCTTACAGCAAGCCACGACTGTTATTTTCATATTGTTTGAATCCTTCAGAATTGAGTGATCATTAATTGTGATGGTGTATGTGCATATGCTAACAATGGGTAGAGTGATGGCCATGGTTGCCAACCTTGAATACCTGGTTGGAGTGAGACTTTCTTAACAGCTGAATATATATATTTATATGATACTAGTATTCTCTTTAAATTGTAACAGCACATCCTAGTCCCGCCCAACAATAGAGAAGAATCATCAGAAATAATCAAATATTCTCCAAAAACATTGGACATTATGCAATATCTTCAGTATTATGACCTTTAATGTACAATTAAACCTCAAGACATTCATTTTCTCTTGCGTTTGATCTCTCACGCTCCTAAAAGTTTATAGATAAATACAGATACAATTCAAAAACTAAACTCATATCTTTAAATGAAACAAGAAGTCGCTTACAGATGCTCACCTCCACACATGTAATTGTAAACACCATAGATGATGTCTATGGTAAACACAACGCTGACGTCTTCACTTTCAGAGGGCTGTTTCATAAAACAAGATTAGAAAACAAGCCAGGCTTATTTTACTTAGTCAGACTTGTCAGCGAATTCTGTTTCATAAAACCAACTTAAATTAGTTCAAACTCAGTTACTCTGACAACTTATGCTGGGAAACTAGCCTGGTCGGGAGCAGGCTAACTGTCAGGCTAAGCTGAGCTTCTCTAACACTGACCAATAGGAACGCAATGATATTACAGCTGGCTCTCTCACATACAATTATTTGAGTTTATTAACATATATATATATATACATATATAAATATATATATATATATATATATATATATATATATATATATATACATATATACATATATATATATATATATATACATATATACATACATATATACATATATATATATATATATATATATACATATATACATATACATATATATATATATATATATATATATATATATATATATATATATATAAATACACACATTTACTAAATAGTGCTAAATAAAATATATATATATATATATTGGTGTAAGTTTAAGCCATTTTTTATTTTTTTTATTAAAAGGTAAGTATGATGAGAAACAAAACATTTAAAGAGAAGTGATTTCTTAAAAATTAAGTGTTATATAGCCCACTGAATCATTCTCAGACTTAATACTGACAACAGTGGAAGCACTTGGGAGAGAACTGTCTTATTTCTTAGCACAAAAGAGTACAAGAGGATTACCAAATCATTGTTTTAAGTGTGAAAATATAGTAAAAGTAACACAGAAATTCAAAATCAATAAACCTGTGACAAGGCCCCTGAAACAATCAGGCCTTCATTTGTAAGCTTTCATTAAGTGATTTTTTTTGCTAGACAAAGAGCAGGAGAAATACCAATTGAGTGTTACAGAGACAGCAAAAGCTATGAAAAGAGTGACTGAGTAAGATGCAGCCTGCAGAAGTGACATGCATGGTTGTTGTCCACACTGGAACAACCCACTGTAGTCAAGGCCCATATTTAATCTATACTCAGGTCTATATATATATATATATATATAATTCAGGTTGATTGGGACACTTTTTCCCAGTCATTTCAATAGCAAAAAGTGTCCCAATCAACCTGAATTTTATTTATATATTATATATATATATATATATATATATATATATATATATATATATATATATATATATATATATATATATATATATATATATCCTACAGGTTTTCTTTCTTACTGGCTAAATGTTTGTAGGCCTACCCAATATTTAATTAGATATGAATACATTTCTCTCTGGTTTTGTTTGGTAGTTATAGTTATTAGAAGAGCAGAAATTAAAATCATAAAATTAAAAATTCAAATAAATATGCACAGACTACATTTTAATTGGGAAGATTAATCTAAACTCAGTAATTGGCCCAAAGTATGTTGATTTACCCCATTACATTAGTCCATTACAGTTACGATCATAAAAATAAACTTACTTGTAGGTTTAAAAGTGTACATAAGGCAAATTTAATGTCGAACATCAAATATTTTAGCGAAATGTGTATTTTAGAATTATTGCGCTTCTATTGCATTCCGTCTGTTTAGCGCGCATGCGCGAAACAGAAGTTTAGCCGCAAAATGGAAATATTTGCATTACTTTCTAACATTTACAGATGGAGAATAAACTTGTGAAAAGTAAGTTATGCACTAAGGAAAACACCATGTCTCAAACGCATAAAATAGCACAAAATGTATGCCGTTTCCTATGGTGGATCGATTTGATCCGTGATCGACCTCTAGGGCTGCTTAAGAAAAGCGTGCACGCGAAATTCTTGACTAGGTGAACCTGGATCGAATTAGCAGGACTGCGTGAACTTCAATTACCTTTTATGAAACCGTTTTAGCCCAAACTCATTTGTTAGGTTAATTCAAGTCAGGTTTTGGAGTTTAATCCTCGCTTTACTTAGCATCTTTTATGAAACAGCCCTCAGGTCAAGAAGAAGCTGTCAATCAAAAACTCAGTAGCCAATCAGAACACACCACTGCTGGCCCCGCCCCCGCGAGAGATTTGTGCCAGAAACACGAACGAAAACTCTGGGATCGTAAACGAAATCTTCAGAAGCATAAATGAAAACTCTGGAAATTTGTAAGTAAAGATCAGTGAAAAAAAGAAAATAAACTGTTAGCAAAACATGCAGTGTATTAAAAACAAAGTCAAACATTTTGCCTGCGATTTATTTTTTTAAGTTTCAAAGACATTTTATTCAGTTTCAATTTATATTTTTTATAAGTTTTTTTTTTTTTAAAGTTACGTTCATTATTTTTGGAACAAATGTAATTCCATACCCCATTGCTTGTACTTAGTCATGTGTTCCATCAGTTCTTGTATTTATAGCCATTGTCTTCCCCATGTTCCGTATTATCATTGTAACCTGCTGTTGGTGAGTAATTTTGTCTAATCAAGTCTGTTTAAGCCAAGTCAAGCCAAGCCACGTTTCTGTTCCCGTTCATGTTCACATCTGTATTTTGGATTACTGTCAATAAACTGCACTTGGGTTCTCACAACACTCGCCTCCAGTGGACTCCCCTACGTTACACATATAGGTGTATCTGCCCTTTTTAACAAAAAAACAACACTGGGAACTTTTATGTTTATTAAAGGTTTATTAAAAATAAGGAGCAAGGAAAAGCTTGCAAAACCCAAGGAGCAGAGACTGGCGGTGAGGGTACAGCAACATTGCATGGAGTCTTCAGGATCTGAATCTCCTTTGTGGTTGTATTGAAAGCAACATAAAAGGAGACAAAAACGGGAGAAATTAAATACAGTAATAGTATATAATATACAGTATCAGTTCACTATACTGCAGTATGCTGTAGCATTCATTAACAAACTGTTGTAAATACTATAATATATACAGTATACTACAATTTACTATAGTATGGTTCAAAAACACTATACTATTTATTTACTATAGTATTTTTTCAACTGGGTGGTACATTTAATAAGGATATTCTCATTTTACCACTTTCATCCACCACATGCCCCGAAGTTAGATTTAACCCCGTTTAGAAGCCTTTTTCTCTAATTGGGTGTTTCTGCAACTACGGGCACTTTTGACTGTCCCATTTTTTAAAAAATCAACCTCTATGAATTTACATTTTAACCATCACAGTCTGTAATACATATAAAAATGTACACAAAATTGAATGTAGTTGTTAAGATTTTAATCTGGAACATGTTTATTTTTTTTGTTTTTCGGGTCATCTTCTTACAAATGGTCCTTACCGCAACATTACAATAACGTACTTTATTAATTTCTAAAAAAATTGTAATATATTTAAATATTTTTCTCATTTTATGCAGTTTTGTAAATACTAATGTAAAAAAATAATATACAAAATAGGGAATTTCATGTTTTTTTCTATGCCATGTAAAAAAATAACAGTAACCTTAGATGTCAATTGTTTCCATACACACAACATATAACATATTTAACTTTTTATGACAGATGTTGCAATTTCAATGTGTAACTCATTTCAACTTAAGTGTTAAAATATTTTTTTGCAAATGAAACTGTAAAAAAAAAAAAAAAAAAAAAGAAATAGGGCAGTGCTGCGGTAATGACATCTTGTGTCGGTAAGGACACAATGTTAAAGTGCCACGAAATCAAAAACAGGCTACTGTAGAGACCAACAGTGAAAGAAACAAACAAAAAGAAATTAACAGACATTGCATGTGTAAGATAGTAGCAGTTTTGTAGTAAATAACACTTTTAATGAACTATTTAAACTCTTTCAACTGCTTCGGAAATTAACTGCATCTCTTTTAACTGCATCTCACCACAACGTTACATTTTTGCACCATATCGAGTTATTTCTCATTTCAGACTGAGAAGTAATCTCATTGTAACATTTAGGCTTTTGGTACATGTACAGGTAACTAATTAAAACGAGAACAGAAAGCCTGAAACGACGCTTCCTGTATTTTTCAACTGCGGCCACTGCCTTCTTTAGCTTGTACTTTGCATCTCTGAGTTCACAGTACGTCTTCGATTGACTCTTTTTTACTTTTTTACGCCCCCTCTTAAAAGAAGCTTGCACATTAGGTAAAGGTTCTAGTGGAGCGGCAAGTAAGTCCTCATCAGATGGGGATACTGGTGGTGTGTTTGTTGATACAAACTGATTTGAGGCATTCAGTACTTTTTGTTTTGCCCTCTGGTTTCTTTTATTTAACCTCCACTGCCTTCTTTTCAGGTTTTTCTCTCTTTTTGTTAGCTGGGAGACAGTTTTTATCTGCCCACTTTCCTTTCTCTTTTTGTAGCGCTCTTTTTCCTTCTGCAGATAGTCTGCATATCTCTTTGGGTCTTTTTTCATTTCCTCTCTGCATTTTTTTGATCGTATTGTTGATGAATTTGGTCTCATCTAGGGTTAAACAATGGCATGTTAATATATATACTAATATATATACTTCAGTACTAATAATATACTGAATATTTGTAATTTAATATACAGAAAGCATTGAATTTGTCTGTACCGCAACACAAGGTCTTTACCGCAACACCTAAATTTGCTGCGGTAAAGACATGTTGCGGTAATGACATTTTGGCTAATATTTTAGCTAATTGCAGCTAGCAAGGCCTACTACACTAGTTTTAACTCTTAGCATCTTAATATACATGAATTTAACAGTAATATATATTTATTTTTAAAATTTAGTTCAAAATACACAATTATTAAGCTGAATGGTAAGGACACACAATAAATACTATGTAGAAAAGATGAGGTTTACCTTAATTTTTTGGCATCTTCTGAGTGAAGTAGTGTGGTGGCCCAGTCTGTCAGCAATGTGATCATGTGATAATTTCTGTTTCCATAGAAACTAGACTTTGTGTTTGATAAAATTTCATAATAAAAGCTTTTCTTTATTGTCACGGTAAGGACACAAAAGTGTGGGACAGGCACATTTAGTTAAAAAAATCATAAAAGTGATCAGTAATTAATAAAGAATTTTAAGATGATTTAAATTAATCTGTATATTCAACAATTCCGTTTGAAATAATGTCAAATTGTAATTAAATTAGCTTATTTTATGTATCTCAACACTGAGAACACAAGTGTGGGACATTAACAAAAATGGTGTTTTGAGCTATAAATGCTTCATAATATTATATTAAATCACATTAATTAGTAATCATATTTTTTGTCAAGGTGTGTAATGGCAATGAGGATATATTTATAAAGCATCACATGACAACTTTTAACATAAATCTAAAATTTCACTGCTGGGACTTAAAAGTGCCCGTAGTTGCAGAAACACCCAATTACACAACGATGGATAAAACTGCATTAATAGTTTTTTCAGTAAATAAGCTGTTTTAATCTATTATCTGATAACATCCCCTGAAACTATTTATTTAGTGAGCAATATCAGCTAGCATGCTTTAATACACAAGTTAATTTGATTCAGATGTAGGCCTACTGATAATTTAAAATCTTATACTTTAAACGGCTTACCTTTTAAAAGTACATAACCAGCGTGATGAATGCTATCCTCATCTAGATGGAACTGGAATAAATATTTTGACTGTTGCGATCCCAATCGGAATTATGAAAGCTGCATGAATCATAATCATGCACTGTTTGCTGTTGGCCAGAGGAAAACTGAGGGCTGTTTCATAAAAGATGCTAAGAAAAGCGTGGATTAAACTCCAAAACCTGACTTGAATTAACCTAACAAATGAGTTTGGGCTAAAACGGTTTCATAAAAGGTAATTGAAGTTCACGCAGTCCCGCTAATTCGATCCAGGTTCACCTAGTCAAGATAATTTCGCGTGCACGGGTTTTTCAAGCAGCCCTAGAGGTCGATCACGGATCAAATCGATCCACCACAGGAAAGGGCATACATTTTGTGCTATTTTATGCGTTTGAGACATGGTGTTTTCCTCAGTGCATAACTTACTTTTCACAAGTTTATTCTCCATCTGTAAATGTTAAAAGTAATGCAAATATTTCCATTTTGCGGCTAAACTTCACAGTGAACGAGCACTGCTGCGCGCATGCGCGCTAAACAGACGGAATGCAATAGAAGCAATAATTCTAAAATATACTTCGAAATATAATAATATAATTATTAAATATTATATTAAATATAATTTCGCTAAAATATTTGATGTTGGACATTAAATATGCCTTATGTACAAGTTTAAACCTACAAGTATGTTTATTTTTTATGATAGTAACTGTAAATGGACTATTGTAATGCGGTAAACCAATATCGGTCTTTGTCAGGTGACGTCACACTCGTGAAAACCGAAGTGCATTATGGGTGTCGCCGCCATTTGTGAGGTATCCAAACAATCTCTGTATCAGTGTAGAGTTGTTTCTTCTTTGGCTTCTTTTCATTGTAAAAATGGCACACTTTTGTTGTGTGAAAAGCTACAATAATATGTCCCACGATAGAAAAATGTCAAAAACTTTACTACGAGATTAGATTTAGTCGGTTTCCTACTTGAAAAAAGGCTGTACGGAGAGTATGTAGAGGCAGTAACAGAGGCGCCGGATCGCATGGGTTGCCGCGGTGAGACGCAAAACATCACTTTCGTCAATATATCTCCATTCACGTATGCTTGCTCATTTTCACAATGGTGAGTTAGAGATTTCTGTTTTCTAAAGTAGCAAACGTTATAGCAACGCATTGTTTGGATTTTATGTGCTATGAAACAATAGTCAATTTAAACTGAATCCCTTTACTTGAATATGTCTACATTTTTTTTTTTTTCTTAATTTTGCTAAGGCATTTTTATTTGATATACTTAAGGTACGACATTTTTGCTCTGTATCCATATGCTGATTCTAATTTTCTGACTACTTTTTACAGCGGTGGTCTTATGTTATGTAGCTAAAAACCTTCTGATTTCATTGCAGATCAGCCTGCTTAAAGATTATGGAGACTGACCCAACTGGACACCATCCCTCCCTACATTAAGGCCACATCAGCATTAAACACAGGCTGTGTCTCAATCAGCTCCCTAGTTCAGTAGTTAGGGAACTGATCAGGAGAGCTCAGAGCTGATTGAGATGCACACACAGACACTAAGTAAGGAAAAACAATGCAGTCAGCTACTTGGGTAAAGTTGGTTTTATATTCGCACATTCAGACTTCTGATAAATTCAGACTTTCCAATAAATATGCAATAAATTAACGTTTGCGAATTTTAAGCAGCGACATGATATTGACAACCGACGATTGTCAACTTACTACATTTTTCACAGTCGATCAAAATAGGCAAGTATTGTTTAATGGCATATTTACTTGTGAATGTCCAATGTAGTGTGATTAACAAGGCTATTGAATACGGATGTCCGAATTTGTGAATATAAAACCAACTTTACCCAAGTCAGTCAGCTGACACTATGGTCCATCAGGCTGGAGAAAGTGATCATCTTCACACTGAGAAGATGCAGGAGGCTGGAGGAGATGGTGATCTGCATGTGCAGAAGTAAACCGACTTGATATGTACAGGATGTCTGATGTTTGTTTTGGAGATGATGATGTTAATGTACTATACGTGTCTGCCAAACCTGGGAACCTTTATGGCGTTATTACAATTATTATTATTTTTTTTTTGGTGCCTCTGATTCCAGACGCAACAAATACAAATTTCAAATGCTTTTGTGAACCTTAATGTACCTCAGATTTGATCTGCCTGCACAACACTTCTCATGTTTCCCCTGAGACCGTATACAGAACATTCAATGAAACTGTTGTTTCATATGTGTCATATCTATATGCAAACCTGAAGCTTTCAGCTGTATGGGCAGACAGAGATGATTTGCACAGAAATATGTCTCCTTTGTTTAAATACAGAGTAGCAGAGATTATTGACTGTTTTGAGATTTTCACAGAGAAACCATCCAATCTGACAGCGCATGTTTGAATCTTTTGTAGAATTGTAGTGTAAAAATGTACTTATGCTTTATCCAGTCTTGCATGAACAATAAAGCATGCATAATTACATTTTTCATGCTGATTTGTAGATTTATTTTATGAGTTCACAGGTATATGCACTTATAGTATTAACAGGATAATTACTAATATACACAATCTGTAAACCAGATATTTAACTTGCACGACATATCTTTGTTTTTATTATTATGAAGGCCTTTTGAAGAAAAAAAAAAAAAAAAAAGACCCATAATGTCATTGACCCAGACAGCACAGAGGTAGATGGAGGACAATAATTTACAAATTATTTTGGCTCTAAAAGGTATACTATATCAGAATGTACTATAATAAAATACACTATTAAATTCTACATACATCTCTGATGATGCCTTGTTTATTGGAACAATGTCTATCGTGTTAAATACTGGTTTATGTACTTAATGCAATAAAGAAAAAAATGCATGAAAAAGGGGTAGTATTAGTTCAAAATTCTTCCTGATGACAACACTAAACCATCCTTAATCAGGCACTTATGATATACAGTTAACACAACATCATCATCATTATCGTTTACTACTGTGTTATCGCAGTCCTTCCTTCAGAATATAAATAAATCCTGCACCCAGCGATTAGTGAAATGTTGTGGGTTTCGAGATATTTATAGTTTTTAAATTGTTCACGTATATGCGTTTATACCATAAACAAGATAGTTTACAATATTTAAGTATGATGATTTAGGTAGCAATGCGGGGTCAGCAGCAGTCCAACTTACTGCAGTCAGTTCGTACTGATCTGTTATGAATGGATGACGATTTCTCCAAATAACGGTCCCTGGCATCTTTGGTGAGTTTATCGCGATATGACATTTTAACATTTTTCTTGTGCTTCTTCATTTTTGCGAGTTATTTGCTTGTTATCTCAACTCGCGTAATCTCTTTCATTATCACAGTCAGCAGGGATACCACAAATATGGCGCCGCGGTGACGTCACACACAACAAAATCACGTGTCTGACAAAGACCGATACTTTGGGACAATTACTGAGTTTATGGTTTAGATGCATCTTACCAATTAAAATTTAGTCTGTGCATATTTATTTAAATTTTTAATTTTGTGATCTTAATTTCTGCTCTTCTAATAACCATAAAGAGTACTACTGCCAAACAAAACCAGAGAGAAATGTAAAAAAAAAAAAAAACAATCTAATTAAATATTGGGCTCAAGACATTTAGCCAGTAAGAAAAAAAAAAAAACCTGTAGGTTTTTCACACACACACACACACACACACACACACACACACACACACACACACACACACACACATACATATATATATATATATATATATATATATATATATATATATATATATATATATATATATGTGTATGTATGTATGTATGTTAATAAAGTCAAAAAATTGTATGTGAGAGAGTCAGCTGTAACATCATTGCTTTCCTATTGGTCAGTGTTAGAGAAGCTCAGCTTAGCTTGACAGTTAGCCTGCTCCAGACCAGGCTAGTTTCCCAGCATAAGTTGCCAGGGTAACTGAGTTTGAACTAATTTAAGTTTGTTTTATGAAACAGAATTCACTGACAAAAAGTCTGACTAAGTAATATAAGCCTGGCTTGTTTTCTAATCTTATTTTATGAAACAGCCCTCTGGCCCCCTGACTGAGCCTTGTTTCTCCCAAGGTTTATTTCTCCATTTTAACACCATGTCATCTGTTGGAGTATGGGTTCCTTGTCACCGTCGCCTTTGGCTTGCTTAGTTGGGGACACTTGACATTTGATATTCAACAATGTTTTGATCTGCCTGCACCAACACCATTGTATATGAACTGAACTGACGATGACATCACTGTTTACTCCACTGCTGACACAGATAAATTAACTAAATGAATACCTATTGATTCTTACAATGGAATGAATCAATACTGAATTTACTTAAGCTGGACAATGACACCATTTTCTTTAAGAGCTCCTGTGAGGCCCAAAATTATATACCAGTTATCACTGTAAAGCTGCTTTGATACAATCTGCAGGGTAAAAAGCGCTATATAAATTAAGGTAACTCGACTTGACTTGTTCCAGGCTGTAAACATATTTTATCTGCTGTAAAGTTGTAAAGCTGACTTGTTGCCTTGATGCCTTATCAGGCAATGACTTGTAAGGCAGCGTTTGTGTATGAAGGCACCTCACGAAACTTATTTAGGACAGACTTCTGAGGCAGTGTAAACAGTTTAATTATCTACAGCAAAATAGTTCAAGCTTTGGTGAGAATTAAACAAATATTTAATCACTACAGTAGTAATTTCTCGCTAGATGAATGACATCAAAAGTGTAACTTCAATATTTTGGATGATCCAGCATGATTGTGTCGATTGGGCACTACAGAGTTTACATTTTTACATTTACTAATGTTATAATTAGCCTTAAAAATGAATGACAACACATCAAAGGTGATAGTATTTTATTTGCTTCATGCATATAAGACAAAACGGTGTTATATTGTGATGTTGTATCATGGGCATCGGGTATGTCCTGGCCGTTGGTCACCAGCTTGTTCCTCTGTTCTTTTCAAGGTTCCCCCAACACCGTCAGGGCAGGGGCGGATCTAGAAAATTATTTATAGGGTGGCAAAGGGGTGGCATGAGGTCTATGAGGGGTGGCAACACCAAAGCAAGCACACGTGCTTATTTTTTGGAGATTTATGGCCTGACATACACGATTGTGTTCACAAACAATGCATTAACACAAAGTAGTCATCTATATACTGTTTAAAATGAAATAAATAAATAAATAAATAATAATAATATTTCAATATCCATCAAGGCGCCAAGTAAAGACACTATATGAAAAACATCAACAGATTCTAAATGAGTCTGAGCTTGTATTACTAAAGGAGATGAGCAGTTTTATTAATATTACACAGGCTACTTCAATGGTTTAAATCACATTTTAGTGCAAGTTAAAGAGCAACAAAACAATTTTTGAGTTTCTGTTATTAACAGAGGTGTGAGTTCACCCAGAACACCCTATCAACTACAAAGGCTACTCTAGCAACACCCCAGCAACTGCACAGCAAGAGCCTAGCAACCACCCAGAATCTCCTAGCAACCACTTAGCAACACTTTAGCAATCACCCAGAACATCTATATTCCGGCCTAACTGAACAAAGTGTTTACGTTTTTTAAACAAGACATTAAGTTGGGTTTATGACAAGCCAACATAAATTTTGTCTTTCAAACATTTTCAGTCTTATTGTTTTTCTTAATTGCTAATGCACAATTCATGAAACAATTCAACATTTTCTCACAACTATAAACACAATCTCAAAACTATACACCAACTTGTAAAAACCTCAAACTTCCAGGTCAAAATAAAATGTTCTAGTCAAAAACTTATTCTTGTCTGACAAAATCAAACTTTGGCCTCAGATGACACACAAAACATAACAAATACAAAGACTACTGCACTGCCTAGTGAACAAGAGTGAGATCATATAACACTGTAACAAAAATACCTCTTACTGGGATTCAGGAATTATTTTGCAGCTCAATGTCTACTACACAAAAATACATTTACAGATGCAGATACAGATACAGTAAAATACAGCAATGAACTTTCGGAGGGATTTTTTTTTAAATTTATTTTCATTTTACCATTATAAATTGATCTTGCAGTAGATGAAAAGCATGAGAAAAATAAGAACTAACTTAGTATGCCACACAATACAGTATACTGTCAATTGCAGTAAAAGTACATTCAGCATTCTCTGCACATTTGGCTAAATTTCATTAAACTTCATTCAGTGTATAGGTCTTTTGACACTAGACTATATCCCTAGGCAGTCATTTCTCAGTTGTGTAAAAATACAGTACACAAAAGTTGACAATCACAACATTGAGGGTGTACTACGTGCTACAGTTTACTGTATGTGGCGACCAGGGCGGGCGAGAGCCGTGAGGGAACGGCGCGAGGCCGGTGACGTAAGTGATAACAAGCATCACCTGGGAGGCGCACCGGCCTTGAGTCTCTCACGGAGGAACTCCGGGAGCATAAAAGGAGGAGCGACGACCGTGGAGGACGATAGAGGACCAGGCCTAATCGTAAGTGAACTTGGCTGCGCTGTTTTTGACTCTCAAAGAACCGGTTCATAAGAGTCATTTGTTAATGAAGCTGACTACACTGGGAGCGCTGCATGCCCACATAGCTAGGGGGCTTTTGTGTTTGGAGGTTGACACTGTGCTAAAACAGATGGGCTCTTTTTCCAAGTAAGAAAAATAATCTTGTTTCTGTTTGGGACAGAATTTTTTTTTTTAAACAGATACAAGATTATTTTTCTTACCCCATTGGCAGATCATTTTGTTTGTTTTAAGCAAAAACTCAAAGGTGCCATCGAACGTTTTTTTTTTTTTTTTTTACAAGATGTAATATAAGTCTAAGGTGTCCCCTGAATGTGCCTGTGAAGTTTCAGCTCAAAATACCCCATACATTTTAATTAATGATTCAGGCTGTGGCCCCTTTAATTGCTCACGCTCTCCGACCCCTCCCAAGCTCTCAACTCTATCATTGCATAAACAAAGTTCACACAGCTAATATAACCCTCAAAATGGATCTTTACAAAGTGTTCGTCATGCATGCTGTGTAAGAACTGTGGACGAACCAGACAAATGAATCATTTAGATGATTCTTTCAAAACATAATTCTAATTCAGAATTGAGGTTCCGGCTCCGAACCGTCTGCAGATAAAGCCAGGCTGATTACTTTTACGACACATGCTTCCTGATAGCAGAAGCGACATACCAAAGGGTCACCCAAGAAGACAGAGAGACAATCCAGACCCTTTTGTTTCCTTACTTCACAGGAGAGCCAAAGAGACTGTTGAACAAATAAATCTGCTTCAAAATTGTTCCAACAATTTTAACGGACTTATCAAACATCTTTTAACTACATACATTTTGCATTATGTGTCCACAAGTACTACCTGTAAACAGTTAGGCTTTAGAACACTCACAATTCGTGTAAATCCATTAACTCTTGACTGAATGACTGGAAGTATGCCTTATTTGGACTTAATTTGATTCTTTCTCCCTTTCCTATATTCTGACTTGAATGAAATCTGTTTAAAATGTATTGTATTCCATTTAATAGCAATTATGTTAAAACGGCACTCTGCTAAAGCAGAGACAGACCGGGATGTAACACTTAGGTTTTATTGGGGGCAGAGGAAGGCCCTCTTGAAACGGGTCAATGTCTGATTGGCCAAGACTCCTCTGAGGTGTGACAAACAACTCAGTTTAAATAATCATATGGCAAGATAGTGAATGGAGAGAAGTTGGTTAGTAAACGAACTGGAGTTGGTTAGTTCTGGTAAGAGAAACCATGACCAGAGTACCAAGAACAATGGAGTAACAAGAAGAACAGACCAGCCGCTCATTCAAGCCATCCAACCTTCACTCACTTTTCTTTTCTTTACTTAATTTTCCTTTACCGCTGAAAGTCTCGTGTCCTACGTTTCGCCGCAAAGTTCAACCAACGACTTTTGCCGCTTCAACTCCAGCGACAAAGAGACTTCCTTCATTGTTCCACACGGACCTGATCTGGACCAATCATCGACTTGGGAAACCCCTCTCTGCACGACGAGGGAAATTCACCTTTAAGTCAACGCAAGCAAGTACCTCCAGACCAAAACTGAACTGGTGCATAAATGAATGATTCATGGTTCGTTCTGGTCCTTGAAATGCATTGATAGGAATTCGGTTAATCAGATCACTCTCTCTCTCTCTCTCTCTCTCTCTCTCTCTCTCTTTCAAAACTCTTTCTCTCTCATTTCCTTCTTACTGCAACGCGTATGAATGTGTGTGTGTGTATGTGCGTGCCTTTGTGTTAGATTAGTTTGTGTTAGAATAAATAAAATCTCTTGTAGATTTTAAAAGGAAAGTGTCTTGTATTATGTGCTTTATGATTTAATGTCTTAAACTGTGATCAAGTTACCGTGCTCTAATCAGTGTTTTCACGATTGTTGGATATTTATATCCGTTACAAGAGCTTATTACGGCTCGAGCAAATGAACGCTGGACGAATCAGTTGCTCGGTCGTAATCTAAACAACTCTTTATAATTCCCTAAATATTTCATTTGAGCTAATTTTACTTCCTAGGGTGTTTTCCCTACAGCTGCATGCATACATCGGATTATGTGAGTATTGTATTTATTTGGATGTTTACATTTGATTCTGAATGAGTTTGAGGCTATGCTCCGTGGCTAACGGCTTATGCTACACTGTTGGAGAGGTTTATAAAGAATGAAGCTGTGTTTATGAATTATACAGACTGCAAGTGTTTAATAATGAAAATAACGATGTCTCTTGTCTCCATGAATACAGTAAGAAACAATGGTAACTTTAACCACATTTAACAGTACATTAGCAACATGCTAATGAAACATTTAGAAAGACGGTTTACAAATATCAGTAAAAATATCATGTTATCATGGATCATGTCAGTTAGTATTGCTCCATCTGTCATTTTTCACTATTGTCCTTGCTTGCTTACCTAGTCTGATGATTCAGCTGTGCACAGATCCAGACGTTAATACTGGCTGCCCTTGTGTAATGCCTTGAACATGAGCTGGCATATGCAAATATTGGGGGTGTACATATTAATGAGCCCGACTGTTACGTAACAGTCTGTGTTATGTTGAGATTCACCTGTTCTTCAGAGGTCTTTTAAACAAATGAGATTTATATAAGGAGGAGGAAAAAAATGGAGTTTGAGACTCACTGTATGTCATTTCCATGTACTGAACTCTTGTTATTTCACTATGCTAAGGTAAATTCAATTTTTAATTCTAGGGCACCTTTTTTCACCCTTCTTCCAGAAAACAAGTAAAATAACATTTTTTCTTATCTAGTAAAAGCATCTGGATTTAAGAATTTTTATATATTTGGACTGGAAACAAGACAAAAATACTAAGTAAGAAATGCTTTTTTTGCAGTGTAGTTCACCCAAAAATGAAAATTCTGTCATTAATTACTGACCCTCATGTCGTTAAACACCCATAAGACCTTCATCTTCGGAACACAAATTAAATTTTTTTTGATAAATTTCTGAGAGATCTGACTGAACGTATTTCCGTACGCATTTCCAGAACTACGGGGCTATAATCTTCAGTAAAGGTGCCCTAGAATTTAAAATTTAATTTACCTTGGCATAGTTGAATAACAAGAGTTCAGTACACACCATTGTTTCCTCCTTCTTATAAAAATCTCATTTGTTTAAAAGACCTCCGAAAAACAGGCGAATCTCAACATAACACCGACTGTTACGTAACAGTTGGGATCATTAATATGTACGCCCCTAATGTTTGCATATCCCAGCTCATGTTCAAGGCATTTCACAAGGGCAGCCAGTATTAACGTCTGGATCTGTGCAATCATCAGACTAGGTAAGCAAGCAAGGACAATAGCGAAAAATGGCAGATGGAACAATAATAACTGACAAGATCCATGATATTTTTAGTGATATTTGAAAATTTTCTTTCTAAATGTTTCGTTAGCATGTTGCTAATGTACTGTTAAATGTGGTTAAAGTTACCATCGTTTCTTACTGTATTCACGGAGACAAGACTTTTAAGCCCCTGTCTGGCGCAGCCTCAAGCTGGACACTCATTTGTCCTCCTTTTTGGAGTTGCGCTGAATCAGCCTAAAAAAACCCCGCTCTAGAATCTTTATTAGGACGCAGCAGCATAGCGTCTAATGCTGTAAGATCTCTGGTCAAACAAACGATTGGCTGAAATTGTTGTCAAATGAATATCTGATACATCATTGGTTAAAAACGTAAACAAGCCTCCACGTGCTGGCTACGTCATATCATCACGTTAACATGCCGATTCGGTGCTGTTGTCGCCTGAACTGCTGCAGAGGGTGAACTTCTTTGTTAAGAACTGGAATGTGTATTTATTTATTTTTCAAATTCATTATTTGTTTATGTATTTCTGTTATTTACAGAATCCAGAAATTTTATGTTTTCTGGCACTGTGCCAGTCTGCCAGATTATTTTATTTATTTATTTCTGTTATTTACAGAAGTCCAGAAATTTTATGTTTTCAGGCACTATGCACTTTGCAAGACTTTTTTGAAACAGACATCACAATGTACATAAATACGAATGCTGTGAACACTTTTTTGCCTCTTCTGTTACACATAGGTCTACATCAAATTTTCCGGCAATGAATAGAGTAGGCTTTTTCAGAATCACTGTATCATGATACCATCGATATAATGGACAAAATTGTATTATGAGTACATTGTAGTTGCGAGTACACCAGAGTCCTACAAAATGCCGCAAAGTGTCCTCCTTTTTGGCGTTATGGAAATGGCCACCCTAAAAGTTAGCTTTAGCCACGGAGCACCATCAAACTCTGTGAAAAACTAAGAGAACTTTGTTTATGCTGTTTAAGGCAGTCGCGAGCTCGGGGGCGGGGAGCACGAGAATTTAAAGGGGCCGCAGCCTGAATTGGCACATATATATTGATGCCCCAAAATAGACAGTTAAAAAAATGAATAATAAAAAAAAAAATCTATGGGGTATTTTGAGCTGAAACTTCACAGACACATTCAGGGGACACCTTAGACTTATATTACATCTTTTGAAAACATGTTCTATTGCACCTTTAATGAAAATTACCACGATGCTGAAGCTTTCCTCTTAGCTTCGCGAATGACCAAATCCTTGGTCTGGAACTTATGAAAGCGAATAGTAATAATAATAATAATAATAATAATAATAATAATAATAACTTTATTTATATATATATATATATATATATATATATATATATATATATATATATATATATATATATATATATATATATATTTAAAGTAGCTTCTCAAGGCGCTTTACATAAAACAAGCAAATAAGAATATAACGCACACAAAGTAAAACAGGTTATACATATAGTTATGAAAGATAAAAAACAAGACAATCAAGAAAAAGCTACCTTAAAAAAAAATTGTTTTTAAATAGGATTTAAAAATACTTAAATTCTGTGCATCTCTGATGTGAGGAGGGAGTGCATTCCAAAGCCTAGGAGCGTAGGATGAGAAGGCCCTATCCCCTACAGAACGCAACCGTGCCCGTGGGACTGCCAAAAGACTAGCTTGTGAGAAGCGTAAGTGATGCTTTGGTGTGTATAAGGTTAAAAGTGCAGAGAGATACTGGGAGGCCAAACCATGCAGTGCCTTATATGTGAGCATGAGGACTTTAAAATCAACTCAGAACCTGACCGGAAGCCAATGCAAGGACTTGAGAATTGGTGTAATATGCTCGTTTCTCCTGACTCCGGTCAGGATCCTAGCAGCTGAATTTTTTCCACGCATTGTAGTTTGTTAAGTGTGCATTTAGGAACCCCAGCCAGCAGTGCGTTGCAACAGTCAATGCGGGAAAACACAAAAGTATTAATAAGCCTTTCAGTCACCAAGAGCGATAACATAGAGCGGAGCCTAGCAATATTTCTGAGATGAAAAAAGGAGTTCTTTACAGTGCACTGAACATTAGAGTCAAAAGACAACCTTGAATCAAATATAACTCCTAGATTTTTTAATTTGGTTTGTGATTCCAAAACAGAGCCATCTACATTTAAGAATATTGACCCATTTTTATGAAGCTGATGTGAGGAAAGCAATCCAAATGGAAATATGTAAATGCTAAAAAGTAAGGGGCCTAAGATTGAACCTTGAGGAACACCCATACATACAAAGCCGGTCACAGACCAGAATCCACTCATACATACAAACTGTTGACGATCAGAAAGGTAAAATCTAAACCATGTTAAAACATTCCCAGAAAGACAGTTTCCAGACGCTTGAGTAACAGATTGTGATTGACTGTATCAAAAGCGACTTTGAGATCCAGAAGGATCAGAATAGAAAGAGAACCAGTGTCTGAGGCTATTAACAGATCATTGGTGACCTTGACCAAGGCTGTCTCAGTACTATGAAATTTTCGAAAGCCTGATTGAATTAATTGAATTAATTATTTACTGTAAGATGAGTGTGTAGCTGCAGAGCCACAACACGTTCACGAATTTTTGCAAGAAAAGGGAGATTTGATATAGGACGATAATTATTTAAGTTATCCAGATCAACATTATGCTTTTTTGGAACAGCTGTTACAGCAGCAGTTTTCAATGCTGCTGGTACAACACCAGTACGCAGGGAATCATTAACAATGCTGGGAACAGCAGGGGAAAATGAATCCAAACAAGATTTAAACAAGCTTGTAGGGAGGGGGTCAAGTATGCAAGTGGTGACTTTCATACGTGACACCTCCCTAGTGAGCAGCTCAGAGTCGATTTGAGAAAAAGTAGAGAGGGACATGCCAGAGAAACTAGGTAAGCATAATGTAGAAGCAGAAACAGGTGCAGTATGAATAAGTTTATAAACATCAAAAAATTTTAGAACTAAAGAAATGAAGAAAATCATTACACAGCTGTTTTGAGACAGGGAGAGAGAGTGCTGACATTAACTTTGAGAAGTCTGTTTATAGTGTGAAAGAGATGTCTAGGGTTACTTTGATTGCTATCTATAATCTGAGAAAAATAAGCAGATCTTGCAGACTCAATTTCAGCTTTATATACCCCCAAGTGGTCTTTCCAGGATTGATAATATACATTCAAACCTGAGTCACGCCACTTGTGCTCCAATTTACGGCAGGCTGCTTTCTTAGAACGCAGGTCATCATTATACCAAGGGGCAGAACAAACAAGAGACACCGCGAGACTTCAAGGGAGCAAAAGAATCCAAATTAGATGCAAGAACAGTATTCAGCTGTACAATCTTATCTTCAAGAGGAGCCGACTGGAGATCACTAAGAGAGGGAACAACAGTGCAAAATCTGACGGATTAATTAATTTCCATTTGCGGAAATTAACAGTGTGTGAAGATGGCATACATGGAAGAGGCAGTTCCAGGTTAAAGAAAATTACCAGGTGATCAGAAAGACCAATGTCGACAGAAGACAGCTGTGACACAATTGCATTGTTTGCAATCACAAGGTCTAATGTGTGGCCTGCATTGTGCATTGGCCCGCTAATTAACTGTTTTAGATTAAAACAATCCAATAAGAATAGAAAATCCAGATCAAACAGTCCGTACCCCTCAGGAGTAAGCTGGTTAAAGAGGAGTCCATCATTTTGTTTATGCCATGTTTCAGTTAAAAACAATAAGTCCAGTTTTCGATCTGCAATGATGTCCGATAAGAGCAGGGCTTTATTATTTACTGAGCGTACATTGAACAACGCAGCATTGACAGGGCTCTGGGACGAGTGAAGATAAATTTCTTAAGACCGCACCAGTATGATGAAATGCTCTTTTAGTCTGTCGCCGACTCATAGGCACGCTGATGTTGTTGTTAGACGAAAGGCACTAAGGCAGTAACTGCGTCCTAAACTGCGATGTACGTACCGTCTTTGCTTCAGTAGGCCAGCGTTACGACAGAGCTCATAAGCATCTTTTTGTAACCTGTAGTTCTGTTTTAAGTTGAGCAACTGGTGTGGACAGATCTGGACCTATCCCCCAGCTTCGGCTTCAATGTGAGGGTGTGATGACCACAATTCAACTCAGGGGGAGAGGTAAACGGGCTCACGGGAAAAAACTTCCATTAAAAGGTACGAAAAGAAAGTGGATAGATGAGGGCCTTCAAACGTCTCAGGTAAGCCGAAGATTCGTATATTATTTCTGTGGCTCCTTCCTTCTAAATACATAACCTCGACTTTGAATTTAACGTGTTCGTCGGCTAGAGTTGCATACCTCGACACCAGGTTTCCAACACTTCAGGTCACTTGTGTCCACGTCTGTTTCAAGTGAAAGAACTCTCTGTTCGTGGTCGTTCACCGCTGTGTGTAATTTGTCCAGCCTCGCTTCCAATGTGGAAAATGCTGATTTAAATTCTGAAGACAATGCTGCTCTGTGTTCTTCCAGCAGTGTTTTCAGGGTGGCAATATCTGTTGAGCTCCCTCTAGCCTGTGCTTAATCTTTCTTAAAGTCACCATGAAATCAAAATTGACAACTCTTATTTTTTTATGGAATATTGTAGTATTTATTATTAATACTTTATTGAATTATTAATTTGTCAATACGATTGAACTGAAAAAGCTCCAACGTACACACACTGTCAGTCAGTCTCTCTCGCAGGCACTCTCTCGCTGTTTAGTGCTTGTGTTTAGATTTCGATTCCATTTTCACCCAGAAAATTTCAGTGTAGTAAGCTGACCGATAAACTGATTTATCAAGTCATTGATGGGCCAAAAAAAGAAACTGTAAAATGAAAACTGTGGGAGCGCAAGCAAAAGGCAGCTACTCCCCACACATCAACCAGAAGTCCATGTCAGAATTATAAGTATATAAGCACACTTTAACGTTTAATTTTTAATTTTTTATCAAAGTCATTTTAAATCAAAGATCTGTTGTTTATACTTCAACTTATTTTTGCAATTGTGCTTGTTGCTGCTAGTGGTGTAGTGGCGCATAATTACACAGTAGCATTAAATGGACCAAAAACAAAAGGTTTTGTGGAAGAGATTTTATATTTTGATTGAGAATTTGGGAGTACTCACACACACACACACACACATGTTTGTTTTTGTGAAATGTGGGGACATTCCATAGACATAATGGTTTTTATACTGTACAAACCGTATTTACTATCCCCCTACACTACCCCTAACCCTAAACCTAACCATCACAGGAAACTGTGCACACTTTTACTTTCTCACAAAAACTCATTCTGTGTGATTTATAAGCCTTTTGAAAAGTGGGGACATGCTGAATGTCCTCATATTTCACCTTTTTTTGTAATACCCATGTCATACCCATGTCATTATACACATTTATGTCCTGATATTTCACAAAAACAAGTACACACACACACACACACACACACACACACGCACACACACGCACACACGCACACACAAAGAAATAAAAACAAAACAAAACAAAAAACAGGTACATACAAGGTTTCAAAATACAGTCCAAAATTTAAGTTATTAAAATCCATTGAATCAATAAGAATAAAGTCATTTAGATAATGGATTTAAATTAACTTTCTAGCTCAGTAGTACTTTAAATGTGTTAATGATCATAAAATCATAAACTGTATATTATTCTTGGATATGTGTGTCAATGCCTGTGTGTAGTTGGAATTATTTAATGATCTGAATCTGACATGCTCTGCAGATCCCTCAGTTGTTTCCTTTCTGTTTAAAGGTGAAGTATGCAAGTTATGATGTTAAAATACTTAACCCAGTTTATTGTTCATTGACTACTATTAGCATGCCATTCATGGGTTTATCTCCCCGAAAAATGTAAACATTGAGCCTCCCAGGAATCATTAAACATTGAAAGTGGTCTCCTCAGATCCGTCAATGTATTTCCAGCACAACCTATAGTGAGAGTAGAGTGGCTACAGTGGCAGGCAGAGTGAGAGGATGTTTAGCCAGACATGGGGGGAAAAAAAATTAGCTTTGGTTACAGAAGTGCAAGCAAAAATGTGGATGCTTCAATACCATACAGGATCATCATGCACCTGTTCAGAAGCACAAATGTATCCATTTATAATGTTTACTTTGATGTGTCCAGTGTAGACCACCTCAAACCGTTGTGGAACATCATGTAAAATAATGCACCTGTCGCAGATATTTTGGATGTATTTATTACAAGCAAGACACTTGCATTCGCTCTAGACAGTATACTTATTTGCTTAATTGACCCTTCGCTGGGAGTTTGATTGACAAGCGATCTAACCAATCAGAACGTCGAATATGCCATTTTGTCCGACAAAGCAGTCAGGAGTTAGAATATTAACCTCGGTGGAGTTAAACTTGAAAAACTGTGTATATGGACATCTTTTCGCGTTTGAAACAACATTGATTCTCATGTTCATTCATGTTTATTTGATGCTATAAATGGACTCGTAGGGAGAGATGATCGGTTTACGAGCCTCTTGAGCTGAGGCGCTACAGCAGTCACGACCATGGTCACGACACATTAAAGAGCAACAAAACGGTTTTTATTGTTTGAATTTCTTAAAAAACTACACAGTTTGAAAGCGGGGACTTTGTTTAATATCATAAGTAACCTGCTCTGTCTTGTCTGTCGACATGTTGTCAGTGTCCTCTTTGCTCCGCGATGTATTTTTCACTCTGTGTGGTGTGACAGCGCCATGGCTTGTCAGACAAAGCAACAGTAACTAAGGGGGGGGCGGGTCTTTGCGAAGGGTCAATTGACACATAGCAACACAGCTAAAACCCTAACCCTAACCCTAATATATACTTTTATTGAAAATAGCCTACTTTTACCTGTTGAGACATGCCTTCATAAGCACCCGTATGAAATGTATTTGTGATGTTTGAGTTGGGGGAGGCAGGATACACGAAAGGTATTTAAAAATATGCTTGCAAATCTGTTAGGTGTCACTATAGTGCTGCATAAACTACATACTTCACCTTTAAAATTTTGTGAAACAAAAATGGCATAGAGGATGATGTTCATTGATTAATGCCCCAGTTGAGCGGTCTCTCTTCAGTATGGCTCTGCTTTCAGACTCCTGTACAGACAGCAGGTGAAAAACATGCCGAAAATCTGAAAGATTGTATGAGAGAAAAAGCCTGATATTAATACAATTCCATATAATATCATACTGTACATACTGTCATCGCAAAAAAATATGATTTATGACCTGTCACTCCTTGTAGATTGATGGATCATCAGGATCCTGTCACCCTGGATTGATGTAGCAGGATGTGACCATGCATTTATGGGACTGTCCCAATATTCATACTTGTGGTCTTTGCACTAGACCGTCTTGTCTACTTACATGATGCATTTCCTGTATTTTAAACACATCTCTTGTAGACAGCTACAGACCTGTTTCTCTCCTACCATTCATAGCAAAAACACTGGAACGAGTTGTTTTCAACCAGGTGTAATCTTTCCTCTCACAGAGCAACCAATTGGATGTCAATAAATCTGGTTTCAAGAGTGGCCACTCGACTGAGACTGCACTGCTGTCGGTCACTGAATCCCTGCGGATTGCAAAGGCTGATTCCAAATCATCAGTTCTCATTCTGCTCGATCTATCTGCTGCCTTTGACACGGTGAATCATCAGATCCTTCTGTCCACCCTCTCGTCACTGGACATCACAGGTACTCCTCACAGGAAGGTCTTTCAGGGTTGCCTGGAGAGGGGAGGTATCCAAAGCTCATCAACTGACTACAGGAGTTCCTCAGGGTTCAGTTCTTGGACCCCTCCACTTCTCCATTTACACTACATCGCTTGGTCCCGTCATTCAGGCACATGGTTTCTCCTACCATTGCTATGCTGATGACACACAACTCTTCCTTTCATTCCATCCAGACGACCCCACAGTAGATACTCGAATCTCAAGCTGTCTGGCAGACATCTCGGCGTGGATGAAAGAACATCATCTACAGCTCAACCTGGCTAAGACTGAGCTTCTCGTCTTCCCTGCCAATCTGACTCTAAATCACAATTTCAGCATCCAGCTTGGCACATCCTCAATTACTCCATCACATTTGGCCAGAAATCGTGGAGTAATCCTTGGTGACCAACTGTTCTTCAAAGACCACATTGCAAAGACAGCTCGGTGATGCAGATTTGCACTATTCAACATCAGGAAAATCAGGCCCTTTCTAACAGAACATGCAACACAACTTCTCGTCCAGGCTCTGGTCATTTCTAGGCTTGATTACTTCAATGCTCTTCTGGCTGGACTGCCATCATGCACAATCAAACCTCTACAAATGATTCAGAATGCTGCAGCATGTCTCGTCTTTAACGAGCCCAAAAGAGCCCACGTCACGCCTCTCTTCATCTCTCTACACTGGCTACCACTTGCTGCTCGCATCAAATTCAAGGCGTTGACGCTTGCTTACAGATCTACCACAGGCTCAGCACCCTCCTACTTCCACTCGCTCTTACGAGTCTACACTCCTACCAGAAGCCCACGGTCTTCAAAGGAGCGAAGGCTTGTGGTACCATCACAGAGAGGCAAGAAATCACTCTCCAGGACATTCTCATTCACTGTCCCTTGCTGGTAGAATGATCTTCCTGCCTTCATCCAGAATGCTGAATCCCTGGCAAAATAAAAAAAACAGCTGAAAACTCATCTCTTTCGTGATCACGTAACCTCATCTTAGAAAAAAAAAAAATATTGAGCACTTCTTGTCTATTTGCCTCATCATGAAGACTCACTTGTTGTATTCCTCACTTGTAAGTCACTTTGGATAAAAGCGTCTGCCAAATGAATAAATGTAAATGTACGTCACACTGCCAGGGATCTGGAAACGGCTTCTGAGACACTGCTTATGATTTATGGGGATTAAAAAAAGAAGAGTGGTTGGATTTTCATCATTATAGGGTGGTTGTGTACACACACTGCCAACACACATTTATATTTAAAACCATGCAAAAGTGATTTTTGCATAATAGGTCCCCTTTAAGTTTTTCTTTCCTCATTGGTTTACATCTGTGAAACGTTGAGTTACCATCGCAGTAGTTTTGTGCACGCGTGAACGTCATGGAAACGCACAACATAAAGTACCTCATGCAGGAAGCACTTTGCGTAACGTGTAAATGTGCGTAACTAACGTAAATCAAGCAAGCAAGCTAGTATGCATAGGCCATGAAGTGTTGGCGAAATAACCCATTAGCAGAATAAGAAAATAATATGGAATATTTTTTTACAGAAAACTTCTTGCACAAAATAAATTTAAGCACTTTCAAGGACCTGTATCTATGCATGTTTATTTTCAAAAACTTTCCAGGGTCTTGAATTTTTATTTTTTTCAGATTCACAAACTTTTAAGTATTTCAAGGACCCATGGGAACCCTGATCTGCGGCTTTCAACACTGTCATCAGATCCTTCTGTCCACACTCTAATCGCTGGGCATCACTGGAACTCCACTTTGCTGGTTTGAATCTTGCCTCACGGGCAGGTCTTCCAAAGTTAGAAAGGCCGAAGGAGAGAGTGTAACAATGGACATGAATACTGATGCGTTTCACACCTGGGGAGACAAATGGGCCCATCAAAGTGATGAGACACTGTACTTCACTTTATTTTAATTTAAAATTTTAATTAAACCAATGATTATTCTAAAAGCAAACATGAACGGGAGTTAGGGCTGGGCGATTAATCGAAAAGTAATCGAAACCGAAATTCAGAACCTCTAACCGACGTAATTTTCTCATGTCAGATTATTATAGATTCAAATTGGTTAAAAATGGTTAGATCCACTCAATATCATAACAGATTAATATCAGATCATGCCCCAATATCACTGGACCTAAAATTGAAGTTGGAAAAGGGGACGTATAATTGGAGATTTGACAAATCTCTTTTGAGTGATATAAAATTCTGTGAAAACTAGAGATGCTCCGATCAGCATTTTTGGGGCCGATCACCGATTACCGATCACCAAGATCATGATCTGCCGATTGCCGATCACAGAATGGCAGGGGAATGGGAATCTTTTATCTACAATCTAGCAGAGTTTGCACCATTTGTAGAAAAGAAACTAACTCTAAATTAACTGTATTGAGAAAAAAAAACTTCAAAAAATAAAATAATGTAAGCTACTGTATGCCAATGCCATCCTTCCTAAATAACAAAGCAGAGAAACAAGGAGGCCAAGCAGATAGTTACCAACCAAATGAATTCCATAATTCTGAACGTGATATCTTCGTACTATCCTTGCTGTATAGTTCACGTCATTTAAATGCATCACTCAAGCCTTGTTTACATTGCACGCGTGTGCAGTGAAGCTACAGGAGCTGATACGCGGCCACTCTAGTCAATGTTCGTGTTTACACCAGCCGCGCCGCTTCGCTAAAGATAGGCGCCTCGCCTACTTTTGACAGACGCCGCGTCCAAGACGCGCAGCTCAAATAGAAAATAAAGACGTAAAGTTAGCCGTTTGCAATGTATGTCGTGATGAAATCCCTCGAGGTGGAAGCAAGCAACGCCATTTTAACACCACTAACATGATTAGGCACCTTAGAACACGCCATACAACTGAATATGCCGAGTATGAGAAACTAAACCAGCCGAAGCCAACAACATCCCCATCCCTCAACCAGCCGACTGTGTGTGAAGTAGGGCTGCAACAAACTATTATTTTGATAGTCGATTAATTTATCGATTATTAGAACGATTAATCGACTAATCATCGATTATTGCACTGATTAATCAGTAAGCTTTGTTTGATTATTTCACTTTAGCAATTAGTTAACATATTGAGTTATACTGTACTTTAACTAGTAAATAAAACAAGGTAATCACTTCAGCTTTTGAAAGTGTATTTTTAATGATTTTCAAGCCAACTGAATAGACCAATATCCTTCAGGTTTTCTTTCCCCTTCAGAAGTCATCAATAGTCCAACTGTTACAATGACTGGTACTGTGCTTTTAAGTCTGGGAATTGTAATACCTTTTTAATAACAGTAAAAATATTAATGTAATTGTGTTTTTTTTTTTTTTTTTTTTTTGAAAAATGACACTCTCTAGATATATATATATATATATATATAATATATATATATATATATATATATATATATATATATATAGTCCCCTCCAAAAGTATTGGAACAGTGAGGACTATTCCTTTATTTTTTCTGTAGACTGAAAACATTTGGGTTTGACATCAAACAATTTATATGAGACAAAAGATCAACATTTCAGATTTTATTTCCAGGTATTTACATCTGGATCTGATACACAACTTAGAAGATATAACCTTTTGTTTGAACCCACCCATTTCTCATGTGACCAAAAGTATTGGAACATGTGACTGACAGGTGTGTTTTGTTGCCCTGGTGTGTCCTATTACATTGATTATTCAAACAATAAATAGCATTAAATGTCTGCACTCAGTTTCAGATTTGGGTTTTGCCTGTGCAGACTGCATTTATAGTTAGACGTGTAACCAACATGAAAACCAGAGAGCTGTCTATGGGTGAAAAACAAGCAATTGTGAAGCTGAGAGAAGATGGAAAATCAATCAGAGCCACTGCACAAACATTGACCATAGCAAGTACAACCATTTGGAATGTCCTGAAGAAGAAAGAAACCACTGGTGTACTAAGTAACAGACCTCGAATGGGTAGACCAAGAAAAACATCAGCTGTTGACGACAGAAACATTGTGAGAGCTGTAAAGAAAGTGACATCAGCAACAACCTCAAGAGGGCAGGAGTGAAGGTATCACAGTCTACTGTCCGCAGAAGACTTCATGAACAAAAGTACAGAGGCTACACCAGAAGATGCAAACCTCTCATTAGCAAGAAGAATAAGAAGGCCAGGCAGGAATTTGCCAAAAACTACAGAGACAAGCCTCAAACATTCTGGGGCAAAGTTTAATGGACTGATGAGACAAAGATTAACCTCTACCAAAGTGATGGAAAGGCTAAAGTTTGGAGAAGCTTGCATGGCTTCTTCTGGGACGGGCTCATTGATCTTCATTGATGATGTAACACATGATGGCAGCAGCAAAATGAACTCTGAAGTGTACAGAAACATTTTGTCTGGCAATTTACAGAAAAATGCAACCAAACTGATTGGGAGATCCTTCATCATGCAGCAAGATAATGACCCAAAACACAGTGCCAAAGCAACAAAGGAGTTCATCAGGGGCAAAAAGTGGAAGGTTTTAGACTGGCCAAGTCAATCTCCAGACTTAAACCCTATAGAGCATGCATTTTACCTGCTAAAAAAAGAGACTGAAGGGAGTAACCCCCCAAAACAAACAACAACTGAAAGAGGCTGCAGTGGAAGCCTGGAAAAGCATTACAAAAGAAGAATGCAAAAGTTTGGTGATGTCAATGGGTCATAGGCTTGATACAGTTATTGCAAGCAAAGGATTTTCAATTAAATATTAAGTCTTATTCACTTTAATCTATTTTAAGTTAATCTGTTCCAATACTTTTGGTCACATGAGAAATGGGTGGGTTCAAACAAAAGGTTATATCTTCTAAGTTGTGTATCAGATCCAGATGTAAATACCTGGAAATAAAAGCTGAAATGTTGATCTTTTGTCTCATATAAATTGTTTGATGTCAAACCCAAATGTTTTCAGTCTACAGAAAAAATAAAGGAATAGTCCTCACTGTTCCAATACTTTTGGAGGGGACTATATATATATATAAAAAAGTTTTAGTGCAGATTATTTAAAAAAATTCTGGGATATTTGTGCTCCAATGTTTCTTCGTATGATCAATCATTCATTCTCCCAATCAAAACTACCCCTGACACTGTACAATGCTAACACAGTATTAATACCTAAGCCCGGACAGGATAAAAATGAAGATGTCATCATACCGTCCAATCTCCTTAATTCCAATAGAAAAAAATATTAGTAAGGTCTTAGCTAATAGGTTGCAACTATATATTTGTTCAATCATAAATCAAGATCAGGGGCCGTATTCACAAAACATTTTATCTTACCACTAAGAGTTCTCCTAAATAGCAGTAAAAGTTCTTAGCTAAGAGTTTTCTCTTAAAAACTGTTCACAAAGCTGCTGAGACAAACTTTTACTAAGGAATAGACTGAAGTCTTAAGCTAAGAGTAAGGGCGGGGTTGACCTCGTTGCTATGGAGTAAACACACAGTGATTGGCTGATGGGGGAGGAGTCAGTGATTTAATCATAGAAATATTGTAGAATGAGGTATCATGTTTCCATATTAAAATCAAAGTTTAAAAATACAAATGTTGCCCTATTCAAAATAAAATGTTACCCTATTGTTGCCATAAAGGTTTTAAAATATAGGCTAAGTGTCACTAATTAAACTAGTATATACAGTTAATATATATATATATATATATATATATATATATATGTGTGTGTGTGTGTGTGTGTGTTTTTTTTTTTTTTTTTTTTTTACTCCATTCGATCATTTGTAAGTGTGAACTCATCAAAACCACTGGCACAGGTAATCAGACAATCTTGATTTATTTGTTAAAAGTTTTTTTTGGCGTCTCATCGTAGATTCAAATCTATGAATCAAAATGTATTGCATTTATGAAGAAAAGGTTCAGCACGCAAGGCTCTGTCGCTATTGCCTCAATGGTGTTCAGTGTCTTTGGGTGGATTAGGACTGTTTGTGATTTGGTCTTACCCACGTAGAAGGCAACGTTCTCAGGACCTTACGCAACGTTCCCTAAAAGTTCTCAAAAGGTGATGAAATTTCTGAACCTTTACAGAACATTTGGGACATAAAACATCCTCTTTTGGTAATGAAAGTGCTGCAGTTCAAGGTTCCTTATATGACTTTAGGGGGACGTTCCATTTTGGTTATTTTATGGTCAAAAAAAGAACGTTACAAAGAGGATGTTTGGGACATTAACAGAACGTTCCCACACGGTCCTCTGTTGATCCTTTAATAACGTTCCCGATATGAGTTTAGGGGAACGTTCCATTAGGCTACTAGGTGACAGCCTTGCTAGAAATTTTACGTTTCCAGAACATTCTCAGAACGTTCCCACTGGTGTTGAGTAACGTTCCCAGTATGTTCACAGACGGTCAAGATGTGGAGTTCTTTCTTAAGGTTTGGGGGACGTTATTTGGTGGACCTTCAGGGAACATTCAAGACATTCTCTGAACGTTTAGGGAACCATAATTTATTTGGAAATGTTCTCAAAACGTCCCTGCTGCCCTTTTCAAAAAAATGAACTGAACATTAGAGCTAAATTGACTAATAAAAGTGGCTGTTCAAATGAAAACGTATTTTTTTAAAAGGTCTTTATAGGTTATTCCTTAATTAATATTATGAAACGTTTCTTTAAATTTCAAATCTCTTGTAGTAAGTCGTTAGCTGCAGCACATGCATGATCTAATGAAACTTCTGTATCACTGCATCAACAACTACACAGTTACTGTCTTTAAATAAAGCAACATGCAGCAAAACATCAATGTTTCTGAATCATCACTGACTGAAGCTCAGGAGCTACCCTTCAGCACAATGGTGACACACAAATCTCATATAACAGAAACAACATTAAACACTAACAGATCTCTCTAGATCTCTGCATCTTCACTTATTACAAACCACTCTGACTTTGTTTCTTTCATACAAATCTTCTTTATGAGGTGTTGATGTTTTATCAAAATTTATAAATTTCACCGTTATGGAGGTAAGCGCTTGCTTTAGTTGGGCTCCTGACCCTTGACAATTTGACTTTAGTTTTTCTCCAATTGTTATAACTGTGTTTTTCTAAAGCATTTGGTACAATAAAAAATTGTGAGAAAATTAAAATTTAATCAAATGTGTTCAGATGTTTGATCATTGATGATGATATAGAGTCATACAGTGGTCTTATTCACAGATCTTTGAATATTGTTTTTATTCACCTAGACATAATGCTGGAGAACCTGTTCTACTTTGAAATTATGAAAGTGTTTATCCTTATGCAGAAATTATTCAGATAGAATCATGTAGATTCACACATATATCAAGATTCTGCATATGATCCTCAACAATGGTGACAAAATTTTCAGATAAACTCTGAACATCACAAAACAAGCTACTAAAGTCACAAAAAAGATATTTTAGTGTCACCATCGCTGAGGATCATACTCTGATTCATGATGTCTGTGTGAGTCTGAAAAACACTGCTCAAAACTCAATGTATAATGTATAAAAAGAACTAATAAAAAAGGGAGTAAAAAAAACTTCAATTAATACAAAAATAACATTTAACACACTCAGTTTAGATTTTGGTGATGATCAATGAATCAGGACACTCCATGGTGACTAAATCACCAGCACAAAACAACCAAATTCATCTGATCAGACTTTCTTTTTTTTTTTTTTTTTGCTATAACTAATGTGTTTTGAAAACATAGTTAAAGCAGCCAGAGAAAATCAAATGTTAAAAATGGCAAGAATCAAGAGCCCATCTAAAGCAAACGCTCACCTCCATAACGGTGACTTCAAACTTTATTATTTTCTATAAAATACCCACACAGGAGGCGACATTTTCGTGACCTTGTGCAACTTTGTCTAAAAGGTCTCTAAAAGTGACAAAAATGATATCTATAAATTTTGATAAAACATCAACACCTCAAAAAGAAGATTTGTATGAAAGAAACAAAGTCAGAGTGGTTTGTAATAAGTGAAGATGCAGAGATCTAGAGAGATCTGGGGCCGTATTCACAAAACATCTTAAGGCTAAAAGTAGCTCCTAAATTGCTGATTTAGGAGAAACTCTTAAAAATAATGGGCGTGTCAATCCTAATTTTAGGACTAAATTTTTGCTCTAAGAGTATTTCACAAAGCATTTTAGCGCTAAAACTAGCTCCTAAATCTGTGAAACGTTAGGAGTAGTCAAGAGGACTCCTAAGTCACTAAGACCAAATCACAAACAGTCCTAATCCACCCAAAGACACTGAACACCATTGAGGGAATAGCGATAGAGCCTTAGGTGCTGAACCTTTTCTTCATAAATGCAATAAAATGCAATGCAATAAATAAAAAAAAAAAAATATATTTATAGATTTGAATCTATGATGAGATGCCAAAAATTAATCTTTAACAAATAAATAAATATTGTCTGATTACCTGTGGCAGTGGTTTTCATGGGTTCACACTCACAAATAATTTAATAGAGTAAAAAAAAAAAAAAAAAAAAAAATATATATATATATATATATAATGTATATATGTATATATATATATATATATATATGTATATATGTATATATATATATATATATATATATAATATATATATATATATATATATATATATATATATATATATATATACATATATATATATATTTAATATAATAAATACACAGACGATATATATATATATATATATATATATATATATATATATATATATATATATATATATATATATATATTATTTATTTATTTTTTTTTTCCCTCTCCTCGTGCTGATTAGAAAGACCGTTTGAATGTGTTTCTCCCAAACTTTGTTTATAAAACATAATTTGTCGGTTGAATTCTGCATTCTCTTGAGATAAAAACATCCAAGAGGTGGACAATTAACTGTATAGTTTAATTAGTGACACTTAGCCTACATTTTAAAACCTTTATGGCAAAAATATGTCAACATTTTATTTTGACTGTGGGAACATTTTTATTAAAAAAAACTTTATTTGAATAGGGCAACATTTGTATTTTAAAACCTTTATTTTAATATGTAAACATGACACCTCATTCTACAATATTTCTATGATTAAATCGCTGACTCCTCCCCCATCAGCCAATCACTGTGTGTTTAGTCCAAAGCAACGAGGTCAACCCCGCCCTTACTCTTAGCTTGAGACTTCAGTCTATTCCTTAGTAAAAGTTTGTCTCAGCAGCTTTGTGAATAGGTTTTAAGAGAAAACTCTTAGCTAAGAACTTTTAGGAGAACTCTTAGTGGTAAGATAAAATGTTTTGTGAATACGGCCCCTGTTATTGTTTAATGTTGTTTGTGTTGTCTGAGTTTTATGTGTCACCATTGTGCTGAAGGGTAGCTCCTGTGCTTCAGTCAGTGATGATCCAGAAACACTGATGTTCTGCAGGATGTTGCTTTATTTAAAGACAGTAACTGTGTAGTTGCTGATGCAATGATACAGCAGTTACATTTAGCTCATGTGTGTGTTTTTGTCAGCTAATGATTTAATGCAAGAGATTTGCAATTTAGAGAAAAGGTTTCATAATATTAATCCAGAAAATATCTGTAGAGAGCTTTAAGTGAAAATAGTTTTTGTTTGAACAGCCACTTATATTAGTCAGGTTTTTGACAAGGGCAGCGGGGACTTTCTGAGGACATTTCCAAATAAAGTATGGTTCCATAAACGTTCAGAGAATGTCTTGAATGTTCCCTGAAGGTCCACCAAATAACATCCCCCAAACCTTAAAAGAACTCCACATCGTGACCGTCTTTGAACATAATGGGAACGTTACTCAACACCAGTGGGGATGTTCTGAGAATGTTCTGGGAACGTACAATTTCTAGCGGGGTAGTGACTTAGGAGTCCTCTTGACTACTCCTAATGTTTCACAGATTTAGGAGCTAGTTTTAGCGCTAAAATGCTTTGTGAAATACTCTTAGAGCAAAAATTTAGGAGTCCTAAAATTAGGACTGACACGTCCATTATTTTTAAGAGTTACTCCTAAATCGGCAAGTTAGGAGCTACTTTTAGCCTTAAGATGTTTTGTGAATACGGCCCCAGACCAGATTTATGCCAAATCGGCACATACAATCAAACTTAAGACACCTTTATAATATAATATATGCATAACATACAACAAAAGCATGCTTGATCTCTTTAGATGCTCAACATGCATTTGATCAAATCGAATGGCCGTATATGTTTGCAACTTTAAAAAGATTTGGGGCCAAATTCATTCAATGGATTAATATTTTATATGCTAAACCAAAAGCTTCAGTCCTTACAAACTTGACTATCAGCCTCATTTTCACTATACAGAGGAACATGTGAAGGCTGTCCTCTCTCCCCTTACCTATTTGCACTAGTGATGGAACCCTTGGCCGAATGTGTTAGACAGAATGTTGAAATTTCTCCTATTTTAATTAATGATAGACCCCAATATATATCTTTATATGCAGATGATGTACTTTTATATATAGCAAAACCAGAAATGTCTATTCCACCTCTTTTTAAACTTTTAGAATGATTTAATAAATTGTCAGGTTTTACAACAAACTGGGACAAAAGTAAGCTAATGCCATTAACCGAGGACATTGACACAATTTTTCTAAGCTCTATTCCATTTAAAATGGCTCACAATTCGTTAAAACATTACACAGGATAAGTTTTTTTTTTTTTTCCCAATGGAAACAAAAAGGTTTAAGTTCCATAAGAGATTTATATATTGATAATAAATTTGGCTCATTTATTCAACTTAAATTAAAATATGATCTTTTATCTACAGATTTTTTCTTCCAGTATTTACAAATTAGGGATTTTGTAAGAAAGCATTTAATTGGTTTTGAAAACATCCCTACACATCAAACTTTGGAAAGTCTAAGTAATTGCAGTCCAACTGAACGAGGCACAGTCTCTTTCTTTTATGCGTTACTACTAGATAAGTTGAACACAAACACTGATCATATTAGGCACATTTGGGAAGAGGAACTTGGTGTGGAACTTTCTGGTGAGTCATGGGAAAACTGTCTTAATGAAATTCACATTTGCTCCATTAATGCAAGGCATACTGTAATCCAATTCAAAGTCATTCACAGGCTTCATTATTCAAGGACTAAATTACATAGGATTTACCCAAATGTATCCTTTGTATGTAACAAATGTAAAGTCTCAGAAGGTACTCTGCCTCCTACGTTTTGGTCATAAAATTAGACCATTCTGGCAGAATATATTCAAATTCCTTTCAGATGCATATAAAATTGATTTGCCACCTGAGCCAAAATTGGGCATTCTTGGAGATACTTCAAATATTGGAAGTAAATATGTTTTGCAAGCTGTTTCTTTAAGCATGATCTTAGCTAAGGCGGCAATTTTACAGAAATGGAAGTCTGAGTCTGTACCAACCTTTGAAATTTGGCTTAGAGAGCTAAGTTACGCGTTACCTCTAGAAGAGCTGAGATATAGGATTTTAGATAAACAAAAGGCATTTGTAAAAATATGGAACCCAAGAAAAATATTCATTAATAATCTTGACTTGCAACTTCTTAAAGGCTTAGTAGTTAAGGATAATTGTACGCTTTGTGTGTTTCAATTATTTGTATTGCTTGTTCATTTTTCAATGAGCTATAATACATCCGACAAATGGATCATTTATTTATTCATTTTTAACACGTAAAAAAAAAAAAAAAAAAAAAAAATCTGCAAAAATGTCAACAATTCTGTGTCTTTCTGTCAATATGGGGTGCTGTGTGTACATTAATGAGGAAAAAAATGAACAAATGATTTTAGTAAATGGCTGCAACATAACAGAGTGAAAAATTTAAGGGGGTCTGAATACTTTCCGTACAGTCAGTGGCATAAAAGCAACACGGAGGTGAACGTCCGTTCATCACATAGTGATACTTCTTCACTAAACTTTGTCAGTTGTATTTGTTTTAAGGTTTGCCAGTTTGGACATTCAAGCGATTTTAGACGATTGGATGGATTATTTCGAGCTACCGTGCTTGTGCAGTTGCATTGTGGCACGAACACTTATACAAACAGTAGCTGTTCAAAAACGCGCACAGAGAGGAATGCAGAAACTAGTTGTCAGCGCTGTCCTTTGATTTATCACTAAAGTAGCTTAGAAACTCAACTTATTATAGCATATATTTTCTACTTTTCAAGGAACTATTTACAACCCACAGCTTCACAATTAATAGAGAGATGGTATGACTAATTCACACACACAATCACTCATACTGGGACTGTACCAATATATCTTTATCTGATTTACAATGAGCAGAAATCTGTAAGAAATGTTACGAACCATAGATAAAATCACTCTTTCAATTAGGGCTGAAGCTAATGATTATTTTGGTAATCGAGTAATCGTTTGTTTATTTTAACGACGATTACTCGAGGAATCGCCCCCCCTCCCCCTAGGGCAAGCAACTATAAAGTTCACCCTGTTCTTCTCCCAATTCACTGGACACTTACATCCATCAGTGTATTTTGAAAGAAGTGGATGAATTCACGTGCTGTAAATCCAACAGATCTATTCTCCTGACCACGGCGTAAACAAACATGGTGGCGCTCTTCGCGCATATAGCTCAACTACGATGATCATTATGAAGGTGCTTACACAACAACGTTGTTCATCTTATTAATTAATACTGATTATTAATAAGACAAGACACAATGGGGAAAACTCCTTTTTCTCAGATTCTGAAGCCTTTATACAATCACGCAGTGTAAAATGCACGGCCATTGATTCTTGAAGTTAAATGAACCAATGACAGTGCGGAACGCACAAGCCAATGGTGAGTGAGCCCGCTCGAGCCCGCCAAAAGGGGCGGGGTCTCGGGCTATATAAGCGGCCGTCTCACCATGGCAAATCGATTCACGTAGATGACGACGCAGATTTTATCTCTTCGCTTGATCCACGAGACTTGAAGCCGCCTTCACCTGCAAGCAGCTGGAATTCGCCGCTGATCAGCTTGCTGCTCTGCAGCAGTTTGGTCAGCTCATCTCTCCCTGCTTGCTGCTCTCTATTCTGCTCGCTGCTCTCAAGCAGCTCGCCGCTCTCTAGCAGCTGCCGCCTACAAGTAGCCTGCAGCTCTCTCACCGCTCTGCCAGATCGCCGCTCTCGTGCAGCGCTGATCAACCTGCCGCTTCACAGCAGCCAGATCAGCTTGCCGCTCTCAAGCAGGCCTATTCTCACGCCGCTCCCAAGCAGCCTGGTCAGCGCTTCACCTGCAGCATCAAGTGAGTGCACTTCGGTGTATCCTTTTGCAATGCAGTTGCATTATAAAATAAAGTGCTTTCAAAGCTTTTTTTCTGTGACATTGTTGCAAATTTCGTGCCACGGCTGTGGCATGTGCAGAGGCTCTCTGCACACTGATGACAGGCACAGTGAGTGTGTGCGATGTCTGGGGATGGCCCACGCAGAAGCCGCGCTCGCTGTGTTTTCACTACTGTGCTCAGTTGAATGTGACATGACGTTTTTCCCTGACTCAGGCGAGACTCATGATATATATTCTCCCTAAAAGAGCACTTTTTCTGACGTTTGTTGCAAAATACTGAATCTCTGATTGTGTCGCTTGCCGGCCACACCCCCGCGAGCTGCGTTCGTTGAGGGCATGTGCTCTCACGATGAGAGTGTTACAACGAGCTTAACACTGATAGTGCTCATTGAAAAAAGGCGCGAGAGCGAGCTCAATGCTTACAGTGCTCAGCTGAATAAGGTATGTCGCTCTCCTCTGACTCAAGTGAGACTCATGGAATATATATACACTCTAAAAGAGCGTATTTTTCTCCAGCATTTGTTGCAATATGCCCAGTCTCTGAATGTGTCGTTTGCCGGCCACACCCCCGCGAGCCACGTTTATTGAGGGCGTGTGCTCTGAGAAAGAGGTTATTTTTTTATATTCATCAAGATTTTGTAACCATTTCTGAACAAGCTTAAGATTAGGCAATATACACGACAAGCTTAAATTATATCTTAAGGTTTTATTTTAGTTGAAAGCATTAAACGTGCAAAGAAAAAATATAAAGAACAAAAGCATTTAAGCTCAAGCAGCACAAGCGGGAAAAAACACTAATAAAGCAGAGTCAGTTTATGGTTATCGTTTTCATATTATTTCACATGTTCATTGTTACAATATAGCCAGATGGAGACAGCAGGTAAAAGTTAAGGTGGTTTATTAAACACAGAGTGGATTCAGCAGACAGGTGAGTAAATGGCAATGGAAGTTCAGTGGAATGAATGAACGGATGGTAATAATGTTTTGTATTTGCAGGTAGATCACTGGAAAACACAGAAGATGATGCTGGCGGAAGACACTCACACACAGACTTGGAGCACAAGAGGGAACACAGAGACACTGGAGACAGGTAGGTATCGACTGGAGTCCTTAAGGTAAGCATAGAGGTAAGTATCCTGTAATGCGAACGAGACCGGACAATGTGACTTTGTGTGTGAGTGTCTTAAAGTGTCATGAAACCCCAAAACACTTTTTTTGAGATGTAAACAGATATGTATAGGTTGCACATCATTGAAAACACTAAAGGTACTCATTAATGTTATTCATAAGTGAAAAATAGTTATTTTTGCATTTTTCAGAGAGATTTCTGACTTCCTGTTTGAAAAGCTGAGTCGGAGCAACGTCACAAAATCTGACGTCATCTTGTGTTTTCAGCCCTAGTATGTATGGACATGGTCGAACATGGTGACGCAGACTGTATATTCATGACATGACAAGCTCCTTTACTCCAATCACTGCGCTGTAGTATGCATAAGATTATAATTTTGGTATTATGCATGAGGAAGCATCACTTCACTCGCCTCGGTCTCTTGTCATTCAGAGACATGTCTTTGGTGTTCGTTTTCTCAGTGCTACAACACAATGTGTTTTCCTGCGACGCGACCAGAGCAGAGGTTTGTGTGCATGTGGATTGTTTTGCTGTAATCTACCAGCACAAATGGAAAATATGTTCGCGTGAGATCGCATTACAGCAGAGAATTCAAATGTCACCGTGCGGCTCATTCACCTCTGCCTGCTCTAGCTGCGTTCAAACACGCTAGCCGTAGGCTCTGTTTCCTTCAGCACAGCACGTGTGTTTGTATTGTGCTCTCGATGTGGTCATAACTGAAGTTTGAATACAAACGCATGAAAAATACGATTGTTTTTATGATATACACGTGGAGCGCGCATATGCTCGGTTTCAGCGCGGAGCTCCGCGATGAGTTTAATAACACTAGCCACGTGGCACATAGCTCATACAGAATAAAGTATCTGTGTTTAAAGTTTTTATTTCACATTCTCCTGCACCATATTTCATCAAGTCTTCTTCAAATGAATTATATGTGCAAACTGGACACTGATACAGTGGTGTAGCCTATCTGAACGCGACGACACGATCATTCTAACAGACAAAAGACTTGACAAAAGATTTTGAGACTGCAGTGCTCGTAAACGTAATCAAAGTAGCCTATTATTAGCCCTATTAAATATTCTTTCGCATTTTTTCCTTGTGCTTGGGAGTTTGTCATTTTCTCCATGCTCATATATTAATATTAATTATTCTGTATAATGAGTGTGTTGTATGTCTCTGTTTCATTGGTTGTTCTCTCCCTTCTTCCCCCTCTACACTCCCAGTTTTCCAGAGCTTTACACGCCTATTTTCACAGAGTTTTTTCAAGTCATAGGTGTGAACGACCAGGGTAAAACAGGGGGGTTTCATGACACTTTAAGTAGTGATGGTGATGAGTGTGATGATGAAGGGGAAGGTACTCGCTGTGATTGGTAGGTGCTGGAGCCTGGTGTGTCTGTTACAGTACCCCCCCTCCACGGCCCGCTCTTGAGGGCCGAGGACCCCGACGTCGTGGTGGTCTTCCTCTTCCACGAGGGGCAGGTCTGTTGGTATGAGCAGCATGGAATGTGTCTAGCAGGTTGGGGTCAAGGATGTCATTACGTGGAACCCAGGAACGTTCCTCTGGACCATAGCCTTCCCAATCCACAATATATATTTGAGCTGACCACCACAGCGCCGGGAGTCCAGGATCTCTCGCACCTCGTAGGCAGCTCCATCTTCCAGTATGAGTGGAAGGGGGGGCTCATCCTCTGTCACACCAGGCTCTGTGGAGGAACAGAAGGGTGGTGAGGTTTTAGCAAAGACACATGGAATGTGGGGTGAATGCGGTACTCGGGTGGTAACTGGAGCTTGTCGGTGACCGGGTTGACCTGCTCGAGGATGGTGAATGGGCCAATGAACCTGGGACTCAGCTTACGGCATGGGAGGCGCATGCGGATATCTCTGGTGGACAGCCAAACCTTCTGTCCTGGCTGGTAGACGGGAGCTTCGGAGCGACGACGATCAGCAGTAATCTGGCGCCTCCGCAGAGCACGTTGTAGCTTATGGTGGGCTGAGTCCCAGACCCTCTCGCTGTCTCAGAACCAGTAATCCACCGATAATCCAATATAAATCCACAGTAATCCACAGATGGTTCCCCGGTCCAGGGGAACAGCGGGGGTTGGTAGCCGATTACGCACTGGAAGGGTGTGAGTCTAGTTGTCGGTTGGCGCAGGGAGTTTTGCGCATACTCGGCCCAACCCAGGTACTGGTTCCAAGAGTCCTGGTGGCCGTGACAGAAGGTACAGAGGAAGCAACCAATCTCCTGGATTTTCTGTTCCATCTGCCCGTTCGATTGTGGATGGTATCCCGACAATAGGCTGACGGTCACACCTAGGAGTGAAAAGAAGGCTTTCCAGACATGGGAGATAAACTGTGGACCTCTGTCACATACAACGTCTTCGGGGATGCCGTAGTATCGTACCGTAGCTGTGGGAAGTCTTTTCAGAGGAATAAGACGACAGGACTTTGAGAATATGTCTACTACGACTAGAATGCAGATACATCCACTGTAGGCTGGGAGATCCGTGACGAAGTCCACTCCTAGGTGTGACCATGGACAATTGGGAATGGGCAGAGGTAGGAGCTTGCCTGATGGTAGATGGTGGGAGCTCTTGGAGCTCTTGGACATTCCTTACATCCCTGCACGTACCTTCTGACGTTGGCAGCCATGTTGGGCCACCAGAAGCGTTCTTTCAGCAACGAGAGGGTTTCACTGACCCTCGGGTGGCCAGTGCCGAGTGAGGAGTGAGCTGAGTGAATGAGTGGAGTGCACCGTGTCCTGGTGATAAACTGCAAGCCTGGTGGACAACCCGACGGAGTGGCGGTGGAGGCATTGGAAGTGGGAAGGGTCTCGTTAGACCAGGTGATGGGGTTGACGAATAACTTCTCTGGTAGAATGGTAACAGGTTCTTCAGGAATTTCCTCGGGAGCATGGAGTCTTGAGAGAGCGTCAGCTTTGACGTTCTTGCAGCCGGGTTGATAGGAGATTGTGAAGTTAAAGCGAGAAAAAAGAGGGCCCAACGGGCCTGTCTAGGGTTTAGTCTCTTGGCTGCTCGGAGGTACTCGAGATTCTTATGGTCAGTGAGGACCAAAAATGGATGTCTGGCTCCCTCTAGCCAATGCCTCCACTCCTCTAGGGCCAGCTTGACAGCGAGGAGTTCGCGGTTGCCGATGTCGTAGTTCACCTCCGCCAGAGAAGGCGGCACATGGATGAAGTCGGCTCGGCTTCCCCTGCTGCTGTGACAGTACCGCTCCTACTCCGGTGGTAGAAGCGTCCACTTCTACAATGAAGGGCGTCTCGGGGTCAGGATGCACCAGGAGTGGAGCGGTGGTGAAGGTCTTGAGGGAGTTGAAAGCTTCTGTGGCTGCTGGAGTCCAGGATAGTGACTTGGGTTTATTGCGGAGGAGGCTTGTTAGAGGGCAGGTAATGACACTGTAATTCTGAATAAAACGTCGAAGCCGAGGAATCTTTGGAGTAGGCGGTCTTCCACTCGTCCCCCTCGCGTATCCGGATGAGGTTATACGCACTGCGGAGGTCCAACTTGGTGAACACAGTGGCACCACGGAGATGTTCCAGGGCCGCTGGAACGAGAGGAAGGGGGTACCTGAACTTGACAGTCAATGCATTGAGAGGTCGGCAGTCAATACATGGACGTAAGCCTCCATCCTTCTTAGCCACAAAAAAGAAGCTGGAAGCAGCAGGGGAAGTGGAAGGTCTGATGTATCCTTGAGCCAAGGCCTCCTCGATGTATTCCACCATGGACTTCTCCTCCGGGATGGAAAGGGGGTAGATCTTACCCTTTGGCACTGACGCACCCGGAAGCAGGTTGATGGCACAATTGCATGGCCGGTGTGGTGGCAGCTTGGAGGCTCTCTTGGGGCAGAAGACGTTGCTGAAGGGGGCATAACATTGGGGAATATCCACGGAACGTTTCTCTAATGGACTTTCAAATGGAAGTGTCGCAGACCGGAAGAGAACTGGAACTTGAGATTCTTGGAACAGGTAACGTATTGAAACACTGAGGAAAACAGGTGTCGCCCCACTTCAGGACTTCGTCTTTCTTCCACGAGAGGATGGGGTTATGCTGCTCTAACCACGGGCGCCCTAGTATCACGTCAGCGGTGGAACCCTCCAGAACCAGCAATTGAATGTCTTCGAGATGCAGTAATCCAACTTGCAAATGCAGAGTTTGACGACTAACATGTCTTCTACTCACGTGGATCTGGAAGGTAGACGGCGTGGTTTTGGTTTTGAGTCCAAGCTGACGGCAGAGGGCGCCGGAGATAAAGTTTCCAGCGGAACCAGAGTCAATGATGGCGGTCGCTGGAATGGAAACATCAGCAGCAGTAAGTGTTACATTTGTGGTGAGTGGCTTACAAATAGGGTTACTGGAAACAAAGACACTCACCAGAGAACGTGGAGGACGGGTTGGGCATGAGGAGAGTACATGCCCAGGAGAACCACAATATAAACATAAATGGTTGCTCATCCTCCTCTGCCGTTCAGCGGGTGAAAGCCGTGAGAAATCCACTTGCATGGGTTTGTGGGCTGGTTCTGGGGTGCTGACAGATTCTGGCCGGCACTGGGCGCCGGTGAGCTGCAACTGACCCTGGTGCTCGTCGAGACACGACTGCATACGAGTGGCGAAACGGATTGACAGCTGGATGAATCGTTCTAGGCCGATGTTATCCTCGTATGCAGCGAGATGCAACCGCACTCGAGGATCCAATCCCTGACGATAGGTCGTGAATAGCGCTTGTTGATTCCAGCCACTTCTGGCAGCAAGGGTTCTGAATTGAAGAGCATATTCGTTAACAGACATTTTTCCTTGTTTTAAATGATAAAGTCTCTCACCAATGGAAAAATCCCAGGAAGGTTTTCCGAATACTTCTCTGAAGTGTTCAACGAAATCAACATACTTCTGTGTGACTGGAGATTTTTGTGACCAAATGGAATCGGCCCACTGCAGAGCTTTCCCAGAAAGTTGTGAGATCAAGAACACTACCTTAGCCCATTCCGTTGGGAACAAGTGCGGTTGCATCTCCAGGGTCAGCGCGCATTGGAGGAGGAATCCGTTGCAATCCTCCGCCGAACCAGAGAAGGGCGCTGGTTTGGCCATGGGACTGGCGAAAACTTGCGGTGAGGAAGAGGTGGTGGTGGATGCGGAAATGGTGGTTGGTGCTGGAGTAGGTGATCGGACTGGTGAAGGCGTTGGTGGTGGAGATGGTAGGTGGAAAGTGCGACGAAAGGCGTCCACTAAATCCTGGAATGGATCGGTTGAACTCATGTTTGTGTTCCACTGTTATGGTCCGGTCTTCTGTTACAATATAGCCAGACGGAGACAGCAGGTGAAAGTTAAGGTGGTTTATTAAACTCAAACAGAGAGACACTCACACACAGACTTGGAGCACAGGAGGGAACACGGAGACACTAGAGACAGGTAGGTATCGACTGGAGTCCTTAAGGTAAGCATAGAGGTAAGTATCCTGTAATGCGAACGAGACCGGACAATGTGACTGTGTGTGTGAGTGTCTTAAGTAGTGATGGTGATGAGCGTGATGATGAGATGCAGGTGACGGTGATAAGTACTAAGGGGAAAGTGCTCGCTGTCATTGGTGGGTGCTGGAGCCTGGCGTGTCTGTTACATTCATGTTGAGAAAAACAATAATATCCACATGCTTGGGTGAGAAAACGAGCCATGCTGACAGACGTTGCAAAGAAACAAAGATAATGATAATACATAACGTTGTGCTAAGCTAAGTTTCTAACAGCAGCACCTTGTTTTCTGTTCGTAAATAGATCTCCCTTGACAAAACTTAAAGTAAGCATATGTCTCAAAATCATTTTGCTATCAGATAAGTTATCATCTTCGCTTACTAACTTACAGCTGCGCTTACCTGTCATAAATACAGTGATGGACAGCTGTCTTTCCTCATTTGCCGGGTGTTTTGATTTCATGTGCTTTCTCATTATGGTGGTGATATTATGGTAACTCTGTTTCATTAATATATTTCATCAAAAGTAATTCCACTGTGTGAGATCATTTTCATCCAAGTAATTCCAAACTTTGCAAGGCAGGCGACAACATTTTATGATGACGATCAAATAAAATAAACTTGTTAACCCTCAGGGGTCTGAGGATTTTTGGGGCCTTGGAAAAGTTTTGACATGCCCTGACATTTGTGCTTTTTTCAGTTGTTCATAAACATATTAATGGAAAAAGTGTCATTACACTGTATTCAGCACAAACTAGGCTACAATAATATGTGAGGAACACGTATGTACATGTTTGTGTTTTTGAAGGAATAACGTTTATGTGTGGTTATTGAAAAAACAAAAAACTTAAGTCACTGAAATAAAGCCAATAAATATATATTAAATCTTTGTTCACAAGACTTCTGTGTATTTGAGGTTGTAGACTAGAGTTCTTGCTTTAAAATGAGGTAAAAATTATGCTGCCTGCTTGTTCATATAAAACAATAGAGAGATTAAAATTTTCTAAAACATCTTTGGTCAAAAAACACAGTATGCGTGGAGGCGTGAATCATCGTGAATAATGGGCGATCCTCACCTGAGAAGACAAAAGAATCGCATAAAGAGCTCTAATGACCTGCATAAATAATGAGCTCTTTCAGACAGGTAGGCTATGAAAAAACCCTCTGTGGATCATGTCTCAAATCTCATCATGGTGTAAATCAAACATACAGAAAAAAACAGCAATACTGTGAAATATTATTACAATTTAAAATAATGGTATTCTGTTATATTCTTTAAAATATAATGTATTTCTGTGATGCAAAGTGTCTGAACAATTATGTTACCTCTTTGGCATTTCATATAGGCTTTTAGCTTAAAAGCATGCACATTTGGAGAAATATTGATGGATTCTCATATGTTTGTCAATATTCTATACAGAGGAGTAATATTTATTCAGGATTTATTGTCATTACTATGAGCGCTGGATACTGTGTTTTCAATTCATACTTGCAGCCGGAGGGCGCTCTGCACCTTTAGTCCAAAAATGCCTGCTAAAGAAGAATAGGCAATCCAGGAACTAACCAAACTAACAGAGGCTATTCAAAACATTTTCAAGACAATAAATACACGATTGAGACGATGTATGCATGTATTGACTGAATTTGCGTCTGAATAGCGCTCCCTCCATGGGCGTGGCCGCATTAGCGGATAATGAGCTGAATCACAGACTTCTGACATGGCTCTCTTTTCATACAGATTACATAAACACAGAATATTTGTTTTCGATTTGACTTACACGATTTAAAACCTGACATTTCAACGTTTTTTTAGACATAAGTCTTATTTTTTTGTAATTAGTATTCACTAAGTTACAGTTAATTTTCTGAAAACTATCAGATTGGAGTTCGTTCAGAGGGAGACGAGAGATCACGCATCATGTTAGTTTTCTTTATTTTACAAAAAGCACAACATTTTGTTGTTACTCTGAGTGTACACAAATAAAAGAATATATTCCACAGATTAAAATGGTGTATAACTCTTCATTGTATGTGCAACATTGACAGAGTCTCTTTCACACTGGTTAGGAAAAAAAAAACGCGGTGATCACATCGGCGTGACCACCGACCCGAGGGAGTTAAACAAGCTCCACAGCGCCACCCGGTGCATTTACTTATAACTGTGAGTTTGAGTGCTTAGGATTTTTCATGGATTCACTGCATTTACGGCCAGCAAAGCAACATAGTAAAATTCAAATAGTATTTTTTTTTTCGAATATTAATTACAGAAGGAATATTTGACTATTTGTGCATACCCCTAACTACAAGAGCAGGAAAATGAGCTCAATGCTGACAGTACTCAGCTGAATATGACATGACGCCCTCCCCTGACTCAGGTGAGACTCATGGTATATGTTAACACTGAAAGAGCATATCTCTCTAGTCTTTTTTTATCAAATGCTGAATCACTGCGCTTCGCTTGCTGACACCACCCTGCAAACAGCCTTGTGTGTGTGTTCCCAGTCACCCCGTTCAATTCTGGGTGCTGGGAAAATGTGTTTATTGCACATAAAAGACATACATTTTTTGCACATAAAACACGTACTTAAAACTAGGTTATGTACTCCAGTTCACTCAAAGGGGGCCCCATTTTTCAATGCCGTGGTCCAAACCTCTGTGGAAAGCAAAAATGCATGTCCTGCATTCCGAGGTAAACACCATGCTGGCCGAAAGGAGCCATAGAGGTCGTTGAGTGAGTCAGGTTTTTACAGTAGGTACTTCCTCTTCCCCAAAAATGATGGCGGTCTCAGACCCATTCTCGATCTCAGACATCTGAACAGGGCCCTGATAAAGTGCTCATTCAGAATGATCACTTTGAAGCAGATCTTCCCGCAAATACGCCCAGAAGACTGGTTCTTTACCCTTAATATGAAAGACGCTGCTTTTTTTCCACATCCAGATAGCCCCCCATCACAGGTGATTCTTGAGATTCGCCTTCGAAGGAGTGGCATATCAATACATGGTCCTTCCGTTCGGGGCTATCTCTGGCTCCCCGCACTTTTACAAAGTGCATGGATGCAGCTCTCTCCCTTCTGAGACAGATGTCACTCCCAGAGCATTCTCTGGCCATTCAGCAGCTCGTACAAACCTTAAGACGCTAGGTCTAATGAGTTCAGCATCTCCGGCTCTGCAGCTGGGCTTGCTTCACATGCGCCCTCTGCAGCTCTGGCTGAAACCATGGGTCCCGCCCCTAACCTGGCAACATGGCTGTTGCTCGCTCAAGGTGAACCAGGCGTGTGGCCCCTTGGACGAACCCTTGCTGATTCAAGCAGGGTGTAGCAATCGGGGTGATAAACAGAAGGAAGGTTGTCTTCACAGATGCCTCCAAGATGGGTTGGGGAGGTCTGTGCGACAACTGTCCAGCCTTTGGTACTTGGAACGGGCCGGAAAGCGAGCTACATATCAACCACCTGGAAATGATGGCGGTATATCAAGCTCTCCAGGCTTTCCTTCCTCTCCTGGTGGGTCACTACGTCTTGGTCAGGTCAGACAGCATGACTGTGGGGTCCTTCATAAATCGCCAGGGCGGTCTCTCTTCAAAGCCCCTCTTCACTCTAGCGAAAACCATCCTAGAGTTGGCCCAGTGCAACCTGCTCTCGTTGAGAGCAGCACACATACAGGGCGCACTGAACATAGGGGTGGACATGTTGTCTTGGAGCAACCTTCCCTCAGAGGAATGGTCACTCCTCCCCCACTCAGCCTAGAGAATTTGGGGCGTCTTCGGGAAGGCAGAGGTCGACCTCTTTGCCTCTGAAGACAACCATCACTGCCCAATATATTTCTCAAAATCCAGGGACGCGCTGGCCCACGACTGGTCCAGCCTCCTTCTTTATGCTTTTCCCCCAATCACGCTGATTCCCCAAGTAAGCAGATGAGTCAGGGAAGGTGCTCACAAAGTCCTCCTGGTGGCTCCTCTGTGGAGGACCCTACACTGGTTCTCAGAGCTATCTCGGCTATCGCTCATGGAGCCATGGCCAATCCCTCTGAGACAGGACCTCCTCTCTCAAGCGAGAGCGATCATATGGCACCCCAGACCTGAGCTGTGGGACCTTCATGTGTGGTTTCTCAATGGGAGCCTGCAAGCCTCCCTGAGAATGTCTTAAACACTATCTCTCAGGTTAGTGCTCCATCTACAAAATGTCTCTACTCTCTTAAATGGGCCATCTTTGCCGCCTGGTGTACAGCCTGGGGCGACGACCCATTGACTTGTGACATGTCCCAGATATTGTCCTTCCTTCCTTCAAGACTCTTTTCGTCAGGCGGAACAGCTTTTTGTGTGCTTTGGTGGCCGCACAAAGGGTCTTCCCGTCACGAAGCCCAGGGTTTCCAGATGGATAGTTGACACTATAGCACTCACTTACTCCTCCTAAGGCCTTCAATGCCCTTTGGGTGTAAGAGCACATTCCACGAGAGATATGGCTTCCTCGTGGGCATGGTCCTGTGACATCTGTGCGGCGGCCAGCTGGGCCTCACCATTCACATTTGTCAGGTTTTATAATCTAGATATCCCTGTGCTTCAGATGCAGGTCCTTTCTGCACGAGCCTCCCTGCTGTGTCCAGCTTATGGCTTTCCATTATGACCCTGACCACGTCTGGGCGTAACTATGTTCTGTGCCCTCTATATATACACCTTATGCCCTTCTGGTGCACTAGTTTATGGGCTTGGGAGGATGACTACAGTGATTCAGTTTCCATTTTCTGGGCTATCCTGTCTTATGAGTATCAGTCACGAGCCCTTTTTCAAGTGCTCTGCCCCGATGCTCGGTCGCCCCCCTGTGTAGCACAGCATGACTGTACTGTCCCCATTGCGTCTTGTCTTATTAATAATCAATATTAATAACACGAACGAGGCAGTACTCGTGTAGTATCACAAGGGAACGTACTCGGTTACTAATGTAACCTCGGTTCACTTAGATACGGAACGAGTACTGCGTACTTTGCTGCGCTACATGCGAGACGCCTCATGGCGTCACTTCAGTCGAATTAAATAGATTTGCCATGGTGAGACTTATATAGCCCAAGACCCCGCCCCTTTTGGCAGGCTCGCTCACCATTGGCTCGCACGTTCCTCGCTGTCATTGGTTCATTTACTTTAACTTCACAAACCAATGGTCATGCAGTTACCACACTTACACCGTCCAGAATACTTAGGACCATGTGATATTTCAGTTTTTCTTTTTTAATAAATCTGCAAAAATGTCAACAATTCTGTGTTTTTCTGTCAATATGGGGTGCTGTGTGTACATTAATGAGAAAAAAATGAACTTAAATGATTTTAGCAAATGGCTGCAATATAACAGAGTGAAAAATTTAAGGGGGTCTGACTACTTTCTGTACCCACTGTAAATGGACGACTTTCAAGTGAACCCCCCATGCAAGTTAATTCACTTTCAAACAAAGGAAATTCCCTGCCAGAGAACTGCACCTTTCTCATTGGTCAAGCCAAGATTTTAAGGTGTCGACTGTCCGGAGAAGTTAAATAGGTCTGAGCAGAGCTGAGTTAGTTCTTCTAGTTCTTTGTTCTTGTTCCTGTTGATACTACGTGAGGGCCACCTGGCCTGAGCCGGGCTGGCTGGAAGGCCTCCATTTCACTTCAAGCCATGCACAACTGCAGCGACCACAAAAGAGTCAAATTAACTGCGAAAAGTTTGTCTTCATCTTCTTCATCAATGCAGAAGATATCGATTACAGTGGACCGAACCATCACGGATTTCTCCTGAGCCTGCAGATCTGGACAGCTAAGGCATTTGCAAGTATCGTTTGAACACTAAAATGGCAATTTAGTATTAAGATTGTGAACCCCTTTTAAATGGTTAGTTCACCCAAAAATGAAAATTCTATCATTTAATACTCACCCTCATGCCGTTCCACACCCGTAAGACCTTTGTTAGTCTTCAGAACGCAAATTAATATATTTTTGTTGAAATCCGATGGCTCCATGAGGCCTGCGTAGGGAGCAATGGCATTTTCTCTCTCAAGATCCATAAAGGTACTAAAAACATATTTAAATCAGTTCATTTGAGTACAGTGGTTCAATATTAATATTATAAAGCGACGAGAATATTTTTGTGTAGCAAAAAAAACAACAACAAAAAAAAACAACTTATATAGTGATGGCCGATTTCAAAACACTGCTTAAGGAAGCTTCGGAGCATTATGAATCAGCATTATGAATCAGCGGTTCGAAGCGCCAAAGTCACATGATTTCAGCAGTTTGCCGGTTTGACGTGTGATCCGAATGATGATTCGACACAGAAGATTCATAACACTCCGAAGCTTCCTGAAGCAGAGTTTTGAAGTTTTTGCCATCACTAAATAAGTCGTTATTTTGTTTTTTTGGCGCACCAAAAATATTTTCGTCACTTTATAATAATAATATTGAATTATATATAATTGTTTTGCAATCATGTTAGAATAAAGCAATATTTCTCCAAATATGCGCAATTTTTTTGACTAAGAGCCCTAACGGAACGGACGCTGTTCAGTGAAGCTGTGAACAACACAAAAAAAAAAAACGCAGCAGACGTGAGTGAATTCATTCGTGTTGATAATCTATTCACAATATAACGTTAAGTTGGCCGAATGGTGAGAGAAGTAGGTTTTAGTTTCACTATCTCAGCACTGATGTGATGATCCGTTAAAGCATATCACTGCAATGACGGACATTGACCGGGAATGCACAGTATAATAACTGAACGGGGCTTGTCATCATAAATCGATTATATTTAGGTGTTTTGCAACTTCAGTGTAGTGATTTTTTGCAACTTCAGGAACGTTTACTGTATTCTTACCTTCGAGAGATAACTTATTGATGTGTGATGATGATCACTGAAGCAGCTCCTGTGCTTTCGGTGTGAGAGCGGAAAATTTCCCAGCCACGCCAGCCGTATTGATTGGCCAGGCTCCCAACAAATCAGACGGACGATGGGCGGGGCTTAGTCTAGGCCACAGAGCGGTGCGCTCTTACTGAGGTGGCTGGATCAGTGCCAGATTTTATCGGCAAATCGGCTCCGATAATCGGCCACGCCGATAATCGGTCGACGACTATTCTAAACAGACATTTAGAAGTTTAATTTAAAGTGCAAGTAATGAAATATGTCATGTAAGTAGAAAAGTGGTCAAGTGCAAAGACCACAAGTGTGATTATTGTGACGGGCACAGAAATTCACTTCTGACCAATACATGTTTGACACATACTGCCATGTCAATCAGGGGTGACAGGACCCTGACCATCTGTCAATATATTAATCATTGTTTAAGTAGTATTTAATCAAGTATATGATGCCATTTTTAGGAAGGCTAAAGTGCAAGTGTTCAGCTACAGTACATGTCACTCTGTAGTGCTTCAGCTGACCTGCACACAGGCTATGCCCACCCCCACCGCACCAATGATCTGCAAGTGATTCAGAATGAAGTTCTCCAGCTTTGTGATGCAACCACCCTGAAAAAAAAAAACAATGAGATTAAGTCAAAAACAAATCAACCATTCTTTTAGTAAGACGAGTATTTTAACACAATAATCAGCACCAATTTTAGTGCAAAGAGCTGAGAAAATATGAACAAGATCAATCTCCTGTTCCTCTTATCTATGGCCATTTGGCTCAGAACTGGATAAGGAGGAGGACAGGGAGTTGTTGGTGAATCTTTTATTTCGGTTTCATAGTCATACCCTCCAGCCACAGCTCACAAACCCCTCCATGGGGTCCTGTCATCTGGCTCAATTGTTCTCTCCCTCACTGAACCTGGTGTCTAAACACTCCTACCACCACCTGCACCCCTCTCTGCTCCCCTCTTCCTCTTTCACTGCCTTGTATTGTTATAGAATCCTTCTTCTCCTGTTCTTGCTTTCTCAACAGTGCCATTAGATCTTGATTTTCACCCTTTGTCTGTTTGGTCTCATCTCTGTTTCTCTTTCCAAATTCATTTTTAGCAATAATATCCTAGCTTTATCCAATCAACCCTAGTGGAGATCCAGAATCCTGGAATTTTTGTGCATGTAATGCACAAAAATTTCTATCAACCCCCAGATGTCTCTGCACGACTGAAATCCAGACTCTCATTATTATTCTGTCAACCCTAATAACTGGAAGAAGGAAAATTCTTTACTCACCATATGATCTTTTGCCAAATTTGTCTTAGATTAAAACTTGAGTGAATGTTTCCTTCTTTCAGTTCCTTTACTCATGACCGTGGAGATATAACTATCTAACACCGTCTCCCAGACCATTAGTTCCCGGTTCCACAAGCATTGGTTTTTGTCAGCATAACATATTTTCTAATATTTATAAAGTCAATTTGATCCATACTTCTTAACAGATGATTAGTCCATACAAAATCATCTAACCCTCAGCTACATTCGCTAATCTCACCGTTTCTCAGCTCCTGCCAAGATAACAAGGTTACCATCCACCAGCAGACGATTAGTTAACACAAATATTCTACGTTAGTCTAATAACACTGCATTTAGGAAATATTTTATATTTTGCTCAGACTGATGTATGGGTGGTGGCAACACATATAAACACAGAGTCTTGTTAAATAAAGCAGATTTGGAATCTTTACTGGGAAAGTTATCTCTGCAATATTGTAGTTAACCCTCTGGAGTCTGAGGCTGATTCGGGGCCTGGAGAAGTTTTGACATGCGCTGACATTTGTGCTTTTTTCATTTGTTCATAAACACATTAATGACACAAGTGTCATTACACTGTATTCAGCACAAACTAGGCTACAATAATATGTAAGGAACATGTATGTACATGTTTTTGTTTTTGAAGGAATAATGTTTATGCGTGGTTATTGAAAAAACAAAAAATGAAATAAGGCAAAAAAAAAGTATATTAAATCTGTGTTCATAAGACTTTTGGGTATTGGAGGTTGTAGACTAGAGTTTTTGCTTCAGAATTATGTACAAATTATGCTGCCTACTCCTTCATATAAAACAATAATATTGATTTAGTTTTTGTAAGTCACTTTTTGTCAAGAAACACAGTATGCATGAAGGCATGAATGACCATGAATAATGGGCCATTTAGACCTGAGAAGACAAAAGAATCAAATAGTAATGACCTGAAATGACTTGCATATTAATGAGGCCTTTCAGTCAGGTAGGGTGTGAAAAAACCCTCTGTAATCATGTCTCAGCTCAATTGTAAATAATGGTATTCTATTAGATTCTTTAAAATATAATGTATTTCTGTGATGCAAAGAGTCTGAACAATTATGTTACCTCTGTGGCATTTCATATAGGCTTTTAGCTTAAAGCATGCACATTTGGAGAAATATTGATGGATTCTTATATGTTTATGTCAAATTTCTATACAGAGGAGTAATATTTATTCTATATTTATTCTATATATCATCACTATGAGTGCTGGATACAATTCATACTTGCAGCCGGAGGGCGCTCTGTACACCTTTAGGCCACAAATCCATATAAAGAAGAAGAAGAACCAGGAACGAACTGCATGTCTTCTAGAGTTCGCTAACCATGGCTTTACCATCCAAATAAACACTTTCAAGACAATAAATACACGATTGAGACGATGTATGCATGTATTGCCTCTAAATTTGCGTCTGAATAGCGCTGGCTCCGTGGGCGTGGCCGCATTAGCAGATAATGAGCTGAATCACGGGCTTCCGACATGGCTCTCTTTTCATACAGATTACATAAACACAAAATGTTTGTTTTCGATTTGACTTGCACAATTTAAAACCTGACATTTCAACGTTTCTTTAGACATAAGTTTAATTTTTTTGTCATTCGTATTCACTAAGTTACAGTTCATTTTCTGAGAACTATCAGATTGAACTTTGTTCAGAGGGAGATGAGAGATCACGCATCATGTTAGTTTTCTTTATTTTACAAAAAGCACAGCATTTTGTTTTAACTCTGAGTGTACACAAATGAAAGAAAATATTCAACAGATTAAAATGGTGTATAACTCTTAATTGTATGTGCAACATTTACGGAGTATTTTGAGTCTCTTTCACACTGGTAAGAAAAAAACACTGTGGTATCGCCGGCGATACCCTCAGACCTCAGAGTGTTAAACATGTGGCATGGCCTATATTATCCAACAGAACCATAGGAAACCACTTCAGCTGTTGTTCAGTGCAAGCATGTCCTTTGAAGTGTACTAACCTCTACTTTATAGATGTTTGAGGGGTGGTCTCTTTGACCGCAGAGCTTTATGACTGGGCTCTTACAGCAACTGTCAGGGACCTTCCGTTGGTTAGCCTCACCAGAGCGGATCCAAACACTCTCTGCCCAATCGGAGGAGCTGTTACTGCCACAGCACTTGAACTGACAGAGGGAGAAGCAATCATTAGCCCAACACTACTCAAGTAAATAACAGATGCATTTTAACAAACAGATAGTTGTCCCACACCTCCTGCTGTAGTTTGTCCACTGCCTTTGTCACATGCTCCTGCTCAGGCTGATGGTATTTCTGAACCATAGTCTTCCTCAGGTTCTCCTTCAGTTCCTCATTCAGCTACAACATTCACAAAGTGTAACATTGAAAGACTCAAACGCATTGCAAACGATGAATAAAAGAAAGAACAAGTACTGACCTGCTGGTAATAAATATAGGCCAAAACTCCAGCGAGGATTTCCAACAGGAAAATACACAGCAATAGGACAAAATACTGACAAAAAGAGAAGGGAGACAAGAGATATTACATCATTCACACTCACTGGAAAAAAAGAAAGCTTGAAGGTTAGCTTGAAACACAAATGGCAGATAAATTAGATAAAAATCGTGATTTTTTTTTTTTTTGGCCACTAAGGATGGACCAAGGACAATTTAAAGTCCCTATGTGGTTTTTAAAGTTGTGTCTATGTGATTTTTTTAATATGCTATATGACAAACCATGTGCAAATTCAAAGGCAACACCATTGCTGAGTATTTTATCTTTAAAACTGCAGTGATCTTAAGACAGTTTCAAAAATTCAGTCTGAAATCGATGGTGTTTCGTACGTCGCAAACTACCATGTAACCAACCACGTCAATGTGCCTGTGGGCTTTAGCATATCAACTATTTATCGCTCTGAAGCAGAGGAGTTTCAAGAGAAGCCAGGTTATCCCAGTATATTTTTCTGTTATTACAAAAAATCAGGTAGATTAAGCAATATAGCAGCTGTATGAGGTATATTGCGATGTTATCATAAACTATATGATGAACTATATGCTATACTATAAGTTGTTCAAAGCGTTGGTATGGATGCTTTAAAAGGCAGCTGTCTGACTCTGAGATGGTGAACGGGAACATGGTTTGTGTAACATTAGCAACACATTATTAGTTGTTTGATAACAGTCAAGCAAAAGGATTATCATATTAGGCAAGGCAAGGCAATTTTATTTGTATAGCACATTTCATACACAATGGTAATTCAAAGTGCTTTACATAAAGAAAAAGAATAAAAATAGAACATAAGGAATAGAAATAACAGTAAAAACAGAGAATTTTGCTATCTGGATGGATGAGCTAGGAAGTCTCAGGGAGTTTTTTGTTGTTGTTGTTGTCCGTCAGATTGGATCTAAACGGATCTATCAGAGCAGATCTAAATGGATCTTCCTCACACGACAGGAATGCTACCTGTTAAGGCACTTCAAACTGATAAACCCCCTGATAAAATCCCCTTTTGCCAAGACACCTCAAACTGCGCCACACAGCCCTAATCCCCCTTCCGGAGATATATTATCTATGTAACGCAGTTCAAATTTCCCCTTTGGAAATTTCCCACTTTGGAAAGTGTCCTGACTGTAATCCAGAGATATCTTAACCATGCACCACAGCTCAAATTTCCCCATGGTTTGTCCCCTTATCTAAATTTACCAAATTTTAACCTAATCACAAATGCTTTCTTCCTAATTCTCCGAGCTTTCAACCAGACAGCAATATTTAAAATGCTTTAAAAGTCAGAAATAACAGGATGATACATAAAAGATATAAAATACATTAAAAATGAAATAAAAACAGGAAAAGGAATTTAAAGAATAAAAAGATAATATGTATAAAATAAAATGCAAACAGTTCGGACATAGCACAGTGCTCAATCAGTAAATGCATAGATAAAAAGATGTGTTTTGAGTCTGGATTTGAATGTGGCTACTGTTGGAGCACATCTGATCTCTTCTGGAAGCTGGTTCCAGTTGCGGCTGGCGTAACAGCTAAAAGCAGACTCTCCTTCCTTTGAGTGAGCCCTTGGTATTTCTAAATGACTTGATCCTGATGATCTGAGTGATCTGTGAGGTTTATATTCTATGAGCATATCTGCAATGTATTTAGGTCCTAGGCCATTGAGTGATTTATAAACAAGTAACAGTACTTTAAAACCAATTCTAAATGCAACTGGAAGCCAGTGCAAGGACCTGATGACTGTTGTGATGTGTTCATGTTTTCTGGTTCTGCTCAGAATCCTGGCAGCAGCATTCTGTACGAACTGCAGCTATCTTATGGTCTTTTTTGGGAAGACCAGTGAGGAGCCGATTACAATAATCCACCCTGCTGGTGATGAAAGCATGAACAAGTTTCTCTAAGTTTTGACTGGAGACAAAGTCTAATTCTTGCAATATTTTTGAGATGATAATATGCTGATTTAGTTATTGTCTTTACATGACTACTGAAACTCAGGTCTGACTCAAAAATCACACCAAGATTCCTGACTTGATTTTTAGTTGTTAGTAGAGTGAAGATACATGTTCACTTTGAGAACTTCATCTTTTTTTTCCAAATGAACCCGTTTAATACATTTTTCATCACATATTTTGGTGTGGTATTAAAAAGCAACTCTGATTATGAAGCATATGTTCATAATGCAATATATAATGCAAATTTAAGATGTCTGCATGAGTTCTGGGCAGGTCTAACATCATTGGGTAGTTTGGTCATGTGACCACACACATTTATTTCCTGGTACTGCCATCTTAACACAATGATGACATTAAAGCTCAGAAATGACAATTAAGTTTTCTAAGTTAATTTTTGAATAGCTTATACATTTTTTGCACACATCATCATGAAAGGGATATCTATACATACATATTGAAATTATATTAATACATGGTTTCCTCTGTTGTCAGATTGCTGATAAATGAAGACGGTCACAATTGTGACCAGTGGTATAACACAGGGAGTCTATGTCCCCTATATGTTATTCTTATAAACTCTTTCAGACTGATCATAAGTCAAGTTTTGGATTTACTTGATCCTTGGTGACCTTGGTGTTTGTCTGTCTATAGGTCTATCTATCTATCTATCTATCTATCTATCTATTCGTCTATCTATCTACACTATATTGCCAGTTTTGGGATGCCTGCCTTTACATGCACATGAACTTTAATGACATTCCGTTTTTAATCCGTTGGCCCACTCTTTGCAGCTATTACAGCTTCAACTCTTCTGGGAAGTCTTTCCACAAGGTTTAGGAGTGTGTTTGTGGTCATTTTTGACCATTCATCTAGAAGCGCATTTGTGAGGTCAGGCAGTGATGTTGGACGAGAAGGCCTGGCTCGCAGTCTCCACTCTAATTCATCCCAAAGGTGTTCTGTCGGGTTGAGGTCAGGACTCTGTGCAGGCCAGTCAAGTTCCTCCACACCAAACTTGCTCATCCATGTCTTTATTGACCTTGCTTTGTGCACTGCTGTGCAGTCATGTTGGAACAGGAAGGGGCCATCCCCAAACTGTTCCCACAAAGTTGGGAGCATGAAATTGTCCAAAATGTCTTGGTATGCTGAAGCATTGAGAGTTCCTTTCTTTTTTTTCTTTTTTTTTATTGAATGATTGAAAAGCTGACATAACATAAGAAGTCTACACACAGAGAGAGATGGAAGATATAGAGAAAAGATAACAGAACAAACATATTGAGAAAAAGAAAAGAAAAGAAAAGGGGAAAAAAAAATGATGACACTGAAAAATGATCTGGTAAGTATATCTAGTATAAATGTCATATATCACATACTGAAGTGTGGAAGTTATTCCACAGAATATAAAAATGGTAAATGTATAACTATAACATACAAAAATACATACATATACACCAATATACATATATATATACACATACAAACATGTATTAGATACATACATACATATATGCCAATATGCAGGGATACGGTATATATGTCTTCTTTATAACATCTATTGTTATTAACATGGTACATTCAGTCAGCTTTCTTTTTAAGTATACTGGACAAAATTGAAGATATAGGCTATTTACTGATATAATAATGTAATAATAATAAGAAGAAATGTGTATATACTTCCATATGTTTCTTTTTACATATCTATTTACAAAGGATATCTATTAATATGCAAATTCCTATTAATATCAAATACTATTAAGATATTTTCTCATTATATTGAGAATTATATAAGAAGAGAAGAGAGGTGAAAAAGAAGAAGAGGGAAAAATAATTAAATAAATAAACTAAATAATTAAAAAAAAAACTTTGGGTGGGAGCGAGGGAGAGAGAAGTACTAAGGGAGAAGATAGAAAAAAAAGTAGGAGTGAAATAGAGAAAATTAAAGAGAGAGAGAGAGAGAGAGAGAGAGAGAGAGAGAGAGAGAGAGAGAGAAAGAGTTGTTTCATTCTAAAAATAGAAAGTCACTGCGATATATCACTTGAGCCCCGTTCTTACTCATTTGTAGGTCATTGGCAGGCCCTTTCTAAGCCACTGGAGTATGACCTGGTTACGGCCTCGCCTTAGTTGGTTGACACTACAACACCTTAGTTAATTTTTTTAACAGTTCGTAGGTCAATGGCAGGCCCTTTCTAAGCCACTGGTGCATGACGTAGTCACGGCCTCGCCTTCGTTGATTGACCTTCCCACATGGTGCTCAGTAGAAATGATACTGAAGTCTAAGCTTCAGCTAGGTGTCATCTTTTGACCAATCAGATCTCAATAACTTCTGCACATGGCAAGGCACTTTAGTATACTTTTTTCTCTCTTCGATTCGAAATAATAAGAAGGAATAGCAACATACAGATGAGAGGAAAAGGTAGAAGAGACAAAAAGATAAATAAGGAGATTGAAAAAGAGAGAAAGAGACAAAGATAGAGAGAGATAAAGAAGGTTATGAGAGGGAGAGAGAAAAAAAAAAAAAAGAAAAAAAAAAAATATATATAAATAAACTAAAATAAATAAATAAATAAAATTAATGGTCCCTTTTGTTGTACCGACAATTTTGTCCCTCTGGGTCAGATTGACCCCAAACGTTTACAGAGCGATTGCATAAGGAAATATAAATTTTTTATATGATAAACTATATATCATTTTTTTTATTTACTTCTCATCTATGCATTTATGCTGTGTTTTTGTGGATATTTTGTATTTTTTACCTATTTACTGAACAATTACTTAACCATGTCATAAATTGGCTTATGAAAAATTGATTTTTAATAAAAAAAAACCTTTAATGATGAACTTAATTAAATCTAAATTGTATTTGGACATTGCTCCATGTGGTAGGGATAGAATACTACCATCTAGAGGTTTGTGGAAAAAGTTCATGGGTTATAGTTAAAGAATTATGGTGCAATGGCCAAAACTTTCCAATAGAGGTCAATAGAGGCTCAATATTAACTGTGTGTGTTTGTGTTTATGTGTGCGTATGTGTGTGTGTGTATGAGATAGAAAGTTCATTCGACTTTGTGATTATGGCCAAGGACCAGACCTTTATTTTCATGTAAAATTTTTCATATTTAGGCCAGTTTTGCTGATTTTATTTGCCAATTTCCACAAAAATGCCCTCTGTTGCAGCCACACACGTGTGAGTGTCTATGTGTCTGTGCGTGTGTGTGTGTTTGTGTTTATGTGTCTGTATGTGTGTGTGTGTGTGTGTGTATGAGATAGAATGTTCGTTCCACTTTGTGTTTATAGTCAAGGACCAGACATTTATTTACATGTAAAGTGTTTCAGATTTAGGCCAATTTTGTTGATTTTATTTGACAATTTCTATAAAAATGCTCTTTGTTGCATACACACACATGTGTGTGTTTGTGTGTCTGTATGTGTGTGTGTATGAGATAGAAAGTTTGTTCCACTTCGTGTTTATAGTCTAGGACCAGACCTTTAATGGAAATGTAGAACATTTCAGATTTATTCTGGATTTATTTTTATTTTTTTGACAAATTATTTGAAAAAAAAAAATAATAATTTTTTTCATTTTCCCATTCATGTGGGGTCAATCTGGGACTAAATCTGTGATTTTTTGTTTACGCACCTTTAGAACAACCAAATCAAGCCCAGATTTTTTTGTGCATTTTAGATAGATTATTTAGGAAAAGTCCCAGAGTTTCATGCCCCTGAGATGAAGGGAACACTTTTAAAAAATGAAGGAAAATGCCAGCGGGGTCAGCTGGACCCCAAGGACCCATTAAGGGTTAAGAAATTAGTGACAGCAGTGCTTGCACCTCTACTAGTTTATAGATACAGGTAGAAACTTTGGAGGGGAAGGAAGAAAGGAATTAGCAGAATATGCTTGAAAAGCAACATAGTACACTCAATTGTAAAGGTACAAGATATTATTATAATGATTATAATAATAAATATAGCTGCAAGCAGCAATTATGGGGCCAAGCACAAAAACGGCACAAGAAACCAGCCAACACGGCTGGGAGCATCAGACCAACTGCAACAGTGAACAATTAAAGACGTATTAAGATCATTTTAGGCATAAGAGCTGAAAAATTATCAAAAATGAGGATTTACTGGTTCATAACTTTCGACCAATAGGTGGCGCTGTGTCCAAATTGTTGTGGTATGGTCAGAGTGAGGTGACAATGACACTTCCAAAGTTTGGTGTCAATATGTCAAAGCACTGAAGAGATACAGCTTCAAGAGTCATTTTTGAATCATGCCTCAAATTCTTTGCTCTGGTATACAAAAACGGTTTGACATATGGACTTGAAATCCATAACTTTTTGTCGGCATGGTCTGAAGATGACACGGTTCAATTTTGGTGAAAATCGGAGCAACGGTCTAGGAGGAGTTCGAAAAAGTAGGTTTTTAAAGAAAAACAATATGGCGGACAGGACGTTTAGCTGACTATGGCAAATTTGATATCTATGTTCTCAGCATAACCCAAGGAATCTACAGAGACCAGTTTCATTACAATTGGTTAATATAGACAAAAGTTATTAGCATTTTTGTAAATTTTGTTATAACTTTTGACCACGAGGTGGCGCTGGTCCGAAACTTCTCAGGCTCCTTCAGGGCATTGTCCTGATGACCCATACCAAATTTATGAATTTTGGTCAAACTCATCAGAAGTTATGAGCAAAATAACAATTTTTCATATCTCCACTCCAGTAGGTGGCGCTGCACCGAAACACTGTATAATGCCTCAGGTCATGCTTGTGATGACATGTACCAAGTTTGGTCTAAATATGTCAAAGCATTGTAGAGATACAGCTTCAAGGGTAATTTTTGCATCACATCTCAAATTCTTTGCTCCGGTATACGAAAACGGTTTGACTTATCGACTTGAAATCCATAACTTTTTGTCGGCATGGTCTGAAGATGACACGGTTCAATTTTGGTGAAAATTGGAGCAACGGTCTAGGAGGAGTTCGAAAAAGTAGGTTTTTGAAGAAAAACAATATGGCGGACAGGAAGTTTAGCTGACTATAGCAAATGTGATATCTATGTTCTCAGCATGACCCAAGGAATCTACTGAGACCAGTTTCATTACAATTGGTGAATACAGTCAAAAGTTATTAGCATTTTTGTAAATTTTGTTATAACTTTTGACCACAAGGTGGCGCTGTGCCGAAACTTCTCAGGCTCCTTCAGGGCATTGTGCTGATGACCCATACCAAGTTTTGTAAAGATACGTTAATGCGTTCGTAAAATACAGCATTTTAGCACAAAATTCAAAATGGCCGATATGGGAAAATTGGATATCATTCGACTCGGCATGATTCCCCGAATCCAACGAGACCAAATTTATGATTTTTGGACAAACCCATCAGAAGTTATAAGCAAAAATACCCATTTTTCATATCTCCGCACCAGTAGGTGGCGCTGCGCCGAAACACTGCATGTTACCTCAGGTCATGCTTGTGATGACATGTACCAAGTTTGGTCTGAAAACGATAAAGCGTTGCGGAGATACAGCCTTACTTCTGTTTTCGCAAGCACTACGTACAATTCGTTCGTGAGTTTTTCGAAAACGGTTTGAGGAATTTTGTTTCTAGCCCTTATGTTTATGTTAATAACTTTTGAACCATAAGTGCAACTTTGGACAGCTGGTGGCGCTAGAGGGATTGAGATAGAGACTCCAAATTTGCTGTGGACAAAGGTCAGACTGTCCTCTAACTGTGTGCCAAATTTCACAACTTTCCCGCAAGCGGTTCTATGGGTTGCCATAGACTTCAAGAGCGGAAGAAGAAGAAGAAGAAGAAGAAGAAGAAAAAAAAAATAAATAAAAAAAAAGAACGCCAACAATAACAATAGGTGCCTCCGCACCTTCGGTGCTTGGCCCCTAATAAAAAAAAAAAAAAAAAAAGAAAAAAAGAATGCCAACAATAACAATAGGTGCCTCCGCACCTTCGGTGCTTGGCCCCTAATTAGGAATGATTATGTATAGTATACTGTAGTAGTGATTATAGTAATAGTTATAATATTCAACAAAAGAGCATTCTATCCTTTTTACATAGTTACGAGAGGAGATAACGGGTTGAAAAAAGGAAAACAATTATTGTAATAGTAGTGCAATATTTGAGACATGGAGGGGTATAGGAATATAAACAGCTGATATAAAATAAATAAGATTGAGTGTGCATACATATTTATATACATATTTATATATTCATACATATTTCCCCCTCTTTCATACATAGTAAAGAAATATATTATATGAGGGACATTTGTTCACCAGTCAGGCTAGTTGGATGTTCAAGTGATAGGCAATAGTGCCATATTGTCGCGTGAATTCTGATACTTTATATTTGAGTATGGCTATCTGGTTTTCATTATTAATGTAGTCCTTTAATAGTTGTACCCATTGTGCAACTGAGATTTTGTTTTTGTTTTTCCAGTTGATTAACATTGTTTTCTTAGCGATAACTAGAGACAAAAGTATAGGTTGGATATATTCCGGTGAGGTTTTTATTTGTGAGTGATCACCTAAAAGACACAATAAGGGGGTTGTTGGAATTTCACAGTTAAAAAAAATAGAGAGATTGGCAGTAACGTCTTTCCAGAATGGAATGACTGTTGGACACGTCCAGAGTGCATGAAAATAATTATCTTGGGTATTGAGAGTGCAGTGGATGCATTGGTCAGACTCCGCTATACCCATTTTAAACATTTTATACTGTGTTAAGTGTGTTCTATGTATAATCTTGTTTTGAATTAGTTGAATTTTGGTATTTCGACTTGTATTAAATGTGTTATTGCAAACCTGTTGCCAGAGATTATTATCTGTGTTTATGTTTAGGTCCTTGTCCCATTGCTTAATTGGAATTGTGTATATTGTATCTATAGATAAAATTAAGGTGTATAGTTTAGATAATAGCTTTCTTGAATTGCTTATTGTATTTATTTTCTCGATAAAGAATGGTGATTTTTGATAATTCTTACCAATTTTAGTTTCAATTACATTTTAAATTTGTAAATAGAACAAATATTGATCTTTGCCCAAGTTATATTTCTGCATTAATTCTGGAAAATTGAGCAGTCTGTTGTCTGTTACCAAATTATGTAAATGTGTAATTCCTGCGTTACTCCATTTTTTATTTCTAAATCTGTGATTTATTGATGGTAAAGTCTGGATTATGCCATAAAGGAGAAAAATAATTTGGTATTAGCTGATTCTGGGTTATTTTATTTACACTCCACCATGCATCTAAGGTATTATGAATTACTGTATTTTTGTATAAATCATGATGTTTAAGTGTTATGAAAGTGATTACCATTGATCCATTTGCAGAGGTATTGTAATTGTGCTGCTATATGGTAAAGATAAAAATTTGGAGCACCTAATCCACCCATTGCCTTACTTTTTTGGATAGTATAAATGCTTATTCTGGGGTTCTTATTTTTCCAATAGATTTTGTTAATTGTGCTATTTAACTTTTGAAACCATTTTTTAGTAGGTTGAATCGGAATCATGGTGAACAAGTAATTGATTCTGGGTAATACAGACATTTTCACTGTTGCAATTCGTCCTATGACAGATAGCAGTAGATTCATCCAGCGATTTAAGTCTTCCTCGATTGCTTTAAGTAACGGGATAAAGTTGAGGTTAAATAATTCAGATAAGTGAGGGGATATATGTATTCCTAAGTAAGTGATATTACCCATTTCGAAATTATTTTTAATAGACCCTGTTCTTTGAAAAGATTTATTTATTGGTAAGATAGTAGATTTGGACCAATTTATAGTATAATCTGATATTTTCGAAAATCTATTAATAAGGGTTATAACTTCTGTTAGTGATTTTTCTGGGTTTTGTAAATATAGTAAAATATCGTCTGCATACAATGATATTTTTTGGGTAGTTGTGTTTATTGTGAAACCAGAAATACTATTATTTTGTCTTATTGCCGCTGCCAAAGGTTCTATAAATATGGCAAAAAGTAATGGAGAGAGTGGGCATCCCTGTCTGGTCCCGCGTTGTAATGTGAATGATGGAGAGATAATGTCGTTTGTGATTACGGACGCTTTGGGGGTGCTGAGTTCCTTTCACTGGAACTAAGAGGGCAAGTCCAACCCCTGAAAAACAACCTCCCACCATAATCCCCCCTCCACCAAACTTTACACATTAGGCACAATGCAGTCAGGCAAGAACTGTTCTCCTGGCAACCGCCAAACCCAGACTCGTCCATCGGATTGCCAGACAGAGAAGTGTGATTCGTCACTCCAGAGAACGTGTCTCTACTGCTCTAGAGTCCAGTGGCGGCGTGCTTTACACCACTGCATCTGATGCTTTGCATTGCACTTGGTGATGTAAGGCTTGGATGCAGCTGCTCGGCCATGGAAACCCATTCCACAAAGCACTTTATGCACTGTTCTTGAGCTAATTGAAGGCCACATGAAGTTTGGAGGTCTGTAGCTACTGACTCTGTAGAAAGTTGGTGACTTCTACACACTGTGCATCTCAGCATGCTCTGTGATTTTACGTGGCATACCACTTCATGGCTGAGTTGATGTTGTTCCCAATTGCTTCCACTTTGTTATTATACCACTAACAGTGGACCATGGGATATTTAGTAGTGAGGAAATTTCACAAATGGATTTATTGCACAGGTGGCAACCTATCACGGTACCACACTTGAATTCACTGAGCTCCTGAGAGCAATCCATTCTTTTACAAATGTTTGTAGAAGTAGTCTGTTTTTTTTTTTTTTTTTTTTTTTTTTTTCAGTTTATAATAGTTTGTAATAATTACCTTTCAATTTCCTATAATTTGTGTCATTTTGTCATCACTTTATTATGGATTATTTGTGCCGTACTCCTGCATAGGAATGCTATTTTGTCCTTTTTGAAACTGAGCCAGACAATGTTTACTTCTTTATTAATGGAATAAAACACTAATTTAATCTATTTAACCCAATATTTAAACTAATTGCTGGAGGTTTGTCATTTTGTAAACGCATTAACACCATAGACCTAGACTCCCTGTGTTCTACAACCGGTCACTTTTGTGACTGGGCATAAAACCCATTTTTTCATGGACTTTTATTTATTTTTTTTTAACATTGACATTCATTGTTTAATATCCTTACTAATACCATACACATTCATAATTGTCATCTCTGGAAAAAAAATTGGGATTAAACGGGTTAATTACCGTTATGTGTCCGATGTTTTAAAAAAAAAATGATACCATTGTGCAGTGTTTACCTCAGTAAGTTGACCGAGTGGATCTCTGAACTTGTGCAAGTGGAGACGGGGCTAATCAGCATATTCATAGACCCTTGTATACCAAATGAAGCAAGGGTGCAGTTACATTTCTAGCTATTTTAAGGCATGAAGTTTTTTTTTCCCCACAGGAAAATATGTTTAAATACATCATTTTGGTGATCAAAGATGAGTTTTAAACAAGTTTTTAAACAAATGTATAACTACAGAAATCAGCAGTCATTCAACATGTTTTTCTTACCATTTTTGAACAGTGCTGACCACGTCCGTCTCTGGCTCATCGCCAACCAAAGAGGAAACGCAGATTTGAATTTAGCAGTTGATCACGCACTGAACATTCTATTCACACCAATGGCATGCTTCAAAGGGTAAATGAAAAGATGTAAAATTATTATTTTTTATCTTTTGGAAGCTGCATTAAATTCTATTTGGCTAAAAAATCTGAGGGGGCATGTACCTCCTTGGTTTGAATGGGCATGACGCCTCTGGTTTAGATATTCACACAACAAAATATGGCAGGAAAAGAGTAAACATTTGTACTGGCTACAGGCACCACACAGACTTTATCAAAGAATTTGCTGATTTTTTATTGGGGTTATGGAACACAGAATCTTTACTTCTCAACTCTTTTAGAAGAAAACAGACATAACCCTGGATATTTATTTGATACAGTTGCAAAATTAATGAAAACTAAAGCATCAACAGGTGCAGACATTTTCCAACAGCACAACAGTAATGACTTAATCATTTTCTTTACTTACAAGATTGATACTATCAGAGAGAAAATTATAACCATGCAACCTTCTTAGGGATGCTCATTTCGGTTAAATTTCTCGACCGACAAGCAACGCTCGTTATCCGATTATTAACCGTTAACTGATAAAATTATAATATTGTATAGCCTATATGATGATAATATGACATATATAGGCTATGACATTAAATAAAAAATACAATTGACGAGTGTCTGTGTCTTCCACGGGTTTATTTTAACATGCAAACAGCAGCATAGAACAGATAAACAACAGAACCTGGATTCACATTATCAAATTGTCACGCACCTGCAGCGTTTCTGACAACAGAAAAAAATAATTTAAATAAAAGGCATAAAATAAATAGGCTAAATATTTTTCACTTAAATGTTTAACAAATTAAGATGACAAAACAAAAACACGGTGAATCCATTGAAGCTTTGAACAACCGGTATTTTAGACATTTTTTCCGTCAAATAAAAATAGCAGGCCTACCTCAAGGATTGTTATTGTTATGACCACGGACGGTGCACGTGTGCATACCGAACGCGTCTTTCCGCGCTCATGGGTAAAGGAGTTTCTTTGAAAGGCTTGCGCACAAGACTAAGCGGAATGCGGGAAATGAAGTATACCATGGCCCTAAATTGTAATGGACTGGAGCTCACGGTTCACATCGAGAGAAATGGGAACGCGGGGGCACAGCGATGAGACTGCAAAAGGCACTTTCACTTTCGTGATCAAAGTGCATGCCACTGATAAGCTTTGTAAATGCAGTATTACAGTAGCTATACACATACCAATTAAACGCGCAGGTCTCCTCTCGTGCGTCCTCCCCACTGTGTCGCCGGTCGAGGCAATAATTTTCGTTTCGCTTTTAGATATCTCTTTTATAGATGCCATCAATGCTTTTAACTCAAAACAGTCCATAAACTACAAATCCTCATGAAAACTTCAGTCAAGCCAGCTCGCACGTCAATCTGAGAGATCAGCCTCTTACCTTAAAGTGTCAAATTTCACGGTTTCTGAATGGACGGTTTTGCTTGATTGACAAACGCTAACGTTCGGCCACGATTTATATACCATCGACCCGTCCTAAAACGTTAGCACGCTGTGATCGATTGCTTGGAGATCGCATGTTTCTCTGTTCGAGAGCGCATTTCCTCTTCTTCACATCTGCGACAAAACAGTTGATTATTTATGAACGAAAGCTCACAGAAACGTGAAAATGGTCTCATTTGAAAGAAAATATCCTAAGCTAAAAGATGATATATTGTGACTGATTGAAGCAGCCCTTATCAAAAGTGCGGGGGTCGATTTCTGTCTTTTCCTGTCCCCTGTGCCAACGGCGCGCCTTCATTTAGTATTCATTTTGCTTGTTGCTTAGCGAAATATGTCTGGCACGTGTGAAACGCCCCGCGAGTTAACAAATAAGCATATATGTATATATAGCATATTTTTCTTTACCCATGCAGCAAAAAAAAAAAAAAAAAAAACGTTTAACTGATAGTATTAATCGGTTAAAATTCTTTCGGTTAACGGTTAAACGGTCAATGTGAGCATCCCTAAACCTTCTGCTTCACTATAACATCAGACAGTGTATTATAGACTTCCTGAGGATCCTAAAAAGCGACCTGCTCTTAGTAAGAATCACAAGCTGAAGTGTTATAAAGTACATGAAGACTGGGTTTTTATAGGCGTTATAGACAGACGGCTTGAGAGTGACTCCTGAAGGACCAGCACCACATCCTCTTGTACCACTGTTTGAAGAATTTATCTTCCATAATCTGGCAGTAAGGTGTGGGAGTTCACTTTTAGTCCATCTCTTATCCTGAAATGTCCATCTTGCAGAGATGGACTAAATGATCTTCCAAAGCTTACTGCTAGATTCTGGAAGATAAATTCTTCAAACAGTGGTACAAGAGGATTTGGTGCTGGTCCATCTGTCTCTGACCACAACTACACTTCAAAATCACATCTCAATCTGAAGCCTCCTACATTTGATATGAGAATGAAATACGTTGAGCTGGCGCCATTGTACACAACTGCTGAGAAACAACCACGCCGAGCACCTTACCAATATATACACCAACAGTTTCCAGCTACACACTTGGAATCAGCTCCTGACGACTCTGATGGAGCTGCGTTTAATTTATTGCAGGGTGATCATTAGGGTGGTATAGGGTGGTCATATCAGGATGATAATTTATCTATATCAGCACTGGAGTAAACAGTGATGTCATCATCCAGCTAAGTTTAGTTTGCATACAATGTTGTCAATGCAGACAGATCAAAACACTGTTGAATGTCAAAGGAAGGTGAAACTTGTCATTCCAGCATTCACCAAGAGATGCACGCAACTCTCTGAAGAAGACACCACCAACACCGGGCGCATCGCTAATGTACATGGGTCATATGACTGAAAATCTTCAAAATCCTTTCTTACAACAGTTCAAATTAACCTCACCCCTAAAACTGATCATTTAGAGAATTTGCCCATTTTACCCTTCTGAGCAACATAATTTCTGATGTAGAGGATGAATAAATGTTGATTTTAGGTATGTTTGTCTGTGCTGTGGTTTTACTTTAACTAATCAGTGTAAATAGTGTATGTAGATATTTTTATGAACCTTTACAATATGATTATATGTGATGTTTTTTTTTTATCTTTACAATGTGGCCAGATGTTAGCTGTCAGTATCTTTTTAAAAAGCTCTTACAATTTAAAGGGATGAAGTATTCTGATTTAAATAGAATTAATTTGCAAACTTGACATGACTTATTCTATCTTGGTTTATTGCATATGAAAATTAAATGGTGAAACATTATCTCTACATGAAGGTCAGTAAAAGGTGCCCAGCTTCCTGATAACAACAAACACTCTTACGACTGATTTTATCACAACTTATTAAATTACACATTTTCTAAAATACAAATCACAAAGTTATCTTTCAAAACTGATTTAAAATAATTCCAGTCGTCTTCACCTACACCCTCTACATGCTGCTCCATCGACTCATGACAGTCCCATGGTTTACTCTGGCCACTTCTTCATATCGTCTACGAGTTACAGCCGTTAACAGTGACGATATGAGACTATCTGACCGTTGTATAAAGTTTTCTCCGTGCTCCCAATTTGAAACATTTACTGCATTAACGTTATTTGTCATTTCTCTTAAGTTATAGCTCGCTATAAACAATCTTTTAATTACTGATCTAGCTACCGGATGTGCCGAGTCAGTTTAGCGGAAGTCGGATGACAAAATGCGGAAGAGCGGAGAATTAAAAATGGGCGTGGCGGAATAAGGTGAATAGAAAATCATCAGAACCCCGGTGTGCGGTGGGTTTTGTGGGGGGTAATTGAGAATGAATGGGGGAAAGTCACGTGAGAGGAGGCAATGTCTCCATCGCGCTATGATTGGATGTAATTGGTTATGATTGGATATTATTGGTTTGTGCAATAAATCCCGCCTCTCGTTGACGTGCGCGTAGGTTTGACTGAACAAATGATGGCGTCAATCGGAAGACTAATCGAAAAGTAAGTAAACAGATCACCCAGGTAGATATATCACTGCTTTATGTTACGTCAAAATCAAACTTGAAATGGACTGAAAGCATGATTACTGCGGGGTTTTTTAGTGCAATCAGCTTGGTGAAATTAAAAATGCAATTCATGTCTGTGACAGACGGTGTTAATGGAGCATGACTGATGATCCAAAATATTCTAGGTTGACAATTAAAAAGAAAAACCGCAATAAACAAATAAAATATATTGTTTAAATTATTATTGCCTTTAGTTATTATTTTGGAATGAATGTAGAAATGCTTAAAACACTTGATGCTTGATGAGATTGACTTGGTTTTGATAAATAGAACATTGCATTGTTAATGTAAAATTACAAAATAGAGTTGTATTTGTTTTTTTTTGTTGTTTTTTTGATGTGATGTAAAGTAATGTTCATTTAACAAGGAAGATTTGTCAACTTTAAGAGTAATGCACATGAATTTACAATGATTCATAAAAAAAAAGAAAAAAAAAAGAAAATGTGCCTCCTCATTTCAGAGCACCACTGCACGCCACTGATATATATATATATATATATATATATATATATATATATATATATATATATATATATATATATATATATATATATATATATATATATATATATATATATATATATATATATATAAACCTACACCAATCAGATCACTGACAAATAGTTCAAGCATTCATGACCAAGGCTAGTTTATTGTAATGCTCTACAGGGTGGTTGCACAGCATGCTTAATAAACAAACTCCAGCTGGTCCAAGATGCAGCAGCTACAGTTTTTACTAAAACCAGGAAGTATGACCATTTTAGCCTGGTTCTGTCAACACTGCATTGGCTCCCTATTAAAGACGGGATAAGTAGATTTTGAAAAATGCTGTTGGACATTGTTGATATTTGAAATCAACCCAAACAAACCCACCCCTCTCTTCAATGCTCCGCCTCCAAAACTGACCCTCCAATCCTAACCACCCTGTTCCAAATCCGTCTCGAACCTCAGCCCGATGGCAGGCGAGGCAAGTGCACTGACAATGGCGCTAAACATCGCATTCTCAAGCTGTCATCAGTGCGCAGTGGTTTACCTGCACAACTCTCACTAGCTGGCCACTGTTACACATGCAGTGCGAGAGTGGATGTCTGTTTATCACAGCTGACGCACAACAAAATGCTTTACAAAAAATAAAGCACAGATGATGAACGAATGACAAGGAAGCACAAGAAAATTGAATTTACAGTTCACAAGAGTAAATACAAACAAGAGTTCATTGTTAGTCGTCAAAAGGACAGCAGCTCCAGACACTCAAACCCAGGGTTATTCACATGTGAAGCGGAATCAAAGCAGCCTCCGCTGCTTTATTCTTTTGAGCTCTTTTGTATTGTCTCATCTCTCTTTCTGCTTTTTTTTCAAATCTCCCTCTTACTCGTTCTGTTTCCTTGACCGTTATAGCCACACCCCCTAATGCTGATTGTTTACACGTTTGTTGTTGGTGTCGGCCCAACTAACTTCCGAACAGTGTTTTTCAAATTCTACTTACCACACCTTTAAACATCATATACATTTTAAAATCTTGCTAATTACTTAAAAAGCACTAAATAGTTTAGCTCCCCAATACTTGAGCGAACTCTATAGTTTTAACTCTCTTGCATTATAGTCCTTCACGTCTATTGTGATCTCAGAATTCTGGTCAGTTGATAATACCTAGAATATCAAAATCAACTGTAGGTGGTAGAACCTTTTCCTATTTAGCACCTAAACTTTGGAACAGTCTTCCTAGCATTGATCGGGAAGCAGACACACTGTCAGTTTAAATCTAGACTAAAAACACATATTTTTAACCTGGCATACATATCAATTTCCATTTACAAATCAGTTAAATTATTGTTAGGCTGCATAATATAGGTCAGCCGGAACTGATAACACGTCCTATAACACCCATGTGCTTATTACATCATTAGAAGAATGCCATGTATGCTAATATTAGTCTCTGTTTATCCCAAGGTTTACCGTAGTCAGCTGGATCCAGATCAGATGGAGGACCTGCACCTAAACACAAGGACAACACATCCCTGAAGTGACAGCAGAGATTGTGTCAACTAGACTAACCCCTGTGAAGGTCAAGACAGTAGGGCTGTAACGATTCACTCGTTTTCTCGATGCATCGATTATAATTCCTGACGATGCATATGCGTCGATCTTGAAACATGTTTTTTGAATCGTGAATCGTTTGTCGATAATCGATGTAAAATGTAAATAATCGGATTAATCGCGATTCTATAGTGATTCAGTGCTTTAAAATGTATAAACATTAAATTACTACATGCGCGATTTGATGGAGACGTGCGCCGTCATTTTGCGCATTCCCTCACAGCTCTCCTTCACAGACACGCGCTGCACTCTTTACCGCCTCTCACTGGATTGCGCTCGCGCTCAGTTCGTAGCCCACGTTTGAGCTCTCATCAGGACGACCACTGCTGTTCACATGAGCATAGGACAGTTCTCTATTAAGACAACAAAGGTCCTGAGTCAGACTGCTCAAGCCATTGATAAAGTTGCCAAGTCATTGCGCGGTCACTACTGTTGAAATAAAACGCTTTTATTGCGTGGAAAAGTCGGAAATGGTTCATTGACATTACCTGAGCAGTTTCAAGGCGCGCATTTATTGCCTGATCGGAGCAAAAACATAATGTAAGTGTCTAAATGCATACGCACAGTTCAATGAATGATGAATGAAATGATTAACTTAATGTCATTAACTGAATGTGCGAGGAAACTGCTGAAATAACTACAACACTGACATAAGAGCGCGCGGTTTATCAATCAGACGCGCGTTAAAGTTGCGTTCGTTACTATAGCAACAGAAACCCAGCGCGTTTTCTTTCAGAATTACCATAAGGAAAATGTTCCATATAAAGAGAACAAAGAGGGCTTTTTACTATTCAGTGAAGAAAAATTAGTTTAAGAGTAGTTGGGAAAGTGCATGATCAATCAATCAATCAATCAACATTTATTTATACAGCCCTTTACAACACTCAAGGTGAACCAAAGTGCTTTCCAATAAAAACAAAATGTAAACAAAAATTAATAAGCAACAAGAAAATGAATAAAAAATACACAAAATACACAAAATGCCAGCACAACTGCTAGATATTAAAAGCCAGTCTAAATAAATAAGTTTTAAGCTTAGCTTTAAAAAGGCCCAGGTCAGTGATAGTGCGCATATCGGCGGGGAGCTTATTCCAGAGTCTGGGCCCAGCAACAGAAAAAGCCTGGTCACCCCAGTGTTTGCACCGTGACCTTGGGACTTCCAGTAAAAGTTGGTTTGTTGACCTAAGAGCCCTGGTTGGCTGATACAGAGCCAGCATCTCAGTTACATAAAGAGGGGCAAGGCCATTGAGAGCTTTAAAAACAAACAAAAGTATCTTAAAATCAACTCTAAAAGAAACTGGAAGCCAGTGGAGCGAATAGAGAATCAGAGTTATGTGCTCACGTTTGCGTGTATTGGTTAAAAGACGGGCAGCAGCATTCTGCACCAGCTGAAGGCGCCTGAGGGATGACTGTGAGACACCAACATAAAGTGCATTACAATAATCTAATCTTGAGCTGATAAAAGCGTGAATAGCTTTCTCAAGATCAGAGCGATTCAGAAATGGTTTGACCTTGGTCAAGAGACGTAATTGAAAGAAACTAGCTCTAACCACACTGTCAATTTGTTTATCAAATTTCAGGCTACTATCAAAAGTCACACCGAGATTTCTGATTGATGGTCTAAGCTTTGAAGTCAGCGCATTAAAGTCGGAAGTTACAGACTCTCCGAATAAAATATACTCAGTCTTTTCTTCATTTAAATGAAGGAAATTTTGCTCTAACCATAGTTTAATGTCATTAATGCAATCAATTAGTGACTCAACTGCGTCAGTGTTTTTTGGGCTCAAAGGCAAGTAAATTTGCAGATCATCTGCATAGCAGTGATAAGCTATATTGTGCCTGGCTATGATGGACCCGAGAGGCAGCATGTAAAGTGAAAATAAAACAGAATCCCGAGAATAGAGCCTTGTGGCACCCCACAAGAGAGAGAGGAGGTGGAAGAGGACGAGTCCCCAATCGCGACAGAAAAAGTTCTATTGGTCAAATATGACGAGAACCACTGAAGTGCAGTACCCCGAATGCCAACATGGTGATTAAGGCGAGACAGAAGGACTTCATGGTCCACTGTATCAAAAGCCGCCGTGAGATCAAGTAATACTAAAATAACAGGGCTCTTAGCATCAACAAACCGAGCAATATCGTTATGCACCTTTAACAGTGCGGACTCAGTGCTATGTCGCGATCTGAATCCCGATTGAAATTTCTCAAAAACTGAGTTATTTTCTAAAAAAGAATATAGTTGTGTAAAAACAACTTTTTCTAGCACTTTTGAAAGAAAGGGCAGGTGGGAAACTGGTCTAAAATTAGACAAAACTGAGGGATCCAGATTAGGTTTTTTGAGTAAAGGCCTAACCACAGAGTGTTTAAAAGCAGCAGGAACATATCCTAAGCTGAGACATTTATTAATGAAAACCAACAGAAAAGGCCCTACAGTGGTAAAGACCTCTTTTAGCAATTTGGTTGGAACAAAGTCCAAAGGGCAATTTGTAATTTTCATTTGTTGCACTACTTCCTTAAGAAATGATAGTGTGACTGCTTCAAACTGTTCAAACACTGCAGAATGTGCTGCAGCAACAGCTAAATCAGTTCCAGAGCTCTTAATCGTGAGTTGTCTGACAGACTCCACTTTATTAATAAAAAAGTGAAGGAAATTCTCACAACAGGAGACTGAGGCATCTGTTGGAGAACAGGTAGGTGGGTTCACAACAGAATTAATTGTGTTAAACAACACCCTGGGACAACGGCCGCTATTGGTAATAATATTTGACAAATATTTAGACTTTGCCTCCTTCACAGCCCTTTGATAATCAGAAAGACAGCTCCTTAATATTTCCAATGACACATGTAATTTGTCCTTCTTCCATCTGCGCTCTGCCTTTCTACAGAGCTGCCTAAGGTCTCTGGTGGCATCGTTCATCCAGGGATCTACTCTTAACTTAGGAGATCTATGCTTGTAAGGGGCAATAGAGTCCAGGATTTCAGAACAAGGAATAAAAGGATAAAAGAAGGTCATCAGGGCATGCAGGAGAGACATCTTCACTAAGGGCATAAAGTTTAGAGTCCATAAAAGCAGCAGTAAACACTTCAGCTGTTGAGGAGGTGAAAATGCGACGGTAACATGGTGAAACAATAGACCTGTTGGCTGTTGATGACAGAATTGGAAATTCAAAAATAATAGGGAAGTGATCTGAGATGGCAGTCTCAGATATTTCAGTAAGGGAAATAGAGAGTCCATGAGAAATAATAAGGTCCAAAGTGTGACCAATAAGATGTGTGGGTCGATCCATTAGTTGGAATAAATCAAAAGATGACAAAAGTCGTTTAAAATCAGTGGCCAGCTGATCAAACGGACAGCAAACATGGATGTTAAAATCACCACAAATCAAAAGCTGATCATATTTAGGGACAACATCAGCTAAAAACTCAGAAAACTCTTGGATAAAATTCTTGTTGTATTTAGGAGGACGGTAAACAACAGCACACAACACAGGGCGTGTAAACTCAATTAAAAATAACTGCAGTTCAAAACAAGAATAATTATTTATAGATAAAAGTCGGCACTTAAAATTGTCTTTAAAGACAGTAGCCACGCCTCCTCCGCGCCCAGATGCACGCGGGGAGCTGAAAAAACAGCACCGAGGTGGAAGGAGCTCCGTGAAGACGCTGTTGTCACCTGGTTTAGCCCAGGTTTCCGTCAACAGAAGAAAATCCAATGAGTGAGAAATAAAAAAGTCCTTTAAAATAAAAGTTTTGTTTGTAAGCGATCTGGCGTTGATCAAAGCAACGTGCAATGTGTTGAGACCAGACTGCTGGGAGATGCGTGCAATCGGGCGATGGTTGTCCTTTATGGGATGCCTTTTGTAAATCCTCACGGGTCGTCGGCAAGCAGGTGTGTACTCAGCATCGGGGACAACGGGTCGAAGCCACCGATAACAGTATTCCGAGGAACACTTAACGACATAGCCGTCATACTCTTGAGAGAGCTCCTTGAGGCAACGAGGATCAGATGCCGAAGACAGGGTCAGGTAGGCTCTTCTTAATCTGACAAGTCTACCGCCTCTTCTGCCGCGCCTTCTGCTGCGTTTTCGGTAGTGATTAAAGGTAGGTAGCAGGCAGGGCACACGCCACAGGTACGAAGGTACAGATGACAGGAATGGCGGTGGCATCTTAGACTGTCCACTAAAGCCACAGATTGAAGGTATAACCACATAATTCCTTATATTCAGAAGAGTCTGGCGGTCATATACTAACAGTGGTGACACATTCTGTGCAAAGTGTAACAAAATTAACAATAACGATAAAACACAAGGCAGAGGTAGACGGCCAGCCAAACACAGTGGCGCCATCTTTTGAACATGGTTCAACCTTAATAGTCTCTCCATGTAAGCATTAGTATGTTTAATGTACCTGGAACAGTTTAATAAGGTTGTGTAGCCTTTAACAATATCATCCACTATATTTAACATGAACTAGGCCTAAAAATACTTTTAAAGCCCTGTTAAAGTTTTGGCTTATGTAAATTTCCACAAATGCCAATTTTTATAGGCTGTTAAAATAAAGTTATGTAGCATCATTGAGAACTAACATGAACCAACATTAACAATAGACAAAAGGGTTTTTCTGTTTGTTTGTTTGTTTGTTTGTTTTTGCCCTTACTCTCTGACCCCCTGAAGGCCGCTGTGTAATTCACACCCTGAATAAGACACGTTGAGGGAAGCATTTCAATGTCCCCATAAATGCATTCGAATCGAATTAATCGAATCGCATCGAATTTTAATGTGAATCGTCTCGAATCGAATCGTTCTGAAATTGCAAAAATCGTTCTTGAATCAAATCGAACACCTATGAATCGTGAATCGAATTGAATCGCTGTCTACCCAAAGATTCACAGCCCTACATGACAGCCATTGGCACAGATCCTCAACAAACCCATGTCCATACCAGCATGATGATTCCCATCTTCAACCAGATGGAACTGGATTATATATTTTGAATGTTCTGATCCAATCTGACTTCTGACCTGTAATGCTGCCTGAAACTTAAATCATGTAATGTTCATTTATTGGCCAGAGGAGAACACGCCCCCTGACTGAGCCTGGTTTCTCCCAAGGTTTTTTTCCTCCATTCTGTCACCTGTTGAGTTTGGGTACCTTGCCACTATCACCTCAGGCTTGCTTCGTTGTAGACACTTAATATTTAACAATATTCTGTTAACAATATTAACAACGATCTGCCTGCATCGATACTATCATATGCGAACTGAACTGAGCTGGACAATGTTCACTGTTTTCTCCAAAGTTGCTGTATAGTTAAGTTAACTAAATGAATAACATGATTTTTACAATGGAAATGAATCAATATTGAACTTACTTGAGCTAGACAATGACACTAATTTCTTCCAAAGCTGCTATAACAGCCAAAATTATGTTTCCCGCTATCACTGTAAAGCTGCTTTGAAACAATCTGCATTGTAAGAAGCACTATATAAATAAAGGTGATTTGACTTAACTACAATTACCTCAAGAAAGCTATAAAGTCCATAAACTCATAAGCTAGAAAAAACAACTCAAGAGGAGAGCATTTTGGTAAATATATTCCCTTTATTACATAATCATTATTTTTACTTAAAGGGATAGTTCTTTAGTAGAACAGTAAAGATTTTTAGCTGAAACCATCCTTGGTGATTCAAATAATGCAAGCTACCATCATTTTGAGAGACAAATGATACATTGAGGTCTTATGAGTGAAACGATCAGTCTGTAATAATACAAAATTATTACCTGTAATCCACAGCCTCTGCAAATGGTCCTGAGCATGTTCATGGAAGTGTTGAGCATGAGCTTTATGTCACGTAATGACATATGCAAAGAAGCTCAAACGTTGGGAATCTGTGAAAAGTCATTCTTCCTGATTGAGATTTCAAGCAAATGTTATCTTATTTTTTGTATAGTTTGCGGTATCCAGAATAAGCACAAGTAAGTACCACTTTGATGAACAATACAACATGCATGTCTTCCCTCTCTGTTGTAAACAAACACCGCGTCAGCTTACGAGCGTATACGTCATTATGCAACAGGAAGCTCATGCTCCAGACTGCCATAATTGTGTTCATGACCGTTTGCCGTTTGAGAGCAGCAGTGCTGTCTTAAATGAGAGCACTCTTAACTCGCTCACATTAGGCAGCTCGAAGGGCAGTCTTGACAGTGCTCTAAGCACTAAAGATAAGTCCCAGACTGGCATCAAATAAGGACAGGGAGGATTCAATCGTCTGGCGCCTCATAGAAAGCCTATTTTTAAGTGCCCCCCTCAACAGCCATATGAAAAGAAAGTTCTGTAATAATACGGCTACATATACCTTCAATGTAGAGGATGAGCTTCCTGCATCCAACTGGTCCTGCAGAAATGCTAGGATCAGATACACAGCACTGACTTCAGGGTTCTCATTAGAGCTGGGAAGATACATCGATTCTCGATCGATACGATGAATCTAGATAGATCCTGATATTTCTCTCTTGAATCGATTCTGAGCTTAGTTTTAACAGCAGATGGCGCTCTAGGTTACTTTTTAACTGCATGCTCTAATGCTGATTAAGAAGAGTACTGGAGAGCGCTTGTGCATTCGGTTGAGTCATGTAAGTGATTAAATATACTTGCACCTCGGCTCAGAATGCTTTTATGATGCAAGATTTGTAATTTACTTCAACCTTTTTGAACTTTATGAATGATTATTTAAGGTTTAAGTGGTGTGTGTAAAGGAACTGGAAGCAGGCAGTGTACAAGTGTTTCTAAAGCATGTATAGTAGTGCCATCTGCTGTTAAAAAACTAAGCTCAGAATTGATTTGAGAGAGAATCATGATGCATCTGAAAATATCAGAATCACTCCAGATTCATTGTATCGAGAATCGAGATTCGATGTATTGTCCCATCCCTAGTGTAGTGACATAAATAGCCATGTTGTAGGTGTTGTAGGATGGTTTCTGATGCATGAGATCCAAACAAGATAAATCATCCTCAAAATACTGCTTTATCAGATTTATTCATCACACAGTTCGTTCAGGTCATTTTATCTCACAGTTCCTCTGAACAGTGCATATAAAATCCCATCGAATGCCATCACATATTTACCTCCAAACACGGTCAAAAAATGTTGTGCTTCCCTTTAATTACACACCTGCCCTTTCTTACTCTTTGCCTACCTATATACACATTAAGGCCCACACTCCACCCAGTGGTCAAAAAACAGAATTACAACAGACATAATGGCTCTTACACCCCAGACCCTATTGTACATGGCAGATAGACATTACAATTCAATACAAATACAAAGAGCCATTAAAGCCCAAAGCAACACTGTAATCTTTGCATTAATCAGTTCTCTGTAGGTTAGAAATTAAACAGTCTTTGCAATCAGTCCATTACATTTCCATGGTGTCATAATACAGACAAAGCTTTGTCACAGATCTCTCGAGTACCCTGGCTTTAGTTTGTACTCACAAATTGCTCATGTGTCCAACACAAAGACAACCAAAACAAATACCTTTCTCCTTTAGGAAGTTTTTCTCTATGCAGCTTGTTTTGAATTTGTGTACACTGGTCCAATAAGTGATCATATTTTCACCAAAAACATACAATTCGGGACCTTGATCTTAAATCAGTCTCACAACACTGGATTGATTTACTGTTGGTAACAACCGTTGTTGCAAAGCTGTTTCTAATTTTAGTCTGCAATGAATTTACATCCTCTGACTTTACTGAAGGCCATCCAAGAACCTTCTCGACATATGCAGCAGCTATTTTGAACACACTGCCAAAATGTTCTTTTAACAATGCTTTAGCTTGCAAATACCCTCTTTGTGCATCCATATGGTGACAACTGCGCACAAGTTCCCTAGGCTGACCTCGTGTGTATTGTTCCAGAAAGTATAAGCAATCTCGATTATTTTTGGTTTTGTCTTCTATTCCATGCTCAAATGATCTGATGAAAGTTCTATATTGCAGAGGATTACCATCAAACAAAGGAATATCTCTTTGAGGCAGTGTGCTGGATTGTTGTTGTACCAGGAGGGCAGTAATCTCATTTTGTTTTTGCATGGCTGCATGATACAGCAAAAGTTTGGAGTTGATGTTCCATCCCTGTTGATGTTCCATTTGTTTTGCATGATACTGCAAAAGTTTGGAGTTGATGTTCCATCCCTGTTCTACATTACATTTGATGTTTGCACTGGTTATGCAGAATTATGGTCAATTTGTGGTGCACTGCGATTTTGCTGAATCACATTCCTTGAGAAGTTTTCTTTGACATATATTCCTCCGCATGAGGGTTAAGAGTACCTTCTTTGCCACTCATCACAGTTCCTTTATCATAACATGCAGTCATATCATCAGTGCAGGTTTTGAGAGACTGATAGTAAGAATTATTTAAAACAGCAATTTGGCAGTAGCAGATTTCTGCCATTTCTGCATCAATATCCAGTTGTTCTTGTCTGGGTCTCAACTTTTCCTGTTGCAGCTCCAAAGCATGTTTCTCTTTTAAAGCAGTTGCATGTGCAATTAATGCAGCCTTCTCTGCCTCTGCCATGACTCGTGCTGTAGAAGCAGAAGATCTTCCACTACGCACACTCCTTGATCTTTTCTTGCTAGATGGTATACTTGATTCACGTGAGATGTTTGAAACGCTATCTCTCTGGATATACATTTTCATCAACACCAGAACATGAAGTTTTACTTTCAGTACTCAAACATTTCTCAACATCATCTACAAACCCATTGTAAATTAACATCTTTCCACTGAACCATGTTTGTTGTTTTTCTTTTTCCTCGCTGGGCAAAAGAACCATCACAGAATTGTGCATTTCCCTTGCTTCATCTCTCAATTTGATGAAAAGGAGGTGCAGTGTTCTTTTGAGAAATTCATGTTCTCGGTTGGACATAAAATCTTTTATGATAGCCATTAAGTTTTTTTGCCTTACTTACTTTACTCTTTCTTGTCTTTTGCAGTGTTTCCAATTTTTCCAGTAATACCTTAGGAGTGAGCTTAGTAGGCCTCTTTTCCCTTACAGGCTCCATTTCAGCTTTCTCAAATGGCTCAATAGTCTCTATTTGTTCACCAGCAGCCACAACATCACCATAATTCCCAACACTCATATTTGCAGACTGTAGAATTCATACACCTTTGGCAATGTTAAAAACTCAAGCAACCAATGCATTGGATTTCGCTATTAAATGTGTGCACACTAATCATTCCTCAAGTAGCGCTACACATACCTTATTGGCTTCATTCTTTCAATTCGTCACGACTGCTCCTCGGTTCAATGTTACATCCAATTAAATCCAAATCCATAGCAAAATTTCGCCTCCTGGGCCAGCAACCCGACAACGCATGAGTGGAGCATTCGTCAGAGAGAAGAACATAGGGCAGTAGGCATTCTCCTCAGTGGCAAAAAGGTCGACTGTATGACACCACTGCTGTATTGTTTGAATGAGACCATGGCGGTCTGTCACGAACATGAGGAAATCTTGCAGAGAGCCCAATGAACAGCATTCATCTCCAGGCAGTTTATATGCCAGTGCTTCTGGGCACTCGTCCAAGTGCCAAACGCCGGCCGGCCTGCCTTCGCAAAGGGCTCTGCAGCCATTTAGCGATACATTCATGGTGACCACCTTCCATCTGACCACTCTGCCCATGCTGATCTCCTGGTCATACATGGTCCTATTGAACCAAACCAACAGTGCATCAAGACATGCATGCGTTACCACAACAAACATTCTCACGGCTTTCCACGCTCTCTGCAGAATGCAATCTTTCAGCCAAAACTGCAGTGGCCTCATGTAGAGCAAACCCAAGCAGGAACGCTGTCGTCCAATATACTGGGTTTCACTGAGCTTGCACTCTGAAAAACACTGTCTGAGGGAGGGGTTTTGTTTATATTGAGCACAGCATTTTGAGGAAGAAAAGAGCTCTGATATTGAGCCATGTTTGAAAGTGGCAACAAAGCACACTAACACAAACAGTGACAAAATCTCTTTAGTGACGCTCCTCCTTAGACCCTGGCCATTACAGGCGGGGACATTGCTTTGTGAGGAAACTGAACTTCCTGCTGGATTTCTGGTGCAGAGGCAGTTCTGGATCAAGCCGCACCCTGTGCTTGGAACAGAGACATCTGGCTGGCTGCTGCCGATCTGGATCATGCCTGAGGGGGATGCTCCTGATGCTGCGTGTCCAGCTGCCATGTAAGCCTTCTTAGCAATGTGGGCAGTAGTCCGACATGGCTTTGAAGTATGAGACAGGGTGGATTTCAATCCACAACTGTGATGCAATGTCAACAGATCTACTTAAAAAGGGAACCAGAGTTACAGGAGTTAACCGAAGTATATGTAATTTATGACATTTGCAGAAGTCCAGGATCAACAAATGCACAGGAAAGAGATAGATGATGGCATATGAAACCAAATAAATACACAATTATAATCATAAATGCTTTGTCAAAGTTATTTTTATAAGCATAATATATATTTATTATGGCAATGGTTTTCATAAGTAGCCTTTAGCAAAGCATATAAATATATTTCTGCCTCATACAGTGATCAGAATCCCATTGGATCACAAAACCAATTTTAGCTCTAACAATAACCATAAATAAGTATTTTTGAAAGAGGTGTGGCATTAGAGAGAGATCTGAAGAGAGGGTGGGTTCTAGATTTAAAACTAAGGGGGCTTTCATACTAAGCACGTATGCTCTGGTCCTTGTCAGATTGCAATTGATCTCAGTTCTCCTTGCAAAGTTGGTTTGCATTCATCTTACGTCATCACAAACAAGCACAGTGCATAATGGAAAACAGCATGTATTGTGTTTTTTATTAATTTGGTGCTATTATGCGCAGCAGAGTGAATGAGTAAACTATGCGTGATTACACTGCACACTTCACTCTTGCTCATATCCAAGGTAAATCATCACCACTGTCATCCCTTACTAGGGGTGTAAATCAGATGGTTCATCACAATACGATATGTTATCGATTCTCATAGCCAGCGATACGATGTTTGGCAATACCTCAAAAAATTCTGCCATACGATACGATTCAGGGGTATATTGATATGTTTTCAGTAGTACATAAAGACCTTACATAATGAAGCGATATGTTTTTATTACCTTAGAATGAGCCATTTCGTACACCACTGGTCCTCCCTTCATGTCAAGTTGCCATTATGTGCCGGCATGTTTCTACAGCAGCACTAAATGGACAAACACTCTACAGAGTGCGTTTCGTCACTATGTTGTTCTCCTTCTAAATCGTTTGTGTTTTTAGAGGCAGCTTACATCATCAATATGTTGAATACACAAAGTAGTAGTAGTAGTGTCGTCTGGTTTATTAGAAGCAGGGACCGTTTTTGTTAGAAGTAAGAAGAAACCTCATTGCTTCACACAAGCTAGTCTCTGCTCTGTCAGACGACGACATGTCGGCCAGACGGCCACTGTAGCTTTTCCGAAAGGGAGGGGTGCGAGGGGTGTGCGCTGTTAGTTGCAGTTCACAACCTCACTGCTAGATGCCGCAAAAATGTACACACTGCACCTTTAAGTTTTAAATTTCACTTACTGAGTGCATGAAGAACAATTCATAGCACTCTCTACTCTAGTGTTGTGATCTAAAAGACACCCGGTATAACATAATTTAGAAACGGCAATAAACTCTAGCAAGATGAAGTCCTTTTATGCAAAACCATAGACCTCTATCTATTGAAGCACAAAAATAAGTAAAAGAAGACCCAATTCTACTTGTGTGCTGTCTGTAATGGGGTATTCTGTGTGTGTGCGCAGCTCTTGTGTGTTATTTCTTCAAGGCTTTAAACACAAGCAACTGATAAACTTTAGTAAAGAGTTTGATTGTGACAGTGACAGCTCCATAAACTGTATTTCACAAGCTCTAAAAGGTAGTTTAAATGAGAAGCACACGTTGGTGGTAATGCATAAATTGACATTGCGTGAAAATGTAGAGAGTGTGAAAACAAAGGTAGCCTACCTCTTAAATGTATAAAATGGTATAGTTTTTTTACATGTTGAATCGATACATTGTATCGTTAGACATTTAATCGATGTATCGATCTATATCGATGTATTGCTACACCCCTATCCCTTACAAATGTTTTGTTGATAAAATGCACATGCAGATTACTTTACTTCCTGAAAAATTGTGCACACGAGTCTGAGTTGCTTTCACATTCATGCAGATCATGCCACAGCACCAGTGCAACCGAACTTCAACCACCCCCTACAACCTCCGTGAAGTTGGCACCCCATAAAATAAAATAATGCCCAAAACTATGTCATTCCTTTGTGCTACATTTGTGTTGATTTGTGCTGCAAAAACTAACATTTGTGCTGGTTTGGTGTTTGAGATATTAAGCATTATTTTTTTGGTCGTGTGACATCACTCTCCACCCCACTTTGTCTAAATCGCACGAAACCGGTGTCATTCGTTTGTGCTCGATTTGTGCCGGTTTGTGCCGTTAAAACAAACACTGTAACTAAGACCTCTTCTTAAATATAACGAAAAAATGTTTTAAGAACAGTTATGTAGGCTAACTCTCCAACCTATGGCATCCAAATTGCTAAAAACCAGTATTGTTCGTTTGTGCTTGATTTGTGTATAAAATAAAAACCAAATCATTTCCACCCCATGTCTTCTTAAATCGTTCCAAATGGTGCTGTTCGTTAGTGCCGTTTATAAAAAAAATAAAAAATAAATAAAAAAAAAGCATACATAATCTTAAATAAAGAGTAGGCCTAACGAAAAATGTTTTTACATTCAAATTGCTTAAAACCGGTGTACCCCACATGCTCCAAATTCGCTCAAAATAGTCTTGTTTGTTTGTGCCGGTAAAAAGTTTCGTTTGTGCTGCTTCGGTTTTTAAAATATTAAAATAACTTTTATAGGTCATTCTCAGGTCATTCAGCCCCCCACATGCTCCAAATTTGGCCAAAATAGTCTCGTTTGTTTGTGCTTTGTTTGTGCTCGTTTGTGCTGGTTTATACAGGTGAAATTTTCGTTTGTGCTGCTCCAGTTTTTTAAATATAAGACATTGAATTATAGGCATTGAACTCACCAGCCTGAATAAAGAATCAAAATAGCCTATATTTTAAGTCTTCAAGTAAAAGGTTAAATAAATTTTTACTTTTAGCCTAGCCTACTAACTTTACACTTGTGAAATATTTAGTTAAAAACGAAAAAAGATTGAATAAAAAAACATTGGACTCTTTTCTCTATAATATGTAAAAAACAAAAACAAAACAAGAATAACAGTTTCATACTTTAAAGAAATATGGAATAATCATAGAAAAATACTCCCAGTACAAATCGGTTGCTAACAAATTGCTAAAAGGGTCTACTTACTTTGGTGGGGACATTTGGACAGCATTTCTCATGAAAAAGTGGATAAGTATTCATACACAGCGCATATCATAATCAGCGAGCATGTTTGTAAATAAAGTTGTTTGTTAAATAGTTTGAGGAAGCTTGGTGGTGATGACGTTGATCCGCGACCATGGTGTGCTGTAGTCCGTTTATAGCCTACTGTTAGCCTTTTATATCTGACGACTTTATTTAGGCTTCAAAATCTATAAATGTTGTGTTCACTTGTAAAGATTATCTTGATAGACAAAACGTGTAAGTGTCATAACTCTTTGTTAAACACAGAGCTTATTTTCTGTGATTTTCCAAAAGTCTACGGGAAATATGCATAGGCTTTCAACCGAGGGAACCCGTGCGCCGCTAACTTCCGTGTTGGCCTACAAAAACGCGTCATCCCTGGGGCACTCAATTGAATCTGCGCGCAACAGAGCGCTGCCCGTGGTCGTCGCGTGCGCTCAGGGAGAGTTGGAGCGCATCAATATGCGTCAAAGATGCGCATACATGATTATTGCATCATCTGCACTACCTTTCATACAATTTGTTTCGCATGAGTGGCACCCTGAAACGCCATTCAACTCAGCATGTCTTGCATGTCCCATCACGCAGTTCATCTGATGGAGGCCTTGGCTACTGCTCTGCATATAAGTTACATTTTTTCTATTTGGTTGTTTCATATATTTCTTGCCACAGCTACGTCTTGTGCAGAGCACAACACACTTCTCTTGTCCGCAGAGGCGCCGGCACGATCCCTTCCATTATTTTCTGATATTTTGGGTTTTTCCAATGAAACACAAATAAAGTTATTATTTATAAAAAATAAAATAAAAATAAACAAAACTCTTCTTGTAATAGTGAGTGAAACATGTTGCATCATGGAGGACTTTTAATAATAAAATAAATACAAATAAATAAAAATTTCCTCAATGTTGTTTTAGACCACATAAAGCCAAAATGAGTATTTTAGGGGCCGCCCACACATTCGAAACAAATTTTAAAGCATAAACTAATTTGAGTTTTACCCATCAACCAAAAATACAAAAAAACTCAACTAATTTTTCAGTTTCTTTCTTTTCAAGTAAAATCAAATTAAAAATAATGTGTTGCTCCTATACTATTTCTGTTAAATGTAGCTATAGCCTAATACTATAATATGCCGTTCAGTGTTATTCAATTCAATGCAGTCTCTAATATTTATAAACCGAGGCAGCACAAATGAAACTTTTTGTGGTGAATGACCCATAAATGATCTATAATTATTCTTTTAAATATTTTAAAAACCAAAGCAGCACAAACTAAACCTTTCCCGCCACAAACCAGCACAAAGGAAGCACAAACAAACGAGACTATTGTGGGCGAATTTGGGGCTAGTGGGGGGAGTAATCGCCTATAATTTAAAGTCTGGGCACAAACGGAGTACAAACGATTGAGACTTTGCAGGACCAAAAACGCAATAATCTGGTTCCTAGACATAAGTCTCTGGTAGGCTACAGTAATGCAGGCAAGCCATAAAAGTAATACGCGAAATATGTGACTTAAATAATTTACAGATTAACAAAACGAAAGAAAAAAAATTGCGATAAATCTGTGCTGCTGAGTTTATTTTTGTTGTGAGGAGCGGACTGAGCGGTTATATACAAGTCAGGAAACCGAGATGAGAAAGCGCATCCTGTAGTTTCATTTACATTCTGTTTTCATTCTGAGTGCACACAAATAAAAGTAAACACTTTGTGGCTGCGAATATCGTCTTACTTTTATCTGTGTGATCAAAAATTATGGAGTAGGCCATTTAATGTTCGATCACGCCAGCGCCTCTCTCTCTCTCTCTCTCTCTCTCTCTCACACACACACACGCCATATTTTAGCATTGCAACTTGATTTGCAGCCTGATTATTATCAAAATATAACAGTCAATCTAAACATCTAAACATCAAGTAGTCTAATCTAAACATCTTGGCCTAATTAACTGGATCCAGTCAAGAAGGGGAAAAACAAGGACTCAACCTATATAAATTATTTTATAAACAAAACTAATTTTATCCGTTAACTTGTTCTATTTAATGTAACAATTGCAATTCACTTTTTACAGTGTATTTATATTTTTTCTTCATTATTATTGTTTTATTTAAAGAAAATAGCCTTCGCCTATACTTTACATAGACAGTGATTAAAGTCTGTGTTTGTTTTCAAGGTGTATTGTTATGCATTTTGCAGTTAGATCCCACATAAGCAATTCCACAAAATTCCACAGGGCCTGGTAGTTGCAGCATTTTATCTTTCTCCGCGGAAGATGTGAAGCGATGTGTTCAAATGTTATACATGCGTTGCTGTGAGTTTCTTGATTGCACAATAATTAATAAAAAAAAATATAATAATAATAAAAAAAATCACTTCTCTGACATGTCAAAAAAAATTTAAATTAACCTGTAAATTACCCTGCACACATGATTTTTTTATTTAGTCTCAGAGCATACATCATTTCCGTATATGCAGACCTTCCTATGCATTGTTTAACGTTTTTGAAGGGCGCAGAAACATGTTAACATGTATTTGAAAATGTACCATGCAATTGTATAGTATTTTATTATTGTTATTTATTCAAATATCTGTCCCAGTACTAATAGCACAGCATAGAACACGCCTGGTTCCAGAAGTAGGCAGGTAACATGTAGGCCTAAGTGGTTGTGACAATATCTGGCACAAATTTCGTCCATTTAAGAAGGGGTCGTAGTACTTTTTAACGGCATAAACCGGTACAAACGAACAGCACAATTTTGGAACAATTTAAGACGACGGGGAGGAGATTTTTTTTCTTTTTGTTATTTTTTTATTAGGCCTATTATTATTATTATTATTTTGAGTCATTCTTTTAACAGCACAAACCTGCACAAATCGAGCATGAACGAATATGGCATGTTTGGAGCAATTTAGATTGGGGTGGAGATTGGGTTTTTTCATATTTTTTTTTAAAAAAGGTAATCACTTACAGGGATTCTTTTAACGGCACAAACCGGCACAAATCAAGCACAAATGAAAAATAATGGTTTGGAGCAATTTGGATGGTATAGGTTGGAGAGTTACATAAATGTTCATAAAACATTTTTTCGTTATATTTAAGAAGAGGTCTTAGTTACAGTGTTTGTTTTAACTGCACAAACCAGCACAAATCGAGCACAAACGAATGACACCGGTTTCGTGCGATTTAGACAAAGCGGGGTGGAGAGTGACGTCACAGCTCCCGAATTACCTATATTTGTTATATCTGTGGAAGGAAAACAGTAACAGTGTTTGTTTTAAGGGCACAAACCAGCACAAATCGAGCACAAATGAATGACACTGGTTTCGTGCGATTTAGACAAAGTAGGGTGGAGAGTGACGTCACAGCTCCCGAATTATATTTGTTATATCTGTGGAAGGAAAACAGTTACAGTGTTTGTTTTAACGGCACAAACCCCCATAAATCGAGCACAAACGCATGGCACCGGTTTGAAGCGATTTGAACAACATGGGGTGGAGAATGACGTCACACGACCAAAAAAATAATGCTTAATATCTCAAACACCAAACCAGCACAAACGTTCCATTTTTGCGGCACAAATCAGCACAAACGTAGCACAAACTAATGACATAGTTTTGGGGATTATTTCGCTTTATGGGGTGCCAAATTCACGGAGGTCCTCCACCAGGTAGTCACAGGTTTGGTACCCCGGTGTACTCCCGGTTCAAAAACTTTCTAATGTTTCATTAAAAATATCTGCATAATATTTCAAAAATGAACGAAACAAACTACATGAGGGTGAGCAATTGAAGACAGAAATTTCAATTTTGGGTGAACTGTCCCTTTAATTAGTGTTACCTTCTACAGACAAACCATGGTTGTAAAATGAGGAAACACTTTATATGCTAACCTCTTTTGGCCTCCACTTAGACTCTAAACTGATATGATGTGCAGTCATGCATTACTATTTATGTTGAGGAAAATGCAAGAAAATGGAAACAACCCTCAATGGAAACAACCCTCAACAGTTCTCTAGAGCAAGTAAACATTTATACATATTTCTCACCACTCTCAGAAGGCGTCGTTGCTCCTTGAAGGTGGCACAGCAGCCTAAAACCCCTGTTACCATGACGATCACCCCAGCCATGATGAGTATATAGGCAGAGACAGCATAAATCTTTGAGGACAACAGACTGATGTAGTCGCTCTTCTCAAGTAACGTCCAGGTGCCCACAGCCATCACTGCACCTCCTGCCAGCTGGGAAAACATTTAAAGTAACATTCAAGATTCTTTTCATAATGTTTGAGATGCTGAGAGAAGCACTGCTGTTGGCATTAAAGGGTTAGCTGAGCCAAAAATGGAAATCAGATTTAATTTAGGCTTATGGAAAACATGGAAACTTGCGCTGCAAAACCAATGAGGTTTGTTCTAGCGTGTGACACACACATGTGACATGCACAAGTATAAAATGTCTGTTAACATCTCTGAAAACAAGTATAAAATGCAATAAAATGCAAAACAGTACCAAATGCGGACCGGGAGATGCGTCCATCCGGACCGCAAAGCCTTTTGACACAATTAAATAAATAAATGGCAAACACTATTTAACGTTATTATAAAATCCAATTTATATCAGGCACATAAAGGTCAGCTCAGTAGCGCTATTTGGGTCCTACATCGACACAGGTTTCCATAGACATATAATAAACAATTATAATTGTTTAATCAGCGACAACATATGCTAAACAAACCAACAAAAACAAACCATTCATTATTTTTTACCATGTCAAAGAATTATTTCACCTGTCGCCGATTACGTTCCCCTCCAATGCATTTCTTATAGTAATATGACCCGTTGCTCTGTCTCACTGCCTGTATCCACTTTTATGTCCTTAAACATTCGTTTTTGGGGGTCGACAGCTTATAAAAACTTATTTCTGGGTTTTTTAAGTTTGTAAGCTGTACACCTTGACGCACAGCAGTTTTTAGACATTGTTCTGTTTTTTGTAATAAGTCAGAAAAGACAAGGAGGCAGCCTCACGCAATACAAACTCAATGGAGACGGTTGGATTTGAAATGCCTACATGTTGGCAGGTCTGTATGAAGTTGCAAACACATTAGACCTTAGAAGATTATGGGAGGGGGAGTTGAAATTGACCCTAACAGATGATGATTGGGATCAGGTCTGGCGAATAAGATCTCTTTTTGGAACAGGGCCAGAGCTATTCAGCTCAGGATTCTGCACAGATTGCACATCACACCACTCCTTAGAAGTAAGTTTGACCCAAATAATTCTTCATTAGGTCTTAAATGTAAGGTGGAAGTGGAAGACTATATTCGTTGCATTTGGGAATGTTCTGTAATTAGGACTTAGTTACTGGTCAAAAGTTGAGTAGAATGTTTGGCTGCAGCTGGATGTTCCTGTGCATTTTTGTCCATCATTTTGCAAGCAATTAGTGATAAAGAAAAATGTCACACTGCAATATTGGAAATATTTCCTTTTTGAACCTTTAAGGTGAGCCAATGGATATGGCACAAGCAATGTGCAAACTTTGTCTCAATCCCCAGTCAATGGTCCTAAGCCTCCATTACGAATTCTAAAGTGTAATTTAGTATTAGTAATAAAGGCTTGAGCCATTGGTATGCAGTAATTGTAAAAACAGAGAGAGATTAAGCGTGTGTAAATTACCTGAGTCTGTTTGTGTGAGGAAAAAGGATTGTCATTTTTATCCATTTGTTTGTCATATTTAATTACCTCATCAGTGTCATTGTGGTTTTTACTCTTGAGGGTGTTAAATACAACCCATGCAAATCAGTTATAGTTTACTTAAGTATATGAGTTAGCAAGTAAAATAAAAAATAAAGGGTACATTCTACCTCCACTATCTATTTCTTATCAGTATTAACTGCAAGAGTAAAAAATTAAGTAAAATTTACCCCTAAATATTAGCTTTGGCACCGCAAAGTGCGCATGCGTCAACATCCAGGCGGGAATCACGGGAGTCACCATTTTCCATGTCATTGGCGGTGGCGGAACAATGATTGGTGAACCTACAGGTAAGTTTTTATTTAACTTGTTGATATCATCATAATTGCAAATGTTAAGTTGTTTAACGTTAAAATCTACCAGAAGAAGTCGTTTCTCTGTCTCTATTGTCGCACCACAGTCTGGTGACAGATCGACATGTTATAATTTGTTGTCAGTCAAGTTAACATTGGAAGCGGAATACATTGTCCAGTAACGTTACTTGCCGCTGCGAATGCAAGTCAACATCTACATTTATGATATTCATATAGCTTCCATTATAGAGTGCCCCAGGGATGACGCGTTTTTGTAGGCAAAACCCGGCAGCGAGTTAGCATTTTAGGACTTCCGGTTCCAACGCCGTAAAGTCTATGGGTTTTTTTAATGGGTTTTTGCTAAATCGCCTGAAATAAGGTCTGTGGTAAACAAAGCCTCTAAATACTTTCACGTTTTGATCTATGACATAAAACACACCAGTTATAACCCGCGTGTGATTTTTAAACTTTTACTGTGTCTTAAAATCGGCGGTTACTAACAAATTGCTAAAAGGGACTACTTCCTTTGGCGGGGACTGAGGAAAGGAAGTAGTCGTCATCATGACAAACAGGACATTTGGACAGCATTTCTCATGAAAAAGTGGATAAGTACTCATACACAGCCAGGTCATAATCAGTGAGCATGTTTTTAAATAGAGTTGTTTTCTAAATAAAGTTTGAGGAAGCTTGGTGGTGACGACGTTGATCCGCGACCATGGTGTGCTGTAGTCCGTTTATAGCCTACTGTTAGCCTTTTATATCTGACGACTTTATTTAGGCTTCAAAATCTATAAATGTTGTGTTAACTTGATATTATCTTGATAGACAAAACGTGTAAGTGTCATAACCCTTTGTTAAACACAGAGCTTTTTTTCTGCGATTTTCCAAAAGTCTATGGGAAAAATGCATAGGCTTTCAGTCGAGGGAACCCATGCGCCTCTAACTTCCGGGTTGGCCTATAAAAACGCGTCATCCCTGGGGCACTCTATAGACCCTTTTACTGTTTGTACACAATGATGACGTAGCAACGTATGCATGCGCATTTTGGCAACGGAAGTGGTGTTGTTCCCCATAGGTTCTAACGTGTTAGCAACTCCGAAAGTGATATATATATCTACAGCTTCGCGAGCGGATTAACCAACACAGACAGATAAAGTTATTTTAAAAAGTTGACTTTATCAAATGGTATCCGGCTATCAGATCTGTGTAGTCGAGTGGATAGAAGACGTTAGCAGATGGCCAAATACAGTGGCCAGATATATAAACCAGGGCTCTCAAGTTTTAAAGATAGGCAAGAATGACTAATATCCAACAACATGACATGATTTTTAAAGTGACCAATAACATCGACGATGTAATACACTATAATTTATTTAGAGCTAATAAAATTATTAAGCCTATTTGGAGAGAGAGATGTTTAATGTGACAAAATGCCAGTCATCGTGTGATAACGAAAATATAACTAGGTCTAGACTACTGAGCAGGTGTTTTCAGTAAACAGGCTGTAAAACTGTTGACTAAGTTCAGACACTCATGAAAAACTGATGCTGATTATCTGGGAAACATTCTCTAACAGCAGTCAAGTTGTCATTGTTTGTGTCAAACAAGCTGTGAATTTGTTGTAATATTACAATAGGAGATCATGACTTATTCTGTGCTCGAAGTGATGCTCAGAGCTCCAGTGTTTTCCTCTGTGGGTGAACGAGGATGATGGTGAACAATTCCAGGATATACTTTTTTTTCATTGGTTGTTGGTTTAAATCTTACCCAGATACAATAGTGCTATTTTCTGATTGGCTACTGTGTAGCCTCTTTCTTTTTTTGATTGGATGATAAGTGGCAGGCTATTCCAGTGGAGACGCGCTTGATTCCTGCCCGGCGCAGCAGCATATTAAATATATGAAAAATAGTTTTTCTGCGTGAGGAATACAATGTGTGGCGGGAGTGCGTGACAAAAGACCGAAATGAGTGACTGTCACGCTCAGTGCGTTACACTTGAGAGCCCTGAAAAACTTTCAGAGTTGCTAACACGTTAAAACCAATAGGCAACAACACCACTTCCGTTGCCAAAATGCGCGCGCAACTGTTTGATCACGTGGGCTGTAAAAGGGTCTATATCATAGACTGTAAAAAAAATATGGACGTAGTGTCCGTGACGTAACCCATAGAGTTCTGAACAGCAGTTTTGAAGCGTAAATGAGGCCGCGGCCATCTTAGCTGCGCGTCACCGCACGTCACTCCCGGATAACTGAAAATGGGCAAAGAGGCGGGGAGGTGGTTTGAGCTGATATGACTGGTTGCTGAAACCACGCCCGCCTAGCTCGACGTGACCATGTTAGCAAGCAAAGGAGCTATCTATCTATCTTAGATACGGGCTGTTTCTCAATTCCAAGAACGCAGAGAACGGACTTGCGTTCTCGTGGAGTCCGGTCTTGCCAGGCGACCTTGAAAGAACGATCTCGGAAGGACGCGAGGACCGAGAACGCATCATTTGAGAATTGAGATGTGCTGCGATCTTGTTGCTCAACTGACCAACTGACCGTCCCAGCATATTATAAGTGGCTAATGCACAGTAAATACAACATAACATCACAAACACATGTCATAACCTGTTCAAAAAAAATATTTCATATAATTATCTTTTTATTTTACCGTTTGTATTTATGAAAATGAGTAGCCTTTGGCTGTTATGCTTTGTCAATGTTAAGATTATTATTATTATTTATATGTCAATAAAAATACTGCAGGCTTTCTTCAGTTTATCATTTTATTAAAATTAAGCAAAACAAACGGTTTACTTTCACGAGCCGTCACGTATTTGCGAGCTTGTAGCTGGAATCTCACGAGAACTTCAAAGCTTACAGGCTTCCGTACGTCGACCGCCGCAGCGTCTTCTGGGATTTTTAACGGTTCGATTCCCTCAAGTTTGCATTCGATGCATCCTCGATATCAAGAACACATCCGGGTACTTTCATGCGTCCTCCGTTCTTGCGTTCTTGAGTATTGGGCCGTTTCTCAAAACCAAGTTCGCAAACTTCGGACTCGCGTCCTTGGTAGTTAGACTTGGCAAGTTCGACTCAGGAGAACGAACTCCCGTGGACGGGAGAACACAAGTCCAGTGATTCTGCAAATGGAACAGCAGCGTTCTTGATAACGTCACTGAGCTCGCACTGGCTTCTCTGGTTATCTCTGTATATTTTAGCAAACAATAAAACGAAATTTGTTATAAAACACCACTCTGCCTCTTTTCGTTTTATTTAAAAAACAAACAAAAACGTATTAATAGTCTCAGGCAACGAGTGATTGATTATCTGCAATGTGCATATATTTATAACAAAACGAAATATTAAACAACCCTACCTCTTTTCGTATAGGCTACATTTCAAAAATATTAAATGTACTATTTGTGCATACTCTGATTAACTTCACTGTAATAAAATGAAATAGGCTATAACATAAAACAAAACCATGTCTCCATTTGTTTTATGTCAGTTTTAATGATCAATAATAGCCATTATAAAAGGTAAGAATATACAATAAGAAATAAAGCAAACAATTCAGTCAAGCGTACAAAATCAGTAGGATACAAAAGTTAAATAGCCATATATAAAGTTATGAAACGTCACGTTGCCCTCAGCCAAAAAGGAGCCAGCGGCAAACGTCAGACGGACTAGCCGAGGTAAGGCTGCTCTCGGCTGGGCACATGAGCGCTGAGCGTCCGGTGATCGCCTGGATCGCCTGACTCCGACAACGTCAGATCAAATTGTCAGAAAGGCTCTATCTTTATCAGTAAACCACAAATTTGAGCTTTAAACCAGCACATTCTCGCCTGAAAAACTCTTAAAACTACATATCATGACATAAAAACAGTACACAAGTGCAGACAAGTACGCATATTGGCTGCGTCCGAGAACTGGAAAATGCTGCCTTCCGAGGACACATTTCAAGGTAGTAAGGCATCAAGGCACATCCGAATCCAATGTTAGCTTCACTTCCTCTCTCATGAGATACCTTCCTCAGATCGATTTTTGAAGGAAGCATAGATGTATCCTTAGCTGCCTTTGATATCCCACAATCCTGTGCTTTCCATTCTGTGACAGTTGAGCTAGAAAAATAAAGATGGTGTCCAAAAGTTGCGTTTGCTGCTCATTTTGTGTATAAATGTACGATTTTGATCAACATATTTCAATTTTGATATCATTTCTATCGAGAAATTACTACTGTAGTAATTAAATTTTTTTTTATTTCTCACCAAAGCTCGCGCTATATTGCTGTAGATCATTAAACTGTTACGCTGCCTCAGAAGTCTGTCCAAAATCAATTTCGTGAGGTACCTTCATGCACAAATGCTGCCGTACAAGTCATTCTCTTATAAGATAGCGAGGCAGCAAGACAGCTACCTAGGTTTTCGGACGCAGCCCTCGAGAAACGGCCTTGGAATGAACTTCGACGGTTGATGATGATGTAAAGCAAGAACACAAGGACGCAAGATCGCTGAAGAACGCATATTGAGAAACAGCAACGATCTAAAATATTAATGAAGATACGTTTTATCAACAGAAAGTTCTAAAGGTTTACTGTCAATCTATGTTGTTTTTTTTTTTTAAGATATAGATGCTCCAACACCAGTAATTTGTGTTGGGTGTGCAAATAACTACATGGAAAATTAAAATGGGACTTCATACCTTTATAATAGAGATCGCGAGATGAATCCAATCTGTGGCACTTGGGTAAAATATAAATGTCCATTGCAAAACAAAACAAAAAACATTTCACATTTCTTCTGAATGATCTGCTCTCTGTCATCGTTCTTCAAGAAAGGATGCAATCTGAGCAGCCTTTATGTTGTAAAACTGTATACGATCGTATCTAACAAACAAATGAGCCTGTGTCCAAAGTATATTTTTTTCAAAATAGTGCAGCAGTTTTAGTTATAATATCCAAGCAGTGCTGTCAGAGTTGTATATTCTCCTGGTATTGTCATTGTAGTAAATCTCACAATCAAAACTTTCAGCCAATGCCACGATCCAACAACGTGTGTTGTGTGTCTCTTCCCCATGCATGCACATCTACACAGACACACATCAGCCTCGGATATTATGCAGCAAGCCATTTTATAATTGTAGAAAATAATCGAGAAAAAAAAAGCACAAAAACGGCTGAGATGCCAAATTCAGCGGCAGCTGAGGTAACATGACGGCTCACAGACAGCAGCGCAATGGACCTGTCACTCAAGTGACCACGCCCTTAATTATGCAGAACTTTAAGGCTTAATATAATGTAAACGGATAAGTTATAAAAAAAATTCACCCCTCTCAGAGTTGTCATGAAGGGCAAAATTAGCAGTATAGACCAAAACCACAATTTGACCCCTGTTGTAAACAATAGATCAATACATAAAATAATGAATGAATAAGAAACAGCAAGTGCCCTTTGCCATCGTGGCTGTTTATCTGCAGCGCACCAGTCTATCTGGATTCACAAAACCATTTTGGCTCAGAGTCAACATGGTGAGTACCCCCGTATGTCCACAGAGACATTTTATAGGAAAGTTGCTAAAATTAACTTCTCCATCTTGCCTCAGTACTCCACTACGGGATGTAATGATGGATCACGTGTGCTCCACTGACTTCACTCCTATCAGATGTCACTCCCTAAAGTCGCTCTTCATTTGCATAAAGTTAAACATATCTCAGCTTTGTTGCATCACTGTTACTTATGTCACTGGAAATCGCCAGCTCTCTACTGAAATGAATGGGAGTGTGTCACTTTGTCAATGTATGAAGAACCAGGGGGAGTAGACTTTTTGAATTTGAAGATCAAGGTAAATTGTACTTCTGGGAAACATTCCGAAGAGCAATACTAAATGAAAAATATGATTTTTATTCAAAATACAAAAAAATTCTTCATCCTGTTCAAAGGTTTTAACCCCCAGCTCTTAATGCATTGTGTTTCCTTTTGGAGAATCAGTAATTGTTCAAACTTTTTTTTAATACTTGTGTTTAGTCCCTCAGCTGTCTTCAGTGTGAAAATAGATGTAAACATCTTTTATGTAAAATAGATGCTTGAAAGTTTGTGAACCACTTGCAGAATCTGAAAATGTGAATAATTTTAACAAAATAAGAGGGATTGAGTTGAGATATTTTATATAAACAATGTTTACATAAAGTCCACAAGAGTCCACAAGACAAAAAATAGCTGAATTTATAAATATGACCCAATTCAAAAGTTTATGAACACTTGATTCTTAATACTGTGTGTCATTACCTGGATAATCCATGACTGTTTTTATGTTTTGTGATGGTTGTTCATGAGTCGCTTGTTTGTCCTGAGCAAACTGCCCAATATTCTTCAAACAAATCCTCCAGGTTCCAAAAATTCTTCAGTTTTCCAGCATCTTCTGCATATTTGAATAATTTCCAGCAGTGACTGTATGATTCTGAGATCCATTTTTTCACACTGAGGACAACTGAGGGACTCAAACACAACTATTAAAAAAAAAAGTTTCAAACATTCACTGATGCCCCAGAAGGAAACACGATGCATTAAGAGCAGGGGGTGAAAACCTTTTGAATTTGAAGATCAAGGAATAGTCAATAATGTACTTAATTTGTCAAACAAACAAACAAAAAAAACATCTTTATCCTGTTCAAAGGTTTTCACCCCTGACTCAATGCATTGTGTTTCCTTCTGGAGCATCAGTGAATGTTTGAACCATTTTTTAATAGTTTTGTTTGAGTCTCTCAATTGCCCTCAGTGTGAAAAGATAGATCTGAGAATCATACAGTCACTGCTGCAAAGGGTTAAAATATGCAAAAGATGCTGGAAATCTGAAGAATTTTTGGGACCTGGAGGAATTTTCTGAAGAATATTGGGCAGCTTAACTGCTCAGGACAAACAAGGGACTCATGAACAACCATCACAAAACAAAAAAAAAAAAAATGGTTATAGATCATCCAGGTAGCCACACATAGTATTAAAGGTGATATAGAGGATTTTTTCGTCGACTGAGAATCCAAAGACTTACTGAGTTTTTGAAATGAGCGCATGCGTAAGAACAACCCCCCTCCTTAACAGCTCATTTCAAAGGAACGCCTCCCAAAACTCGTGCACGAATATTGGAACACGAGTGTTTGTTTACCACCGGCATTCGCTGTGTCGTGTTAGTGGATTCATTATGTCGGACTCACCGCAGGTAACTCATAATTCTGCAGTTGTTATTCCCGTCTCCTGACAAAAACATTGCATGCGGCGCCTGTGGAGTGTGGAAAGTTACTGGAGCGCGCAGCCGCGCTCGTCTCTCACAAGGAACGTCATGGCAGTGATTGACAAGCCAGAGGGCCAATTTGTGCACGTCTCTCACAAGGAACGTCATGGCAGTGATTGACAAGCCAGAGGGCCAATCTTTTACGCGATGATCGCATAAACGATTGGTGATGTTTTTAAGGCCCTACCTCGTGCACAGATGATGTATATTAATATTATTACTTTCAGTGCACCTAATAAATATCAGTTAGTGAAGACAGTTTCAAGTAATATTGCAAAAATGTATAAAACAAAACATCCTATTTAGCACCTTTAAGAAACTTTTGAGCGGGTCGTTTTTATAAATTCAGTTCTGTCATGACAACTCTCGGAGTGTTTGCATGGTAATGGATATGACAATGTAGATAAATTTGGTCTTGGCGGAATAGATCTGCTATGCTGCTGCTGCTGCAGAGCAAGTAAGGGACTTGCTACTGCCAATACATACACGACATGCTGCTGCTGTACAATATAGCGTACATAACCGTAGCAGATCTATACAGGTGGAGCTGGGGAAGGTGGACGATTTCTGAAGCACGCTGCGCTGCTAAGCAATGTCAACTCATGTATTTAAATATTAAGCACGCAAGCTCATTGGCTACTAATACTGCAGGAACCAATCATCTGTGACCTATAGATAATGATGCGATAATTAGCAGGTTGTGTTGAAAGGACCTATTAGCCTGCCCATTAGAGTTTCATGCAAGAACTTTGTATTTCTGTCATAACTCTCGGAGTGTTTGCATGGTAATGGATATGACAATGTAGATATATTTGGTCTTGGTGGAATAGATCTGCTACGCTGCTGCTTTACTGCTGCTGCTGCAGAGCAAGTACAGGACTTGCTACTGCCAATACATACACGACACGCTGCTGTGAGCAAGTAAGACATGCTGCTGCTGTACAATATAGCTTACATGAATAACCCCCCAACAAAGCAGGTGACATGATATTAGACAATACAAGCCCGGTGTATTGTATGTCAGAGATCCCCCATCAATCCAGAAGGCAAGATGATGATTCACCCTCACCCCCCAGCAGATCTACCGCCAAAACGTACTGCTGCTGCTCCGAAGAGCCATAGGAAATGTGTGTATGCTATCTATGTGTGCCTGGCCCATTTTTGCCACAACTAAGTAATTCTGGGCTGTAAGGCTTGGCTCTAGTGGCCTATTAGACTATGTGTGCCTGGGCTACCACGCTGAATGGCTTAGCTATAGTGAACGATATGGCTATGTGTGCCTGGGCTACCACGCTGAATGGCTTAGCTCTAGTGGCCTATGTCTATGTGTGTCTAAGCCATATGGCTCAAACATAACAATTAAAAGGCGCATTATGTGTGGCTTTAACAAATGATAAAACGTTACAGGCTAATAGAGATAAAGAAACCCTCCACGACCACCTGAGCAAATAAAAGTATAATTATGTAGGATTTTTTGATAATGTCATTGTCAAACCCGGTATACTCCTAATGGGCATGACTCAACATGCATCAGCTGACTCAGTCCGAAACACATAGGTACATAAAATATTAGCCTTGAAGAGTTGTTGAGGTTGAGCAATACTGTGAAACATTTAGATTTACATGTCATAATATGAATGAGATTTCAATAGAAACTGAATATTTTGAATTAACATTCTATCTAGAGTTGCATGCTAAAACATTGTAACGTCTGGACCAATCAGCCACACAATTATTCATTGTATTTAATGAATTACCCATAAACTCACTCTCCCTATCAAAGTTCTCTGAACTCATCCCCCTAAAACTGCAACCAACATCCCAAGTGTAGCTAGCACACAGGCACAACTAGGTGTCCTGTTACAGTTATATGGTACTTTTATGATCCATAAGAATGCTGTAGAGACTAGTGACTCATCCTTCCTGAGAAGGACAAATAAACTCTCTTAATCCTACGTATTCTCTATATAACCACTTGGGAAATGTATAAACATGTATCCAAGTTTCCCATCTCATGACTTTCCTTTTATAGGCTTTATTCTATGTATTAATTCTCTCTTTTGAACTATTTTGGTATTAATGTTCCATAGTTGCAAATGTATAGTTAACTGAGATCACATTGGCAGCATGCTTGGTATCTACGGACTCCAACTTTCATTTCCTATTTGGTAATTTATGTCACATGTTACTAACTCTGTGACACATTAGTATTATAAGAATCTAGAAGGTTATTCTCTCATTCATCCAATCCAGTGTCTTATGCTAATATCTTGCTACAGAACAAAGACTCGTAAAACTTCCCTCTGAAAGGGGAACTCCTTATTGGCTCAGACACCTCAAGAGGGTGTGACATCTTCACCCCTTATATTCACTGATCACAAGGAACCCCCTCTCTTCCTGCTCTTCCTCCTCTTCTTCTCTTTCACTGACAAATGCTGACGTCAAGATGATGCTTTAAGAAGCTAGAAGCTTCTAAGGAACCCCAAGCTTGTGCCAGGCCTCGGCCTAGACCTTCCATTCACCAAAGATCCTCTGAATCCAACTGGTTCTCTTTCATCAAGACAATATCAGCAAAGATTCAACGGGAGCCTCCACAAATTGCATCAGGACAGTTTAATTCAACTTGGAGAGACATGCAAGTATCAAACTTAGTCTCATTATCGGATACATTGAGTATCCTTACCCCTTTTAAAGAAGGGCCGGTTAAAATTAAAACTGATGGTTTGCTCAAGGCTGTTGATCTGCTGAATGTCCAACAATGCTGTAACCTCTTGCTTCCTGTACTCTGCGTTAGCTCTCTCTCTCTCTCTTGGTAAACTGTATGCATGTATGTGTGTGAATGTTAGAGTAGTTTAAATGTTTAGTTAATAAAGTCTTGTTCATGTCACACGTAAGGTTGTCCGTGTTTTGCGCTCGTATACGGGAGTCCCTATTCATGTCGGTCCTGACTACAGGCTTTTAGTAGAATAAGATTGTTATTTCCCATAACCTGGAAATGAACATTTCTTAGTTAATAAACAATTAACACTGTGTGTTCATTGAACAACAGGTTAATTGATTGTAATATTAATTTTATTACATTAAGTTAATTTTATTAACTGATTAAAATATTAATAATTAATTATAACTAGTTATGATTAATTATTCATATTTATTTTGAGCTAATTTGCTACAACATTACTATTATATCTTTGTCTAATATGCATTGGTTATGTCAGTCGATGCAATTGACAGTGAATCCCATAACATCACTTTGCAGCGTGCAACCGATTATTCACATTTTCACAGATTCTGCAAGGGGTTCACAAACTTTCAAGCAGCACTGTATATACAGATACCAACCCAAAACAGGAAATTGAAGGTGAAGAGCAGGTATTTCATGCAGATGGTCCCACATGTTTGATTCTTCTCTTCATTTAACCCCATCTGAAAAAAACAAACAAACAAAAAAAAAACAACACAGACATGAACTAAAAAGCAACTGACCTAGTTCACACAGTTCAAATAAGTTGTGATGGGTAATCTCAAAGCAGATACATATACCTATATAATAAAGCACAGAATAGTAAGTGTAAATACACAGCAGTTATAACTTTGTTTTTGCTGAGTTTATTTAATATTGAGTATTAATTGATGTCAAACAAAACGGTGCATTTTATTTTCTCTGCCAACTAAACAAAGTCACAGAATCATTGTGTGTTCTCTCTGCGCTGTCCAGGGTGTCCCACAGCTTTCACACACAGATCTTGAGAGTTGGTCAGCTAAACATAACAGGCCAAAGTAGTAGACTAATGGGCAATGTACGGGAGAAGATGCGAGGTACATTCATATTTCTGAAATAAACACATACATTTGCAAAAAAAGTATGTGAACCACTTGCAGAATCTGTGAAAATGTTAATAATTTGAACAAAATAAAGGAGTTAATACAAAATGCATGTTATTTTTTATTTAGTACTGTCCAGAGTAAGATATTTTACATAAAAGATGTTTACAATAATCCACTAGACCAAAAAAAAAAAAAAAAATTATATATATAGAGCTGAATTTATTAAAAAAAACCCATTCATAGGTATGTAACCCACTGATTCTATTTCCTTTCGCTCCAGGCCGCCAGAGGCAGTGCTGAAAGCACTAGTGGAAAACTCCTCACGCTCACAGTTGATCGAGAATCGAATGACAAAGTTGTCACCTCATGACTCGTGACATGCCTTGTACTATAATAACACCTTAGCACGTCACCTCGATCTCTTTCTCATTCTCGCTTGTTGAATCGAACGTGACGATATTTTGTGCAGCTTGCTGCTGAAGAGATCTTCAAGATATATCGCAAGCTGTTTCATCTTGAATTACATTGCTTAGTAAGTTATACTGATTGTTGGATTTACACGCATCTCGCGGTGCACCGCGGTCGTGATATAAGGATTGCATCACATAAGGAGCTTCAATCTGCAGGTTGCCGGCAAGTTTGAATGCTTCTGTGACTATATACTTACACTCGGAAGCCCTGGCTGCCTCGGCTGAGAGCGTATACGAACCTGATCACGGCATGAATTACTAACGTGTGCTGGATTTATCAACTTTACGGTGAGTATTGATTTAACATGGATGCACATTAGTGTTCTACATGCCCCAATGTAACGGATATAATGGATGGACATCACCATAGTCCTGCTTGTCTTGGTATGGATCATCTTAGAGAGGCACTGACTGACCCATGTCCGGAATACTCCATTATGCCACTCGCCGTGCGTCACGCTCGTCTAGCGGGTCTAGAATCTGCTTCAGATAGTTTGTTACCTTCTTCCAGTATCACCACAGCTGATCGTAAGCGTAAGCAAGCATCTCAGGGTGTGAAGAAGATTAAGAAACCTAGATCTTCTGATTTAGAATGTAAAATTGATCAGCTGTCTTCTGCAGTGGAGCTGTTATTGCCACTTCTGTCTAAAGCTCAGTCTAAAACAGATGCGCAAAAGGTAGTTCAGCCTGAGTGTATGATATATGACATCCTCACCAATGATGCATACAGGACAGGATTTGGATGTGATGTCAGTGGCTGCCACTGACTCACTCTTTGAAACCATTCCAGATGTTACTTCAGGTGCTGAGGAAAACCGGCCTGAAGATCTATCACAGCACTCTGGCAGTGAGACAGTATCTGTGCAATCAGGTGGATCATCTTCAGTTGTTGCATCACTGGAAGGAACATTAAAAGCTATGATTGCCACCCTCAACCAGCAGTGGGGTCTGAGAATATTTTTCTGCATCGTGCACAGAGAACATAATTTACAATGCCTCAGTGCAATGACTTACGTCTGTATTGGTGTATGCATTGCAAAATTCAACAAAGGCAACACGTCCAGATCAGTCAGCCTGCACACTGGCTGTAATGCATGACCCAGAGACAGTAGGACTTGGTAACATGCCACCTAGTGTGGCAGCGCTTATTGTATCTCCTGATGAGGCGCTTTGTGAGAATGTACGCTGCCCCAATGTTGAGTGTAGGCGCACTGATGAGTTACTGTCTCGTTCATACAATGCTACAGCAAGCCTTGGCGGTGTTTCTAATTCCTTGGCGCACATGCTTGTGACTCTACACTCCTCTCTGAGAGAAACTTCGTTTGACCCATTAGTGACAGACTTTACTGAACTTACATTGCAGACCATGGGTGTTATTGCCAATCACTGTGGAACAGCCTTAGGTTTTCTTGTACAGGCTTAAAGGCAGGTTTGGCTGGCCCAGTCCTCTTTGCCGGAGGTATGTAGGAACAATTTGCGGAGATTGCAGTTGGCACCTGGACAAATTTTTGGACTAGCTGCACAGGAATCTTTGGATCGGCATGTGCCAGTGTCTGAAACTCGCTCCCGTCATGTGGGGACTGCCCCAGGTCCCAGGCCTCCTCTAGCAGCCTCTGGTGCTCGTTTTCACAGTGTTGGTGTAAGACCCAACTATAGATCATCTCAACATTTCCACCATCGTAATTCTCAGACTACTACACCACCTCCTCCACCTTCCCGTTGTGGCGGGACTCAACCACGTGGTCATCAGTCTCACATCTTCCCCCCCAGGTCCCCAATGTCGCCCCCCCCCCCACACCTCTACAGGAAATCGTTTGCGGGAGTGTTGACGCATCGACAGTGAGCTGTTTCACGAAAAGTCAATTGAATCATTGGAGATCAATAACAACAAATCAATGGCTCTTGACAACCCTTTCAAGAGGGTACCGTATACAGTTTCGCTGTCGACCTCCTGTTCATACCGACGTGAGACAAACAATAGTTCACGATCCACGTCAGGCACAGGCACTTGCGCACGAAGTTCAAGTGTTGTTGCGCAAAGATGCCATAGAACATGTCGATCCCCAAGTTCATCCCGGGGGTAGAAAGATGGCGGATTTCGCCCCATTTTGGATTTAAGAAACTTAAATCGATTTATCAAATTCCTGCCGTTCAGAATGTTGTGCACAACAGATGTTTTGCAGGCCATCATGCTGCAAGACTGGTTCGTGACAATAGACTTGAAGGACACCTATTTTCATGTTCCAATTGCACCAGAGCACAGGCGGTTCCTACGATTTGCCATAGGGGGTCAAATATTTCAGTTCAGGGTTCTTCCATTTGGCCTGGCTTTGGCAACAAGCTATGTGGCCATGTAGTTCTCTTGAGACTTCATGCAAGCTCTAGCACTGTGGTCACAGCAGCAGTTTCTCCTCACAGGAGTTCTATTAGGACCTCCACCTGCTCGCTGGGAAGTCATAAGGACATATGCCATATGTCTTCTCGGCCGGGGGGTGGGGGGTGATGGGTGTAGTCTGGCGCAGGAGGGGAATGAATGGCACCTGGAGAGGGGCTATGCGTACAGCACACATAAATGTTTTGGAACAGACAGCGGTGTTCCTTACCCTTTTGCATTTTCAGACTGTTCTCAGAGGAAAGCATGTCTTGGTGCGCACAGACAACAAAGTGGCCGTTTTTTATATCAATCATCAGGGAAGCACAGGGTCACAGAGTGTGCTTCAGGTAGCTCACGATCTACTCATTTGGGCGCAGACCAATCTGCTTTCCATTTGTGCAACATACCTACCAGGTCGACTCAATCATGCTGCAGATGCTCGCTCTCTTGGCAGGGTGTCGCAGGGAGATTCAGACGTCGTGCAGATGATACGGAGAACATATGGGACCGCTGTGGTGGATGTGTTTGCAGACAGTCTCACGTCTCATTGTCCTCGTTGGTTTTCCCTGATGGACGATCCAGGGTCTCTGGGTCAGGATGCGTTAGCCCACGACCAGACATGTTTTATGCTTTCCCCCAGTTACCAATGATTTGGAAGACTCTGTGTCGGGTGCGCGACTGCGGGCACCATCTACTATTAGTGGCTCCTCATTGGCCTGCAAGGCTGTGGTTTCAGACACTTCTTTCGTTATTAAAGGTACAACCTGTGATATTTTTTTCCGCTAGAGGTCGCTAGAAGCCTATTCAAAACAAAGGCGTAGTTTAATGACGCCAAGTTTTAGAGCGGAAACTTGGGACATGTGGTCTCCATCTCAACAGACGGTGCAAAAAGAATAGGGATTGGAGTCTGGAAGAACTCATGTTCATGGATGCGATTATTAACGTTACTGTAGTATGAAGCAGAGCAGGACCGAGTGTTGCGCGAGCTGAACGAGGAGCTGGAGCGATTGATCAACACACGCCTCACGAGCAGCGGAACTTTTATTATGACACAGTCGCCGGCGCCGCTTCCGCTTTTCCCTCATGAGTTTACGGGAGCTGTCCTTGTCGACAGAACCAGCGGCAGATGGTAAAGAGTAATTATGTTCCATAAATAAGTAACACAATCCACCATAAAACGTGCAAGAAGTAAATGTTTGAACCTTTTTTAATAGTTGTGTTTGAGTCCCTCAGTTGTCCTCTATGTGAAAAGATGGAACATAAATCATTCAGTAACTGTTGTAAAGGGTTCAATGGTGGAAAACTGAAGAATTTTTGGGACCTGGAAATTTATTCTGAAGAACAGAGCTCAGTTTAACTGCTCAGAATAAACAAGGGACTCATGAACAACCATCACACAACAAACAAAAAAAACAACAGTCATAGATCATTTTAATAAAGCTATTTAAGCTATTTTTTTGTCTTATGGATTATATTTAAACATATTTTATGTAAAATATCTTACTCAGGACAGTACTAAATAAAAAAATAACATGCATTTTGTATGATCACTCTTATTTTGTTAAAATTTTGCTCATTTTTACAGATTCTGCAAGTGGTTCACATACTTTTTCTTGCAACTGTATACCTATTTCTCTGACATGCGTAAAGTTAGCCATAGGTGAATTTATGTCTACACAGAAGAAAGCCCTGTCTAGTCTCTGCCCTGGTACGGTTTGTGTCAAGCCACTCCTTAGTCTGGTTGTTTTTGGTGAGAAAAAGATTAAATGTAGTTGCAATAAATTTGTTAAGAATCCATACAACCGCAGCTGAGGAGGACTATTATTCTGCTGCGTGGAAATGAAGAAGAACTGATGACAGCACGACTTAATCTTTGGATGCCCAATAAGAGGAAATGGGCGTTTCATTCGGATGGCCAATTCATTCCCATCCAAGTGTAGGGTTCGTGTACTTTTGCGTCCATTCGTTTATCCTTTTTAAACCAGAAATTAAATATGGAAAATGCGGTTTCTTTGTTTTTTTATTTTAACACTGATGAATAGAATTAACAGAAACAAGCTATTTCTCTTTATGCAAGATTATTATTTTGTGAAAAATAATATAAATGAAATACAACTTGTTTCTTAATATGTAAAAATGCTAAATTTAATTTCCAGTGTTTTGCGTCATACACACAGACGCTAAAGCGCCCTCTAGTGCCTTTTCCTCTGGCGTCAATAGAATGACTCGCTTCAAGAGCCTGCATGAATAAAGGCCAAAATGACATCAAAATTAAGGTTAATTTTTTGTCTGGCTCTGTTAGGGGTTTTATATGGTTTTATATTAAGAAATTGTAAAGCATCTAAGGCTAAGACAACGGCAACGTAAACAAAGTGGAAGGACAATATTTTTATGTTAAGTGTTTATTATGGTTTTATATAAGTGGAAAACGCTGAACGTTGAAAGCGCGTTGTCTTCATATTTGGCCTGACCTGCTTGTCTGCATATCTTTATTGGTTATTTAATATCAGTGTCTTAATGCATTAAGCGTTTTCTTCATACCTGTGTTTTATTTTCTAGGAAAATGCTTAACGTGTTATTAATGGTGTTCATTGTGGGCTGCTTATAAGCTGTAGTGAATTTGCTCCTCCAATATCACCTACATTAAGCCACATTAAGCATTTTTCACGTTAAGCACTTAGAATGTCCCGCTTTGATGGATGCCAGTATAGCATTCTCTGGACCCCTCGTGAGTGAGAATGGGGAGGAAATCAAGTCAATTATTATCATGTATTAGACATGGCTCTCGAAAGTATGGGAGAAACAACAATTTTACAAAAGAAAACTTGTAAATTGACATTTCTTCGACTTTAATCTGTCCATTTTAAATTTTGGTTTATAAAGATGCAAAACGTAATAATCTGAAAAGAAGTCAATATATATTTTGTGCACATTAAATTAGTGCATTGTTTTAATTTAAATTCTGGTATTCACCATAGCATTTAAAAATAAAACAACGGTTCTTTTTTTGTTTTTCTTGACATGGTTAAAAAACGAAAAAGGAATTGACACAAAAGTACACGGACCGTGTAGATATTGAATATTCAAGCACTTTTTCTTTCTTTCATTTTTCCATCCCTGAACAAAAAACTAAAAATTTAGTTGAATTCTTGTTTTTCTACTTTAAATATTTAGTCAAAAACTGACAGAATAAATGATACACAGATTTGATTCCAAACCACATATCAAGTCAAGTCAAATCAAGTCATATGAATAAATAGCTTAAAATGGATTTGTGAAAAATGGATTTCATGTGATTTTCTTCATTGTTCACACTTGCTAAATATGATGGAATTCCAAGTGAATATGCACCAAAAATTGGATTTGGACTAACAGTCTGAACAAAGCTTAAATGATGATATAACTCACTGATTCTTGAGAAGTGGGACAAAACAGTATGCAATTTTGTAAAAAAAAAAAAATAAGTTTTTACCAAGGCAGCAGAGGCCACAAAAAAAAAACTTTTATGTGTATAATTATTATATATATGTGGCAGGTGACAGTGAGGGAGTAAAGTTACGAATTGAGGGGTGTGGCTAGCTATGTATAAAGATTGGTGGTAGGAACGAGAACGGTAGGTGCGCTTGTTTCCAGCCGGCGGAAATAGATTGACACTCTTACTGTTTGTTTGCGAGAGGTTCGCGTGTGGATTTTTCTTGGATTTCGGAGATGGGTATGAGTCTATTGAATTCATTAAAGTGTTTTAATATGTGGTGTTTGTTTTTTTAGGAAGTATAATAAAGGTGTTTTAATGCATGTATTTCAGCTCTATGGAGCCCATTGGTTCATATGCAAGCGGTTTGCATGTGCTGTCTTTTGGATCTTTGACATAGGTATGAGATTGTTTGAAGCACTAAAATATTTTAATAAATTGTGTTTGTTTTGATATAAATAATAAAGGTATTTTTATGTGTATGTTTCAGCTCTATGGAGCCTAATTGTTGCTCTTGTTGTATTTGAGTTTATTTTTTATTTTTTTTGGTTTGAATGTGTTGGTTTGGATATATTGTCTAGTCCGCCCAGGTATTTAGATTGGTAATTGGGCTGGAAGATGTGGTTATGGCCCTTTGGGCGGACTAGTTTAATTTGTTTCTTTTTTGTAATTTGTTTGTTTCCCCCATTGTTTGTATACTTTACAAGGACACTAGTTGAGTGTTGGAGCAGAGTTGAGCTATTTTTGCATGTAATTCACTTTGATGAATTGTGTGAATCACAAGGTTTCTTTTTATGAATTTATGTACAAATTTTTTTGTGTGATTTTTCTTTTGTTATTTTTGTGTGGTTTGATGCTCAACTCTTGCTTCGTTACCTCCATATATAGGGTGTCCTGCATAATAACTTTGTAAAGCCATCAATAAATCTTGGGGATTTATTTAAATGAACCTGAGTTGTGTTGATGTTTATGTAAAGGTGACCCTTGTTACATTTTGGCGTAGTCACAATTTTTTTCCCCAAGATTATTGGTGGTAAAGTATTATAATTGTGAGTGGGGGAATATTTTTTTGTTTTGTTTTTTGTTAACAAGAGCAACATTGGGCTGTTGTGTTTGTATAGCAGACAAGTTCCAGCGCCATGTCCTTGGAAGGAGCTGTAAGAGATACCATGGATCTGGAGCAATGTTCACAAGGACTTTATTCACCATCTGCCCCATCTGGGCCTTCGAGTAGTAGCATGGACAATGTGGGTTCAGCTGCAACTGCAGTGGAGAGAGAGGGACAAGTGGTGTTTATTCAACAAACTGAGAAGGTACCAAAGTTTTCAGGGAATTTGGATAGGTCTGATTCTCTTACCTTAGAAGAATGGATTGAATTGGTTGAGATTCATATTCAAACAAAATCTACTGAAAAAGAAAAAGCTTTGTGGGTGTATAATCATTTGGAGGGTGCTGCCCGAATAGAGGTGAAATATCTACCAAGGGAAGAAAAAGAATGTGTAAATGCTATATTTAGAGTGTTAAGAGAAATTTATGGGTGTTCACATTCTCACATTTCCCTGCAACGTCGCTTTTTCAATCGTAAACAACAAGAAGGAGAGTCTCTGTTGGACTATTCTCATGCTTTAATGACTTTAATGGCTCAAATTGTAAATTCAAATGAATTGGCTCAGGTTAAATCTCAAAGAGATCTCTGTGACCAGTTTTGTGATGGGGTTAGAGATCTCAATCTGGGTGTGAGGTTAAGAGATTAAGTACATTCACATCCTAACTGGACAATTCGTGATGTACGTAGGGAAGCTGTTCAATGGATGGCACAATGTGAAGGGCGTTCTTTTACACAAAAACGAAATGATTCCTTGTATTCTTCTAATGAGGCTCAAGTTAAGGTGCTTAGTGAGCCCAAAAGTGTTAATCAGTCAGAATATTCAGAACTTAGAGCCCTTATTGAAGCGCAGCAGAGTCAATTGGACTCATTGGTGAAGGCTTTGAGCCCTTTGAATACTGGAGTAAATGTTCCTGCTTCACTTCCAACTTTTAGAAGTACAAAAAAGGCTGAAAGTGAGTTGAGATGCTTTCGTTGTGATCAGTTGGGACACATTGCACGCTATTGTTTAGCTCCTCCACGCCCCAGACCTGCACAGCCAGAGAAGGAGACTGTAACTCAGTCGGAAAACTAGAACCCGCCAGTGTGCAGAGCCACACATTGGTAGGGGTACCTTCAGGCTCTAATGCAGGTATGGCATCTAAACTTGTAAGTAATTGTCCAGTGATAGAAGTAAAGTTTGGGGATGTCATAGTTTCATCATTATTGGATACAGGCTCAATGGTCACTACTATAACCGAGAGTTGTTATAACAAATATTTTGCTCATCTTGAAAATGTTCCATTACGTGATTACTCATGGTTAGACCTTAGAGCAGGAAATGGTTTAGAATTGCCCTATGTGGGCTATTTAGAGCTGGATATTACAGTTCTTGGTAATTGTATGCCATCTATGGGCATCCTGGTAGTGAAAGATCCCAGGGACCCCCAAATGCAGTTGAAAAAATATATAACCCCTGGGGTATTAGGTATGAATGTTATTAAAGGGTTTTATCAAGAGTTGTTTCAACAGCATGGGTCTAGTTTGTTTGATATTCCTTCTGTGCAGGATTCAGCTCCAGGATGGAGACAAGCTTTAAGACATTGCCAGGTTGAGGAAGCTATGTTGAACTCACTGGAAGCCTATAAGGTAAAGGTACGGAGTGGGGCTCCAGTTTGTGTGACTGCAGGTGCTTTAACATTTGTTCCAGTTACTTGTCCTAAGGTTCCCTCACAAGAACAATTTCAATTTTTAGTTGAACCATTAGATTTTGAGAAGGGCAGCTTGCCAGAGGGGTTGTTGGTATCTCCGGCTGTTATTTCGTCTGAGAGAGGAATTGCTTATGTACCCGTAACCAATGTCAGTTATTCTGATGTTTGTTTGACTCCACGTAGGGTTATAGCAACCGTCAGTGTGGCTGAGGTAGCCGTTGAACAGGACCCACAAGCTGAGCCTTCTGTGAAGTTAAGTCATGTTCATTACCACTAATGTTACTACTCAGCAAGCTGAGCATGTTGGGGAAGAGGGCATAAATTTTCCATCTTTTGAGGGTTTAGATGAGGGGGAACAGTTGAAGGCTAAAGCTTTATTAATAAAGTATCATTCTTTGTTTGCCAAGACTGATTTGGATGTTGGGTGTACAAATTTGATAACTCATGAGATCCCTCTTTTGGATGAACCTCCAGTCCGCCAGCCCTATCGTCGTATTCCCACTTCACAATATGAGGTAGTGAGAGCTCACATTAAACAACTGTTGGATAGCCGAATAATTAGGGAAAGTAGTAGCCCCTATTCTTCTCCAATTGTTCTAGTACAGAAAAAGGATGGGGGACTTCGAATGTGTGTGGATTACCGGCAGTTAAATTCAAAAACTAGAAAAGATGCTTTTCCATTGCCTCGGATTGAAGAATCCTTGGATGGTCTTGCTGGGGCAAAATGGTTTTCGACTCTTGACTTAGCCAGTGGTTATAGTCAGGTTGAGATTGCTGAAAAGGATAGGGCTAAGACAGCTTTTTGCACCCAATTTGGGTTATTTGAATTTAATAGAATGCCATTTGGGTTGTGCAATGCTCCTAGCACTTTTCAGCGCCTGATGGAGCGAATGTTTGGAGATTGCCGGTATCAATCAGTTTTGTTGTACTTGGATGACTTAACCGTTTTTTCTTCTTCTGTTCAACAGCATTTAGAAAGGTTGGAGGAGGTGTTTTCCCGTCTTCAGAAACAGAGGTTGAAGATTAAACTGTCTAAGTGTCACTTTTTTCAGACTCAGGTTAGGTACCTTGGGCATGTTGTCTCGACAGAAAGGGTTGCTACAGACCCAGATAAGGTTGCAGCAGTACGAGATTGGAGAACTCCAAGTAATTTGGCAGAGTTAAGATCTTTTCTTGGATTTGCCAGTTACTATCGTAGGTTTATTGCAGGTTTTGCACAAATGGCAGCACCACTGCATCGGGTGGTGGCTCAGTTAAATGTAGCAGGAAAAAGAGGTAAGACTCCAAGGAAGCCTCTTGCATCATATTGGGATGTGGAGTGTGGTAATTCTTTTTTTCAGCTGAAACAAGCTTTGATTTCAGCTCCAGTTTTGGCTTATGCTGATTTCCAGAGGCCGTTTGTCTTAGAAATAGATGCCAGCCATTCAGGTCTTGGAGCAGTGTTGTCACAAGAGCATGAAGGCAAGTTACGACCCGTTGCGTTTGCTAGTAGGGGGCTTAGGCCATCTGAGAAAAACATGCAGAACAATAGCTCTATGAAGCTGGAGTTCCTTGCCCTTAAGTGGGCAGTCTCCGAAAAGTTCAGGGAATATTTGTTAGGTACACCTTGTACTGTGTATACGGACAATAACCCATTGCGATATTTGGATACAGCCAAACTTGGTGCTGTGGAGCAGAGGTGGGCGGCCCAGTTGGCTGCATTTAATTTGACTTTGAAGTATCGCCCAGGGTCTCGTAACGGCAATGCCGATGCGTTGTCCCGCCAGTATATGGAGCCACAGTTAACTGAAGCTTCCAGGGTAGGAAGTAATGTGGGGAGCATGCCTCTGTGTGTTCAGTCTGAGATTGTCACCCTTCCAGGTTGTTCAGGGGTGGATCTTGCGTTGCTGCAGAAGCAGGATCCAGTTATTGGGCCTTTTTTGGTTCATTGGAAGGAAGGTAAATTTCCGGGTCCAAAGGATCGAGCTAAGTTTGGTATAGGCACTAAGGAGCTTATTCGGCAGTGGGAGAGGCTTAATGAGGCATTTCAGTCAGGTAGGCTGTGAAAAAAAACCTTCTGTGATGTCTCAAGCTCATTATGATATATGAAACATACAGAAAAATATTATTACAATATAAACTAATGGTTTTATATTATACTTTAAAATATAATGTATTTCTGTGATGCAAAAAGATATAGATATAGACTTTTAGTTTAAAAGCATGCACATTTGGAGAAATATTGGATTCTCATATGCTTATGTCAATTTTCTATACAGAGGAGTTATATTAACTTAATATTCATTGTCATTACTATGAGCGCTGGTGTTTTCAATTCATCCTTGAAGTCGGAGGGCGTTCTGTGCATTTTAGTCCACAAATTCATCTAAAAGAAGAAGAGGCTATTCCATGAATGGAGTTTCCAATACATACAGCAGCCGGAGGGCACTAAAGAAACAAAAACTCATCTAAACTTCATCTGTAGAAGACAAGTAAACAGGAAGTAACTGCATGTCTTCTAGAGATCGCTAACCATGACTTTTACATCCAGATAAACACTTTTCAAGACAATAAATACACGATTGAGACGATGAATGCATGTATTGACTGAATTAGCGTCTGAATAGCGCTGGCTCCGTGGGCGTGGCCGCATTAGCAGATAATGAGCTGAATCACGGATTTCTGACATGGCTCTCTTTTCATACAGATTACATAAACAAAGAAGGTTTGTTTTCGATTTGACTTACATGACTTACATGATTTAAAACCTGACATCTTAACGTTTTTTTAGACATAAGTTTAATTTTTTTGTCATTAGTATTCACTAAGTTACAGTTCATTTTCTGAGAACTATCAGATTGGAGTTCGTTCAGAGGGAGAGGAGAGATCACGCATCATGTTAGTTTTCTTTATTTTACAAAAAGCACAACATTCTGTTTTTACTCTGAGTGTACACAAATGAAGAAGATATTCCACAGATTAAAATGGTGTATAACTCTTAATTGTATGTGCAACATTGACGGAGTATTTTTAGTCTCTTTCACACTGATAAGAAAAAAACCACGGTGGTATCGCCGGCGATACCGTCAGACCTCAGAGTGTTAACCGATGTTTTCTCTAAATATACTGAAGCTATCCCCACAAAGGACCAGCGAGCTAGTACAGTAGCAGAGGTGTTGGTGAAACACTGGTTTAATTTGTTTGGTCCTCCTAATAGGATACATTCAGATCAGGGGAGAAATTTTGAGAGTAGTCTGATACAACAGCTCTGTAAGCTTTATAATATACAGAAGAGTCGCACAACCCCATACCATCCAGAGGGAAATGGACAGTGCGAACGATTTAACTGTACACTACATGACTTGTTGCGTACTCTCTTCCCTGACCAGAAGAGGTGTTGGCCATGGTACCTTGCCCAGTTAGTTTTTGCCTATAATACGACAGTTCATCAGTCAACTGGTAGGACCCTTATTATTTGATGTTTGGGCGAGAACCTCGTTTGCCTATCGATTTCATGCTAGGTGTTGAGGCAGGGGAGGAAGGGGAGAGTTCTGTAGAAGAATGGGTGAAAGAGCACCAGGAGTTATTGGAGGGGGCTTATGATCATGTGAGGCGGCGGTTGGAGACAAGGAGGCAACTCCGAGATCAGAGTCAAGAGTCTAAAGTTACAGATACGGGTATTGAGGAAGGTGTCCTAGTTTATACCCGTAATCATGCTGTGAAGGGTCGTAATAAGATTCAGGATATGTGGGACTCCACTTTGTATAGAGTAGTGCAGCAGCCTAAGGAATGGGGGGGCCCTTACTCTATTGCTCCAGTAAGTCAGGATGGCCCAGTATGGCAGGTTCATAGGACTGAGCTTAGAAGTGCACCGATGGCCACATGTGGAGTTGATGAGATGCCTGGGGCTGATGTACAGGGTAAAGTTGTAGAGGGGGAGGAGGTAGAAATTTATCCTTTGGGAACATTGTGTGCTGAGTCCTCTGAGGATATTGCCCCTGTCTCTGAAAACTTGGGATCCTCAGTGGAGGATGATCAAGATGAGGTGAATGAAACCAATTGGGGTTCTCGGTTAGTAGAAGGTCCCCGGAGATCCTCTAGAAGGACAGCCGGTCAACATTCCAATCCCTACCATTTACCAAGGTCCAAAGTAAAAAATGACAGTGTAAGAACTTAAGTTATTTTTTTTTTTTAAATCGTCGATTCGCCGATGCATTTGGGGGGGATGGAATGTGGCAGGTGACAGTGAGGGAGTAAAGTTACGAATTGAGGGGTGTGGCTAGCTATGTATAAAGATTGGTGGTAGGAACGAGAACGGTAGGTGCGTTTGTTTCCAGCCGGCGGAAATAGATTGACACTCTTACTGTTTGTTTGCGAGAGGTTCGCGTGTGGATTTTTCTTGGATTTCGGAGATGGGTAGGAGTCTATTGAATTCATTAAAGTGTTTTAATATGTGGTGTTTGTTTTTTTAGGAAGTATAATAAAGGTGTTTTAATGCATGTATTTCAGCTCTATGGAGCCCATTGGTTCATATGCAAGCGGTTTGCATGTGCTGTCTTTTGGATCTTTGACATAGGTATGAGATTGTTTGAAGCACTAAAATATTTTAATAAATTCTGTTTGTTTTGATATAAATAATAAAGGTATTTTTATGTGTGTGTTTCAGCTCTATGGAGCCTAATTGTTGCTCTTGTTGTATTTGAGTTTATTTTTTTTGGTTTGAATGTGTTGGTTTGGATATATTGTCTAGTCCGCCCAGGTATTTAGATTGGTAATTGGGCTGGAAGATGTGGTTATGGCCCTTTGGGCGGACTAGTTTCATTTGTTTCTTTTTTGTAATTTGTTTGTTTCCCCCATTGTTTGTATACTTTACAAGGACACTAGTCGAGTGTTGGAGCAGAGTTGAGCTATTTTTGCATGTAATTCACTTTGATGAATTGTGTGAATCACAAGGTTTCTTTTTATGAATTTATGTACAGGTTTTTTGTGTGATTTTTCTTTTGGTATTTTTGTGTGGTTTGATGCTCAACTCTTGCTTCGTTACCTCCATATATAGGGTGTCCTGCATAATAACTTTGTAAAGCCATCAATAAATCTTGGGGATTTATTTAAATGAACCTGAGTTGTGTAGATGTTTATGTAAAGGTGACCCTTGTTACACATATATATATATATATATATATATATATATATATATATATATATATATATATATATATATATATATATATATATATATATATACCGTTCAAAAGTTTGGGATCGGTAAGATTTTTAATATTTTTAAAAGAAGTTTTGTCTGCTCACCAAGATTACATTTATTTAATTCAAAATACAGTAAAAACAGAAATATTGTGAAATATTATTACAATTTAAAATAACCGTTTTCTGCTGGAATATAATATAAACTGTAATTTATTTGTGTTGGAAAAGCTGAATTTTTTAAGCATAATTTCTCCAGTCTTCAGTGTCACATGATCCTTCAGAAATCATTTTAATATGATGATTTGCTGCTCAAGAAACATTTATTATTATTATTATTATCAATGTTAAAAACAGTTGTATACCTTTTTTCAGGATTCCTTGATGGATAGAAAGTTCAAAAGAACAGCATTTATCTGAAATAAAAAGCTTTTGTAACATTATACACTACCGTTCAAAAGTTTGGGGTCAGTAAGAATTTTTATTTTTTTGAGAAGAATTTAAAGATTTTTTTTTTTTTTCTTTTCAGCAAGGATGCATTAAATCGATCAAAAGTGACAGTAAAGACATTTAAAATGTAACAAAAGATTATATTTTAAATAAATGCTGTTCTTTTGAACTTTCTATTCATCAAAGAATCCTGAAAAAAATATTGTACACACTAGGGGGGCAATGCACGGTTCTCGGTAAAAAAACAAAAAAAAACACGTTGCTATCTGTGTTTAAACTAAACTCATTTAAGCCTTGCTGATTTAAACCTTCAAGAACAAGATGCGAAAGAGAACTCGCACACGCTGTGAGAAAATTTGTGTGCGCTCATCCGAAGCGCGCACATGCTTATTTCAGTCAGCGCGCAAATACTGAGTTCTCTTTGAAAATTATGTTAACATGTCCTTCTTGGCGAGTATCCTAGCAAACATAGTTGGCTATGTCTTAAGTGAATGTATATTAGTCGACAAAGACAACGCATGTGTAACAGTATATGTACTGGATCGTGCATGTCTTAAAGGAAAAAAAAAAATAATAATAATAATATTCCTGCTGCCTGTTTTTAACGTTAAATCAAACAACAAATAACAAATAAATCACTCACTGCTCTTGACTGAATAGCTTTTGTAACTTCAATAATGATTCATCTTTATTTTATACAGTAAAGATAATATGCATGCAGTGTTATTTTATATTTTACTTCATCCATTTTCAGTACCTGAAAACTACTGTTAGATACCTGAAAAACGTGAAAAGCACTGTTTATTTTATTTGAATATTTGCTTTATTGTACTTATTTGTGATGTTGCTTGTAGTTTGATTGTTTGTTCTTATTTTCTTTATTTTTATTTGACAGTAGTCCTATTTTCCCTAAACATAGCACATTCTGAACAGTACCAAAACCGTGATACGAACCGAACCGTGAGCAATTATTACACAAATATTTTGTACACCTGTACACAATAAATGTGTATATATTATATATATATATATATATATATATGTACAGTATATATAAAGATAATAAAGATTTCCATCTGTGTTTCTTAAATTGGACTGTGAAATATAACTATATCAGAAATCAAGATGATTTTAACATTTCAAAACACATTGTCATGTTATCAGTTTTTTATCAAAATATTAATTTGACGGAGATGACCTGACGGAGTTGACATCTGATGGTGGTGATGAAAACCTGAGTAGTCATTTTTACTGTCAAATACATTGAACTAATCAATTATTGTATTAAAACAAACACAACAAACAATGAGTATGTTAGCAAAACGAAAATAACGACTTTATTCAACAATATCCATAGAACCGCGACCAGAGCAGAGGTTTGTGTGCATATGGATTGTTTTGCTGTAATCTACCAGCACAAATGGAAAATATGCTCGTTTTCAGCGAGGAGCACCGCGTTGAGTTTAATAACACTAGCCACATGGCACATAGCTCATACAGAATAAAGTATCCGTGTTTAAAGTTTTTATTTCACACATTCTCCTGCACCAAACATTAACCAGCACAGTGTAGTTATGCACACATATTTCATCAAGTCTTCTTCAAATTAATTATATGTGCAAACTGGACACTGATACAGTGGTCTGAACGCGACGACATGATCATTCTAACAGACAAAAGACTGATTTTGAGACTGCAGTGATCGTAAACGTAATTAAAGTAGCCTATTATTAGCCCTATTAAATATTCTTTCGCATTTTTTCCTTGTGCTTGTGAGTTTGTCATTTTCTCCATGCTCATATATTAATATTCATTATTCTGTATAATGAGTGTGTTGTATGTCTCTGTTTCATTGGTTGTTCTCTCCCTTCTTCTCCCCCCTCTACACTCCCACTTTTCCAGAGCTTTACACGCCCATTTTCACAGAGTTTTTTCAAGTCATAGGTGTGAACGACCAGGGTAAAACCATAAAAAATATGGACGTAGTGTCCGTGACGTCACCCATAGAGTTCTGAACAGCAGTTTTGACGCGTAAGTGAGGCTGCGGCCATCTTAGCTGCGCGTCACCGCACATCACTCCCGGATAACTGAAAATGGGCAAAAAGGCGGGCAGGTGGTTTGAGCTGATGTGACTGGTTGCTGAAACCACGCCCGCCTAGCTCGACATGACCATGTTAGCAAGCAAAGGAGCTATCTATCTAGATACTATCTAAATTATTAATAAAGATAAGTTTTATCATCAGAAAGTTCTAAAGGTTTACTGTCAATCTATGGTGTTTTTTTTTTAGATATAGATGCTCCAACACCAGTAATTTGTGTTGGGTGTGCAAATAACTACATGGAAAATTAAAACGGGACTTCATACTTTTATAATAGAGATCGCGAGATGAATCCAATCTGTGGCACTTGGGTAAAATATAAATGTCCATTGCAAAACAAAAACAGTACTTTTTGTCCATGAAATATTGATATATTATCCATTGTTTGCATAACATTTTTGAATGATCTGCTCTCTGTCATCGTTCTTCAAGAAAGGATGCAATCTGAGCAGCGTTTATGTTGTAAAACTGTATACGATCGTATCTAACATGAGCCTGTGTCCAAAATATATTTTTTCAAAATAGTGCAGCAGTTTTAGTTATAATATCCAAGCAGTGCTGTCAGATTTTGATATCCTCCCGCCATTGTCATTGTAGTAAATCTCACAAACAAAACTTTCAGCCAATGTCACTATCCAACAACGTATTCTGTTTATCTTCCGCATGCATGCACATCTACACAGACACACATCAGTCTCGAATATTATGCAGCAAGCCATATTTTATAATTGTAGAAAATAATCGAGCACAAATACGGCTAAGATGCCAAATTCAGCGGCTGAAATTAGCTGAGGTAAAGTGACGGCTAACAGACAGCAGCGGCATCTACCTGTCACTTAAGTGACCACGCCCTTAATTATGCAGAACTTTAAGGCTTAATATAATTTAAAAGAATGAGTTAGAAAAAAATTCACCCCCCTCACAGTTGTCTTGAAGGGGAAAATTAGTAGTATAGACCAAAACCACAATTTGAACCAACTTGTAAACATGTTTTTTTCTGCTGTAAACTTGGCCAATTTAACATGGAACTCAATGAGATTCTGCTCTCTTTTGGAGCCTGTCCCTAGCGGCCAGTCGATGAATCGCAGTTTAAGTCACTTCCGTATTGGCTTCACGAGAGACTGGGGGAGGTTGCCGCTTGTGTAAAACAGGGGGGTTTCATGACCCTTTAAAATGAAAATTACCCCAAGCTTTACTCACCCTCAAGCCATCCTAGGTGTATATGACTTTCTTCTTTATGATGAACACAATCTGAGTTTTATTAATAAATATCCTGACGTGTCCAAGCTTTATAATGGCAGTACACAGAAACCACCTGTTTGAAGCTCAAAAAAGTGCATCCATCCATCATAAACATACTCCACACAGCCCCGGGGGTTAATAAAGTCCTCCTGACGAGAAGCGATGTGTTTGTGTAAGAAAAATATCCATATTTAACAAATTATAAAGTAAAATATCTTGCTTCCTCTAGACCACTTTCTGCATTCAACTTAGGAAGTAGCGTTTTGAACTGCGAGAGGCATTACACTTTCTTCCTAAGTTGAATATGGAAGGCGGTCTGGAGAAAGGTAGATATTTTACTTTATAACATGTGAAATATGGATATTTTTCTAACACAAATGCATCGCTTCACATCAGAAGGCCTTTATTAACCCCCCGGAGCCATGTGGAGTACGTTTATGATGGATGGATGTACTTTTTTAGTTTCAAACAGGTGGTTTCTGTGCACTGTTTAAAGCTTAGGAGCATCAGGGTGATTATTAAAATATCTTAGATTGTATTCGTCAGATAGAAGAAAGTCATATACACCTATGATGGCTTGAGAGTGAATAAAGCTTGGGGTAATTTTCATTTTAAAGTGAACTAATCCTTTAATGACAGAAATTTAATTTTTGGGTGAACCCTTTAAGCCCGTCAGGTCACATATTTAGTGTTTATTCAATATTAGAAAAAACTAAACATTATTTTATATTTAATATAATTAAAAATTAATTATAAACCACAAAAATATGATGACTTCATGTTGAATGTCAACTCCACCATTGGCCGTAAAAATCTGACGGTGTTGATACATTAGGCATTTCTTTCACAAAACAAATGGAGTTCATGTAGTAACCATTTTGTTTTCTCTGTTAATGCTAGATGCTAATAGAACCTGCTTCAGGAGGATAAAATGATCTAAAAATTTCAAATTATTTCCTCATAAATTGGAAGAGGGTGTTGACATATCATGGTTGTGACACAGGAAATATTAACATTAGGATTTAAAATATTCTAAAACTATAAAACTTACTAGAGCCTGTCTGACATTGATGTACTCTTCAGAGGTGGAATGTGGCAATGGGGTCCCTCAGAGTGACAGCTGCCCCTGATATTCCCTGATTTTATTACATTTTAATTAATGTCTGACGGTGTTGACAAAAAGTGGGGACACAACTTTGAAATCTTATAAAACACGAATGTGTCATTAAAAAAAACCTTGCTCTGACATGAGATATTATGAAGTGTTGCTTTTGATAAAACAAGCTTTTTTATCATTAAAAAAAAATCATTTTTATCCATTTTATTGCATATGAATTATAGAAACCTTCTCTATGGACACTGTTTTAGATGTAGAGAAAAACAATAAGTGTCATACTTTTGATATAATAATGATAAAATTAAATTGAAGGGGATAATTGTGATAAATACATTCTATTATTAATCCCTCATAATATTTACAATAGAAAATATTGTTATTTTTAAACCTAATAGCAGTTGCTGGACATGTTTTGTCCCATCTTTCAAGAATCAGTGAACTTTCATTTTTCGCTTAACTATTTCTTTAAGTTCTCAAACAAATGCTGTTTTTCAGCATGCCATGTGAAACAAAACACTGTTAAAATAGATACTTTGACGCATATGTGATGAATGTGATGAATGTGTCTGGACCTCTTCATGTTTAATCTGCTAATTAAAGAAAAACAGATCTTCACAACAATGATTGATACACTCACTCACACATGTACTGGCAATACCATTGTATTTACATGACACTCCAACTAATACCATTCTACATGTATGAAACACTGACACTGCACTGTTACTTTTTGATTGGATTCATTTTTAAATAAATACTTAATTTTTCACAGTGTAACACTTACAACTAATAATACTGCTCACTAAATGAAGTAATGTTTGACACAAAACTGACTTATCACTCGCCTGTCTGAACTTGTTAAAGAATGGCATTACCCCACACAGCACAAGCCAGGGCAGAGTTTCCCAAAAGCGCATTTACATTTCTGAGTAACTTTCATGTGAATGTATATTAACACGCTCATTCGGATTATTTGCTGACCTCTATAGTCACTCATAGTCTTATCTTCAATACTGTATTAACTTGTGCCTTATAGGTCCCGTTTTGTATTTCTAAGGCAAAACACACTAGCCGTCCATAGAAATCAAGTTAAACTCTACTCTGTAACTCGTACTCACTGGAATGTTTCAAGCCTTTCTTAGAGAATATAGGTGGCAATTGTTCTATGATCAACAGGCTTACGATGCTTTTGGGAAACGCAGCCCAGACCTGATCAAACCAAATCTCTAATCCAGATTGAATGAATCTAGCAGTGCACTATATCATATACGTACATTTGAGAAAACACAAGGATATTTACTGTCGCAAACTGTACTCTTATAACAGTTAACGTTAGTAATACTGCATGTACAGCTAAAACAAACACCGACGAACAATTTTCAATCAGTTTAACGTTATCTTACCTTTGTCAGGTGATGTCACACAAAGACTGCGGTGAAAACTGTTATTTTTTTATTTAAAAAAATAAAAATCGGTCTTCATTCAAAGAAAACTTATTACGCTTAATTAATGGTCTAATTTGCTTCTTTAAAAACATCAACAAAAACAATAAGACCCAAAAAGAAAAGTTCAAACGAACTCCACCCGAGTGAGCAGGGTTGCCAGGTCCCAGAAAAAAAAAATCCAACCCAAATTATGGTGCCCGGGAAGGGACATATTCGGTTCACGTATACACTAACGTTCAAGTTTTAGATTGGTAAGATTTTTAAAAAATTTTTTTTTTAAAAAGTCTCTGCTCACCAAGGCTGAGGTATTTTTCGTGAATGTGCGAGGCTTTCGATTTATTATAAAATAATAATAAAAAAATAAAAATATAAATGTGCAGTAAACTATAAAAATAAGGTGGGATATGCATTTGGATCCAGCCTCTCCCCTTCTCGTCATCGGCTATGTAACATAATTGTAAAAAACTTCAATTGTTCAGTGGTGATAATTGAGGTTGAATCATAAAATGCTTTTAATGTTTACATTTGCAATTGTATTTCGGATGCTTTCGATTTTCTCAGTGAAGAAATTCATAAAGTCATTAGGTACTGTTAAATTGTAATAGAATATTCAGTTCAGGTGATGTCTGTTTATTTGTTAATAAAGCGACTGTAGTAAAAAAACCTTGGATTGTTTTGGTTAATTTTCTATGAGTTTGCTCGGCCCTGGCTGCTTTTAGAGCCTTTATAGAGGGACATACTGAATTTTCACAAGACTGTCTAAAGACCTATATATGAGTTTGTTTGCATTTGCACTCTAGATTACAAGTTTCTCTCTTGATAGCGAGAGTAATACTGTTGTACCATGGTGCAGTACTTTTCTCTGTAACCTTTTTTAATCTGATGGGTGCAACAGTTTCTAGTGTACTAGAGAAAATGGTGCCCATACTTTTAGCCCATACTTTTTCTATTTCCTCAAGTTCATTTTGTGTGTTTGGGTACACTGAGCAGCTAAGATAGATCAGGCAGGTTATTTGAGAATCGACAAGGTCCTAAAGCACTTGCCCAGCAGTCATAAACCTTCATTCCTGTGATATTCTGAGCTCTTTTGTATTGTGTCCCATCTTCTCATCCTGCAGGTTTTTTTTTTTTTTTTTTTCCCTCTTATTTTCAAATCTCCCTCTTGCTCGTTCTCTCTCCTCGACCGTCATACGCCCCCTAATGCTGATTGGTTACGCCTTTGTTGTTGCCCAACTAACTTCCAAACAGTGTATATGAAATAATAATACTTTAAATGAACTGAACTGAACTCTTTCTTGAATTATGTGCTCGCACTGATCCTCCAGTAATAGTGAGATGTGTTCACACAGGGAGGATCAGCACTATCATGTATAAATGGGAGTAGTGGGGCAAGCGTTCACATTTGATGAAGATTGGACTTACTCAGGACTTGCCCAGTTATCTAAGGCCTTGATTTCCCTGCTCTGATGGATGTTATTCTTAGAGATACTTGTAATGTAGTTCTGTCCAGAGATGTTCACAAGTCTTTTATCTGAAGTCTGAGTCAAGTCTGAAGTCTTTAAACTGGAGTCTGAGTAAAGTCTGGAATGTTTTGTCATGAGTACGAGTCGAGTCATTCCATGCTTTACTAAAAAACAAACAAAAAAACTCACACTTAAAAATCTTATTTTTATTCCAAGGGGTAATGTACATCCAGCCTGTTACTTATGTTTATCCATTACAATGTACAAAAGAATCGTCCTGGCAACAAGACGAGTAGTCATTTTCAATACATTCGCTAAGTGGACGCATGTAATAAGTAAGCGCATGGATGAAGGAGAATGAAAGGGAACAGGCTTTAATAATACATTCTGAGAAATACACAGAATAAACACAACCAAACTACCTCAAACGACGATGAACAGAGAAAGGGTGAGAACACAGGGTACATATACACAGAGCAAACAAAGGTAACTAATGAGATAGTAAATGGACAACAGGTGAATATGATTACTAAATAAACAGACAGAGGAAAAGGTCACAGGATAGAACCAAAAACACAATGAAAACAACAGAACATGGTATACTCATTACAGTACATCCCCTCCCAAAAAGTCACGTCTTCGCACCATAAATGGTCCAGCAGAGGAGGGAGGGCAGGGGCTTAGGAGGAGGGCGAAGAACTGAAGAAAATCAAAAGGCTTGTTCAACTTCATGCAGCGCTACACAGGCCGATGCGGCTGACTTGAATCAGTGCATGCCGGTTAAAATTTTTGTCCAACTTGAGACAGCGCCAACGCCATGTGACTGTGTCATTTTTATCAAAATAAAACTGATAAAAAATGTAGGCCTCGCTACATTGGTATTTAAATAGTTTATGCTTATGTTGAACTTTATTCTTGTAAAAACAGATGCTGTAAGCAGTACATTGAATGTACAGTATTGAATGAAAATGTCTCTGAAACATCTGTGTATTAGTCAAATATTGCATTTATTTCACTTAAGCTGTGATAAAATATGCGTGGGTGTCACTACAGAAAGCAGTGTCCAACCACACGTCTCTGTTTTCAGCTCCTCCCTGACTTTACGCAGCTACTCTCGCCAATTGGTTGCATCCAGCCACAGCCGATGTTGAACACACCTAAAAAGAGTCTAGGAAAAACAACTTAGTCCAAGGAGGAGTGGATGGTGTGAGGAGCCAAGGGGAAGCCAGGAGCAGGAGGAGACAGATGTAGAACCAGAGGCCAGCCAGGACAAGCCCCAGGGTGGAGTAGAAGGCGGAAGGAGCCATTCTATAGCCTTGATGGTAGGCACCATGGGGACATTCGACGGCGATACCGCTGCCAAAGATGGAGACCCAGGTGGAGATGACAACCCAAGAGATGAGCCCACGAGAGACCGATGGCACTGGAGACCGAAGTGGAGCCGCGGTGATGAGGACAGAGGCGGAGCTGGTGGGACCAAAGATGATGGCGGAACCGTAGGCAGGGCGGAGCCAGACAGAACTGAAGGCACAGGCAAGACGATGTCTGACCAAGGTGGAAGTAATTAATCCTGAAGTAATTAATCCAGTAGCTTTTTTCTCCATGACAACAAAAGCAGACTACTGTTGTTAGCTGTTAGCAGCACTAAGCATTAACAATGGGCACGTACACACTACAGCTAAATTCGGTTTTAGTGCTTAATCGCGTTCTGTACACACACAGTTCAGTAAAATACGAGAAGGACAACCGCATTCTACAACCGTATTAACTCCCGAAAAATACAGGTAGTGACTACCGCATTTACAGAAATTCTATGCAGTGTGTATGGAACCGAACTGAACAACTAGTTGTTAATGACGTTTACGTGCACCGGTAACGTGTGTCTCTCGTGTATGCGCGGCGAATCACAGGGAGCACAAGCCTTTCCAAATGCTTTATGCTGAAAATCGCGATTCACGTTTGCTCACTTTAATAACTCCATAAACCCGTTTGCCTTATGAGACGAGCTTAAACAACAAGCCCAAAAACGCTTATAGTGAGTGACCTTGGCAACACAGAAAGAGCGTGCGCGCTGTGTGAAACAGGCTGTCCAAGCATAAAACGAGAAAGCACGACGGGGCCGTTCACACAGAACGCGTTTTTCTATTCCAATGCGCTACTTTCCCATTGTTTTTGTATGTAAACACGCACTTGATGGACGCGCATGACAGCTACGCTCGCGTCTCGCATCTTTTGCAGCGCCTCACACATGAGCGCAGCGTTTTTAAGATGCTGTGTCAAGTTAAAAGAATTTCAACTTTTACACGCAGCGCAGCTCATCAATGCGAGTTCCAAAACAGTGGACCAATCAGAAGAACTTGGAGACGGGGCAAGCGTTGCGAGTTGGCATGACAACTGTTTTATATAATGGCAACATGGCGGAGGAGGCGCTCATTATTATCTTATTTTCTTTTTTTCCATGTCAAATCTTGTATCTGTAAATTCTGCAGTTTGCCTATTTCTATTATTTCCGTTATTGTCGTTATTGCATCACGTCTCAAAGGCGCGTCTCGAGACTCTCGCATTCTATGCTGCGCTTTTTTTAAAACCACTCCTGAGCGCTGCGTCTCGCGTTTTTAGACACAAAGACGCGTTCTGTGTGAACGGCCTCTTAGTGTGTTTAAATTGCTGAAAATAACGAGTGTTTTGTCACTTTAATATTACTTTGGTCATGATAGCGGATACCAAACATGAGAGACGCCAGAACGTCGCTATGGTTTCCAAGCTGTCAATCATCGCAGTTTTCGAGAGTGAGTCGTGTTCTGTACACACACGTAACGATAATTTAGGGGATTCACTCCCGCATTTAAATGCGGTTGTCACTCCTGAAACTTAAGGCGAGCATACACTGTGCGATATCTGTGCGATTTCAGCAAGGTTACCAACTCACACTGTACGAGTAGATTGCGTGCGATGTAAAGCCAAAACGTACTCGGTTACGTATATAACCTTGGTTCCCTGAGATACGGGAACGAGTACTGCGTATGGGGAAAAGCTCCTTTTTCCTCCTTGCTGAAGCCTTTTACAATAGCGCAGTGAAAACTGCACGTCTATTGGCTCAAAGGAATGAAACTCTTTGAGCCAATGACGGCGCGGCGTAGTCACGCGAGCCAATGGCGAAATAGCGCGCCAACAAGCCCGCCAAAACGGCGTGGCTTATGGCTATATAAGCCAGCGTTTCGCCGTTGGATTCAGTTTTAGCTCGACTGAAACGACGATACTGAGCCGCAGTGTCGGGGCATGGCATAATACGCAGTACTCGTTCTCGTATCTCAGGGAAACGAGGTTACGTACGTAACTGAGTACGTTCCCTTTCGATACTCTCACTCATACTGCATTTCACGAGTTCACACTTACAAATAATCAGATAGTAAATAGTATGCGTAGTATGCGTATTTGGCGTGCTGTCCGAGGAGAGGGCTCCGAGCTCGGTATTTTGGCCCGAACCCATGTACTCCCCCAAAAATTGCAAACCAATGCAGGACAGCAGCCGGAACATCATTGATGACCCCCAAAATTGCCTTGCTTAGGCTGAATGCGCTGCTGGGAGGGTTAGTAAAGGACCGGTAGGTTTCTCGTCATATGGATGAAGACATTAGACAGCGCTGAGCTCCTGCGGGAGCATGGGCGACATCACTGCTGCGGCAGTGGAGAGAATAGCTGGAGGAACTGAGCTCCTGCTGGAGCCGGGCGGCATCACTGCTGCGGCAGTGGAGGAATTAGCCAGACTAACTTAGCTCCTGCGGGAGCCGAGGCGACATCACTGCTGCGGCAGTGGAGGAATTAGCCAGACTAACTGAGCTCCTGCGGGAGCCGAGGCGGCATCACTGCTGCGGCAGTGGAGGAATTAGCCAGACTAACTTAGCTCCTGCGGGAGCCGAGGCGACATCACTGCTGCGGCAGTGGAAATATTAGCCAGAATAACTGGGCTCCTGCTGGAGCCAAGGCGACATCACTGCTGCGGCAGTGGAGAAACAGCCAGAAAACCTGAGCTCCTGCAGGAGCCGAGGTGACAACACTGCTGCGGCAGTGGAGGAATTAGCCAGAACTGAGCTCCTGCGGGAGCCGAGGCGACATCACTGCTGCGGCAGTGGAGAAATAGCCAGAAGACCTGAGCTCCTGCGGGAGCCGAGGCGACATCACTGCTGCGGCAGTGGAGAAATTGGCTTGAAGAACTGTGCTCCTGCGGGAGCCGAGGCAACATCACTGCTGCGGCAGTGGAGAGAACAGCCAGAGGAACGGAGCTCCTGCGGGAGCCGAGGCGACATCACTGCTGCGGCAGTGGAGAGAACAGCCAGAGGAACTGAGCTCCTGCGGGAGCCGAGGCGACATCACTGCTGCGGCAGTGGAGAAATTGGCTTGAAGAACTGAGCTCCTGCGGGAGCCGAGGCGACATCACTGCTGCGGCAGTGGAGAGAACAGCCAGAAGAACGGAGCTCCTGCGGGAGCCGAGGCGACATCACTGCTGCGGCAGTGGAGAACAGCCAGAGGAACTGAGCTCCTGTGGGAGCCGAGGTGACAACACTGCTGCGGCAGTGGAGAAGTTGGCCTGAAGAACTGAGCTCCTGCGGGAGCCGAGGTGACAACACTGCTGCGGCAGTGGAGGAATTAGCCAGAACTGAGCTCCTGCGGGAGCCGAGGCGACATCACTGCTGCGGCAGTGGAGAAGTTGGCCTGAAGAACTGAGCTCCTGCGGGAGCCAAGGTGACAACACTGCTGCGGCAGTGGAGGAATTAGCCAGAACCGAGCTCCTGCGGGAGCCGAGGCGACATCACTGCTGCAGCAGTGGAGAAGTTGGCCTGAAGAACTGAGCTCCTGCGGGAGCCGAGGTGACAACACTGCTGCGGCAGTGGAGGAATTAGCCAGAACTGAGCTCCTGCGGGAGCCGAGGCGACATCACTGCTGCGGCAATGATAGAAATTTTCCGTTGTATTGGAATGATGGTATTAGTTGAGTTGGATATGGCGGCTTGCAGGTATGTGTGAGAGAAAGAGCTGGAGCTGAAACTAACCGATAGGTGTTCGTTGGGCTTCTTTAATATGGAAGCGATTAGATCGGATGTAGTTCTTAAGCTTACAGTGACCAAATGTTTGAATCTGATGCTGGGAGTGGCCTTTTTGGGTGGCTGTAGTTGCTGCTCCTATGCAGAATGGATTGTAGGGTTCTAGGGGAGGCAGCTTGAAGAATGAAGTTGAGAGAGGTGTCAAGGAGAGTTTTTTTGCGGGTGGTTTATGGAAATATCAGCTCAGAATAAGGTACCGGGGTTGAGAATGGGTCCACCTCTGGTGACAACAGCTTGAATTTCTAAGAGGATCTGATGTTGTTGGCAACATGGTTTGGTTCCAGGGCTGTAGCATTTGGTGGGATGGGCATCAGTGTAGTAGACAGGGTGAACTGCGTTTGCTTGTGGGACAGAGCAAGGAGGAAGAAAGGCCGGGACCGAGGCCGTTAGCGGAGGCAGCCTCACGCTCGGTCGGCCCCTGGAGCCAGGGGAGGGATGAGGAGGTTAGAAAAGAGGGAAACTGAGAAAGGGAAATTGGGGTGTCCGGGCCTGCACCGTTAGCAGAAGCAGCCTCTTGCTCGGGTTGGCCGCTGGAGCCTGGGAAGGAACAGGGTGGTTAGAAAAAGAGGGAAGCTGGGAAAAATAGGACGTCTAGGCCTGCGGCGATAGCGGAGGCAGCCTCACGCTAAGGTCCGTAGCTGACACTGTAGACCAAAGACAAAAGAGAGGTAGGGTGAGAGATGGTGGCATGAAATGGCTGAGACGGCTGAGCTTGCTCCGCTAGTAGATGCATCCTCACGTTAGGAGGAAAGGCATTTATCAAGAGGGGCAGGCATTGTTGGATGGAGTGCGGCGCCGGTGAAAGCCGCAATGTGTGGCTAAGCAGAGGGAGGAAAGTAGGGAATCTGGGGCACGGTCCAGGCTTGCTGCTGCTGCGGCCTGACGCTTGTTTCTAGCACATGAATTGAAGATACAAGAGTGAGGAGATGTAAGATGAAAGAGTGGCCTTGTGGAATTACTCTCATCATGAAGTTTAAGTAGCTGATCGAAGATAGTAATTCCTGTTTAGAACAGTTTGGACTGTTTAGGAAGGTGGAAGCGAACAAATATCCTATTGACTCCTTATGCCGTGAGGCCTGGATATTAGCTGTATTCTAGTTAAGGCCCAGAAATTCAATGGACGTGGCTGGACCCATCGTTTTATCTGGGGCGATTGGAAACCTGAGCTCAGCGAAACTGACACAATGGTTTGATATTGTAAAAGACAGTACTGTTGAACTGTCATTGTTTGATGTTGAAAGATCATCAAACAGCAAAGTACAATATGATTTAGATGATCCTTTGTTCTTTAACTGTTGCTGGTCTGTCATAAGCACATTTATTTAGTAAAGATCAAAAGAGAATCATTTGTAAAAGACAGAGCTTTGCATAAGAATGTGCACCTTGAATTTATTTTAATTGTGTTCAACAATCACTAAAATTTTACCATGAACACACTGCTTGTATAACATTGTTCATTTATATTTATTTATGTTGGTTTCTTTTCTATCCAGACCTGGAAATTACTCAAATTCCATACTTCCAAACTGCAACGTAATAGTTTATTCATTGGTTATCTGTCTGGTTTGTTAAGTTACTTACAAATTATGCTCGTTATAAAACAGATACAGATGAAAAGGGAACGGAAAGATTTATTTAAATGCGTCAAAATAATGATTTGAAAATAATTTTTCCTACCAGTCTCTGCGTCTCCAATATTGAAGCAGTGGTTATACTTAAACAGAAATACATATTATGACTAAGTTTCTAAGCGATTTTGATAAATCGCTGGGCAGCGAGGACAATAAGTTCCGAGTTTCAATGATTCTGTATGCATGTAATATTAACGTCATACGTGCATCAGCTGATTGCGTGTTTAAACCACAATCGTGCCGTAATTTAGAACGGCAAACTTTACAGAAAAGTTTAAAACCGGAGACCCTTTGGTGCGGCCGCCAAAGCAGATGAAGAGCTGGTCTGACTGCCTGAATGGCTGAGACCGCTCAGTATAGATTCTCAATGCCCTGACGGGGCAGAGTAAATGCACCTCTCGCTCGTCCGTGGAAGGAGGTAGCGCTGAGAGGGAAATAACCTGGGCTCTGAACGGGGTTGAGAGCACCTTGGGGACATAACCATGTCAGGGTTTTAGAACGACTTTGGAGTAGTTGGGCCCAAACTCAAGGCATGCAGGGCTCACAGAGAGGGCCTGCAGGTCGCCGATGCGCTTAACCGATGCTAGCACAAGTAGCAGAGCAGTTTTAAGCGTTAAGGGCCGAAGGTCAGCTGACTGCAGTGGCTCGAAGGGCGGACCCTTGAGGGCTGCAAAGACAGTGGAAAGGTCCCAAGAGGGAACGGTAATTGGTCTAGGGGGATTAAGCCGCCTAGCGCCTCTTAGGAAACGGACAACGAGGCCGTTTCTGCCCACCGTCTGGCCAGCGATAGGTGCGTGAAACCCTCCAATGGCTGCAACGTAGACTTTGAGCATGGAAGGGGTGAGACCGCTATCCAGCCGCTCTTGGAAGAAAGACAGTATCTGGGATACATCACTCTCCACAGGGTCGACGCTGCGCGTTGAGCACCAGTCAACAAAGACAGACCATTTCTGGGCGTAGAGACGCCTGGTGGACGGAGCTCTAGCCTGAGAAACGGTATATAAAATGTTCCTGGTGAGGCTTAGCGGCTCCCATCGAGGGACCATAGGTGCAGAGCCCACAGCTGGGGCTGGGGGTGCCAGATTGTCCCCTTCGCCTGAGAGAGGAGGTTTCTTCTCAGGGGGATAGGCCATGGGTCTCTCGTGGAGAGCCTGAACAGCTCTGAGGACCAGGTTCGGGTCCTCCAGAGTGGGGCCACCAGCAGGACTCTGTGTTTGTCCTCCCTGATTCGTCTGACCACGCAAGGGATCATTGCGATCGGGGGAAAAGCATAAAGGAGGAGCCTGGGCCAGGTCTGGGCCAGGGCATTCGTCTGTTTTGAAAAGAAGGTTGGGCAGTGAGAGTTGTCTTCTGAGGCGAAGAGGTCGACCTCTGCCTTCCCGAAGATCTCCCAAATCTTTTGTACCGTTTGAGGGTAGAGCATCCACTCGTCTGAGGGGACGTTGCTCCGCGATAGCATGTCTGCCCCAAGGTTCGACTTGCCAGGAATGTGTGTTGCTTTGAGCGACTGCAACCTGGGCGTTGCCCATTCGAGGAGGCGCTTTGTCAGGGCGCAAAGGCGGCTGGACGAAAGGCCTCCTTGGTGGTTTATATACGACACGACCTTCATGCTGTCCGACTGGACTAGGATGTGGTGTCCTTTCAGGAACGCCTGAAAAGAGTTCAGGGCATGCTCTACTGCCAGCATCTCGAGGCAGTTGATGTGCAGATGGCTCTGCTCGTGAGTCCACGAGCCGAAGGCTGGTCTGCTCTTGAAAACGGCGCCCCAACCCGTGTTGGAGGGCCCCAACCCGTGTTGGAGGCGTCCGTCGAAAGCACCTTCCTTCTTGTTACTGCCTGAAGGGGGACTCCATGCTTGAACCAGCTGGGGTTCGTCCAAGGTCTCAGGGCTGTAATGCAGGCCTGATTGACCCTGATAATGAGGCGGCCGTGCCGCCAAGCATGTATTGGAACCCTGAGTTTCAGCCAGTGTTGCAGAGGCCGCATTCGTAGGAGGCCGAGCTGCAGTACTGGGGAGGCGGAAGCCATCAGCCCTAACATCCTCTGGAAAGTCTTCAGAGGGTAACGGGCATTGTTCCTGACTGATGCCGAGAGCTTCTGAATCGCCAGAGCGTGCTCTGGAGAGACTACAGCCCTCATGCGGACTGAGTCGAAGACTGCGCCCAAGAACGTGATACGCTGGCTGGGGAGCAGTGAGCTCTTGGCAAAATTGACCAGGTACTGAAGGTGGCTGAGGAGCACGGATCTGTGGTATTCTAGCTCGGTACGAGACTGGGCCAGTACAAGCCAGTCGTCGAGGTAATTCAAAACTCTGATCCCCATCTTGCTTAGAGGGAGAAGCGCCTAAGCCACACCCTCGAAGGCGAATCTCAAGAAAGGCCTGTGGCGAGGGGCTATTTGGATGTGGAAGTACGCATCCTTCAGGTCCAGTGAGAAGAACCAGTCCCCGGGGCGTATTTGCGCGAGGATCTGCTCCAATGTCAACATTCTGAACTTCCGTCTCATGAGGGAGAGGTTCAGAAGTCTTAAGTCTAAGATGGGTCTGAGACCGCCATCTTTCTTGTGGACAACAAAGTAGCGGCTGTAGAAGCCCGACTCGCTCTCTGTGGGGGGAGACATGAGACTTCTGCGCGGAGGACATGAGCGTCGTCCGTTTTGACCGAAGTGGTGACCACACCGCTGAAGCGCGGCGGCCTGCGGGCGAACTGTAAGGAGTAGCCATTGGATATAGTCCCGATGACCCACTGTGACACTCCGGGGATGGCTTGCCAGGCCTCGACCCGTGTGGCCAGGGGTTGAATAGCGTCCAGTGACAGACCGCTGTGCAGGGGTCTTGCACCGTTGTTATAGGATGAGGAAATTTGCTCTCTTTTTGGCAATGTAAAAATATTGGGTTCGCCATTAGAACGGCGGTTTGTGTGGGCGCAGTCATTGTGGGCCCAGGGGACATAACACGATGAATTCCAGCACCCGGAGCTAAGCGAGGTGGTAGGGAATGTGAGCGAGAGAGCTTTTGGGGCGGTCCGGCCGTGGCGAGACCTAACCCCATCCTCTTTCTTCCTGCGTGATCAGGAAGACGCCGGAGGCGTTAGGTCCAGCACTATCTTAGGGAGGGGACCCTGGCGTCTCGGGAGCGTGGAGCGTTTCGCTGGGCGGCCCCGTAGGCGCTGCTCCTTGGGTTGCACTGGCTGTGATGCCGAAGGGGCAGGCTTGCTCTGAGGCTGGGTCGGCGCAGGTTTGGACCGACTTGCAGCAGAAGAAGAGCTGGAGTGCATTGGCAAGAAATGTCGCATTGCCTGGGACGATTTCTGTGGGAGGAAGAAGACGGGAAGGCGTGGGAGGCGGAAGCGCTTTCAGTGAAGAAAGCGATCTGAGCGCGGAGAGAAGTGAGACTCATGCACTCGCAGTGTGGGCATGAAGTCTCGGTGAGCGCGGCGTCAGCGTGGGGCTTGCTCAGGCATCCAACGCACTCACCATCGCCGTCGTCGTCCTGAAGAGGGGCTCTGCAGGTGCCACAGGCGTGAAACGGCGCTTGGGGGGGCTCTTTTAGAGCGGTATAGACCGCGAACAGAAGCTCTCAAGCAGCCGCGGTGAACCGCGTTGGTGCGTTGGAAAACACTCGCCGGATGGCAGCAGGAGACTCGCTGAAAGCAAAACCGTAAGCTCGCGGCGGGCGGCGAGAGCGGCGCTCTGGGCAGCAGTCTTCGGCGGCGCCGGCGGGAGCAGGCGGCGGATTCAGCTGTCCTCTGCGGGGCCTCTTCCACGGCGTAGAGAGCTCATTCCAGCGGCGAAGGCGATCAGCAGGATCCAGCAAAGTGTAGATCGTCGCTGAAGGAGAAAGAACTGAATCCAATGGTGAAACGCTGGCTTATATAGCCATAAGCCACGCCCGTTTTGGCGGGCTTGTTGGCGCGCTATTTCGCCATTGGCTCTCGCGTCTACGCCGCGCCGTCATTGGCTCAAAGAGTTTCATTCCTTTGAGCCAATAGACGTGCAGTTTTCACTGCGCTATTGTAAAAGGCTTCAGCAAGGAGGAAAAAGGAGCTTTTCCCCATACGCAGTATGAGTGAGAGTATCGAAAGGGAACGCACAATTTATGTGCTCACACTATGCGGTCCGATGGTCGAGACGTGACTTGACTGCTCACACTATGCGTTTGAAATATACACGATTAAACCCATGTACTGGGATGCGCCGATTGACAATATGATTCCAGAGATATCGTCAAAAGCATCAGCTATGGATATCAAGAGGATTTAGCATTTCCAATTTATATATTAAATAATAATAATAATTAGCCTATTGTTATTATTATTAGTAGTAGTATAGGGCAGGCCTATTTATTATTAAACTACAATTCATTTGGCCCGCAATATTTCATAGCGCATCACCGCATAACCGACGCGCTGCGAGGATAATAAAAGATTTGATTAGCTTGTAATTACTCCTCACTGAAAATTATTTAAAGACATTTACACAATGAATTAAAGGCATATAATTAAAATTATTAACAGTAGCCTATGTGTCCGAAGACTGCAATCAGTCAATGAAAAGCAGCTTCACTTCAATCTTGTTTAACACGATATCCTTCTCTTTTCATTTTTTCACCCACTACATACAGTAGAAATATTAAGAAAATTAAGAATTATAGCCTACCGTTATCAGGTTGAAGTAGGATTTATCTCTCGTTGTCTCTGAGAGGATATACACCGAAAGCTCGTCGGTTTTACTTTTTTTTGTAAAGGCTGGTAGGCCTAATTGACAGGGGATTGAGACGTCTTCATCGGCATAACTCTCCTGCAAAGTTTGCACATTGCTTCTGTACTATAAAGTAGATCCTGACTCGCCTTCCTGGTTTAAAATGGAAAAAAATCCTATATTGCAACGTGACATTTTTCTTTATCACCAATTTCCAAATGATGGACAACAGTTCACATTTCCACATTTAATAAAATTAAGTCGGCTAAATATTAAATAAGTGAAAAGTGAAACATGTAATTTAATGATCAAGTGAATTAATTCAAGAGGCACCAGTTATCTAGAGGTAAGCAACATTTTGCTAAATTGCAGCTAGTTTGATAGTTACAGAACTTAAAGATCTCCCTCTTTTCGTTTTCTTTGGTTTAAGTTCTTTTTTCGCGCAGGCGCAGTGGGGGAAAAACACAGAGTTTAGGCAAGTCGGTTCATAGCTCTGCTTCAACTGTGCGATATTCTCACGAGGGGCGACCAAAATTTCTGACATGCCAGAAATTCATCCGACCATACGATTGCCAGTCGGGAGAGGGGGTCCATGTAACGCTTCACAATTCAATTTTCAGACCATACAATGCAAATGCAAAAATGAAAAATTGAAACCACACGTTCATTTTTCTTGTTTTTCGGTTACATCATAAATTGATATTTGCCATTTTTCCCCCTTTTTTCAATTTCACTTTTGCAAAATGATGTGTTATGTTGTTTTGACACTAGGTGTCACTAAGGGGTTAGAAAAAGAAAAAGAGAAACTAGTGAAGTAGTGCAGAGGTAGAGTGTATACATGACTGTGCTGTTGCATGGAACTATTAAAAAAAAGGTATCCTACTTCATCTGACTTTTCGGTGTCTAATTCATCTGTGCAAGACACAACATAATTGGTGACGAGGATGCTGATTGCTTACGCTTAACAATTGAAGAAGGATGTCTGCGGTAAATGCTCCATTTCTAAGCCCCTTCCTTCCATGCCCGGGGGAGCCAGCTATACCATTTACAACGTGGGAAAAAAATGTTTCACAACTATCTACTAGTAATTAATGAAGCCGGTGAGGAGTGGCCCCAAGCGAGAAAAAGAGCTCTTCTGCTTCATTGTCTTGGAACTGAGGGGCAACGAATTTTCTACACACTTCCCGATACAGGTGACACACTCGACTCGGCAATTGGTGCTTTGCAGACATACTTTAACCCCAAAATCAACGTAGTTGCAGAGAGACACGCATTCCGCAAACATACTCAAGCTCCAAGTGAATCAGTACTACATTACGTTGCAGCTTTAAGAGACTTAGTTTCCAAATGCGAGTTTGGTGCGAATACAGATGACATGAACAGAGATCAGCTAATTGAACATGTTGCAAGTCACCGCATACGCGAAAGACTGCTGCTCGAAACTGAATTGACTTTGTCAAAGGCAATTACAATTGCTACTCAGATTGAGGCTGCTTGGGACCAGACCCTACCTGTGCAAGCCGTACAGTCGGGGTCACGTGATGCTTCAGGTCGGAGGCGTCATAAACCTTCTTCATCTGGACCTGTACCACTTACATCATCATCGCGCACATGCTACCGCTGTGGGTCTGACAAACATTTGGCAAACGCTCGAAACTGCCCTGCTGCCCGAGCAAAATGTAAAAAGTGCCAGAAAACCGGACATTTTGCCCGAATGTGTCGATCGGCTGACACACGTACAGTGCACGAAATTGAACTGCCTGAGTACACTGTTCTTTACATGCATGACCAAGCGACTAAAAATAAGCTTGTTTGTCCAGTCACTATAAAGGCTTCTACTACTACCCTAGAAGCTGAATTGATGGTGGATACTGGCTCAGCCGTCTCCATTTTACCAAAGTCCATATATGATGCCAACTTTAGTTCCATGCCCCTTCAGCCACCTAATGTATGCCTGGTCACATACTCACGTGCACCAATCTGTGTATTGGGTTGCATGCCCATCATTGTGTCTAGAGATTTGGTCACATTTTCTGCGAAATTCTTCATAGTTGATTCTGGAACTGCATTGTTGGGCATGGATCTAATAAAAGGGTTATGCTTGCGCTTCGAAGGCCAACGCTTGCTTCCACCTCTTTCTCTTCCTGGATCTGAGACCCCTACTGCGCCTGTAATGTGCCTCTCAAATACACCCGCACCTCCGAGTACACTGGGATACGCAAAAGGCTTTGTTCACAAAGTGAAGCTTTCGGAGAATGTTGCTCCGGTCCGTCAAAAACTGTGCCGCTTACCACTGTCTGTGCGCTCTGCTGTTTCCAAGGAATTGGATCACCTTCTCAAAGGAGGAGTTATTGAAAAAATTGATGCGTCACCTTGGGTTTCTCCGATCGTCGTCACGCAAAAGAAAACAGGTGGCATCCATCTATGTGTCGATCTCAGAGAACCCAATAAAGCCATCATAACTGACAGTTATCCCTTGCCACATATGGGCGAGTTACTCTCATCACTTAGCGGGGCTACAGTATTCTCAACTATTGACCTTCAAAGCGCATATCATCAGGTCATGTTACATCCTGACAGTAGAGACTTAACTGCTTTCATCATGCACGAGGGATTGTACCGTTTCTGCCGGGTTCCGTACGGGTTAGCTTCGGCGCCATCGGCGTTCCAGAAGATGATGCGCATTATCTTACATGACTTACCGAACGTGGCAAATTACTTGGATGATAGTATTATATGGGGTCGCACGGCTGAGGAGCATGAACGCTCACTGAAAGCCGTTCTGCAACGCCTGCATGATACAGGACTAAAAATTAATGCTGCAAAATGTCACTTCAGACAAACCAGCTTACAGTGTCTGGGTCACACAGTTACAGCACAGGGTATCAAGCCTGACAAGCAACACCTGGCTGCAATTCTACAGGCCCCGGCGCCAACGGGTGCTGTTAAGCTGCGCTCTTTCCTCGGCCTGCTGTCGTGGTACAGTAAATCAATTCAGAATTTCGCTTCTGTGGTTGAGCCATTACGCGCCTGTTTACGTATGGATGCAGAGTTTTCCTGGTCGGAAGAAGCACAGAACAGGTTTTCTGAAGTCAAACAGCTACTTGTTGACAGTCCTACTTTGGCCCTTTATAACCCTGATCTGCCCACGCTTATTTCAACTGATGCATCTGATTATGGCCTCGGGGCTGTCTCCTCTCAGATACACCCTGATAACTCTGAACGCACTGTGGCCTTCGCGTCAAGAACCCTCACTCCGGCTGAACGCAAATATTCAACTGTAGAAAAGGAAGCCCTTGCTTGTGTTTGGGCGGTCGAGAAATGGTGGACATACTTGTGGGGTCGGTCATTCAAATTGCATACAGACCATCAGGCATTAACCACTCTACTCACTACGAAAGGAGGGGACCGTGCAGGAATGCGTATCGCGTGCTGGGCTGCGCGCTTGCTGTGTTTCAATTACGAAGTGATCTACCGACCAGGATCTCATAACTTCACTGCTGACTGTCTGTCACGTCTTCCTTTGCCTTCTGATTCTATGAAAATTGAGGCGGAAAATGAGCCTGAACAAGTAGCTTTGCTTACCTCTGCTTTGACCGCGGTGAGCCCAAAAGAGTTTGCCACTGCTTCTTCCTCCTGCCCTGAGATGTGTAAGTTGTGCGCACAGATACAGCAAGGCTGGCCGCGCTCTTCTTCACACGTTGATTCCCTCCTGCTGCCATTCTACAAATTGAGACACGAACTTGCTGCAACGGACGATTTCATCCTTAGGGGATCACGTCTCATTGCACCTGTGTCATTACGGCATAGGTTAGTGATGCTCGCGCATGGGGGACACCAGGGCATCGTGCGCACTAAGCAACGACTGTGCAATCTATACTGGTGGCCGGGGATGGATGAGTCGGTTATGCACTTTATTTCATCATGCCACCTGTGTCAGGCTTCCGACAAAACCGCTAAAGTACATTCCGCCCCGCTTCAGCCTGTGCCCTTTCCCGCTGAGCCATGGAGAAAACTAGTAATGGATGTAGTGGGCCCATTCGAGTCGGCTAGCTGGGATTGCCGCTATGCCCTTACTCTGATGGACTATCATAGTAAATGGCCTGAAGTTGCGTTCGTGTCTTCAGTGAGTGCAAAGCAAGTGATTCATTTTCTCACCTCTGTGTTTAGCCGTCATGGGAACCCGGAGTGCTTAGTGACGGATAACGGACCTCAATTTACAGCTGCGGAATTCTCTGCCTTTCTTGAAGCGAGGGACATTGCTCATGTGCAAACTCCGGATACCATCCAGCTGCCAACGGGGCAATTGAGTGCTTCCATAGAGTGCTAAAGAGTTGCATTCAGTCTGCCATAATTCAGTCAAAACTGTGGAAAATGACAGTCACAGAATTTCTCCACATCTATAGAGCAACTCCTCATTCCACAACTGGCGTGACTCTGTTTGAATTGTTGCATGGAAGAATGCGCACTCGCCTTGATGTTTTGCCCTCTCTACCTTTGGGAGCGTGTACTGATGTGCGTGAGCGAGTGCCGGCACAACAAGCTAAAATGAAGGAGTGGTTTGACACGAAGCGCAAAGCACGTCATACTCTTCTAAAACAAGGAGACAAAGTGCGTGTTAAGCTTCCTTGGCACTTACCAAAAGGACACCCAAGATTTTCAGAGCCAAAAGAAATCAGAGATCAAGTGGGGAAGAATACTTTTATTCTTTCCGACGGTAAGAAATGGCATGCTTCAAAACTGGCGTTTTTTCCAGGAGGATCTACCAGAGCCGATGTGGCTGATTGGCTTACGCAACCACCTAAGGAGCACGTTCATGTACCCAAATCTGAGCCTGATGAGTGTGTTTTAACTCGTCCTCAGCGTGTGAGATACTCTCCAAGGCGGTTGAAAGACTTTGTGCACTAAAAAAAAAAAAAAAATTGAAACCTACTGTTACATTGGATATTTCTTGAATTCCATATTTAGTAGTGCATTCAAAGTAAAGGAAGTTATTTGCAAAGAAAAGAAACTGAGTTACAGATATGTGTTCTTATGGTAATTTTTAGGTGAAAGTGTTCTTGAGTAAAAGGGGATTATGTTGTTTTGACACTAGGTGTCACTAAGAGGTTAGAAAAAGAAAAGAGAAACTAGTGAAGTAGTGCAGAGGTAGAGTGTATCCCTGCGTTCCAATGTCCATACTATCCATCCTAAATAGTATGTGAGATTAAAATAAGTGTGTCCCAAAGCATAGTATGTTGAAAAGAGTATGCCAAAAGTCCCCGGATGGTCTACTATTTCCGGTAGATTTTTGAAGTGTGGATCCGTGCACACTATAAAGGCTAATATTGCCCACAACCCATTGCGCATTGGACGAGGATTCAGTTCAGAACTACAAACACGAGTAAAAAGTGTTAAAAAAAAAACTACAAAACATGGCGGATACGCGCGATCGACGCTGAGAGATTTGAGTGACTAATAATCAGTTTAACCTGATAGAAAATATATATTTAATGTTACCCGTGTTATTTTTCATCTGCAAATACCAATGTGGACTTTTATAAAGATCCGAATGGCCATTGACTTTTAAATGCATCATTATGCATTACTATGAGGAGAGTTCTCCTCATGAAAGACCCGCGACTGCAGATCAACGTGCTGTATTTCTCTCCGATACGGTAGGAATGTGGAGGATGTAAGATGATTGACAGGGCAGTTTACGGTGACTGGATGCGACAGAGAGAATTGACGCGATTGTATGACTTGTTAGTATGTCCCAAAGCTTGTCTACTCTTTTGCTACACACTCAAAAGTAAGTACTTTTTGTTCACAGAAAGAGTACATACTTTTAGGGCGTAGTATAAGTAGGCGAATTGGAACGCAGCATATGACTGTGCTGTTGCATGGAACTATTAAAAAAAAGGTATCCTACTTCATCTTACTTTTCGGTGTCTAATTCAGCTGTGCAAGACACAACAGATGGCTTAAGAAACAATAATTTGAATAAATAAAATTAACCGATTTTCTATTTTTCCATTTTGTCTTGTAATTTGCGCCGTGGGCTGTACCATTAGCACGGGGGTGTGGCCGCGGACTGCTGTCATCTCACTGATGTAACTGCTTTATTTACACTGCATGCATGTTCTCTATCATTTTTATTATTAATATAGTAACTGTTCTAAATATAAGGCCGTCTCGGACTGGCCATCGCGAGCAGCTGGGAAAAGTGAAATCGCGGTGGCATGGTTGATTTGGCTCATTGTCCAGCTTGTTTGTATTTACTTATTCGTTATTACTTTATTTTATTAATATACATTATGCCCTTGGTACGGGGGTGAATTTTACTTGGTAGGCTACAGTAACCACGAGATCCCAGTTCATTTTCAGTGGGATAGACAGCAGACGGAGGGCAGCTCGAGCAGCGTTTGCCAAGAACCTTCACGACAATATGAAAGATAAAAATACTACCAAGAACATTAAAATGTCCACTTTCTTTAATGTTAAAATTTTATGTTAAGGTTAGAATAATGTCCCTGAACCATCCGTTCAACATTTTTTTTTTTTATTAACACAAGATACAGCCATTCCAAGAACACAATGTTAATTACAAAAGATAATTATATAACTGCACACTTAAACTCATTCATATATAAATTAAGCTTAATCAGTAAGAATGTGTGTGTGTGGGGTGTCTGAGGGGTGGGGTTGGGTTTGCCAAACTAGCAGGTCCAGTCTCTTCATGCTCCATCTGTAAAGTGAACAGATTGACTGATGTTACTAATGGTTATTTCTTATTTCAAAAGCATTTAATAATAACATTCACTCATTCACTTTAGGGTACTTAAGTACTATAAATATGAAATAACACAATATTCAAAGGTAGTTTCCAAATGTTATACAATGTAAAAGTTCATAACACATTGTAAAGGATTAAACTTGAGATAAAGTGAGGTAATATGCATCTGTACATATACAAATAAATAAAAAAACATAATATTTTTAAATTAAACTGCCAGTAGGGGCTGGCTAGTGACTGTCGTAATGAGTGAATCAGTAGGTTCGACTCGAAGCAGTGCTGTGCAATACAATTGCTGATTAAAAGATTAATATGAAGCACAAGTACATAATGTCACATTTTATTATTGGCTGTTTCAACACATTTTACCAACTTAAGGCTGATTTATACAGTGTACACCATAGCTACAGCATAGGCTGTGTGTACCACATGTAACCTACGACGTAGCCTGACGTGCACCTCTTCAAAAATGTAACAACGCATCAATTCTACGTGGACTGCAAGCACTATGATTGGTCAGCTAGAACCACTCCCTCAGGTCAAAAAACTGGCGTGGAATATTCAGAGAAGAGTGAGCATTTTCAACTCCTAGAGGAATTAAAAACGCTGTGTCAGGGGACACATGTGCTGCGTTCCAATTCGCCTACTTATACTACGCCCTAAAAGTATGTACTCTTTCTGTGAACAAAAAGTACTTACTTTTGAGTGTGTAGCAAAAGAGTAGACAAGCTTTGGGACATACTAACACGTCATACAATCGCGTCAATTCTCTCCGTCGCATCCAGTCACCGTAAATTGCCCTGTCAATCATCTTACATCCTCCACATTTCATTTAGTTAATTTCCTACCGTATCGTAGAGAAATACAGCACGTTGATCTGCAGTCGCGGGTCTTTCATGAGGAGAACTCTCCTCATATTAATGCATAATGATGCATTTAAAAGTCAATGGCCATTCGGATCTTTATAAAAGTCCACATTGGTATTTGCAGATGAAAAATAACACGGGTAACATTAAATATATATTTTCTATCAGGTTAAACTGATTATTAGTCACTCAAATCTCTCAGCGTCGATCGCGCGTATCCGCCATGTTTTGTAGTTTTTTAACACTTTTTACTCGTGTTTGTAGTTCTGAACTGAATCCTCGTCCAATGCGCAATGGGTTGTGGGCAATATTAGCCTTTATAGTGTGCACGGATCCACACTTCAAAAATCTACCGGAAATAGTAGACCATCCGGGGACTTTTGGCATACTCTTTTCAACATACTATGCTTTGGGACACACTTATTTTAATCTCACATACTATTTAGGATGGATAGTATGGACATTGGAACGCAGGGAAGCAGTTAAACTGCAACAAAAGTCGTTACCTATTGGCTGTTTCTCTGCCACTTCAGTTTGTAAATAGGTAGGGCTGTCGCGATAACCGCAATTTCGTAATACCGAATTTATTTAATCAATACAGTATCATTTGCATTTATATCACTAATCACTATTTTGTGCAATCTAAGGGAAAATAGTAAAGTGACTGCAGGATTCTTTATGTGTATAGGTTTTTAAGGTTCACAGTATAACAGTTTTTAATTTCTAAACTATTTAACAACTAGTGCATAGTCCAGTTCATGACTAAATGTCTGTTTGTTTGTTTTTTATTTAATACTGTAAAGCTCCTTGCTTTAAAGCAGTAATGTATAAAGTGCCTTTACTGAAGTGATGAACAGAGCTGGTGCAAACATATCCACATCGCTATGATCAGATGCGTTCTTTATGCTGTCATCGCTGTCATTTTTGTTGTGTTTATTTTGTTACTGAGAGGAAAACGTGCAATACATAACATTACTACATATTCTATCTAAATGCCTCTCAGCAGCGTGGATCGTGTCAGGATATTAAGTGAGCTCTCAGATTCAATTTTAACATGTCATATTTTGCAAACAACTAACTCTTGTCGACCTCCTTAGTGGGTTCTTTATAGTTGAAGCCAAAATGAGTCCACACGTCAGCTGTATACCCCAGGAGTGGAATAATTTTATCATCTTGTGAGCTGGGTTTGCTAATGCTAACGCTATTGATGCACCTCGTACTTCTCCGGCTCCGCGTCAGTTTACACTTTGAGATTACACTGCCATCTAGCGATTGGGTTTTATACAGTCTGTGGTTTAAACCAAACACAAAGCCACGAACCTGGGATGTAAATAAATAAATATTGATACAGCGTTTTTGAGAATCGATACAGTATCGCCAAACATAATATCGCGATATTCACGTGTATCGATATTTTCTTACACCCCTATTTGTAAACGTCTCTGACAACGTACATGACGAGCTGCTTCTTCTTCGGCTTTTGCCTTGATACTCAACATGACCGCGGACACTGCCTACTAGTGGTCTGCATTCACGTCGACGCGGACAAGGACGCAGAAGTATAAATCACCTTAAGAAGAACAGCACTTTTACAGTTTCATCCCTCTGCCTAATTTGAGCTTAAATATTGGGACAGTTTCACTTAAAGTAAAAGTGTTTAAAGCTAATATTTAGTTGTAAATCCCTTGCAAGCAATCACAGGAGTGATTCTGTGACCCATAGACATCACCAGACTCTTGTACAGGAAAAACGTTAATGTCAAGCCCTGTATGCATGATAAAATCCAAGGTAACTGACTTGTCCATGGACAGCAATATAATCAACACTTTCAAGGTCCAGAAAGATAGTGACTGCAGTTGTTCAACCTTAAAGGGTTAGTTCACCCAAAAATGAAAACTCTAATTAATTACTTACCCTCACTGTGTGTTCACACCGCCGGCGGCGAGAGCGTCAAAGTGACAGGAAGTCATTCATTTTCAATGAGAGCCCGGCGGCGAGCTCCGGCGAGAGCGGCGCGGCGCGTCTTGGACGGTGAGAGCGGCGAGGAGAGTAGAAATCAGGTTAACTTTATGGTAATGAGCTATGACGCGGTTCGGCGGCAACCAATCGGAATGTAGATGTCCTCGCTTGAGAGGCTTCCGATTGGTTAACGCAACTTGTCATTTACTTTGACCCTCCCGTTGGTGGCGGTTTGAACGAACAGTACAGCGTTGTTGGCAGGGCGGCCAAGGCGACTGTTGACGCTCTCGCCGGCAGCGGTGTGAACACACAGTTATGCTGTTTCACACCCGTAAGACCTTCGTTGATCTTCTGAACACAAATAAAGATATTTTAGTTGAAATCCGATGGCTCCGTGAGGCCTTCATAGGGAGCAATGACTTTTCCTCTATCACGATCAATAAAGGTACTAAAAACACATTTAAATCAGTTCATGTGAATACAGTGGTTTAATATTAATATTATAAAGCAACGAGAATATTTTTGGTGCACCAAAAAAAGCAAAATAACGACTTATTTAGTGATGGACGATTTCAAAACACTGTTTCAGAAGGTATAAATTTATAAGTGTATCGAATCTTGAATCAGATCATGGGTCAAACCCACCAAACAGCTGAAATCACGTGACTTTGGCACTCTGAACTGCTGATTCGACACAAAAAATTCATAACGCTCCGATGCTTCCTGAAACAGTGTTTTGAAATCGGCCATCACTATACAAGTCATTATTTTGGGGTTTTTTTCGCGCACCAAAAATATTCTTGTTGCTTTATAACATTAGTGAGATATTGATAGGGGTCTGTCATCCTCTACCATGTCCTTTGTCATCCGGTGGAAACTGCCACTTGTGATTCAAAGGGTTCCCATCACCGCAGTCCTTCAGATGACTGGTTGGAGCTGGGAATGGAGGATCCTGTGACCAAACAATTAAAATAAAAACATTTTCTTTAAATACATTACAGTTCTCAATGTTTAAGCACAGGTTACAACATGACATGTCACAGTACAGTTTAATGATAATACAAAGCTATTTTGTTAGTTAGACAGCAATAATAATGGAAAAAATAAAAACAAGTAAAAGTGCTTTCTTGTCGTTTCAGTAGCTGAATAAAATACAAGATAACTTGTGTAACTGAATTGTATTCAAACAAAAGATTTTCAGTGTGCAAGTTACCTGATTGATGACCGTGTTCTTTGAAGAGCAATATTAGAGAAGAATAGCAGCATTTACTACCTGGCCTAAATATATATATATATATATATATATATATATATATATATATATATATATATATATATAGTGAGAGAAAATACATAATAATATGATAAAGTAAATTTCTACACTTAAACATTAATAACAGGAGTGAAATTTACACTTTAAAAAATATGATTTATTTTATTGTAAGTGTTGGTAAAACACCTTTTCTGTCCTTGTCTGCCTCGCAAGAATCAAGTCAGCTGAAGCTCTTCCTTCAGTGCTGTATTTGAAGCATCTGTGGACAGTTGAGAGGAAAGTGTCTGCTGATTTGTCAGAGAACTAAGATAACAACTCAAGCACACTAGCTAGACTAGAATTAATTAATAAACGTGAATATTTTACTAATAGCTAACTTCTTATAAATGTATGTGGCAGCTAAGTATCAGTTAGCAGTTTACCAAACTAACGTTCGTTAATTTTATAACATGCACACACTCAATTTATATCATCAACGCGTAATCTTATGTTTTGGTAACAACTCTTAAAATTGTTTTATGAATTTATCGCTTCGTCTGATATTTACCTCTGAAAATACAGGACGCTGTCAGCGCGCGCAATAACTGAAAGGCAGCGGCCTAGAAAATGCGGTTCACAAAAATATATATATATAACGAAAACGTTATTTACAAGTATTTTCTGGATCCACACTTACCTTCTTATGATGTAAATCCTATGTGTAATCTCTTTATGATGAAAATACCGGACCCTGTCAGCGCGCGCAAGATTTGAATGGAGCAGGAGCGGGAACGAACGGCTCGCAACGTCAGGCTAAAAAACAAACAGTTCGGAAAAAAGAATTAAAAAAACATACAACATTGAAATTCTGATGTTATATTCTGGCATATGTGTTATTTAAAATAGTATTATGAATTCATAACATACCATTTACGTTTTCTCAGCCTCAGAAAATAACGGACGCTGTCTTCCTCTGCGCGCGCAAGAGAAGAGCTGCAGTGAGGCAGTGGGGGAGGGGAAAGAACAGACTCGAGAGTCAAGATTCCAAAAAAGATTCGATTCAGTGGCGTCAGGAATTGAGAGTCTGATTCAGCTCAAAATGCGAGTCCTGAAATGTCTGTGCGTGATATATTATGAGAACATAAATACTAATAAAATTATATGGACGTTCTGAGAATGTTGTTCTAAGAACGTTTTCTATCAACATTATGAGAACGTTCATCAAGTATAAATAACGTCCTAAGATGTTCCAAGAACGTTGTTCCCAAAACGTTTTATAATAACATTATGATAACATTCAGAAAGTATAATAACGTTATAAGGACGTTCTGAGAATGTTGTTCTAATAACGTTTTCTATCAACATTATGCGTACGTTCATCAAGTACAAATAACGTCCTAAAGATGTTCCAAGAACGTTGTTCCCAGAACGTTTTATAATAACATTATGATAACATTCAGAAAATACTAATAACGTTATAAGGACGTTCTGAGAATGTTGTTCTAATAACGTTTTCTATCAACATTATGAGAACGTTCATCAAGTACAAATAACGTCCTAAGGATGTTCCAAGAACGTTGTTCCCAAAACGTTTTATGATAACATGATAACATTCAGAAAATACTAATAACGTTAAGGACGGTCTGAGAATGTTGTTCTAACGTTTTCTATCAACATTATGCGAACGTTCATCAAGTACAAATAACGTCCTAAGGATGTTCCAAGAACGTTGTTCCCAAAACGTTTTATGATAACATTATGATAACATTCAGAAAATACTAATAACGTTATAAGAACGTTCTGAGAATGTTGTTCTAATAACGTTTTCTATCAACATTATGCGAACGTTCATCAAGTATAAATAACGTCCTAAAGTTGTTCCAAGAACGTTGTTCCCAAAACGTTTTATGATAACATTATGATAACATTCAGAAAATACTAATAACGTTATAAGAACGTTCTGAGAATGTTGTTCTAATAACGTTTTCTATCAACATTATGCGAACGTTCATCAAGTACAAATAACGTCCTAAAGATGTTCCAAGAACGTTGTTCCCAGAACGTTTTCTCTAAACGTTATAAGAACGTTAATAACGTTATAAGAACGTTCCAAAACATTATTTTAATAACGTTTTGTACTAACATTCACACAACTTTTAAAGAACGTTAGTGAATGTTCTGGGAACGTTCCCTGTTAGCTGGGCTCAAAACGTATTTAGAGATATCTCGAATTTAATTTCTTACTAGTCTAATTACAACTGCAGATATCTCTAATTATCATTCTGACTAATCAATTTATAATTATGACTAGTCATACAATTGTAATTATATCTATATTAATGGATAGTGAAACCATTTTCCGCCTGCCATACACCCTCCTATATCTTTGAACACTGCAAAAATAGCAAAACACCACATGATGGCGCAATGTATTCACCGTTATGCACGACGCAACTTAGGATGATCTCTAGCTATATTTGATCACTAAATATTAATAAAAAAATTAGTTATTGGAAATAGTAGACAAATAATAATAATAATAATTTGGTGTATTAAGACTTTCTGTTACTAACCACCCCTTTCAAAGACACTGTGCGTCTCAGTTGAGGCAGACACCATTGGGACACTCACACTAGCTCACATGACGTCACGTGAACTTGGGAACACTTGTGCCCTCCCTGCACTACTACAGTCTCAATCTGACAACACACTGCAAAAACGCAAAGCGCACCTTGTGACGACAGTTAAACAACGCAAACTTTCTGGAGTTTAGAGCATATATATATATATATATATATATATATATATATATATATATATATATATATATATATATATATATATATATATTTTTTTTTTTTTTTTTTTTTTTTTTTTAATTTATCGAGGGAAATGGAATGGAATTCTTTCATACGGGCTGAAAAACAGCAGTAGAGAGCAAGGTTATAGTCTTCACTCAGAGGTATGCTGTATTTCTTTCTATAAATCTTGTAAAGTTTTCGCGCGAGCACTGATTGTTGTTTTTGTGAACGAGGGTTATTAACGCGCGATGAAGCGCGATGAATCTTGTGTACAGAGGATGAGGATGAGGGGTATTTATTTATTTATTTGTTTATTGACTTACACTCATGCAACTTTGCCCTCTCTCTTTCAGTTCAGACAAGGGTTAGAATGATTGCTGAGTGATTGAGTGGACTCATTATGGATCTTGGCAACGAAGTGGATCTCTCCAACAACAATATCACTCCTCTTTGGAAAAGACGGAGCGAAAATAACATGAAGCCCAAGCCCAGACCTCACAGTTACCAAATAGATGGTGTTCTTATGACAGACTTTCCTGCGGATGATAGGTGCATGTTCACTCTCACTCAGCCGGCTGAGAAGATCAGCACCACTGCGTCAAACACTACAGTGCTGAAACACACTCTCAACAAACCCACAAGGAAGACTAGGGTGGTTCGGAGCATCAGTATTGGATATTTATCTAACGGCCGGTTCTCTCTGTCAAAATTTACTAAATCGGACAATGATAACAATGCAGAGGCTACTTCTTCCCCTAAAACACCATTGTTGCCCACAAAGAATGAGAATGGACTCAGTGTTTGGCATGACATAACAGAGCCCCTTAAATGTCTCTCTAGTCAGCTCACCCTCACCTCTCAAAGGGATCAGATTGTTTTTGGGGATGTGTCTCCACCTCCAGACACAGTGTCACCAAAACCTATCACCTCAAACATATCACCTCAGATCTCCACACGGTCACGCCAATCGCAGGATGTCCCTGGGTCTCCCATTGGCCTCCGGAGCTCCCCGCTTCACAGTTCCACCTCCAGCATCCCCTCCATTTCCTCCAACCTTAGCCTTCCCTTAGACCCCCTAATGCCCTGCAGCCCCTCCACTGCTGAAAGGCCGGGGGGCATCCTGTTGCAGCGGCAGAGTTCCGGGTCATCTCAGGGCTCGGAGGGCAAGCAGCCCCCTTCCCCAATAATACTGAGCACCCATAGTCCTGCAGCGCAGAAGATGGGCACCCAACAGATCATCCCCAGGGGTCTGGTCTCTGACTCACGCTTCAGCAAGCCCTCTCAAAAATGTATGGACACTGGTAAAGGTGCCTTCCGACCACGAAGCATGTTTGAGACTTCTTCTTTCTCTACCAGTAAGGATGATGAACTGGATAGAGATGAGAATGCAGGACTACTGACAAGAGGTCAGCGCTCAAAATCATATCGCCGGGCAATGGTCAGTGGTGTAGATATAGAAATTCCATCATTAGACCCAAAGGCCAAACGCCTGTCCCAACCTGTGCTGAAAGGAGTCGCTGAAGAGAGACAGTCTAACCTGAGTCCACCCAAGAGCAAAGTAAGTTGAATGCTAAATATTGTAAAAAAAATTATGTTGTGGTCATAATGTGGATGCATCCCAAAACTTTTGGAAATCCTAATATGTGTATTGTTTTGTAATTATAGAGGTATTGTTTTTTACTGCTCAATGAAGGAGAGATTGTGTATACAGAGTAGGATCAGTTCTAACGTCACCTGAATCTGCTGTTAAAATATAAATCATCTACACGCCATTCACCCGAACCTATGATTTTCTCTGATTTAGGTTTCGTCAAATTACAATTAATCTAATTTTCTTAAGTCAAGTGTGATGATATGGTAACATACAATGTTACATTTAAAACAACTGATTTTAGTGTTTAGTAATTTTATTGATTTAGACAAAATATTCTATAATTTTAATATTACCCATTTACCATTTTTAATATTGATGTACTGCATGCCTTTTATGATGCATAAGAAGCACTTGCTTATGGGTTCAAACTTGAGAATAAATGGCAGTAAATAGTGCCCTTTAACAGATTTGTGATTGAGCAGTATTTAGGTCTGTGACCACTGCCTTCAAATTAACCCTGTCAGGCAGCACTATCTAAAGACAAAGGTGACATATTTATGATCAAAAAGGTCAAAGATTGCATGTGACAGTAGGCAGAATTTGTGGGCATTGTGAACAATGACAGCACACTGTGATCGTGGACCTAACAGCCCAATAAAACTACCATTTCATTCCTTTAAAGGTGCCGTAGAACGTGTTTTCAAAAGATGTAATATAAGTCTAAGGTGTCCCCTGAATGTTTCTGTGAAGTTTCAGCTCAAAATACCCCATAGATTTTTTTTTATTCATTTTTTTAACTGCCTATTTTGGGGCATCATTAAATATGTGCCGATTCAGGCTGCGGCCCCTTTAAATCCTCGCGCTCCCTGCCCCCGGAGCTCGCGCTTGTCTTAAACAGCATAAACAAAGTTCACACAGCTAATATAACCCTCAAAATGGATCTTTACAAAGTCTTCGTCATGCAGCATGTCTAATCGTGTAAGTACAGTGTTTATTTGGATGTTAACATTTTATTCTGAATGAGTTTGAGGCTATGTTTCATGGCTAACGGGCTAATGCTAACATTACACACTGTTGGAGAGATTTATAAAGAATGAAGTTGTGTTTATGAATTCTACAGACTGCAAGTGTTTTAAAATTTTTGTCTCCGTGAATACAGTAAGAAACGATGGTAACTTTAACCACATTTAACAGTACATTAGCAACATGCTAATGAAACATTTAGAAAGACAATTTACAAATATCACTAAAAATATGATATCATGGATCATGTCAGTTATTATTGCTCCATCTGCCATTTTTCACTATTGTCCTTGCTTGCTTACCTAGTCTGATGATTCAGCTGTGCACATCCAGATGTTACTGCCTGTCCTTGTTTAATGCCTTGAACATGTGCTGGCATATGAAAATATTGGGGGCGTACATATTAATGATCCCGACTGTTACGTAACAGTCGGTGTTATGTTGAGATTCGCCTGTTCTTCTGAGGTCTTTTAAACAAATGAGATTTATATTAGAAGGAGGAAACAATGGTGTTTGAGACTCACTGTATGTCATTCCCATGTACTGAACTCTTGTTATTCAACTATGCCAAGGTAAATTACATTTTTAATTCTAGGAAAATATATGTAAATAGGTAAATAGGAAAATATAGGTAAATATTTGAACAATATTTTAGCAATATTTGAAAATTGGCTAGTTTTGTGGGTGTATTATTCTAGGGAGCCAATAACTGTGGTCTGGTCAGCATGTATTAAAGAAATACATTTGTTTAATAATGTGATTTTCCCCCACTTTCACATTTTTTTATGTCAATGAAAGGTTAGTCTTTCAAGAATTTTTTTGAATAAAAGATCAAATACATAAACAATGTCAAAATCTAATTTGTCAAGCCCAACTAATCAATCACTTATGGTTTCTGCAGAATGTGGAGCGGAAGAAAGGCCTCCCAACCCAGCGGACGTTTGACAGTGAGGGTAAGCATTGGAGCATTCTCCAGACCTTTCTGTCTGCTATAGAGCACACCCAACCGAGGCTAGGTAAACTCTGCTTCATTTGATATGCATGATGAAATGTTTTCATCTATGATAGATCCTTTAATCAGGGCTCTACAGTGCAACCATTCTGTGCTGAATTTCATTTTTTCATATAGCCTATATTGTGTAAAATATGTACGTGTGTGATTGGCTGACGAATTTCACTCTGCAAGAAATAGTGTAAGTAAAGTTTAACTGAAATGAATACTTCACTTAGGGGTATGGTGTCTTTTATCAACACAAAGTAACATATTGTTGTACAAACCCTATTCCAAAAAAGTTGGGACACAGGACAAATTGTGAATAAAAAAGGAATGCAATAATTTACAAATCTCATAAACTTATATTTTATTCACAATAGAATATAGATAACAATGTTGAAAGTGAGACATTTTGAAATGTCATGCCAAATATTGGCTCATTTTGGATTTCATGAGAGCTACACATTCCAAACAAGTTGAGACAGATAGCAATAAGAGGCCGGATAAGTTAAATGTGTCATGATCACCAGTGAGAGTGCCCTATCAGCCACTAGAGGGCACTCCATCCCGGACTCTCATTTCCACCCATTGCATTCACTACATTACCCATAACGCACTCCCCGGACTCATTATCACCATTTCATTGCACCCAGCTGTTTTGTGTTTCATCATTAGTGTCTGTCTATTTATACTCAGTTGTTTCTGTCCTTGGTTGTGGTTTATTGTAATTGTTACGTGCACCGTTTTGTTTCTCTGGCTTTGTGTTTTATGGACTGGTTATTCTGGATTTTGACCCTTGCCTGCCTTTGGATTAACGTTTCTGGATTCCTCAATAAGTACTTATGCTGCAACTGGATCTCAACATCTTGTTCTTGCGTGCCCGTGACAGAATAAACCACCCCCAAGGGATCCAGCAGCATGAGTGTTCGGATTCGTCCTCCAGCCTCCATTGGAGAGCGAATGGCTCTGTTTCGGGCAGTATTGGCTCTGCGACAGGAGGGAGCAGAGGTAGGAGGTTTTGCCCAGTTTTTCTGGACAATGGCAAGAGGACTGCGTTATAATGATGCAGCGCAAAAGGAGATATTCAATAGATGCCTGGATGACCCTCTTCCTCAGTGTGAGTTGGAGGGGCTCCGGACCCTGGATTTTTGGGGTTTCGTTTTCTACCTTGAAGATCGGGGTCGGAGGACCTCACCTGATCTACCAACCAGTGAGTCCGATCCAGCCTGTGAGTTCGCTCCAGAGTCCACCGAGGAGATGGACACAGGTACATCGTCTATCTCACGTAAAAGGAGGAAGAGGAGGAGAAAGGCTCCAGCCAGTGAGTCCGCTCCAGCCAGTGAGTCCACTCCAGAGCTCGTTCCAGTCAGTGAGTCCACTCTAGTCAGTGAGTCCACTCCAGAGCCCGCTCCAGTCAGTGAATCCACTCCAGAGCCCGCTCCAGTCAGTAAGTCCACTCCAGAGCCCGCTCCAGTTAGTGACTCCACTCCAGAGCCCGCTCCAGTCAGTGAGTCCACTCCAGAGCCCGCTCCAGTCAGTGAGTCCACTCCAGAGCCCGCTCCAGTCAGTGAGTCCACTCCAGAGCCCGCTCCAGTCAGTGAGTCCACTCCAGAGCCCGCTCCAGTCAGTGAGTCCACTCCAGAGCCCGCTCCAGTCAGTGAGTCCACTCCAGAGCCCGCTCCAGTCAGTGAGTCCACTCCAGAGCCCGCTCCAGTCAGTGAGTCCTCTCCAGAGCCCGCTCCAGTCAGTGAGTCCACTCCAGAGCCCGCTCCAGTCAGTGAGTCCACTCCAGAGTCCGCTCCAGCCAGTGGGTCTACTACAGAGCCCGCTCCAGCCAGTGAGTCCGCTCCAGCCAGTGAGTCCGCTCCAGTACGGCATGCTCTCCCTATCAATCCAGTGATGGCCAAGAGGGCTGTCCTCACGTTCTATGTTGTGGCGGTTTTGCGTGCCTGGAGGATGCTCCTAGAGCAGCCCCAGCCTGAGCACGCTGCCGTCCCAGAGCAGCCCCAGCCTGAGCACGCTGCCGTCCCAGAGCAGCCCCAGCCTGAGCACGCTGCCGTCCCAGAGCAGCCCCAGCCTGAGCACGCTGCCGTCCCAGAGCAGCCCCAGCCTGAGCACGCTGCCGTCCCAGAGCAGCCCCAGCCTGAGCACGCTGCCGTCCCAGAGCAGCCCCAGCCTGAGCACGCTGCCGTCCCAGAGCAGCCCCAGCCTGAGCACGCTGCCGTCCCAGAGCAGCCCCAGCCTGAGCACGCTGCCGTCCCAGAGCAGCCCCAGCCTGAGCACGCTGCCGTCCCAGAGCAGCCCCAGCCTGAGCACGCTGCCGTCCCAGAGCAGCCCCAGCCTGAGCACGCTGCCGTCCCAGAGCAGCCCCAGCCTGAGCACGCTGCCGTCCCAGAGCAGCCCCAGCCTGAGCACGCTGCCGTCCCAGAGCAGCCCCAGCCTGAGCACGCTGCCGTCCCAGAGCAGCCCCAGCCTGAGCACGCTGCCGTCCCAGAGCAGCCCCAGCCTGAGCACGCTGCCGTCCCAGAGCAGCCCCAGCCTGAGCACGCTGCCGTCCCAGAGCAGCCCCAGCCTGAGCACGCTGCCGTCCCAGAGCAGCCCCAGCCTGAGCACGCTGCCGTTCCAGAGCAGCCTGAGCACGCTGCCGTTCCAGAGCAGCCCCAGCCTGAGCACGCTGCCGTTCCAGAGCAGCCCCAGCCTGAGCACGCTGCCGTTCCAGAGCAGCCCCAGCCTGAGCACGCTGCCGTTCCAGAGCAGCCTCAGCCTGAGCACGCTGCCGTTCCAGAGCAGCCCCAGCCTGAGCACGCTGCCGTCCCAGAGCAGCCCCAGTCTGAGCCCGCTGCCATCCCTGAGTCCTCCGCTCTCCCTGATACGGCCACGGAGACCGTTACCGAGCTGTCCGCTCTCCTTGATACGGCCACGGAGGCCGCGCCACCGAAGCGCCTTGCCCTGCCGGCGCCACCGAAGCGCCTTGCCCTGCCGGCGCCACCGAAGCGCCTTGCCCTGCCGCCTGAGCAGCCCGAGCCTGGTACCATCACCGAGCTGTCCGCTCCCCTTGATACGGCCACGGAGGCCGTCACCGAGCTGTCCGCTCTCTCTGATACGGCCACGGAGGCCGTCACCGAGCTGTCCGCTCTCCCTGATATGGCCATGAAGCACCCTTGGCCTACTGCCCTGCCGCCGTCCAAGCCTTCTGCCCTGCCGCCACCGCCCAGATCTTCTGTCCTGCCGCCATCATCCAAGCCTTCTGCCCTGCCGCCGCTGCCCAGGCTTTCTGCCCTGCCGCCACTGCCCAGGCCGTCTGAACCGTTGGAACCAGCCTGGTCAGTTCCTCCGGCCCCACCCTGGCAATCAGCCAGGATTCCAGACCCGCTGGAACCAGCCTGGTCAGTTCCTCCAGCGCCACCTTGGCAACCAGCCAGGACTCCAGACCCCGGGGAACCCGCCTGGTCAGTTCTTCCAGCGCCGCCCTGGCATTCAGCCAGGACCCCGACTCTCTTGAGCCCCCCGTGGTTTGTTCCTCCGGCTCCCCCCTGGCCTTCGGTTGGGGGTTCTGGTCCTGGCCCACCATCCCTCCCCCTGATCCTCCACCTGTCCACCTCCCTCCTGGGTTTTTAGTGTTTTTGTTTTTTTTGGACTGGTGGAGCGTCTGGTAGCCGCTCCTTTGAGGGGGGGTAATGTCATGATCACCAGTGAGAGTGCCCTATCAGCCACTAGAGGGCACTCCATCCCGGACTCTCATTTCCACCCATTGCATTCACTACATTACCCATAACGCACTCCCCGGACTCATTATCACCATTTCATTGCACCCAGCTGTTTTGTGTTTCATCATTAGTGTCTGTCTATTTATACTCAGTTGTTTCTGTCCTTGGTTGTGGTTTATTGTATTGTTACGTGCACCGTTTTGTTTCTCTGGCTTTGTGTTTTATGGACTGGTTATTCTGGATTTTGACCCTTGCCTGCCTTTGGATTAACGTTTCTGGATTCCTCAATAAATACTTATGCTGCAACTGGATCTCAACATCTTGTTCTTGCGTGCCCGTGACAAAATGTACATATAAGGAACAGCTGGAGGACCAATTTGCAACTTATTAGGTCAATTGTCAACATGATTGGGTATAAAAAGAGCCTCTCAGAGTGACAGTGTCTCTCAGAAGTCAAGATGGGCAGAGGATCACCAATTCCCCCAATGCTGTGGCGAAAAATAGTGGAGCAATATCAGAAAGGAGTTTCTCAGAGAAAAATTGCAACTTTTATCAGTTATCATCATCTACAGTGCATAATATCATCCAAAGATTCAGAGAATCTGGAACAATTTCTGTGCGTAAGGGTCAAGGCCAGAAAACCATACTGGATGCCCATGATCTTCAGGCCCTTAGACGGCGCTGCATCACATACAGGAATGCTAATGTAATGGAAAATTAACATGGGCTCAGGAATACTTCCAGAAAACATTGTCGGTGAACACAATCCACCATGCCATTTGCCGTTGCCGGCTAAAACTCTACAGGTCAAAAAAGAAGCCATATCTAAACATGATCCAGAAGCGCAGGTGTTTTCTCTGGGCCAAGGCTCATTTAAAAATGGACTGGGACTGTGGTAAAGTGGAAAACTGTTCTGTGGTCAGATGAATCAAAATTTGAAGTTCTTTTTGGAAAACTGGGACGCCATGTCATCCGGACTAAAGAGGACAAAGACAACCCAAGTTCTTATCAGCTCTCAGTTCAGAAGCCTGCATCTCTGATGGTATGGGGTTGCATGAGTGCGTGCGGCATGGGCAGCTTACACATCTGGAAAGGCACCATCAATGCTGAAAGGTATATCCAAGTTCTAGAGCAACATATGCTCCCATCCAGACGTCGTATCTTTCAGGGGAGACCTTGTATTTTCCAACATGACAATGCCAGACCACATACTGCATCAATTACAACATGGCTGTGTAGAAGAAGGATCCGGGTACTGAAATGGCCATCCTGCAGTCCAGATCTTTCACCCATAGAAAACATTTGGCGCATCATAAAGAGGAAGATGCGACAAAGAAGACCTAAGACAGTTGAGCAACTAGAAGCCTGTATTAGACAAGAATGGGACAACATTCCTATTCTTAAACTTGAGCAACTTGTCGTCTCAGTCCCCAGACGTTTGCAGACTGTTATAAAAAGAAGAGGGGATGCCACACAGTGGTAAACATGGCCTTGTCCCAACTTTTTTGAGATGTGTTGATGCCATGAAATTTATCAGTTTAAAAATCTCAGTTTAAACATTTGATATGTCATCTATGTTGTATTCTGAATAAAATATTGAAATTTGAAACTTCCACATCATTGCATTCTGTTTTTATTCACAATTTGTACAGTGTCCCAACTTTTTTGGAATCGGGTTCATATATAGACACTATGCGATGCAGACAAATCTGAAAATGTAAGGGAATGCGTGTGTTAATGTGTGAGGAATTTTTTTTTTGTTTATCATTTTGCCTGTGCCAACTGCATACATTTTGACAGAAGTGTGTATTTTTATTGGAATTTTAATTTCACCCTCATTTCCTTTCGTAAAGCTATTTGACACTAGGTACACAAAACAGATACTTGTAGGGCCAAATATCCCCATTGAAAAACGCCTGAGGCCATTTTTTATTTTTAATTTTTTTTTTGCTTTTGTGGGAAAACGGCTTATCATTTAATTAATTGACAGCCCATCAGCTAATCTTTAACATGTTTGTCTGGAAACATTTGTTTTGGATTGATCTATTTTTAGAGTTTACACTGAAGAAAATGCTGTTTTATAAGAGAAGGCAAAATATAATTAAATATAACAGTAGGCGAAAAGTGTCCATATAACCTACTACTTCCGGCGAGATTCTGAAGTGCTCATTTGCTGGACACTTTACTATCCAATGAGGCCACAGGAGAGGATTTATTAATGGTTAGTTAAGCTGACACTGGTAGGTCACATGACAGTAAAAACATGGCGGATGTAGTACGTCCGAATTTCACTCATACTACCCACATTCATGCTATATTGAACATACTTTTTTTTAACGGTCACAAAGTTCAAATTCAAATGTAGTGCCTACTCAGACAATATGTGATTTCGCATGCAGCACATCTCTGGATGTATCCTTCACTGCCTTTCATATCCCACAACCCTGTGCGTTCCATTCCATGAAAGCTGAGCTAAAAAATAAAGATGGTGTCTAAAAGATGCGGTTTGTGGTCAGTTTTTGTGTAAATGCACATTTTTGACCAACGTTTTCCATTTTTAATGTAATTTCTAGTGCAAAATTGCTATTGCAGTAATTAAATATTCACTTGGTTATTACCAAAGCTCGTTCTATTTTTTTTTTTTTTTTTGAAGATCATTAAACTGTAATGCTGCCTCAGAAGCCTGTTCGAAATCAGTTTCGTGAGGTACCATCATGCGCAAACGCAAAAAGACATTGCCTGCTAAGCCAGAGAGGCAAAACAGCTGCCCAAGTTTTTGGATGCAGCCCTGGTCTTTACAAATACACATAGCTATCTGATCAGAGAAAACATATGAAGTGACCACATGTAAACAGGCCCTAATTTGCAATGTGTGATCTTATCTGACTGAGCAATCATTTGATCTAAACGTAAGTAACGTGATTTATTTTAAAACATTTATGTTTTCATTTGGTCAAAACAAAGGCAGCAGATATGAGATATATACTTGCTCAGATGACTTTTTTTTTTTTTTTTTTTTTTAAGATATATGCCTAGAAGTATGTATCATAGTAGTATGTATCATATGGATGATGTATTTTGGCATCACAGATTCTACGTCTTAGAAGTATGACCAAAATAAGAATTTTCACCGGAAACAATCATCTGCACAAGTAAGTAACATGTCTGCCTCTTTTGTTCTGACCAACTGAGAAAAAAGTATTACAATTGCGCTGCCAATGGTGATTAAATCTAACGATCGCTTAGCTTGGATCACGTCAAACCATGCTTATTATTATTATTTTGTAATTTCACAATCCCAAGCATTGTGTGACTATGTGTATTTAGTGTGTATTAGCATTACCTGTAGATTTCAATTTCTGTAGCCAGTCCGCAGTCCGAAGTCTTTTGCTTTTGACTTCGGGTTAATCTCCAGCTGTCACTAATGTTGGGGTTAATCTCCAGTTGTCACAAATGATTTTCATTTAGACCTTTCTGGATTACAGTCCACCAGCAAAATGATAAGTTTTTGTGAGAAAAGGCTATAAATGATCTGCTACCAGCAGCATGAGACTCCTTCTTCATGTAAACAGAACATGCTCTTGCTCATTTGGCAACACAACCTTATTTCTGCAGTGACTTCATTCATTATGTGTCCTATAACACTGTCTGATGTTTATGTTTTACATGGTGTGAGAAAGTCACATAAACCACGCACAATCCAATCAGAGCAGTCAGAATGAAATGGATTTCCAGAAATGCAATTTGAATAGGATTTCATAACACATATGAATGTAACTCGAGACATATTTGTACACAGCCATGTAAAGGTCGGCAATATCTGCTAATCAGGCAGTTTTCGTGTTGAAAATGCTAATTGATTCAAATGAAGCAGAGAATCATTTCTATGAACCAATGCATTAAAACGCATTCATTTTAATTTTACATTTGATACATTTTTAAAGATGAAACACAGAAGATAGATTAATGTCTGTGCAAACTGGTCACAGGCATGTGAAATAGTATGTTAAGTATGTGAAATATGTAGTTCAGACTGTACCATAAGGTGGTCATTTCTAGGAATGTTTTCACAATCTTACAAAATTACTGTTTTGTTTTTTCAGAGGATGAAGTTCTGTACCAGAATTACCAAGAGAAAGCCCTGCACAATGATTCTGATGAGGACACTGAGCCCAAACAACCTCAGCCAGATGAAGGCATTGTGGTCCAATACAAACCCATCCGGACGTCATGGAGTCAACTTAGTGTGGTAAGGAGCTATGGAGGCACATAGGCACACCTTTCAAAATTTTTGAGTTTTGATGGACACATACAGTGGTACACAAATTGATATTTGTTTATGAACAAGCTCTGTTTTGCTGGGTGCTCTAGCCTCAGTTTTGCTTCACAGAGAGCAAGGGAATGAAAGCAGGTGGTTTTTATCCAAATGTAGGAGGGAAATAGAAGGAGAGTGGTCTGGGATAAACTTGTCCATTGGGAAATGGTCTGGCAAGCCTCCAGTTCCTTGGCAAATAACGGATAATTCTTCCTCATGGAAAAATTTAAAAAATGTAGAGAGATAAAACAGTGTAGTGACTCCAGTTATGGAATTACGTTATCAGGTTTGGAGGGCTTTAATGCTATTTTCCACTTAGGTGTTCTGTCCCCAGTGTTTTTGTTTACTAATATCTGGGAATGTTTAAGAAGGAATGCTGTAATACTAATGTTGAGAGAAAAGCAAACTGTATCATTGTTATGAACCAACAACCACCAGCAGAAAGAATGAGCAAAAGAATGTTAGAATGCTAGAAAGAGAGAAAGAGATAAAAATGGAGAGTGTAGGAGGCAAAGCAGAAAAAAAAATATCTATTTAGGCAAACAATCAGAGAAACTCAAAGAATGTAGAATGACGCGAAAAAAGAAAGAACAAAGTGTACGAAAAGAAGAGGGGAAAGTGTATAAGCGGTATAAGCAGATTTGAAACGGTTGGAGTAAATGGGCTTATGAGGGATCTCTGGTTGTGTGGTGTACTGTTGGTTTTGGCAGTAGGGCATGCAGCTTTAAAGAACTACTATCAGGATTTACTAAAGACTCGCAGTGCAAATTAGTGCTGAAAAGGCATGGACTGAGTTGTTTTTGCAGCTGACCTTGCACATTCCTAGCATTAGGATCCTTTTAAAGGTAATGCTATTTTTAGTCCTGTATCGCTCTTCTTTTCTCGTCATCTCATTAACATGCCAGTGGGTGGGGCTAACATTGCAATGATGAAGTAGGCATTGATTTATTCTGTGGAGGTGGCGTTTCACCTGTCATAGATAGGCACATTCCGGGACGAGTCGTTCATTGGGCCTGGTGTCAATATCAATATTATTAATAATTTTTTTTTGGACTAACAAGGAAGTTTTCAGTTCTGATTCTGTTCAGGATATTCCTATTGTGCGATGACCTCTTATATATCAAAAGCTTAAGGAAAAGTTGCTTTTTCAATTCCCTTTAAAGGTGTGGGGTGGATAAGTGTTTGTGGAAAAGGTGTCATTAGCTACTTTTTTTAAAGATGTGATGCTCTTAGCAATTTAGTTGGAGGTTGGCAGCTAATTCCACCAGAAAGGAGCAGAGAGAGTGAAGGTTTTGGAGAGTGACTTTGTGCCTTGTTGTAAAGGAACAACAAGTCATCACTCAGTGACCATAGCTGGAGGGAGGGAGCATTGTAGCAGTGCATTGAGATAGGGAAGTGCTGTTCCAATGGCTGTCATGAAAACCAGCATCAAAACCTTAAATTTGATTATGTCTGCAACTTGCAGTCAGTGGCGTGAAATCAGGAGGTGTGTGACATGGGTTCTCTTCTCTTTGGCTGATTGAAGAACAGATGCCACTTTGTGGATCATCTGAAGAGGCTTAAGTCTTGTTTATAGATTCGCCTGGCTCCGCACTGCGAGCCTCTGCTGCTAAGGGAACGTCAGTGGCCTGGACTGCATTTATTTGTGGGGACGTGCTTGTACTTCCCTCTACCATGATATGAACTAGTGGCACATGTGTATTACAGAGAAAACAAGACAGTAGAAAGGAAGAAAAAGAAAAGGACACTTTGTTTGCATTCTTGCTCAGCTGACTCGCACAGGTAGACTGGCAGGTGTTTACCTAAATAGTTTTTCAAACAAAGGAGGGCTTCCCACAAAGGCTGCCACTTCAAGAATGCATATTGCGTAAACTCATTCATCAGGACATGGAACGAGCTGTTATAAATGTAAATAAAGTTAATTGGACTGCAGACAGTTGTGTTTTCACTTTTCGTCTTTACTATGCACCATTCCCATTGATATCAATTTACAGTATTCTTCTAGCACTTCTAGTGTGTAGGTGCCTAAATCACCATTTATTTGTTGATAGCTCTTTCTCTCACATGCGTGCAAATAAAGAATGCAAGACAGTCTGACATACTGCGTAATTGAGAGTTGTAGTCATTGGAGGATGTATTGCTGCCTTAAAGTGTGCAGAATAAGTATTTAAAGAGTTAAGATGGTTTGGGATTGTGAAATTACAAAATGTATGAAAAGCACTTGGTGGCTTGGCCGGATTCCTTTGTAATGCGCAGATGTTTACAATAACTAGACCATTTGATCATAAGACTTCTCTGCTGCTGTCTGCCACCCATATTCCATGGAAAAATGGTGGCAAAACCCCAGTACCAAACTGCTTTTAATTTCGTTTTACTTGATTTCTCAGAAATTTCAGTTCTCTCCAGCAAGAGGGAGAGGTGTTTAGAGATAGGAAGGTACACATTTTGAGGTCATGTTACGTTACATCATCCTTTGAAGTGTCCCTGACAGCTTTGTACAGGAATCTGGACGAGAGTTATCTGGGTGGAGTTGTTATCAGACTTTTCACCACTCCTACTTCTGTCTCTTACTGTCCCAGTTAACTATTTGTCTTTCATGTTTGTTCTCTAATCTCAAAATGACTTTCCTTTCAACTGGCATTTTTTCCCCCTTTTCGTTTCTGTAATCTGTGGCAACCATGGGTGAATATTATTAAGTCAAATAGACGAAAAAGCTGTCTACTTTTTTCTTAGTGCGGAAATCATATTGTTTACACATTGGACGCTTTGCAGCTGTTACATATGTTAAATACCACACTTTCATCCTTCAGGATTTTATATGTGTAGCATTTTTTTAACCATGCAGCTAACATTTTCAAAATATCTTGAAAAAGACTTTAAAATTACTTTTTAAACCATTTAACCTATAATATTCTTACTGTCGGTTAATAGTTAACCAGTTATTTATGAGCATCCCTATTTTGCATCACAGAAGTCCCAATGGCCAAGGTCAGGATTTTCGTTAAATAATACATTCAATTTTGGTTTGTTTTTCACCAAACCCTATCGTTTTTCCCCAGAACACTTGAAATATATGACACGTGTTGCATTGTCTAAGTTCATCTTTCTAAAAACAGTATTGTCAGACTGTGTACACTTGAGGAATACACTGTTTTCATCTTCCTGCAAATGAAATGCCAAAAGGTTCTGATAAATCTACATTTTCTATGATTGAAAGGTAACTTTTCAGCATGGTTGAGCTTAAAAATGATCAAGCTTAAAAAGGTCTTTCACTTTTTTTTTTTTTTTTAAAAAGCCCCTTTCTTGCTCTGTAGAACTTGAGGAGTTGTGAGGTGTGCTGGTAAACAAGACCTGGATTTGTTGTGTCAGACGGGGAGACATACAAAATGTGCTGGGGGTCCTTTAAAAGGGCCTCTATGCCAGTGACCTGCTCTCTTCTTGTTGCTGTTCATGTGGAAAAGACTGGAGACATCCGTTCTGACCTCGACACCGCAGGACCTCCTCCTGCCGAAGTACAACAAGCCATGTTGCCATTTTCCGCCTGGGAGAGAGAACTCTCCCAATAACAACCGAGTCAGACTAACCTTGCTGAAGTTCGTCATTCTTAAGTTAACCTGGAACCTGACTGCAACTTCACCACCATCAAACTGAAACATCAAAACTTTCTTCTGAGACTGCATATCTGGATGGTAGAGGTCTTCACGGGTCCGAAAATTCCATGAACCCGAAGAGACCTGTAAATGTGCTACACGGAACCGACCTGAACCCGTCTATTATTTGAAAGTTGGACCCGGACCCGTGCAGAACAAAAAAATGCCATAAATATACTACCCGGAACCAATGTGGATTATTTGAAAGCTTGTTAACCCGGCCGGGAAGACCCGAGTGGACCCGATCGGCACATATTCCACAGCAAACTGCTATTAACAAGTCAATAAACAAGTTGAATTAAACTTTTTGTTAGTAGCCCTCTCCCTTGTACCTGACCATGATGCATACAATCCTCCTTGCCAAGAAAGTTCCATCCATGTTATTTCTCTCTTGCAGACTTAAGTTGCTTAATCCACTTATTATTATTATTATTCTAGCTCCAAAAGTCTACTTGCTGTCATGATAATGGATGACAAATGCAACTTTGCAGTTTTGCATTTTGCATCTCAAGTCAACTCATAATATGATAACTTCGATAACTGTTTGCCCTTTTGAACTATAATAACGATTGCTCATTCAGTGCCATGGCCGCTTATGTTAGCATTACTTGTTTGCCTTTACTGTTGCACACAATAGGAACAGGAAAAGTCAAAATTAAACTAAGATAAATTAATAATTACTGCCAAGAACAGAGTCCAAGAAAAACATAAAATAAAGTATAGAAACACAGTCAACTTTTAATGATGAAGCATTTAATGATGGCTATCTGAAATTAATTAAACAAACATAAAATACCATCTTGAAGTAGACAGACAGTAAACGACTTTGCATGCTTTAAAAGATGTGATGTGCCTGTTTTTGTTGAATCCAACTTTAACAATGCGTCACACGTAATACACTTAACGACGCTTGATTTGTTCATGTCTTTGTCCACAACCTGCATGAAGGAGGCCCAGACAGAAGAGGCAGACCATTTAAAATATAGACCCAAACCCATACGGGTCCTGGGTCCTCTATGAAGTCCTCTACCGGACGAACTGCTAAGGTATTTAACTAAACTGGGGTTTAGTGTAAAATGTAAACCTGTTGTTGCAAAGGTGCTTTAAATTTAAAACTGTTGGTTTTGTTTAGGTGGTTAACTGACTCTTATGTTTCCATATCTTCATTCCCCTGTTTCTGTTTTGGTTTTGATTCATTCACTTTCACTTTCCATTTTACCCATGTATGCATGATTGTGTGTATGTGCTTGTTTAGACTAGTTATGTTTTTACTCAAATTATGATAACTCACTGTATTTCACTAAGACATCAGACAAACCTGAAAGCAAGTGGCTGACTTTACATTTTAAACCACAACCGTGTTGTCAAATAAGACTTAATATTGTTTATAATGAATGCTGATTTTTTTTTTTTTTCAACTAAAACAACTGTTAAAAAATCTGATCTATAGAAAATATTATTATTTATTTGTTCAAATGCATATTTAGGAAAAAAAAATATATATTTTTCCCCCACTTTTATAAGTAGGCCTATTTGCACAAATTAAATTACTGGTTTTGTGGTTTGTTTAAAAAGAAACTAATTAGACTATATATTTTTTTCTATTAACCAGAGCAAGGGTTTTCAAAACTGTCCTGGAGCATCCCCAGCTCTGATAAGGAGACATACAAAACGTGCAGTGCTGGGGGTGCTCCAGGACAGGTTTGAAACCAGAGGAATCACTGTAGAAAGGCCTTTTATTGATCTATGTTGTCAAATCTAACACATATAACTGAAAGGGTTCTTTCCATAAAATGTTCAGGAGGCACTCATAGAGCTTCACTTTTTCCGTTTTATTATTTGCCACACTCGTGTACTAGTCACACAGGTGCAAGAAGAAAAAAGAAAAAGAAAAAGAAAGAAAACTAAATAATAAATTACAAATCAGCAGACTGAGTTCTGTGCCTCAGATGTTTCTCAAGGAATCCCTCACCAGAACTGACTTAGCCACAGAAAATTCAACCCTTTTAACAAGACGGACTAATCCTTTTTTTAATTATAGGGGCTATCCATTCAGTAAATCAAACCTCGAAAAATATATAATAAATTCAAATAAACTCCATAAACATGAAATTACATTCACCATAAAGCAATGATGAAAATAAACATAAAAATAAACTTTACAAAAAAACATTAATACAAATAAACAAACAATCCAAAACCCTTATGGTAACCAAAAAACAAAATTTCCCATCATTCCCAGCAAAGGATACATAAAGGACATGAGGAAATGCCACGCTCTTTTTAATAATAAGCCTTTGTTCCATGCTGCAGTCACAGATCCAGGCAGAACCACGGGTAAGACACAATTATCCAAAACAATTAAATAAAGAAACAATATTAAACCCATATCTTTGTCTTGGTTTTATTCAATCACTAGCATGCACTCTAGCAACGAATTATCACTTTTTGATATTATATGCGCGCATAAAGAGCATGCACCTTTAACAAAATGGTTTGGGTAAATAATATTAAAGAAACAAAATAAATGCATAAAAATTTATAAACAAGCAGAAAAACAATTAATCCATCAAACAAAACGAATCAATTTCTTACAAAAAAAAAGAAAAAAAAGAAGAAAGCTAGAACCATTGAAATAAAGTAATTTATTATTTGATAAGTGTGGCCTTAGCCATCACAATAACAAATTAAAGGATTAGATCAATAAAGATTAGTTTAATAAAGGCCTTCTGAAGCAAAGCGATGCGTTTGTGTAAAAAAAAAAAAAAAAAATCCATATTTAACAAGTTTTTTTTTCTTTTTTACACAAATGCATCGCTTCGCTTTAGAAGGCTTTTATTAAGCCCCCAGAGCTGTATTTATGATAAATGGATGTGGAGGGAGGCACTTTCTTCAGCTCATACTCATTGATCCCACTCACTGCCATTATAAAGCCTGGATGTGTCAGGATATTTATTAATATTTCTCAGATGTTGTTCACAAAAACATTGCATGCAGCGCATGTGGAGTGTGGAAAGTTACTGGAGCGCGCAGCCACGCTCGTCTCTCACAAGGAACATCATGGCAGTGACTGATAAAAGCCAGTTGGCCAATCCGTGCACGTCTCTCACAAGGAACGTCACGGCAGTGATTGACAAGCCAGAGGGCCAATCGTTTACACGATGATCGCATAAACGATTGGCTGATGTTTTTAAGGCCCTACCTCATGCACAGATGATGTATATTAATATTATTCATTTCAGTGCACCTAATAAATAGTATTTTATCAGTTAGTAAAGACAGTTTCAAGTAATATTGCAAAAATGTATAAAACAAAACATCCTCTTTAGCACCTTTAATACTACACTAACACACACATGCCTAAAACCTCATCTATAGGTACTGAATAACATACAGTACAATTCATACGTGCACATTTTGAAAAGCTGTTTTATACTGAGTCCATTTCAGGGTGTTGGTCATCTGGTTAGAGATTAGGTTTGAGATTATCTTTGTTGTAAATAGAGCCATAGAGAGGCTGAGGGTGCTTTTGCTCTACAACTTTTGGTGCTGACATGAGTCCATGTGGTTTTCAGATTTGACACACGGGCAAGTTGTTCTCAAGCTCGAAAAATTGGTCTGTGGATGCTAAGGCCGAAATGACACATTGATGAGCATTCTATAACCGAACTGACATCTGCAAATTTTCTGCACTCTCAACTGCATTGTCTGCAAACCTGCACTGTTTGAACGGAACTGCAATTGGCAACTGTTTCTCTTCCATGCCATGTAATGTGAGAGCCATGTTGAACTGTATAATCATGTCAATAAGTCCTGTGTTAATCATGAGTGGTTGGTTTTACACAGAAAGATGAGTGAGATATCAGTTGCGTTGATTTAAACATCCATTGGAGCTGCAAGGGTCAAACATTCTCTCTGCACTGTATTGCTTTTTATTCCTTTTAATACTTGGCACTTATTTTTTTTTATGTTTGGAATTTTTTTATCAAGTTTTTTTTTTTTTTTGGGAGAAAATGTTTGAATAAAATGTTGAAAGATAAATAGCAGAAGTTACGTATTGCGGGGGTGTGACGATATATCATTATATCAATATATTGTGATATTGTCAGGGTTCTGTCACTTCGGACTAGTTTATTTCTTGGTTTTGTGACAGAGCTCTGACACTCCCGTTCTTGTCGTGTTTTTGTGTGAGCGTACGGTCTCGAGTGTTCTCGAGCCGTGCGCTCTCTTGTCTGCGTGCCTTGTTTCATGTTGGGAGCATGGCGTTCGGATCCCGGCACTCGTGTCTAGTTTGATTTTGGTTTCGTGTCGGGATTTGGACACTCAAGCTCCCAGTCCTGTCTTTATTGTGAGCGCACGGTTTGTGTGTACTTACACTTGCCGTGCGCTCTTGTCTCATGTTTTGTGTAGCATGCGGTTATTTCCACCTGCCGCGTGCTTTTATGTTGTGTTTTTGTCTTGTGTTGTGTAGCACGCAGTCTGTGTTTCAGGGGCTGCGTGCTCTCATGTTGTCTTGTTTTGTGTGAACACGTGGCTTATGAGTTTTCATAGTCACGTGTTCGTGTCTCGTCTTGTGTAAGCACATGGCTTGTGATTTGTCTTCATTGGCCATGTGCTTGTGTCTTTGTTTTGTTTGTTGTGAGCACATGGCTTGTCATGTGTTTCTTTGTGCCATGTGCTCTCATGTCTATTGTCTTGACCCCGCCCACCTTGTTACCTCATTATTGGTTGATTTGCCCCACCTGTACTCCCTCATTACCTGCCTTATTTGCTCTCCTATTTATTCTCCTTGTGTTTGCATCCTGTGCTGGTTCGTTGTTGGTCTTTATCATATGTTTCCCTCTTGTGTGTCAAGTCAAGTCAAGTTTTATGTCAGTCTGTTTCCCCCACGGGGTAGTTTTTGTTAGTGATGGGCAGAGCGAGGCTTCGTGAAACACTGAAGCAGTTGAATCAAATGTGCCGTGATGATTCGAGGCTTCGAAACAATCTGACACTTGACTCCACGGTGACCCCTAGTGGTCAAAAGAGTGTAAATGCAACAAAACTCAAACTAAACATGCAGTAAAAACACCTTTTACAAATATATTGCAAATGTTTTATTGAAAATAAAATCTATTAAATGCAATTAATTATTTCTCTAATAAGATTAGGCTACATATGCAGAGTGACTGTATATCTGTTCTTTTATCAATTTTCAAGGCTTGTTTCTCTGTTCCATGGCTCAAGCTAAATAGGCCAATATGGGATTAATAACTACCATTATTCATTTTAATTATTCTAATGTCTAATTAAAACATCTACAAATTTATAAAACTGATCAGAGATCAGGTAAAACCCATATACACTTGTTCCATGCTTCTCAGTGAATCTGCATGATTCATGGGTTAACTGTATCACCACCATCTACCGGTGAACCACTGAAATTTCGAACTGTTTTGAAACAGTGAGGATGTAATGAAGCCTCGTTTACTAAAATCACGTGACTTTGGCAGTTTGATACACGCTCCGAATCACTGATTCGAAACAAATGATTCATGAAGCTTCGGAGCTTCCTGAAGCATGTGTTTCGAAATCGGCCATCACTAGTTTTTGTTTTTTGTTTTTATTTTTATTATTAATAAAGCCCTTCCTTTCCTTGCAATTGAGTCCTCACTCCTTCCCTTCCACCCACCTGACAGATATAAAAATTCAGCAATATTTATAGAGTTCAAGTCCAAGACTCAGCTTTCTGTATTTAGGTATAGCCTAAATTAAATCTCTTCATCATATAAACAGATCAAGTCTCTTCAGAATATTTGGACTAAACCTGTTATGATCACCGTCTGTTCCTGTCAGTTCCCAGACTACATTACCCATAATCCTCTCTGCCAATCACCTGCACTCACTCCATCAATCACTAATCACCACACCCAGCTGCAGTACATTAACAGGACTATAAAGGACTCACACTCACACCACCAGTTTGCGAAGTCTTGATTCCTAGTGACAATTCTGAGCGTTCCTTCTATCCTGTCTGCTTGTGTTTGATCTTGCCTGTTCCTGTTTCTTGACCCGTTGCTGCCTGTCCTGACCCTTGCCTGTTATACTGTTCTGTGAATGATATCCGCCTGTCCTGACCATTGCCTGCACCCTGATTACGATCCTGCCTGTCCCTTGCTGTTCTCGTCTGCTCCTGATTGACCCTGCCTGTACGACATTCTTAATAAAGCTTGAATTTGGATCTTACCATGACTCCCGCTTCGTTACAAAACCACTCAGTTCTTATGGATTAGTTTTATGATCTATTTATGAACTTTTTGAAGTGTCTACGGTCTATGGAGGGACAGAAAGCTCTCAGATTTAATCAAAAAGCTCTTCATTTGTATTCTGAAGATGAACGAAAGGCTTATGGGTTTGGAACCACATGAGGATAAGTAATTAATGACAGAATTTTCATTTTTGGGTGAACTAACCCTTTAATATGGCATTTTATCATATTTAGCAGGAGAGAGAGAGACAGTGTTTCTGGAATGGAAAGGGCTTGAATGAAGCAAGTTTGTCTCAAGATAAAATTATTAGAGGATATAGTGCTCGAAATATCATTACCATAAATGATCCTGAGTGCTTTTGGTCTGTTGTACTGCATTGTTGTTTTGACATGCTGCTCACTTTAAACTAGAAACGGCAAATGGTGCTACCAATGTCATTATGTCTCGCAGTCCAGTTGGAACCATGCCAGGGTCAGGAATCAGATTGCTGTCCGCTATTTGAGGACCCCTGATGTAAACTCAGGTGTATGAAAACAATCTGTCCTAACTCGTTGAAGATGTTGAACATTACCTCTAATGCATTCTCCAAAGTGTCCTTTATGTATAAATCATTTTCATGTCAAAGTGAGATGCTTATTCTCAACTCTCTATTCCAGGTTAAAAAAAGTGGAAAGTGTGAGATGTTAAGCCAAGAAGAACGAAAGAGACAAGAGGTAAAGTTCCTTGTCAGCCTTCCTGACTTCCTCTTTCTCTCTTTTTTTGGTTTTGCTCATATCAAAAAAGTTTTAAAAGACAGATTATTTAAGTTTAAGTACTGCTGCTTCTGTGGAGCCTATCACTTGCCAGTTTGAATAAACCATTAAAATCTGGCTAGCATAGGTGTATCCCTGAACTTTTCTCTCATATTTTCTCCAAAGACAATAGGCTGGAAGGACAATCAAGAAGGACAAGGGACAATAAGAGACAGTACAATAGAAATTACTTATGGAGCTTCAGATCAATTATTATTCACACTACTGCTTAAAAGTTTGGGGCCAGTAAAATTTAATTAAATTAATTAATTAATAATTATTATTATTATTATTTTTTAAAGAAAGTAAAACGTCTCAGGTTACAGATGTAACCCTGGTTCCCTGAGTAGGGAACGAGACGCTGCGTGGAAACGCATTGGGAACCTTCTGCGTGATGTCGTCACTGAAGCACTCATGTATCTAACCAATCGCGTAGCGAGACGTCAGAGACGGGTGACGTCACGGACCAGGAAACTATAAAGCATACCCGGATGCAGAGCACGCTAGCTTCTGGATAAGTCTGAGACAAATGCTCGCAAGTATGCAGGGGGTACGGCAAGAGACGCAGCATCTCGTTCCCTACTCAGGGAACCAGGGTTACATCTGTAACCTGAGACGTTCCCTTTCGTGGGAACTGTCGACGCTGCGTGGTAACGCATTGGGAACGCTATCCCAACTGTGCCGTAGCGGCAAATACTTGCCAGGTTATCTTGGCAGAACTGATGACCCCGGAGTGGAGCCGACATCAAGGTTATAAAACCTTACAAACGTGTGCTGACATGACCAGCCAGCCGCGTCACAAATGTCACCGATGGAGACACCTGACATCAAGGCTTTTGATGCCGCCATACCCCGCGTAGAATGGGCACGGACATTCAGAGGAGAAGGCTGTCCGGCCGCATCATATGCAAGTGTGATGGCCTCGACCACCCACTTGCTCATCCTCTGCTTAGATGCAGGGCCCCCTTTTTAGGGGACCCATAACAGACAAAAAGCTGATCAGTCTTACGCCACAGGGCAGCTCTGTGGACGTAAGTATCCAAGGCCCTCACAGGGCAGAGCAGATTTAGTTTTTCCTGATCCGAAGATTTAAAAGGAGGAGGGCAGAAAGCCTGGAGCACAATGGGACCTGGAACGTGGGTAGGGACCTTAGGGACATAGCCCGGTCTAGGATGCAGGAATGCTTTCACCATTCCTGGAGCAAATTCAAGGTATGAGGGAGCAACTGACAGTGCTTGTAAATCTCCTATCCTTTTCAGAGAAGTGATAGCAAGTAGGAAAATAGTCTTTAGAGTGAGGAACCTCTCAGGAACCTCCTCTATTGGTTCAAAGGGCGCCTCGGCCAACCCTTGTAAAACCACGGCCAGGTCCCAGGCCGGAACCCTTGTGCGCACTGGAGGCCTCAACCTCAGTGTGCCACGGAGGAAGCGAGTGACCAGGGGGTCTCGACCCACCGAAAGGCCACCTACAAGGGGAATATGAAAGGCAGATATAGCCGCAACGTAAACCTTTAACGTTGAAGGGGATAGACCCTCCGAGAACTTTTCTTGGAGAAATGTAAGCACGTGGCTAATAGAGGCGTGGACAGGGTCCACATTAATACGTCTGCACCAGGCAGAGAACAGATTCCACTTGTATAAATAAAGCTTCCTCGTGGCGGGAGCTCTGGAGTTTAATATGGTCTCCACAACCTCGGTTGGGAGACCAGCATCTACGAACCTGGCCCCCTCAGAGGCCAGGCCCATAGTTTCCATAATTCTGGGCGGGGGTGTATTATCCGGCCGCCCGCTTGTGACAGGAGGTCCTGTCTGAGGGGAAGCTCCATTGGGGAGCCGTCTAGTAGGGACACTAGGTCCGAGAACCATATTCTGGTTGGCCAAAAGGGAGCCACCAGTATTAGGCTGACCCCCTCCCGGCATACTTTCTCCAGAACTCCCGGGAGCAAGGCGATCGGGGGAAATGCATACAGACGCCGCCTCGGCCACGTCTGTACCATGGCATCCAGCCCCAGAGGTGCTGGATGGGTGAGGGAGTACCAGAGTGGACACTGGGTTGACTCTCCCGAAGCAAATAGACTTCCGCTCGACCGAAATTTTTCCATAGGAGATCCACCACTTCTGGGTGAAGTCTCCACTCCCCGGGCCTCGGGCCCTGCCTCGACAGGGCGTCTGCTCCCATATTTTGGCGCCCTGGGATGTAAGCTGGCCCACAGGAGGATCTGACGGGCCAAGTAATAAAGTTGGCGAGACCGCAAACCCCCCTGATGATTTATATAGGCGACCACAGCAGTGTTGTCCGTGCGGACCAACACATGATGGCCTCTCAGGTCTGGGAGAAAGTGTTTCAATGCCAGAGACACCGCCATCATCTCCAGCCGATTTATGTGCCAGGAGAGCTGATGGACCTCCCATGAGCCCTGAGCTGGATGGCCACTCATGATCGCCCCCCAGCCCGTGAGGGAAGCGTCTGTCGTAAGCATTACGCGACGACCAGAAGTCCCCAGCACGGGTCCCTGGGACAGGAACCAGGGATCTTTCCACATGACCAGAGCACGAAGGCATCGTCGTGAGACTTTGATCATGCGAAAAGGATTTCCCCTCGGGGAGAATCCCCTGGTCCTGAGCCACCACTGTAAGGGTCTCATGTGCAGGAGGCCAAAAGGTATCACGTTGGACGCAGCTGCCATCAGACCCAACAGCCTCTGGAACTGTTTTACAGTGAGTGACTGGCCTAACTTCACCCCTTTCATAGCCATAAGAATGGCACTCACCCGAGCGGGAGACAGATGTGCCCGCATCGTGGTGGAGTCCCAAACTACCCCCAGATAAGTGATAGTTTGAACCGGAACTAGCACACTCTTTTTGCGTTGAGCCTCAGCCCAAGCCTCTCCATGTGACGCAGAACAACATCTCGATGCTGGACTGCCAGTTGCTCTGACTGAGCTAGAATCAACCAATCGTCGATGTAATTCAGCACGCGGATGCCCTGAAGCCTTAGCGGGGCCAGAGCCGCATCCACGCACTTCGTGAATGTGCGGGGTGATAACGATAGGCCAAACGGAAGAACCTTGTACTGGAAAGCTTCGCCCCCGAAAGCAAACCTGAGGAACTTCCTGTGAGAAGGATGGATGGACACATGAAAGTATGCATCTTTCAGGTCTATCGCCACAAACCAGTCCTCGGACCTGATCTGTGGGATAATCTGTTTGAGTGTAAGCATCTTGAACTTGAGCTTCTGGATTGAGCGATTTAACACGCGTAAATCTATGATAGGACGTAGTCCTCCATCCTTCTTTGGAACAATGAAGTAACGGCTGTAGAAGCCTGACAGCTTGCTGGGAGGAGGGACCCTTTCTATAGCTCCTTTTTGCAAGAGTGTCATAACCTCTTGTTCCATCACCAGAGACTGCTCGGGGGTCACCACTGTGGGAAGGACCCCATTGAATATGGGCGGGCGAGACCCGAACTGTATTCTGTAACCCTTTTCTATCATGAGCAGCACCCAATTTGATATATTTGGAAGTAGTTTCCACTCTGCCAAAAAATCTACTAAGGGAACCAGTCTCTCGAGACTGGTCTCTGGTGTTTTTTGAGCACTTGGCTCGGTGATCTGACACGGCGCGCCGGCAGACAACCGAATCAAGTGGCCGGCCCTCCTCGAAGGACCGACGGGGACCGCCGTGCCCTGACGCACACTGGGTGGCAGGGTTGACGGACTGTCCCCCTGAGGGTGCCGAAGGGAAGCGGGGATTAGATGTATTTTTTCCCGGCTTCCTCCGGAGGGGACCACCCTCATTGGGTCCTGACCCACAGATGTCAGGACCGCTTTGAAGCCTTCCTGGCGATGATAACGGCCCGCAGGTCCGTTTTACCCTTGGAAGGCTTCTTATGAGCGGACCGACCCGGTACCCAAGCTGTTTGTGGGGGAGCTCGAGTGGCCACGCTCACTTTCTGTTGCGCTCTGTGGTGCGCTGAGGAGCTCGTGGACGGCCGAGGCTGCTCCCGCTCAGCAGCCTCGGGGGGAATAGAGCGGCGGGGGATGAACCTCTGGAACGCCGCTGATTGTTTTTTTGCCTCCTGGAACCTCTCGACGACTGTATTTACAGCGTCGCCGAAGAGGCCCGCAGGGGACAGCGGCGCGTCCATAAGGGCAGCTTTGTCTCGCTCCCTTATGTCCGAGAGGTTCAGCCACAAATGTCTCTCCGTAGCCACCAAGGCTGCCACAGACCGGCCGATTTCTTTGGCCGTCTCTTTGGTGGCACGGAGAGCGAGATCAGTTGCCATCCTGATCTCTTGAATACAATCATAAGTGGCCTCCCCGCTCTCATCAATCTCCCCCAGCAGGTCTGCTTGATATGCTTGAAGCAGCGACATGGTGTGTAGACATGCCGCCGCCTGACCTGCTGCCGTGTATGCTTTGCCCACCAAGCTTGATGTTGTTCTTAAGGGCTTGGTGGGCAACGTCGGGGCTTTTAGTGACGATGCCGACTCGGGCGAGAGATAGCCCGCAAGCGTCTCTTCAACCCGGGGCATCGCCGCATAACCGTGCCGTTTCAACCCCACTATATTACTATATACAGACGTTTGGGGGCTGAATACGCGGTGCTGCACGGGCCTTTTCCACGACCTCGACACCTCGGTGTGGAGGTCCGTGAAAAACGGCAAACCCCGACGCTGGGGTAGCGACCGAGCGGGCAGAAAGCGCTCATCTAGCTTACTTTTTGGTTTCGGTTCTGCCCGCTCTGCTGGCCAATCAATCTTTAACTTGGCCACAGCCCTGGTCACTACCTCCAGGAGCTCCTCATATGCTGGGGAAGAGGATGGCGGGTCCTCTTCCCCAGTCTCGACGCTCACCACATCAACCTCCTCGGAGGAAGAGAGGTGAAGCGCCGGTGTCTCTCTCCGGGGGGAAGAAACCGCAACGCGTGCTTCCGCCGCCTGAGAAGAGACACTGGGGCTGGCGGGTAAAGGGTGAGATAAGGCTGGGCCCGTCTCAACCCCCTCCGCCAGCTCCATCTGCGAACCCCACGACAGTAGCCGGCGCTGCGCCTCAGCAGCAGCAGGACCCGACCCGCGGGGAACGCTCGCCGAGGCACCCTCCTCGAAGAGTGCTCGGCGAGATCTCAACACTCTGAGGGTTAGTCTCTCGCAATGCACACAGACAGCTCCCTCGAGAGCTGCCTGGGCATGCTCAAGCCCCAGACAAAAAACGCACATATCATGTGTGTCCCCGTCAGGAATGTATCTGGGGCAGGGATGCACACACTTCCTGAAACGTTTTTCCTCCGCCATTACAATTGTCTTATTTATATATATATATATATATATATATATATATATATATATATATATATATATATATATATAGATATATATATATATGTATATATATATATATGTGTGTTTGTGCAACTCTTGTCCTCAGACGAAGAGATATTGTAGTGATACGGGACAAACAACACCAAATAAGACAGACAAGATAACATAGAGCGCTTTGTTGAAGACACAGAAGCTAGCGTGCTCTGCATCCGGGTATGCTTTATAGTTTCCTGGACCGTGACGTCACCCGTCTCTGACGTCTCGCTACGCGATTGGTTAGATACATGAGTGCTTCAGTGACGACATCACGCAGAAGGTTCCCAATGCGTTACCACGCAGCGTCGACAGTTCCCACGAAAGGGAACTTTTATTCAGCATGGCTGCAATAATTTGATCAAACGGCACATTAAAGGCTTTTTCACTGTTTCAGTTTATCTCCGGGATAAATTACATTTAAAATATATTAAATTAGAAAATTTTAAATTGTAGTAATATTTTACAATATTACTGTTTTTAATGTATTTTTTTTTTTTATTAAATGATTGTTTTAAGGAATGTTCACTGAGCATTTCAGCAGAGGAGCTTAAGGCAAGTACACTGCAAGAGATAATTGCTCAAATTCTCATTGCCTTTTAGATAAGTAAGATATGTTTGGTATTTTAATCAGTTCCTTTCAGCTCCGGGTCAACTGTCACCTGTTATTATCCTACTTTTTGTCAGTTAGGAGAGATCGCCAGAGATATGAGCATGGTATCTGTTGTAATTCAAACTAGACAGGTGAAATGCAAAGTCTAAAAAAGGTTTCTCTCCCTCAGGCCATATTTGAGGTCATCTCATCAGAGCACAGTTACCTACACAGTCTGGAAATCCTCGTTCGCCTCTTCAAGAACTCAAATGAGCTCAGCGAGACCATTAACAAAACAGATCATCACCATCTCTTCTCCAACATCGTTGATGTCTGTGAGGCCAGCAAAAAGTAAGAGCTGTCTCTTATATAAATTTGTGATGTTTGCTGATAGACATCTCTGCTTGCTCTGACAGTTTGTTCATATGATGCTGATATATAGGAGGGGACCTCACCTTGGAGAAGTATATTGGAGAGTAAATTTGGGTAAAAATGTGACAAATCTTTTTTCAATATAGATATTTTTGTTATTTTAATTTTTTCTTTGATATTAAATATAAGAACCAAGATGCAAGATGAAAGAATGGAGAAAAAAACCTTGGGAGAAACCTGGCTCAAACGGGGGGCCAGTTCTCCTCTGGCCAACGAACGAATATGGTGTGATTATGATTCAGGCTACATTTATCACAAGTCAAAAATCAGATTGTGGATAGGTAGCATTCAAATATTTCATCCAGTTCCAGTGCTCTTTTTGTTCTCTGTGTTCTAAGTTTCACATTTACGAGTGTGAAACCGCTTCAGATGATTCAGTGCGGGCAGTGAAGTTAACAGGTCACTCAAACTGATTCGCAAACCAGTTGAGACCGTTTTGACAATTGTTTAATCAACACTTTGAAAAGAATCAACTCAAAAGAGCGATTCATTCACGAATGGGGCATCGCTCATGCCCCAGTTAAAAGAGACAATGTGCTTGGTATAGACTACATGTTTCTTAACATTTGCATTACAAATAAAGTAACGCCAGGAACGTCACCCAGTGTAACTAAGTAAAAGTACATTTTTGTCATTAAATGTACTCAAGTATAAGTCAAAGTGCAGTTTTATTTTTTACATAATAATGATATAAAATGAAAGAAAATAAAGTGAAACAAGATTTTGGTCATATAACTTTTTTTTAAATATTTTTTTCACCTTTTAGGTTTTTATTTTTAAATTGTGAAATTAGTTTGGCCATACTGCTAAATAACTTGCAAAAAGGTCTTAAAAACCAACATGATATGATATTTTTGGCATATCGCCCACAAGTCATGGAATTTTAAAATAGTAATTTCCAGAAAGTTTTGGGAAAATAAAAAAAATAACTAAAAAATAAATAAACCCAGAAAGTTCTGGAAAAGTCATGGAAGTTAAACAAGCTACAATACCTAACGATCCATCCGACTGCGGCATTCCATCCGATTTTGTTTTGCAGCATTGAGCATTATAACCAATTACACACATTTCTGTCGAGCTTATGAATGTAAAGGCCAATCAGAGGCATTCCCAGGGTTAGTTCACCCAAAAATAAAAAAAAATGTCATTTATTATTTACCCTCATGTTGTTCTACACCCATAAAATCTTTGTTAATCTTCAGAACACAAATTAAGATATTTTTGATAAATTCCGATGGCTCAGTGAGGCCTTTATTGCCAGCAAGATAATTAACACTTTCAGATGGCCAGAAAGGTACTAAAAACATATTTAAAACAGTTCATGTGAGTACAGTGGTTCAACCTTAATATTATAAAGTGACAAGAATACTTTTTATGCACCAAAAAAAAAAAAAAAAAAAAAAAACTTTTCAACAATATCTAGTGATGGCTGATGTAACAAGTACATCTGGTGTTATAGAAAGTCTTCATGTTTCCGGCTGGCGTAATTTATGCAGCCTAACAATCCTTTAATGATTTTGATAACATAAATAATGTTTTAATGTTTATTTTATATGAAACCACATAGCTTGTTATTAATTAGTTAAGATATGTTGTGATTATTCTTATTTAAAATGTATAATAGACGTTTCATGGAAAGTTAGGTCATGAATAATTGCCTCAAAATTCATAGAAAAGAAGTCATGGAAATGTATTGGTAGAAATGTGTATGAACCCTGCTGATCCCTTGCTGGCCACGCTCATGTACAAATGTTCTGTTCTGTTAATGCCCTGCGGACAGGATTTACCCCCGCTGATCTCTGGTGAGAAACACTGTGCTGTACTTTCAGAATACAAGAAATGGTTTCACTTTTTGTTCTCCATCTGTGAGGAACAGTCTAGCTGGTTAGCCTCATTTATGAAAACACATGCTCATTCCACAGTTATAGAGTGCTGCAAGTGGTGACATCAAAACCCAGAAGACTAAATCGCCACTGCTTTTCTCAAGATTTTCCTATGGGTTTTTATAAAAGGGGTTTTCAATATACAGTATGAGTGAAATAAGGTCTGTGGTAAACATAACTTGATACTTGAACGTTGTACAACATAAACTTCACACACTCACCCCCCAAACGTTATCTGGTTACTTATAAGAAACATACTTTTTATTAACATAACAGCTTCAAAATTCACGTTTTCAATATGGGCGTGTGTAATTTATGACTTGAGAAATAATGTCTTATCTGAAAATACCTATACATGTCTTTAGAGGTAATACTAAATTAGGTGTCTTGTACTTCTTCACTGTACCAGCTGTATCCAATAAATTCAAAGAGCTTGAATATTGCTGAAGTTTACTTGTCTTCACAAATATCCCTCAGAGCTGTTCACAGCAGGGCCATTGCACGCTCAAACCTGTGATCAAAGTCCAACAGGCTATAATGACTGAAAAAGCGCTCAGTGTTCACACAGATGGATTAAATATTTACTAAATTCTTAGACATTTACAGACATCTGGAAGTGAGCACTGCTCCAGTAACATAATGAACTTGTGGGATAATTGCATTTAAAGGTCCTGTTCTTCATGATCCCACGTTTCAAACTTTAGTTAGTGTGTAATGTTGTTGTTAGAGTATAAATAAAATCTGTAAAATTTTAAAGCTCAAAGTTCAATGCCAAGTGAGATATTTTATTTAACAGAAGTCGCCTACATCGAACGGCCAGTTTGGACTACATCCCTCTACTTCCTTCCTTAATGACGTCACTAAAACAGTTTTTTGACTAACCTCCGCCCACGGGAATACACAAAAAAGGCGTGGTCTTGTTGCGCTCCCACGGAGAAGAGCAAGATTTGTGTTTGTAGAGTGTGTTTGTCACCATGTCGTCGAAACGCTGTTATTTTCATCCTACAGTCCAGTCACCTTTGTTTGGCCTTCCCAGGGACGCTGTACTTCGAGATCAATGGTTACAATTTATGTTTAACTCGGTTCCCGAAAATTATAATTGTGGTATCCTTACTGCAATAGTTAATGTTGGACTGCAGTGCACATAATGGCCACAAGAGGGACTATGTTTATGTATATGGCTGTTTTCCGTATGAGGTACTCTTCTGAGTGAGTGCTAACGTTGTACATTTTCTGTCGCTGCTTGTGGAGATTAAAGAGTTCAGTCTATCGGGAATTATTGTCTTTTGTGTTCATTCGGCACAACACCACAATAATCCACATGTAAAACTATGTGCAGCACACGTTATGGTAAGAGGCGTGACCTTTCCGGGCAAGGAGCACTAAGCTGCTGTCGAATCACAACACAGGAACCGCTGGCACAATCAGAACTCGTTATGTATTTCTGAAGGAGGGACTTCATAGAACAAGGAAGTCATCAGCCCGTTTTTATGACAGTGGAAACAGCGGTATACAGATGAGTAAATTATGTGAAAAAATACTGTGTTTTTTTACACGCGAAACATGAACACATGTTATATTGCACACTATAAACACAATCAAAGCTTCAAAAAACCACGAAAAACTGGACCTTTAATGCATACTGTCTGAGGTTATCAAATCTGTGTTATGTCTAAGGGTGTATTCACATAAAAGAAAAAGAAAATGATACATTAGTCCTGGTTTGCTTAGCGTTCACACTAATTTTTCTAGACCGTACCTAATGATACAGGAAAAAATGCCTTTTATGTTGTATATTTTGCAGCAGAACTTACCAAACATCCAAAACAATGCTGTGTGCTAGGCTAAATGCGCTCGTTCTATGTGTGTACATATGATGGCATTTCTACCAGCTGACAATTCCTGAAGACTTATAAAAGGAGTCACAAAAGCTCCAGGAATTCCAAGGAGACAGCATTTCCAACACCTGTACTACAGTTGTGGCCAGAATTATTAGACCCCTTCATAAATATGATCAAAGATGACTCTAAAAATAAATCTGCATTGTTTATCCTTTTGATCTTTAATTCATAAAATTAGCAAAAATCTAACCTTTCATTGAAGGAAAATAATTGAAAGTGGGGGGGAAATAACATTAAGAAATAAATGTTTTTCTCCAAAACACATTGCCCACAATTATTAACACCCCTAGAATTTTTTATGAGTAAAATATCTCTGAAGTATATTCCCATTCATATTTAAATTTTTTTAGCTCACCGGGGTGATCATGAACATGAAATTGGCCAGCCATGACTTCCTGTTCCACAGGAGTATAAACATGAGGAAACACAAAGGCCAAATTCCCTTAATCATTCATTACAATGAGAAAAAACAAAGAATATAGTTCTGATGTGTAGCAAATGATTGTCGAGCTTCACAAAATAGAAAGTGGCTGTAAGAAAATAGCTGAAGCATTGAAAATCCCCATTTCCACTATCAGGGCAATAATTGAGAAGTTCCAATCAACTAAAGATGTCTAAATCTGACTGAAAGAGGACATGTGTCTAAATCGTCCTAATGTGTGCTGAGGAGGAAAGTTTGAATGGCCAAAGACTCTCCAAGGATCACAGCTGGAGAATTGCAGAGATTAGTTGAGTCTTGAATCTCAGAAAGCCTAAAAAAAAAAAATATCAAAAGCACCTACATCCCCACAAGTTGTTCGGGAGGGTTTCAAGAAAAATCCTCTGCTCTCATCCAGAAACAATCTCCAGCATATTCAGTTGTCAGACAAGACTGGAACTTCAAACGGGACAAGCTTCTATGGTCAGATGAAACTAAAACAAGAGCTTCTTGGCAGCAAACCCACCAGATGGTTTTGGTGCACACATGGATAAAAAGTGCCCCATGCCCACGGTCAAATATACTGCTGGATCTTTAATGTTGTGGGCCTATTTTTGTGCTGGAGGTCCTGGACAACTTGTTCAGATATATCGTATCATGGATTCTATCAAATACCAACAGATAAAAAATCAAAACCTGACCACTTCTGCTAGAAATCGTATAATGGGCTTTGGTTGGATCATCCGTCAGGACAATGATCCAAAACAAACATGAAAACCAGCACAAAAATGGGTCACTGAGCACATAATGAAGCTTCTGCCATGGTCTTCCCAGTTCCCTGACCTGAACCCTAAAGAAATGAGTGGAGTGAACTGAAGAGAAGAAGCACCAACATGGAGCTGGGAATCTGAAGGATCTGGAGAGATTCTGTATGGAGGAATAGTCTCTTATCTCTTCTCAGGTGTTCTCCAAACTCATCAGGCATTATAGAAGAAGACTCAGAGCTGTTATCTTGGCAAAAGGAGATTGCAAAAAGAATAAAGGGTGCTAATAATTGTGGGCAACGTGTTTTGGAGAAAAACATTTATTTCATAATGTTATTTCCCCCCCACTTTCAATTCTTTTCCTTCAATGAAAGGTTAGATTTTTGCTAATTTTATAAATTAAAGATCAAAAGGATAAACAATGCAGATTTATTTTTAGAGTTATCTTTGATCATATTTATGAAGGGGTCTAATAATTCTGGCTACAACTGTAAATTGTAATGGGCAACATTGCTCCTATGATGAGAAAAAACGTCTCGGTTACGTATGTAACCCTCGTTCCCTGAAGGAGGGAACGGAGACGTACGTCAGTAGTGACCGACGAATTGGGATATCGCTTAGAGAGCCCTATCATCTTCGTGTAAACTAAAACAAGCCAATGGAATTGGCGTGCGATATTTGCATAATGCGCACCGCCCCCGACAGGTGTATATAAATAGGAAGCAGATGCAATCGCACTCTGTTTTTCGCTGAGGAGACAACTGGTGTCCGCACTACAGCGAGGGTACAGAAACTGTGGCGACGGGACGTACGTCTCCGTTCCCTACATCAGGGAAACAGGGTTACAAACGTAAACGAGACGTTCCCCTTTCAGTCGGTCACGTTCGACGTACGTCAGTAGGGACCGACGAATTGGGATCCCAACTAAAGCGCCACAGTTACGAAACCCCTTCCAGTGCCCAGCACAAGCTCAGCCGCCCATAGCACCGGCTGGCGGTGAAGGGGCGAGCTTACACCGAGAGAGTCTACTGCTGTCTAACCACTACCCACTAAGTAAACTAGACACACTGGGGAAGCGAACCCGTAAGGGACGCTGCGGAAACCACTACCTACCCAATGGGGGAGGAGTTTACGTGGGAATGCACATATGGACTGGCCCGGAGGGGCAGTACGCATATGGAGTCCCTGGGATGGCTCCACCTGGTTAGGGGGAGACTCATCTGACAGGTGACAGCAGAGCTGGCTCTGCTAAGGGAAAGACACGGACTCGGCCCGTAGGGAGTTTTAAACCGTGGAAAATACACATATGGGACCGCTCACGTAGAGGGGTCACGACATATGGGCCCCAGCCAACAGACAGCGTCAGTGACGGATGTAGGCCTGGCATCAGACACTCCGCAATGTCCGAGCCGAAGGGGGAGGCGGAGGAACTCGACAGGGTTCACCAAGCGGGGAACACGACTGGAGTGAAAGTATGCACGTATCCGGCCAGTGGCGGGAATGGCATTGCAAGCCGACACTTAGAGTGGGTACAACACGTCTACCGACTAGTGGATGCGAGTACACGCGAGGATACCGGCTCTACACGTAGGCTATAAAACCTAGCGAACGTGTTAGGTGTCGCCCAGCCCGCAGCTCTACAGATATCTGTCAGCGAGGCGCCATGAGCCAGCGCCCAGGAAGAGGCCACCCCTCTGGTGGAGTGGGCTCTCAACCCGAGCGGGCAAGGCACGCCCTGGGATTCGTACGCCAAGGCGATGGCATCCACTATCCAGTGGGCCATCCTCTGCTTGGAGACAGCCTTTCCCTTCTGCTGGCCTCCGTAACAGATGAAGAGCTGATCTGAGGTCCTGAAGCTTCGCGTTCTGTCCACGTAAACGCGCAGAGCGCGGACGGGACAGAGCAAAGCTAGGGCTGGGTCTGCCTCCTCCGAGGGCAGCGCTTGCAGGTTCACTACCTGATCTCTGAAGGGAGTGGTAGGAACCTTGGGCACGTATCCAGGCCGGGGTCTCAGGATGACGTGAGAAGCACCGGGCCCGAATTCTAGGCACGTTTCGTCGACCGAAAATGCATGCAGATCCCCTACCCTCTTCAGGGAAGCCAATGCAACCAGAAGAACCGTCTTAAGAGACATTAGTTTCAGGTCGACTGATTGCAAAGGTTCGAAGGGATGACCCCGGAGAGCTGTGAGAACCAGGGTCAAATCCCAAGAGGGTACGGAGGAAGGGCGAGGAGGATTCAGTCTCCTGGCCCCCCTCAGGAATCTGACGATCAGATCGTGTTTCCCCAGGGACTTACCCTCAACTGCATGGTGATGTGCGGCAATGGCGGCAACATACACCTTGAGGGTGGAGGGAGACAGCCTTCGCTCCAACCCATCTTGCAGAAAGGAAAGCACGGATCCGACCGAACATGATCGGGGGTCCTCTCGGCGAGAGGCGCACCATTCGACGAACAGGTTCCACTTCAGCGCGTAGAGATTCCTAGTGGAAGGAGCTCTAGCGGAAGTGATGGTGTCTACGACCGCTTGCGGGAGATCACTCAGAACCTCCGCATCCCGTCCAGGGACCACACGTGGAGGTTCCACAGATCGGGAGGCGGGTGCCACAGGGTGCCCCGTCTCTGAGTCAGGGTGTCCTTCCTCAGAGGAATCGGCCAGGGAGGTGCTGTCACGAGGAGAATGAGGTCTGAGAATCAGGTCCGAGTGGGCCAGTACGGAGCCACTAACAGAACCTGCTCCCCGTCCTCCCTGACCTTGCACATGAATAGTGCGAGAAGGCTCACTGGGGGAAGCGCATGTTTGCGCAGACCCGGGGGCCAGCTGTGTGCCAGGGCATCCGTGCCGAGCGTGCCGCCGGTCAGGGAATAAAACCACTGGCGGAGGGCAGTTTCCGGGGAGGCAAACAGGACTACCTGGGCCTCGCCGAACCGCTGCCAAATCAGCTGGACCGCCTGGGGGTGGAGCCGCCACTCGCCCGCAAGTAGATGCTGCCGTGACAGCTCGTCGGCTGCACGGTTGAGCACACCTGAGACACGAGTGGCCCGAAGGGACCTCAGATCCTTCTGACTCCACAACAAGAGATGGCGGGCGAGTTGCAACATGCGACGGAAGCGTAGACCACCTTGACGGTAGGTGTACGCAACGGCCGCAATGCTTAGTGAGCGGACTAGAACGTGCTTGCCTGACAACAGCTCCTTGAAGCGGGCCAGCGCAAGACGAACCGCTAGCAACTCGAGGCAATTGGTATGCCAATGCAGCTGAGGCCCCGTCCAAAGACCTGTCACTGCATGCCCGTTGTACGTGGCCCCCCATCCCGTGGCAGAGACATCTGTGGAGACCACAGCGTGCCTGGACACTCGTTCGAGGGGTACTCCGGCCCACAGGAACGAAGGGTCCAACCACCGGATAAGGGTGCGACGGCAGCTCGGTGTCACGGGGACACGGAGCGTGCCGCACTGCCACGCCCATCTCGGGACCCAGCCGCGGAGCCAGTGTTGAAGCGGTCTCATATGAAGCAATCCGAGCGGCGTTACCGCGGCTGCAGATGCCATATGCCCCAGGAGCCTCTGAAAATCTTTCAGTGGAGCCGCTGTCCTGCACTTGAGCGAGCTCAGGCAGTTCAACACCGACTGGACGCGCACCTCGGTGAGACGCGCAGTCCGTGCGACCGAGTCTAGCTCGAGACCGAAACAAGAGATCCTCTACCCGGGGGCGAGTTTGCTCTTGTCCCAGTTGACCTGAAGACCCAACCGGTTGGGAGCTACAACCATGTCGGGTAGGACTTTGTACTGACATGCCCGACCCTCGAACGCAGACCGACCTAGGAAGGGTCTGTGTCGAGGCAGAATCGAGACATGAAAGTATGCGTCCTTCAGGTCTTTTGCTGCAAACCAATCCTGGGGACGGTCCAGGATTGGCCGTAGCCCACCGCCCTCTTACGGTACAATGAAGTAGGGGCTGTAAAACCCCGACTTCATATCGGCTGGAGGGACCGGCTTGATTGTGCCCTTCGCCAGGAGGACAGCAATCTCCACCCGGAGAACAGGAGCACTGTCCAACGACACCGGAGTGAAGTGGACAGCCCTGAAGACCGGGGGACGCCGGGCGAACTGAATCGCATAGCCGAGTCTGATAGTACGAATGAGCCAACTGGACAGGCTGGGGAGCGTGCTCCATGCTTCCAGACACTGAGCCAGCAGGACCAAAGGCACCACAGACGCACCGGGGGTGGGGCAGCAAGGCAGAGAGGGACCCGACCCGGACAGCTTGGGGGCGGCCCGGAGTGGGGTCAGACTCTGCGAGGCAGCAGTGTGCATGGGAGACGGCGCACGGGACGCGGTCTGCACCATCACACTGCCACCTGCTGGCGAATGGGGAGGGAGCTGACAGCAGCGAGGCGGAGCCTGGCACACTGGCAGACACCCCCTGTTGTGACCTGGAGTTTGAGGAAACTGCTCTTTTTGTGGCAAAGTGGGTACCGCTGGACTCCGGAGAGCCAGCGGCGGTAGATGGACAGCCGCCACAAAATCCCCCCCGGCCCTCCTCCGGGGGTGGGAGAGCAGATGGAATACTCTCCCAAAGGGCAGGAACCTTCCGCTCCAGGTCGCCCGTCTCAGGGCCGAGTTTTCCCCGACCGCTTGCCACCTGGCTGGCAGAGACGGGCTGGGCACCACGTCCGCGCCCGGCACCCTGCTGTTTGGCTGGTGTAGGCTGCTGCTTTGCCAACTTAGCAGGGGCGGAGGAAGACGCAGGCGGGCGCCCTCGGCGACGAGCGGGCTGAGGCTGAGCCACGGGCGGCTGGGTGGAGGCAGCAGCGGACCGCCGTGGCATGACATGTCTGATAGCCTGAGCCTGCTTCTGTGCAGCGGAGGACTGTTGGGCACAGCTCTCCACCGCGTCGCCGAAAAGGCCGACCGGAGACACGGGGGAATCCAGGAACCGATGTTTGTCGGTCTCCCTCATGTCTGCCAAGGTCAGCCAGAGGTGGCGTTGCTGGGCTACTAGAGTAGACATCGCCTGGCCAACAGAACGCGCTGTCACTTTCGTTGCCCGGAGGGCAAGGTCAGTGGCAGCGCGCAGCTCCCCAAGCAGCTGTTGGTCAGGACCTTCCTGGGGCATCTGCGACAGCGCTTTTGCCTGATAGACCTGCAAAAGGGCCACCGCGTGCAGGGCAGAGGCAGCCTGCCCACAGGCACTGTAAGCTTTCTCAGTCAGACCGGCTGAGAATTCACAGGCCTGGGACGGGAGACGCGGCTCACCGCGCCAGCCAGCGGCCGTTGGACACAACTGCGTCGCAACAGACCACTCGACTGGCGGGATCTTCGCGTACCCCCTGGCTAGCCCGCCGTCCAGGGAGGTGAAGGCGGACGAGGGACCAGGCCCCGTACGAGCCCCAAGCGGAGCTTGCCAAGACCTGGTCACCTCATCGTGTACTTCCGGGAAGAAAGGCATTGGGGGGGGGACGCTGGATTTGACCAGCGTGACCCCCCGCCAAGTACCAATCATCCAACCGAGATGGGCCGGGACAGGGTGGAGGGGTTTTTTTCCACTCAAGCCCGACGCACAAGGCGGCCCGGGAGAGCACAGCCGTAAGCTCGGGATCCGACTCGGGCAACGCTACCGTCCCGGGCGGCAGCGCGTCCGAATCCTCCCCCGAGGACTCAGGCTCACCTTCCGATGCAGCGATCGACATCTGATCCGCCGCCGGCACACCAAAGGTAACGGCTGGACAGTCCGTAGAGGGCCCAGCGGAAACCAACGGTGGCACGATGGGTTGCGGTGCTGATGAGGCGGCAGGGGCCCGAGGAGCGTTTCCGCTCGGCGGGGAAGCCCTGACCGTAATCCTCCGGTCACCCTTCCTATACAGCGCCGTACCGTCATTCCGGTTCCCGGGGCCGGAAAAAACGGTCGTACGCGGCATAGGAGAGGGGACCCCCGCTTCCTGAGACTTCAGGAAGGAGAGTCTCGACCTCAGCATCGCGATAGTCATGTTCCCGCAATGGGAACATGAACCATCCACAAAAGCTGCTTCAGCGTGCAGAATGCCCAAACACGAGATGCAACGATTGTGCCCATCAGCAGGGACCAGGGAACGACCGCACCCATTAACGCACAGACGAAATGACATACTGTCAGGGTTCGTCTGTAAAGCTCTTTTAGAAGGGGAAGTCAACTCACTCGTGCTGAAGCACCCAGGGAGCGACGCGATGTGTCAGGTACACCACTCCCTGACACACCGAGGAACCGGCCCAAATCGCTACACACGCACACGCTCTTTGTGTTGCTGTGAAAACAGCAGTTTTCGAGCTTATAGCTCAGCTCCTCGGAGACTCGCGACCTCGCTGAACGTGCCCTTTCACCAGCACTGAAAGCTCGCTGTAAATCCTCTTCTGAGGCAATGTTTTAGAATAAAACAAACGAAGAAAGGAGTCTTCTAAAACAGGACACCAGTGAATGGCTCCGAAGCGAAAGACAGAGTGCGATTGCATCTGCTTCCTATTTATATACACCTGTCGGGGGCGGTGCGCATTATGCAAATATCGCACGCCAATTCCATTGGCTTGTTTTAGTTTACACGAAGATGATAGGGCTCTCTAAGCGATATCCCAATTCGTCGGTCACTACTGACGTACGTCGAACGTGACCGACTGAAAGGGAACCGGTATGCTTGAGCATTCTGCCCTTTTTAGGGTTGAATCTTGTGACATTACATCCTGTTTTGGTGTGTTTAGATGTCTTTGGTCCTTGTTATGTTCATATTTCAGTTGAACTGCACGAGAGTTTGTTTGGAAGTGGATCGATTTGAGACCCACCTCTTCAGGGGCCTCGGCACGCTTGTTTGGTGCGCACCAAAGTTGGATGGCATTTCAGACTTATTCAAATGAACCGCTCTAACAGAGCAAACACACCAGAGTTTTAATCAAACCAAATGTGTGAACATACCATGAGAGAGGGGTTGTGGGATTCTAAGGGTGCTTTCACACCTGCCTCATTTAGTTCAGTTGAATCGTAACAGAGTTCGTTTGCCCCTTTGGTGCGGTTCGTTTGGGCAGGTGGGAAAGCAGCAATCGCACTCGGGTGCGCACCAAAAGCGGACCAAACAAGCGTACCGTGACCTGCTTGAAGAGGTGGTCTCGGTACGCTTTCAAACGAACTCTGGAGCGGTTCGCTTGAGATGTGAAAGCAATCGACCCAGTTAACGGACCAATGAACCAAATTATATCATTTTCATAATGGAAAATATGATATAAAAATCAGTAATGTCTGATTCTGTGAGTGAGCACATTATTTACATTATCTGAAAGCCAACGATCGCCTCTGGTGTGTAATTACACTTCTCCGTGCGAGAATACTGTCCCGACGAAGTCTCAATTCCCGCTCTGCTTTATTATAAAATTCAAATGGTCTCTCTCGACAGACACACGGACAACAGGTCGCCTACTAGACAGCGCTGGGAAATCCAGAGATGGAGAGAGAGAAAGAGCGCGGGTTTGAATTTGCCGCAGCAAATATGAATTAACTGCGGGAGAGAGCTACATTTATAAAGTGTTTGTGTGTGTCTCGACAGTTACAAATAAAGCCACAATAAACTCATGGAGCGAACTTGTCAATCATTATTTTGATGGATGACGCAGAGAAAATTCTGACCAATAAGAGGACAGTTTTACTCCCATGTGACTTACCTTAACGCATTTTGGTACGCTTTGAAATTTTGCCATGTGAAAGCGAACCGAACCAAGAAAAAAAAGCAACATTGTAACAAATTTAGTCCCTGTTTCGGAACAAAACAAGCGATCCATAGGTGTGAAAACACCCTTAGTCAAACTAAAATAAGTTTTGAGCTAAATGCCTTGGCAAAACAACAGCTTGTGTACATGCTCAGAGGTTTATTGTATGGCTAATTTCATTGTGCTTTCAGCTGTCAGTAAGAGTCTAGTACTCTCAGATCCAGTTAACATGTTTTCTTGTTGAAATGCATTCCGTAGATTGTAAGTACACTTGTAAGTATACTTCAGACATCCACATTTCGCCATGGTCTGTGTACTGCCCGTGTGACATAATTTTCATCATCAGGAGGGTTCACTTACATTCACGCACACCATCGATGTGCAGACCATTTTTTTGTGTCTGTGCAGATGGTATACGTGTATACGTAAGGTGAATGGTGAGAAAGAATAGTCCACTACGTGGCACAGGGTTCCTACACATTTTCCATTTCAAAATTCCATACTTTTCCATACTCAAATTTCCAGACCTCCTTCCAAACGATTTCTGCCATTGGTGAGCCTCGGTCTCCTTTCTATGTTTTTTGGCGCACCAAAAATATTCTCGCCGCTTTATAATATTAATATTGAACAACTGTACTCACATGAACTGATTAATGGATCTTGAGAGAGGAAATGTCACTGCTTCATGTTTGTAGTCCGGGTCCTACAGTCTTTTAGTGATTTTTAAATTAGTGTTTGATTGTTGAAATAAAGTTTTGTATTTAGTATTCATGTCCTAGGCCCTTCTCTTCTTAAAAACCACGTATCTGTGTAACTTTTGTTGGGGATAAAATCTACAAGTACTAATATATTCCGTTTAACAAGTTGTCATGACTTAGTTTGTTTCCCTTTCCGGCCATACCACTCGCTACATAGGCGTGAATATTTAATTTGTCTATTAATTCGATACATTTCCTTTATAGAGATCCTTCTGTGATTTATCCATCTGCTCTGTTCTCGACATTATATGTATCATATATTATATGTATCAAAGTATTTTTATAGAGTAGCCTACGAGTATGAGTAGCACAAGCAGTTTCCGTAATATTTTAGAAATTCGTAACTCTATAAGCATATTTGCAAAGTGAAGAGAGGTGAAAAAGGTGACATGTAGAAAGTAGATAGTTGTAGGGGGTCTGGGGGCATCCTCCCCCAGGAGAAGATTTTTGTGATTTTAACATGTAAAGGAAGCATTCTGGTGCACTCTGAAAAGAACATAAATGGAAAAAACATTTGCTTCAAGTAAAAAATAAAAAATAAAACATTTTGGCACCAGAGCTGAGCATTGACAAATTTCATAATTGAATGCGATTTTGATTCAGAAGCTTGCAATTTGATTTTGATTTGATTACCTTTGATTCAGTATTGATTAATTTGGGCCTATCAGGTACAGTACATGGCAAATTTCCTCAAAGAAAAAAATCTCTCAACTAATGCTGTAAACAATACAGGGAACCACAGCTGGTACGTCATTATAATATTAGGTTAAATTGATCGTAAGTTACTTACATATAGGCTAACTTACACATAAGGAAGTTTTTATAATAACGTTATAATAAAAGTGACAATTATTTTTCTACTCTTTATGTAGGCCTAAACATTTAAATGGTGACTGTCATAAAACAGATTTATGTATTCAATATAGAAGCACATGTTAAGTACAAATACAATGAATATGTAATAGCCTATAGAGCATATATTTATCAAAATGCTCCTCTCAAAGTTAATTTTTGTAGCTAAATGATGAGTTATTGGACATTGTAAGGCTTTTCTGAGGTAGGCTAAATGTGACATTTTTACAAGCTGTTTTATTGACGCCTTTCTGCGGTTGAAACGCTGATTAATCAATTGCATGTGACATGACAGATTTTGGTAAGTTGTACTGTACCTTTCAATATACCTTCAGATGTTCAATCATTTTGTGTTGTAACTAGTAAAGCCAAAGAGATGGCTGGTCACGCTACAGAGCGCCAAGAAAGATAGTGACTAACTCCAGTCTATGGAAAAATAGTAGCCCATTTGCAATTCTTATGAGAATCTTGTGTCACACAGTCACTCACCCCGAAAAAATAACTCTTCGGATGTAAACGATTCACATAAATTATGTATTTTGATTCAAAACTGCTAATTTCGCCACAAAGTGACTAGTTTGCAGGTATAATAAATTAGAAAACTGAATAGAGGCAATAGTCTGGAAACACAAATATTTTTCCATACTCTGATTTCTTTTTTCCATACTTTTCCATACTTTTCCAAACCGCGTAGGAACCCTACACACAGTACACACAGTTGTGATATACTGTGCATTAGTCAAAGAAGAGTGTGGAAAGAGCAATACAAAATAGCATGCTGTTCCAAGAATAGTAAACAAAGCTGCCTGTTCAAAGTTTTCTTTTTGGTTCTTGTGCTAAACTTTGCATACAGTGGCGATATGCTACTTTTTTCTTCTATACTTCCGAGCGAATGTTCTGTAAATTACATGACTCTGTGCTGCCCTCTAATGGCTGGCAGACCATAAAAAAGCAATTGTACTGCACATGTCGAACTCATCCATTCACGCTTATCTATGATTGAGTATACTCTGAAAGCTGTGAGGACATGACACGTGCACAAGACAGCGAAACGCATAAGATTAATAGATAGGACAGTATAGATGACACAGGAAGCAGTGGGGAGTAAAGGATTGAAAAAGGGGAATAGTATTGGAAAAGGACCTCGATCCGGGTCTCAAACTTGGGTCGCCTGAGCTGTGCTGCCCACAAGCAGTTGTGTATAACAATTCAATTAACTGTAAGGAAATATCCTCTATGTCTGTGTGATGAAACTTGTGGCCTTTTGTACCATTCCTCTGTTAAGCCAATCACAACTGACGAGCAGGATTTGACATCAGGTAGCCCAAATGTACCTGTTGAATAGATAGTACAGGGAGTTGCAGCAAGGAAAGGCACATGGGAGCACGCAACACAAGCAAAAACTATTAACAATCACCAGCACATCTAAAAAATAAATATGTCACCAACATAGTAACAAAATATATGTCCTGGGGACTTAACAACAACATGTTGATTGCTAATGCCTCGCTCCTTGCAGGGATTGAAATAACAGCTTTCCAGTTAGGATTTGTTTTTGATTAACCATTAAAAAACAACATTAACCACCAGATTTACTGGAGTGAGTGTTCACAAATCAGTTCTTCAGAAGCATAACTGTAAAGGAATGCAGGCAATTACACAGTTTTCTGAGAATTGCACAATGACACTTACAACCTTGAGTTAGTGAGTTTTGCCCACTACATGTTGTAGGCTTATGTAATTTGTCTGGTATTCATTTATCTGCCCTGCAGGTTGTAAAATGAAATCATCTCCCCATTGACCACACAGCAGCATTTTTTTCTAGTCAGTGAATCAATGTTTTCTTCTGAAGGACTGGTTTGGCGGGATGTTTCATGATGAGACTCATTTAGCCCAAGCTATGCTTCTGAAGAACTGATTTGTAAACACTCACTCCAGTAAATCTGGTGTTTAAGTCCTACAGTAAAAAGCGAGATGTCAGAGGTATGATGCTGATTAAGTATAATTTAGGCCCAGCAAACCACAGACAAAACAATAACATCGCAGTTCAATATTTTTTTCTCTTTTACAAGCAAGAGAAATATCATCAGTTCACTAAAGCCCATAGCTTTTCAAATAAACATACACAAATACTCATTTACAAACAAACATTGGTGAGCTGAAGACGGGGACATCCAGAGTAGGTAGTTAGTTCAGAGTAGTAAGGTCTTTATGTACCTCTCATTGCCGGTGAGCCTATGCAGGAACTAGGCTAGTTGATGTGATATTGATGTCATTGACAACGTACTTCAATTTGGCTGTATATATTGCACAAAATTGGACTTTCCTTCTGGTTCTTCATGATTCCTGAGTATGATTAACATGACACTGGGCTTCTGTAAATGACAGACAAACAGATGTACATGAAGATGTATAGTTGTCTTGATTCTGCACCAGAGCAGAAGTGCAAAGCATTCCTGAAATAGCCCGCTGCATATGTGTCCAATTGTGTGCGTGTGGGTTGTCTTGTGTGACAAATTGCTCACATAAAAGTTCAGGTTCCTCTTCTGTGAATAGAGAGACTTTTGTACTAGTCAAAAGTAATTTCAAGATTCCTCTGATGGATTTTCCCTGACACAGCAGCTGAACTTTGCTTTCAGTAACGGTTTTAACCTCCAAGACCAGAAATAGATTTACCATTTGTTAGGGGTGTAACGGTACACAAAAGTGATGGTTCGGTAAATACCTCAGTTTTGAAGTCACAGTTTGGTAAGTCACACATGCACGCCAAACCGAAAGACCCATACTGAAAATTTCTGGTACAGATATGTGTACCGTTACACCCCTACCCTTTGTACAAATTTATTTTTAGTCATGTTCCTTTGGACTCCATCGGTTAAGTCTTGTCCCTCTGTAAAGCTCATAAGGCTCCAAACACCTGTAGAAAGGTCCCGGGGTCACGGCCCCTGTGCTAACAACATTACTGACATCACTTCCAGATTTAGCATTTAGGTTGTATCTTTCTGTGGTCTATTGTGAGATTGTGAACTAGAGGTCACACTGGGTTCCAGCACAGATGGCTCTGAGCTGCATCCTCTGGATTACTGAAAAATTGTGAATTCCCTATAATGGGTCATGAAGTGTGTGTCCGGTCAGGAAGAGCATGTGTGTATGATTTTCATACTGACATCCTTGATTGGTCATTTGAGTGGCTTTGGGAAGTCCTGTGCTCTGATGTGATCATAGGCTGGGGAAGGAGGTGTTAGAACAGTTTCCTGGCTTTGTGTTGCATATGTTTATTTGTGCGTGTTTGTCTTGTGTTGATGTTATGTAAAGCACGTCATGCATGTTAGCATTCTAATGCAATTGTATTCTTTTTTTCTCTTTTCTCTCCAGGTTTTTCAAGGAACTTGAAGATCGGCACCAGCAGAATATTGTAATTGATGACATAAGTGACATTGTTACAAGGCACGCCGAGTCAAACTTTGACCCCTATGTGACATACTGCTCGAATGAAGTGTACCAGCAGAGAACCCTGCAAAGACTCCTGTGAGTACAGCACACATACACAGACTCTTTCACTGCTAAAAAGAGTAACTGAGATAAGAAGAATTAAATTAAAAACAAGTCACATTGCCAGAAAAGAAATAAAATGGCAGTTGCAATATCACATTGTGAGATATAAAAAAGAAGTATGAGAAATTACATTGCTGCATATATCTCAGCTGCAGTGTATGCAGTTGTCATATAAAAGATACAGGTGTGATTTAGAGAAACGCATTTGCAGTTGTGACAAAGTCATGTTGAGACATAGTCGCAAATAAGAGAAACAAAGTCGCAATTGACAGATAAATTCAAATTGTGAGATATAGTCACATTTAAGAGAAACAAATTTAAAATTGTAAGTTATATCGTAGCGTGCGATATAGTTGCAACTTTGATAAAGTCGCAATTGAAACATTGTGACAAAAGTTGTAGATAGTCAAGTTATGTCACAAACATGAGAAATACATATTGTTTCTTGTAATTGCATCTTTTTCTTAAGAAACACAATTATGAAAAAAGTTCCAATTGCAATCACATGACACTCTACACCCATCACTAGTTTAACAGTCTGTTCATCCCTTCAGAAATAAAAGCTTGTCCTTTAAAGAGGTACTGACACGGATCGAGGCCCACCCAGACTGCCGGAACCTTCCCATGATTTCCTTCCTCATCCTTCCCATGCAGAGAGTCACACGACTGCCCCTGTTGATGGATGTGAGTGACATTATCCCCTTCAGACCCAGCCTGACTCCTGCTAATATCTCTAACACTAACATAAACATCCAGCTCTTTTGTAACTACATTCTTATTCTTCTGACATGCATCTTATGCTTTGATAACATTAGCAGCATCTCTGTGTCTGAGATGCCACTAATGTTATGTATTTGGTTTGACCTGGAGGAATTTCCCTGTTACATAACATGTCATATTAAACTAATGAAAGTCTCTTGCTACTTGTTTTTCTTTCTCTTCTCTTCTCTTCTCTTCTCTTCTCTTCTCTTCTCTTCTCTTCTCTTCTCTTCTCTTCTCTTCTCTTCTCTTCTCTTCTCTTCTCTTCTCTTCTCTTCTCTTCATACTTTATTATCATACTTTCACTCTCTTCCAGTTCTTTTTTGTTTTATTATAGTTTTAGCTTTCAGGGCCTTTCCGTTCAACTGTAATAATTCTGTTAAGATTTATTTTTGTTTGCTTGAGACTTTTCTGCAGTATTTTAGCACAGGGTAAATGGTTTGAGTTAGTTTTGAGTCTGTTTTATTATATTTTTAAGGGTTGGTGCTCTTTCCTCTCTGTCGTCTTTCCATCTTCAGGGGATTGTGTATGTAAAGTGAGGGAGTCAGCTGCACTAAAGATGACCTAGAAACATCTCCATGGTCCCTATCCTCAAAGCTCATGTTTTCATTTATCGCCATCCTTCCCTCCTTCCTGTAGACCTTTACTCATTTTCTCACCCTCTCATCTTTCCCTCCCTCTGTCGCTTTGTTTGTGGGTCCCCTGAGCTTAGCGGTGAGTTTAGGACAGTAGAGCTGGGCTGGCTGGCTCTGAGTATGAGAAAGTTGGGTTTGATTTTCTTTCCTTCCTTCTTTCTCTTTTTCTTCCCACAGCTCAGAAACAAGTAAAAACTCTAGCTTGGAAATATCAGACAAGCGTGGGAGAAAGTTTGAGAGCACTACTTTAAAGATAAAGTGTTCAAAATGCTTTAGGAACAATAAACCAAAAACTATTATATAAACAGGAAACAAGTTCTGTTGCTAGTCTGTTTTATATTTACAGCATATTACATAGCATATAAAAGCACCAACAGTTCAAAGATCATTTTGATTCAAAAAGGTTTTGTCTTGTAGACCATATGCCAGAAGACGCCCAATGATTCAGTCTTTTACGAGGCAAGTAAAAAAGCTCTGCATGCTGTCAGCAAGGTGAGAAATGCATTGAATTACCACTGTTGATTTTTCTAATGTTGTCTGAGAGAGCCTTAGTTAATAATCACCATCTTTTTTTCTGTATGTATGTATATGCAGCTTGTGAGGAAATGTAATGAGGGCGCTCGTACAATGGAGAGAACGGAAATGATGTACACCATCAATTCCCAGTTGGAGTTTAAAATTAAGGTAAGAGAATAAAACAACCCATGACAGGAATTTAACAAGGAAGCTTCTGATCCTAACCATTAATTCACAAAAATTGACTTATTCTTATTAACCAGGGTGGCTGATATAAAGCCAATATATGTGATATCACACCAGAAAGGGCTTAAGCCTAGTCTCAGACTAAAATTCATGTTTGAGCTGTCTTAACTGAAAGTAACTTACACTGACAGGGCTTAATCTAAAACCAGGCCAAAATATGACACATGCAATATAACAATGTCTACTGTAAAATGCATTTTTACACATTTCCTAAATTATTTTATTTATTATTTTTTTCATTTTTGTAATTCTGTAATATAATTTTCTATAAATAAAGAAGTAATTAAAACATGAATAAAGGGGAACAGAAACGTAAAATGAGAGCTCCTGTGCATCTGCACACAGACTTTGCATTCTCAACACCGTTAAAATAAAATTCCACTTCCAACACTTATCGGCCAAACAGAAAAAAACGTATAGGCCAGTGTAATAATTAAAAAAATGCCAGATATTGGCCATGGAAATATATTTTTAGACCATTAGGCCATGTGTCCAACAGAGCGTTTTTAGCCAGCTGAAAATGCTAGGCGCTCTGCTTAAAAGGCCGTCTGTGAGCGCTTGAGAGCGATTCTGCAGCGCAGCGTTTTTTTCCGTTGAGACGCTTTGTTGCTATGATACGGAATATCCGCGGCACTATTACTTGTAAATGATTTTGCAGGTAATTTGTCTCTGACTAAAATTTGTCTCTGACTATTAATTTCTCATCCATTTTGTTTCTGTTTGTTAATGTCGCTGTACAGCAAGGATGTGACAGTTGGTCGGAGTTGTATTTGTCCCGCCCCTCCTCCATTCTGATTGGACAGCTGGCTAAAAAGTGACAGTGATGAGCGCAGCGTTTTACTCAAAGACGCTCAGCACCTCGTTGCGCTCCTGGCATTAAAAAATGCGGCGCTCCCATTGAAAACAATTGAAAAAGTACGCTAGCAGCTGGAAAAAACGCTCTGGTGGACACACGGCCTTAGTCCTAAATATATACTAATAATTTCTTAATGTAAGTACCAATAAAAAGTTATTACAAAAAAAAAAAAAAAAAGCTGTTCTTAATGTGTAACCTTTGAGGTGAGTTGTGTAATTACTTCACTAAATAGAGTTGCAATAAAAATGACTGTTTTCAAGAAAGTCTCAAACACTCCCTGTCTCTACGATCAAATAGATGATCCACACCAAACTCCCACTTTAGTTGAGTCAGCGTTATAATGTGTAATTCCATTCCAATTGTTAATCCAGTTACACACACCTATAACTATCTTGTCATATGTACAACCAGGGAGTCATTATATTATGAGTCTTAAGGACAAGTCAAGTCAAGTCAAATTTATTTATATAGCGCTTTTACAATTGGTAATCGTTTCAAAGCAGCTTTACATATTAGAAGCACAGAAAAAAAAAAAAAAAAAAAAAAAAAAAAAAGTAACAGTTCTTGATTTATTTCAAGTTAAACACAAAAAGTAATGTTTTGCAGTTTAGTGAGTCAAGGACTGCTCCTGCTGATTTAAAGAGTGAATTTTTCTGTCAGTGAGATGAATCAAGTGATTTACACTTATGCATCCAGCGAGGACCAAAAAGGTGCTATGTATGTACATTGTCATTTATAAGTTTGAACTTTATTTTTAATTTTTTAAGTAATACTTTTTTACAGCATAGATGCACTAAACTGATCAAAAGTGACAGTAAAGATATGCAGAACAACTGTTTTCAACAATGAAAATAATTATAAATGTTTCCTAGGCGCCAAATCAGCATATTAGAGTGATTTAAATGCTAATTTTTAAATGTTAAAGACAGATGTCACTTCCGCGGACTTTCTCACATCGAATTCAGTTCAGATTACAAGCTGAATCATACCGTCTTTTGCTTAGTGCTGTAGATTCGGTTGTTAACAACAGTGCTGTATACACTTTAGAGTTTTGTGTTATGGTAATATGATTTTGGATGATTGCATTTAGACTCCATTAACAAAACCAAGTGGCATGAAAATCAATTCAGCTTTAGTTAAAAAGTTTTTAAAAACGAAAAATTACAGAAATAATTTTTGATTTCCAGTCCTAGAGAGATATTTGCTAGTGTTTGACATTTTGTCTGTAATATCAGCTGATGAGGTACATTATCTAAATCACAGCTGCAGAGAGATGCAGCCCACTATGCAAGCATTATGTGTATTTTTTTTCACATGCAGGCTGTCTTAAGTGGAGAGGAAACATGTCGTTAAAGGGTTAGTTCACCCAAAATGAAATTTCTGTCATTAATTACTCACCCTCATGTCAGTCCAAACCTATAAGACCATCAGAATGCCAACTCAGTATTTGCAGACGCTGTTCACGTGAGCTTCATAACATTAAAGAGATAGTTAACCCAAAAATAAAAATTTGATGTTTATCTGCTTACCCCCAGGGCATCCAAGATGTAGGTGACTTTGTTTCTTCAGTAGAACACAAATGTTGATTTTTAACTCCAGTCGTATAATGCATTCAAACTGTAACACCATCTATAAGAGTCAAAAAACATGCACAGGCAACTCCAAATTAAACCCTGCGGCTCATGGCGACACATTGAAGTCCTAAGACACGAAACGATCGGTTTGTGCAAGAAACCGAACAGTATTTATATAATTTTTTACCTCTAAAACACCACTAGAGGTAAAAAATGATATAAATACTGTTCGGTTTCTTGCACAAATCGATTGTTTCGTGTCTTAGGACATCAATGTGTCATCACGAGCCACCGGGTTTAATTTGGATTTGTCTGTGCATGTTTTTTTTACTCTTAAAGACGAAGTTCCCATTGATATGCATTATACGACTGACAGACCGATTTAAAAAATCATCATTTGTGTTCTACTGAAGAAACAAAGTCACCTACATCTTGAATGCCCTGGGGGTAAGCAGATAAATATCAGATTTTCATTTTTGGGTGAACTATCCCTTTAAGGTTGAACCACTGTAGTCACGTTGACTATTTTAACAATATCTTTACTACGTTTCTGAACCTAGAATGACGGTAATTACATTGCTTTCTATGGCGGATAAAAAAAAAAACCTCTTGGATTTCATCAAAAATATATTAATTTGTGTTCCGAAGATGAATGAAGGTCTTGCGGGTTTGGAACGATAAGAGGGTGAGTACTTAATGACAGAAATTTCATTTTTGGGTTAACTAACTCAAATATAATCCTATTAAGCATGTGTTTGCTCTTTACCACAAACCACTTTAATGTGTTTACAGTAATGTCCATGTCACAGCTGAGGGCCTTCTCTGATTGTGTAAGTAGATTTACACAGTTACTTGGAGAGCTTAATCCAACTGGTTGAGGCCTGTGGAGTGATTTTTTTTTTTTCTTTTTCTCACAGAAATTAGCAAGATTTTAGACTGTCAGCCTGTTAATCATGGGATTTATCATTTACTTGCCTTCACTTTCATGTAGTGCCTTGTACCACAAGAAGCATGAAGCATTGCTTTTGCTGCTGTTTTTTTCTTTTCACTCCTGACAGAAAACTGTTCATACATGTTTACCTTATACACACATGCTTTCTCACTGTGGGTCTTCACGTCATGTGTTCATCATGAATTATTTCCTACTACGTTACTCCCAAACCCGTTCATTTGCTTTGCACGTACAAAGTGATGCATTGGACACACTTACTGATGAAACCATATTCACAACCTGCTGCTTTAGCAGTGTGGGAAAGTACTGCTGGCACATTTGGTACAAGCAGATGTCTAAAGAGTTGAGCATAGCCACAAGACTTTGCTGATTCCAGCTGTTAGAAGGTCAGTAGATCTCACACCAGTCTGTTCATGCTTAAAAACATTGTTGAGAAGGTTAGGTTACAGATAACAAGTTACCCTATTTAAAAGGTAGTGTAACTATTTCAATTATTTTATTAAAGTAATGTAACTGATTACATTTGATTACTTTTTGATTACTTTTATACATTTCTATGGACTGTTTTCAACTTTTAATCATTTTTCAAACATGTAAACCAGGCAGGGTTAACCTTACAGTAGTACTCAACACTGATTACTGTCAGACTTTGAAAATACTTGAAAATCACTTGAATTAAGATTATAATAATTTCATTTTAAAGCACAGCCACGACAAAATCAGACTTTAGCACCTCGTTTTACTTTGAGATTGTTCTGAGGTTAAAGGGATAGTTCACCCAAAAATAACAAAAAAGAAGATATTTTGAAGAATATGGGTAACCAAACAGTTGTTGGACCCCATTGACTTCCATAGTATTGAAAAAATACTATGGAAGTCAGTGGGGTCTCATCAACTGTTTGCAGAAGTTCTTTGCAATCTCACAATGTAACTTCGTCTCACGTTTTGTGATTGTATTTTTTATTTGTGTTAATATACACAGTATGCAGAATTATTACTGTGAAAAAAATACCCCCATAAAATTTACAGTAAAAAAAGGCAGCTGTGGTTGCCAGAACTTTACCATAAAAAATTGGTATCAACGTTAAAAAAAATAAATAAATAAAAATCTGTTAAATTTACAGTAAGATATCGTAACTGATAAAATGTTAATTTACCAACCTAATGAAATACTAATATCTGTTTTGTACCTTTGAAATACACTGACAATCACCAAACACAGTGGTGATGAGAGTCACATGATGAATCAAAGTTCATCACAAGCAGCTTTTCCACAAGTTGAGAAGGACAATATTAATATATAGAAGGTGCACACAGTGTTATTCACGCAAACATTGAACACCATCATGGTAACACACGACATTTTAAAAATGTAATAAACATTAATTTAACAACATTAGATGTAACATAAAACCCTACTGTACATAACTGATTAGAAAAAACTAGGAAGAAACAGAGTTATTTCAATGAAAATACATCAAATGTGAAGTGTCACGCAGGGAATTGCGGGAATGTCAATTTACAGTTTTTCACTGTAAATTATATGACTTGTTATTTTTTCTCTTCCAAAAACTGTAAATTTAACTGTATTTTACCGTAAAATTACATTAAATGTACCATTCGATCTATTACAGTTATTCACATATATAGTATGGAAACTTTCTGTAAACCAATTAACTGTTTTTCACCATAGCATTTTTACAGTCTTTTACCTTTAATTTTTTTTTTACAGTGTAGGCAAGCTGATTTTCTGATTCTTTTTTTTTTTTTTCAAGCACATTTTACCAATTCCATACCACATCAATCTTAAAGGTGCTCCTGGGTGGAGTAACTTCCTGTTGAAATTCGAATTGTTGTTAAACAAAACATAGGCTAGCTAGACCCTCCCTCCCTCCTCCTCCTCCCCCTCTCCTCCGTGCTTTCTGAAACAGTCATGAATGCGCATTTAAAATCATTCTTGTCGGTTATTGGCTGGAGCATGTTTATTATGTTTTGTGGTCCATGCTGCACCAGTTTGTTTTTATTGCTGTTTTCGGAGCTTGTGGCGACTACAGAGACTGTGTTTTTTTACAGTGTGTTCAGGGGACAGGCAGCTAGTGGATAGTGAGGAGATGTTTGCTGTATGTGACAAAAAATGTTTTGGCCTAAAAACGCGTGACATCACTTAGAGCACCTTTAATAACTACTATTCATTTTGTATTTAAACATTTATAAGTGATATATAATTGTTCATGAAGGCTGGAATTGGTGTGGGATTTCATTTTTCATCCATCTCCTATCCTGAAAAGTCTGTCTTGCAGATATAGAATAAAAATGAACTCCTGTCTGTCTATAAAGCCTATAAATAAACAGTATTCATGTATTTTACATCACTTCAGCTTGTGATTCTTATTAAGTGGGGGTCATTTTTTAGGATTCTTTACCTAACCTAAGTCTCTAAAATCCTGACACCTTGCACTTCTGGAGACTACAGGTAGGTTGCAGTTCTGGAAAATGCCATAACTTTGCGATTTCTAATATTGCATTAGTATTGCATCCTTCTCGTGAGAATTTAGTAATTTTTTACTTTTCAGTCTGAGTTAAATCTCTTTTTTTGGGTCATTTTGCCTGTAAAAGAAAACCTGCCTAATAATTATGCACATCTGAATTTTTCATTTTTAGCCTTCATGAACAATTATATCTTATAAATGATTAAATACAAAATTAATAGTAGTTGTTAAGATTAATGTGGTTTGGTATTGGTAAAATGTGCTTGGAAAAAATATGACCAGAAAATCAACTTGCCTAATAATTCTGCACATGGTGTATATCCCAATAGAACACATGAATGCAACTACCATTTCATGCCAACTTTAAAAGGTGTTTACTGTGTTTGAACTTGCTTTGATTACAGCAGACTTGCTATAACTTGAGGATCTTTCTTCGCATTCAACTTCTCACAGGCTTCATACATTATGTGAGAGTGTCATATGTTTTATGAGATTGACAAAAGGCTCTGCAAAAATCCCTTATATGAAAATACTAATCTTGGGCACATGGTCACTCATTTGAATGCTTGAAACTCATTAGCATTAGAATGAGGTTAAAAGAACAAATTTGTGTGCATATGCATATGTTTGGAATTAGGTTGAATTTTTTCATGAGTTCTCTGTTCATATTATTAATAGTGAATAAAACGCAGTGTCTTTTCAAGTACATGGGTACTTTGGCAGCAATGATTGATAATGAAAACAATTATTATGTCATTTTTATTTATTTATTTTATTTTTTTATTTTGATTGGTTACATTGGAAAGGCAACGAGGTATGGATTTTGTACACTATTCTTGACTGAAGCAATAGAACGGGGTCTTGAGACAATTTTTTTTAAAGCTGGCTGATTTATTATTTTGTTTAGCAGTCAAAATGCTATATCCCTATCTAACTATTTTATTCACACTCATTTGGATGAAGATGAGGCCTTGTTAGATTTCTTCATGTCATCTGTGTTGCATAAAAAATATCAACGGTTCTGTCTGGCTCACATTTTCTCCTTTCCCACATTCTCTCTGCAGCCATTCCCACTGGTGTCATCCTCCCGCTGGATGGTAAAGCGTGGTGAGCTAACGGCCTTCGTAGAGGAAAATGGGATCTTTTCCAAGAGGACATCTCGCCAGCAGGTCTATTTCTTCCTCTTCAATGATGTTCTCATTGTCACACGAAAGAAAAGGTAAGCTGGAGACCACAAATTATATCTGTCAAACAGTGTCCAAATGTGCCTCTGTTCTTCCCTGCTGTTATTGTGCCCTTTAGGATACTACAGAAAACAGGAAATTATTGTGCTAAAGTGGGCGGATATGAAGATACAGCTTGTACTGTATGTACTGTATGATCCTATTGCAGAGATAGGCCAAAGTCAGCTTTATCAATTATTCCAAAAGGGAATGACATAACTCAAAAACTGTACCCAATTGTTTTAAGGAATTAAAGTAATTGAGAGGGCAGTATTTTGTGTTAAAATAAACAGGTAACAGAAATTGTCACACAATGTTAAAGTTTCCGCATTACCCTCCAGACGGTACCTACGTTCATCTTTCTTGTGTAATATAAAACAATGTGGAGTGTAATTTTACCATTGGCCAGTGCTTAATATCAATATTATGGCTCATTACCACCGAGCGGTACAGTACAGTTCCGTACGGTACACAGTTTTTGCCGTTTTCATTGTCAGAAGATGTGAATGGTACATCAACAAATGAATGACAACAACAAATAACATTGCAACACAGTGTGTATTTTTTGGCTGTTTTTCCTTTTGCCTTCGCTGAAACAAAGCTGCTGTATGTCCTCCATTGTTGTTTACTGTCACTTTCTTCTTCAAGCAAGAATGACTTTGATTGCTACTTTCCGGCATACACCATGTCTATCAAGTAAGGGTACTGTTGGCACTGGAAATGCAAGCCAGATCAGGGTTTGCTGTCCCGAATCATACTGTACAGTACTGAACTGAACTGAACCGCACCGCTCGGTGGAAACAAGCCATTAGAATGTTATTATAAAATAAGATATTGCTGTCCTATCACTTTCACCTGGCACTGCAAGGTTTTCTGGCTAAACCCTTTTAGGTCAAACGATGCTCTGATGCAAACGACTGCAGATGACACACACTACTCACATTGCTCCAGATTTTACTGTTATGATGATCAGTTTGTCTTGTTTTTTGTGAGCATTCCAAAATGTGATATACTGTTTCCCTTGCTTCTGATTCCTGAACACATTTATGCCACCAATCTGACAAACGTTTTGGTGATTGTCCTTGACAAACATTGTGTTTTGTGCTACTTGGCACAGAGCAACTAAAAAAGAAAATAAATAATAAACATTATGTTCATCAGCAACACAATGGTGGTGTCCAGTAGGAAAATAACTCATATAACATGTACGAGATAACTTATTGCTTGAATGAATTTGAGCGTGGTTAGGACACACAATTTAAAATTGCACATTTAGAACATTTGAGGCTCACGTATTTATTTAAAAATATATACATTTGTTTTGTAGCAATGTAAAGAATAAACATTGCTTTGTATTTATTTTAGAGTTGTCTGTGTTTGTGTGTAACATGTCTTATTGGTCCGTTTGTGCAATGTCTGCACAGTGCCCAGTCAGTTTGTCAGTGAGTCATGTAGTTAGCAAAGCTTTTTTTTTTTTTCCTCCTTTTTGTTTTTCTGGTCAATTTTTGGGAACATTCTGCACGCTATGACAAGGGGACAACCTCCAGGATAATTAGATGGTTTTTATTTCTACTCCAGCGGATACTGCCCCCAAGCTCTGTGTCTGGGATTCAACTGAAAAAATTAGGAAAAAGAAAAGTTTTTTTTTTTTTTCAACCACTGTGTGATGTTTATTCTGACACATGGTTTGTACAATATGTTGAGGGAGCCTGAGTCACACTACTTCAAAACTAAAGCAAAACAAACCCGTGCACGCCATCACACACTCTCCACTCCATCCCTCTTTCATTTCCTCTCTCTCTCTGCTCCACTGTTTTCACTCATTTTCTCTGGTTATGTAACTAACGTTTAAATGCAGCTGGTTATTTTTCTGTTATCTCCTTGCTTCCTTTATGAATCTCTATTCCTCGCGTACGCATCAACACACATGGGCTGAAGTGTTTGCTTCATTTTGCATAAAAATAATGTTTATTAGTGTTATAGACAATAGAAAAGGACACCATGTTCAGTACACTGTGTTCGATGTCAAATGATTCAGTTGTAGTATGAGTACACAGGGATTGTTATCAAAATGTGAGTGTACAAGAAGTTTAACATTAAAGGTTCAGTATTATACAGCGATGTCATAATCTATCTCTAAAATATGTAATTACCCAAATACAGCATTTCTCTTCATTCCAACACAGAGGCCTGTGTGTATGTTGTTTACTCAAAAGTGTGTGAATGGTTTGTGTCCTGGAGCTGGAACATCTTTTGGCTGCTGGAGAGGATATTATTAAAGCAGTAGGAACATCAGATTGCTCAAGTGATAGAAATCCCTGCTGGTTGATGTAATATGCAATTATAATATGATATGTCAGGAGTAGACAGTAGTATAATTGTCCAGCACTCAGTTTGCTAATGGGAAAGCTGGTTAAAAATTTGATTAGTGCCAGTCCAGGTGCCCCTTGTTGCCAGAACTGAGAGAAGGAATATGTGGTTGATGTTTCTGACAGATGGCCAGGGCCGGGGCAAAATGGACATTTTCAGGCAGTAGGATTGTTTTACATTTGTGTGTACACATCAGCACACACTGATGAGTGTGTTGACATGCATGCCCTCTCCTAGGTTTGGGCAATATGATCGAAATCTTATTTAACAATAACAAATTGAATAAATCAAAGATACAAATGACAAAAACAGTGCTTTAAATTTTTCAAGTACAGTAGGGCCATTTAACAGTAGCATTCAAGTAAGAAATACTACAGTAATTGACTAATCAAATGTGAAATAAAATAATGTCTTCACTGAATGAATTAAATATACACTGATTCTTATTCAGTCAGGAACAGTAAGTTATTATTTATTTGTCTTTTGTTGTTTGATTCACATTAAGGACATAGACAGGAGTAAGATATCAAACTGTTTACATTCACTGTGGAGTTGACTGACTGATGTGAATACTCGCCAAGAGGGGCATTTTGACAGTATTATGTGTATCTGATTGTTCAAGCACAGTAAGCCAAGAAAGGGATTAGATGTTGTCTGAGAGAGACAGCTTTCTGTATGCATGCTTCAGGTGTGTCAGTCAGGACGAGTTAGGACTTAATAATCAAGGACCAAAACTATCCATTTTATAAAGAGTTATTATTGTCTGAGCCACATTCAAAGCCATTGTAAAATACTCTTTAAACATACTCCTGTGACCTAATTACATCAGCATTGCTGCTTCGGAGTATTGTTTGTTGCATGGCAACCTTGACATTGCTGCTTAACATTGCTGCTTAACATTGCAGAATAATTTGCCAATAAATTATTTATCAATAAATTGCTGTATAATATTTTTGTCATTGTGCATTTATTTTATGAAATATTGGCAGGATATGTAGTAGTAACCATTTTGTATAAGCAATAACCCCCATGAAGCCATTTTTTTTACAGTGATTTTAGAACAGCTAAAGGCCATTTTTACAATGCCCCTAATCTGTTCTAAAATCACTTTAAACCAGTTTTTTGGAAACTTATTTCTTTATTTTAACATCAAGCAGTTTTTTCTCATTTATGCATGTTTCTTTATCACTCTAATGCATTAATACAATTAAGTAGTCCTGTGCTGTATGGATATTTCAATTATATTGTGATATACTGTACACAATATAGCAATATCTATTGCGTTACACACTTTGTATTGTCTGCACAATATATATCATATCGCAAAGCCCAACTCTTGCATTTAAGGTTATAACACACTAAGCTGTAACAAAGTCCCTTTAATCCTTTGACACGTGTGATTCCACCGGTGTGATCGGTCTTGGCTGGCCCCAGGAGCGTACGATCACACCGGTGTGATTAGAACTTTCAGTGCATCACGTGATCAGCTGCCAAATTCACATGTCTTTGCACGCTTTGTCTGGTGCTAAACCAGAGACGGATGTGCGCAGCGCTTTTCATATATCACAAATTTGCTGTGTTTTTAACCACATAATGTTTATTTTAGGTTATCATTATAAAGGTGTTTAAACAGTAAAACACATCCACTTGCTAATATTTGACAATCGGAATATCAGATATTTCATCTTATAGCTAACAAATTTGTGAATATTTTGAATAAAAAATGAAATAAAAGCAGATTATCAGTCATACAGCACTGTGGTGTGTGACATAACAAGCGATGATGCGTCACCATGGAAACAATAAAGTGATACGTTCTAAATAACGGTTGCCTTGAAAAACTTACGCTGGGGGGTCAGCCAGAATATTTTAAACTTATGTGTGAAAGGTTAAGACAAGTCATTTCACTCAGCGGCCATCTTTGGCCGTAGTTTTTGCAGTAGGGGTAGGTTCAAGGTGATGTGAGGCGACACAACAGTTGGCTTTGATGTTGGTTTGGTGATTTTTTTCAATCAATATTTTTCAGTGTTATAAGTGAATTAGGGCATCACAACGTTTGGAATGCTCTCCTTTTTAAGATTCAGCTTCCTAAATAGCTCATTTCAGTTGGTCTCTCTCTCTCTGTCACGCTGACTCTTTCATGATCACCTGAGTCATTGTGTTTCTTCCAGACTTCAGATTATATGCAATGTCCCACTCTGTCTATAGTTTCTGTCCTCTGCCAGTGGAATGTAAATGGAATTGTGATTCTGTTGGACAGAGGATTTTCAGGAACTGAACAGGAGGATCTGACTCCACTTATTCAATTATCTCTATACAAACACAGCTAATTATCTGACTCTTGTTTAATGTTGACTGCCTTTGTGTGGACAAAAAGATAGATAAATAAATAAATAAATAAATAAATAAACAAACAGAGACATGTAAAAAAATATCCTCTTTTGTGTTACACAACAATTTGAGGGTGAATAAATGAAGTCAGATTTTTCTTTTTTGTGTGAACTATCCCTTCAGGAAATATTATCATTACTACAATTCAAGAAAAAGCATATCATTTTCATTACTATAATTATTGATTCATCCTGTCAAGACAAAATGCTTTATTTTATTATTCAAATCTGCATAAAATTCAGTACAACAAATACTACAATGTACTGTATACTTATAATTGTACTTTTTACATTTATTATTATTTTACACACAAATAGCTTACTCAGGATAGAGTAGGAATTTCCTGCCCAAAATATGTAAATATTTGTTGCTTTTGATTTTGGGGTGAAATTTTGTCTGGGACATGTCTTAACATTTCAGGAGATTCACCCATTAAAGGTGCTAAAGAGGATCTTTTCATCGACTGAGAAACCAAAGACTGTTACTGACTGTTACATGCGTAAGAACAACCCCCCTCCTTCACAGCTCATTTCAAAACTCCCAAAACTTGTGCACAAGTATTGGAACACGAGTGTTTACCACCGGCATTCGCTGTGTCGTGTTCATGGATTCATGTCGGACTCACTGCAGGTAACTCATAATCTGCAGTTGTTATTCCTGTCTCCTGACAAAAACATTGCATGCAACGCCTGTGGAGTGTGGAAAGTTACTCACAAGGAACGTCATGGCAGTGATTGACAAGCCAGAGAGCCAGTCGCATAAACGATTGGCTGATGTTTTAAAGGCCCTAGCTCGTACACAGATGATGTATATTAATATTATTCCTTTCAGTGCACCTAATAAATAGTCTTTTATTAGTTAGTAAAGACAGTTTCAAGTAATGCAAAAATGTATAAAACAAAACATACTCTTTAGCACCTTTAAGGTTTACATTACACCTTTGCCTCTTTATCACTCCTCCAGCGTAAATCTTTATCAGTCTATTCCCTTTTCCTTTGCCATACTGCACATTCCATTCTGGCTTTGATTGATGTTTGGAGCAAGGTTTGATGGAAAGCTGATGACCTGCACTTTAAACCCACAGCTTCTCGCTGTCAGCCATGTTGAAGCTTGAGTGTATTTGTACATGTCACTGTAGGCCAGTGGTCCCCGGTAAAAGATATGGTGCTGCTACACGTGTGTCTAATGTTATTGGCGTACAGTTAGCTGCTGTTGATGGGTCTCTGCAGAGATCGAGAGCCTCACGTCTCTGCAGCGAGGGGCCATTTGACATGCCTAAACCTTCCAATTACTTCCAGATGGCAGGAGACGTCTGGCTCAGAAAAGCATAAGACAGGCAACTGAAGGCAGACGTACAGTCACAAGAATATGTTTGTGAAAAATGTCTTGATTTCTGCATTGATTATTTATAAAATGTGGTCTGATCTTCTGATCTAAGTCACAAATGTAGACAACTTAGACACAATCTGACTTAACTAATAACACACAAACTGTAATAAAACAAAGGTTTTCTTGAATACAATGAGTGATTATTAGCCAGGTAGACTGGATAAATTAAGTAAAATTCTGAGTTAAAACTTCTCCAGATGCTAATTGGAGTCAATTAAGGAGATGAGATTGTAAGTGTGGGTTGCACAGTTAAATAAAGGCACACACTGACAAATCTGTTCTCCTTGAAACAAAGGGAGAACAAATATTTTCTCCCTGTGACCACTATCAGAAAAACACTGAACATGAAAGGTGTGCAGGAATGGGCAACACATAGGAAACCACTGCTACCAAAGAAAAAAAATTGATGTCTCTCATGGTGGCCCAAGACCATGTGAGAATCATTAATGGTACAGTGATTCAAGAAACTATCAAGACATTTTACAAGATAATGTCAAGACAGAAGTTCAGACTTCAAGCTTAAGATTGGTTGGGTGATTCAGTAAACATGTCCAAAAGAAGAGTCCTGACCTGAAGCCAATTTATATGCTGTGACATAACCTAAAGAGTGCTGTGCTAACAAGACAACCCAGAAATATAGATAAACTGAAACAGATTTGAGCGAAGGGATGGTCCAAAATTGGTCAAAGGACATGTGAGCAGTTACAGTTAACATCTGGTGGATGTTTTGACTAAAGGATGATCTACAAGTTACTACAGTTCAACATACTTTCTCCTGCCTGCACTGTGAATGATTACTTAATGTATTCAATAAAATTGTGAACAGTACAATTGTTTGTGTGTGATGGACTTGTTGGAGTTCCACTGCAAATATATCTGAGATCCAAGTGATTTAGCCTGGAATATTCCTTCAGTATTAATGTCTGAATCTCTCTGTCTTTCTTCCCACAGTGAGGAGAGTTATACAGTTATAGACTACTCACTGAGGGATCAGATCTGGGTGGGGTTGTGTCAGGCTGAAGACCTGAATCTCTCTCCAGTACGTGGCACTGCAGGAATGCTGACGTCACGACAGAACGTGGCCAGCCACCTGTTCCAGATCAGATTCCGCAGCAACCACTCTGGAGACAATGTGACCATGATCTTAGGGTTGGAGCTACTGTAAGTATTTGCATATTAATTCATATGCATCACCCATGCGCTTAATTGCTGTATTTTTGTCTAACAACTCTACAGGGATCCTACATTCAGAGAAAATCTGGAAAAATTGTGATTTCCAGGTCTGGAAAAGGTTTTAATATTAATATTATTATAATTATACTATAATACATTATACTTTTAAACAACAGTTACACTGTGGTTTAAAAGTTTGGGGTCTGTAAGATTTTAATGTTTTTAAAATAAGTCTCTTGTGTTCACCAAGGTTGCATTTATTTGATCAAAAATAAGTAAAAAGTAATGTGAAATATGCTGGGTGCTTCTCAAAGGCTGCATCCTACGAAGGCTGCATATCTCGGCTGCCAAATTATCAAACATCGTTGAAGGCCATCTCATTTGGAAGGATCCTTGAAAGGCACCTTCGTTCAGCTGAATTTGATATCAATAAACTGACGGAAAACGAGTCGGTATTGAGCTTGTCTGAATTTATTATGAAATGTAAGACAAAAATAATGTTTTCGGACATGAAAGCATAATGTTATCTTTTGTTTTGGTGTAAATTACTCACTTAACACTAAACTGCCAATAATGTAAGCCACTGGAAGACTGCAGATGGAAGTGATTCATTGTTTTGCATTATTAGAAAGCCAGATAATATAAAGATTTGTAATACAAAGTATTTTTCCAAAATTAAGTTTCATTAGTATTTTCGTGCAGTGGCGGTGGGGGCGGGGACATGTGTGATGTAGCCATGCGCATTCTAGCGTTTAATGCTGAGGAGGACTCAAGCCTACAAGCCTCTGAAGGACTGAACTAGGAAGGACGCAGCCTTTGATTTAAGAAGCACCCTTTGTCAAGTCAAGTCAGTCAAGTCAAATTTATTTATATAGCGCTTTTACAATTGGTAATTGTTTCAAAGCAGCTTTACATATTAGAAGCACAGAAAAAAAGGGAAGTGGTTAAAACTGTACAAACAAGCGTGGTAATATGTAACATATACAAGATGGTGCTACATTAAGCCAATGTCGGCTGACTTCCAGGGGTGGAAAAAACCCCCTAGGAGAAAAACCCAGCGTGCTAGCACTGGGAAAAAAGTCCTAGGAGGGAAAAAACCCCTTGGAAGATATATATATGTAAATGTATATGGAGATCAAAATCTGAATTGTACATTTTTATTATAGAGATTAAAAATCGATTATATATAAATATATGTAAGCGGATACGGGGATCCTGGGCTACGTTGTAGTCAGGTCCAGACGCAGGTTCTCCATCTGACCTGGATACGGCCTGGATCCAGCACCCGGCAAACCTCAGGATAAGCAGAGAGACAGATATTAGCGTAGATGCCATTCTTGTTCTGATGTACAGGTATATCTAGTGTTATAGGAAATGTTCTCGGTTCCGGCCGACCTAATTATTGCAGCGTAACAATCCTTTAACGGATTTGAAAAATGTTAATGTATTGATAATGTGTTATGTGTATGCAAGAGCAAAGAGATGTGTTTTTAGTCTAGATTTAAACTGACAGAGTGTGTCTGCTTCCCGAACAATGCTAGGAAGATTGTTCCAGAGTTTAGGTGCTAAATAGGAAAAGGATCTGCCGCCTTCAGTTGATTTTGATATTCTGGGTATTATCAACTGGCCTAAATTCTGAGATCGCAATAAACGTGAAGGACTATAATGCATTAAGAGCTCACTTAGGTACTGGGGAGCTAAACCATTTAGAGCTTTATAAGTAAGTAGCAAGATTTTAAAATCTATACGATGTTTAATAGGGAGCCAATGTAATGTTGACAGAACTGGGCTAATATGGTCATACTTTCTGGTTCTAGTAAGAACTCTAGCTGCCGCATTTTGAACCAACTGTAGTTTGTTTAAAAGCCGAGCAGAACAACCACCCAGTAGAGCGTTACAATAATCTAGTCTTGAGGTCATGAATGCATGAACCAACTGTTCCGCATTTGTCATTGAGAGCATATGTCGTAATTTAGATATATTTTTTAGATGGAAGAAGGCGGTTTTACAGATACTAGAAACATGACTTTCAAATGAAAGATTGGTATCAAAGAGCACACCCAGGTTCCTAACTGAGGACGAAGGTTTAATGGAGCACCCGTCAAGTGTTAGAGAGTATTCAAGGTTTTTTCGTGAGGAAGTTTTTGGTCCAAAGATTAGGAAATCAGTTTTTTCTGAATTTAATAATAAGAAATTTCTTGTCATCCAGTTTTTAATGTCAGCTATGCATTCTGTTAGTTTTGTGAATTTGTAGGTTTCGTCAGGGCGCGAGGAAATATAGAGCTGAGTATCGTCAGCGTAGCAGTGAAAACTAACACCATGCTTCCTAATTATCTCTCCTAAGGGCAGCATGTACAGAGTGAAAAGCAACGGTCCTAATACTGAGCCTTGTGGTACCCCATATTTAACCTGTGATCGATACGACATCTCTTCATTAACTACCACAGACTGATAACGGTCAGATAAGTACGATTTGAACCATGCCAAAGCAATTCCACTAATGCCAATATAGTTTTCAAGTCTTTTTAAAAGAATGTTATGATCGATAGTGTCAAAAGCAGCACTGAGATCTAATAACACTAATAGAGAAATACAGCCACGATCGGATGATAGGAGTAGATCGTTTGTAACTCTAACGAGAGTAGTCTCAGTACTATGGTATGGTCTAAATCCTGACTGGAAATCCTCACAGATTCCATTTCTTTCTAAAAAGAACACAGTTGTGTTGAAACTGCCTTTTCTAGTATCTTTGACAGAAAAGGTAGATTCGAGATTGGCCTGTAATTTACTAAATCTCTCGGATCTAGTTGAGGTTTTTTAATAAGAGGTTTGATAATAGCCTGCTTAAAGGTTTTTGGCACGTGTCCTAGTGTTAATGATGAATTAATTATATCAAGAAGTGGACCTACGACCTCTGGAAGCATTTCTTTCAGTAGTTTAGTCGGCATTGGGTCTAACATACATGTCGTTGATTTTGATGATTTGATAAGTTTAGATAATTCTTCCTCTCCTATAGCGGCGAATGATTCTAGTTTTACCTCAGGGACACTACAGTGCACTGTCTGAAGAGAAACTGTAGACGGTTGCATGTTTATAATTTTCTCTCTAATATTATCAATCTTGCAAGTAAAGAAGTTCATAAAGTCATTACTGCTGTGCTCTATGGAAACGTCAGCAGTTGAATCTCTGTTTCTAGTTAATTTAGCCACTGTGTCAAATAAATACCTAGGATTATGTTTGTTTGAAAAATAAGAGATTTGAAAAATAAGTAGATCTAGCATTTCTTATGGCTGTTCTGTACTCAATCATTTTTTCTTTCCACGAAAGGCGAAAAACTTCTAGTTTTGTTTTCTTCCAACTACGTTCAGCTTTTCTAACAGCTCGTTTTAGAGCCCGATTGTGCTCATCATACCACGGCGTTGGATTACTTTCCTTAATCTTCTTTAGACGTAAAGGAGCGACTGCATCTAATGTGCTGTAAAAGAGAGAGCCAATAGTTTCTGTTGCAGCATCGAGTTCTTCTAAGTTGTCAGGTATACTAAGGCGATGAAACTGCTCGGGGAGATTATTTATAAAGCAATCTTTAGTGGCAGACGTGATTGTTCTACAATATTTATGGCTGGGTGGTGGTTTTGTAGCCTTGGCTAATTGTATTATACACGAGACTAAATAATGATCTGATATATCATCGCTCTGCTGTAGAATTTCAACAGCATCAATATCTATTCCATGCGACAGTATTAGATCTAGGGTATGATTACGACAATGAGTGGGTCCTGACACGTGTTGTCTAACTCCAATAGAGTTTAAAATATCTGCAAATGCCAATCCAAATGCGTCTTTATTATTATCTACATGGATATTAAAATCACCAACAACAAGGACTTTATCCGCAGCCAGTACTAACTCTGATAGAAACTCAGCAAATTCTTTGATAAAGTCAGTATGGTGCCCTGGTGGCCTGTATACAGTAGCCAGCACAAATGTCAACTTACATAATGTTACATAAAGCACCATCACTTCAAAGGAATTATATTTGAAATTCTTTTGAATGATTCTGAATATATTACTATAAATTACAGCAACACCTCCCCCTTTGCCTTTCTGTCGAGGATTGTGTCGATAATCATAACCTTGAGGACTAGATTCATTTAAAGTAATGTAATCGTCTGGTTTTAGCCAGGTTTCTGTCAAACACAGCAAGTCTAGTTTATTGTCTGTGATAATTTCATTTACAATAAGTGCTTTTGAAGAAATAGATCTAATATTCAGTAACCCAAGCTTTATCATTTGTTTATCTGATTTATCTGTGATTTTCATTTTTTGAACATCAATTAAATTTTTACCCTTAAAAGGTTTTGGAAGTTTTTTGTATTTACTAGTTCGAGGTACAGACACAGTCTCTATGTGATAATATCTAGGTGAAAGTGTTTCTATGTGCTGTGAATTATCTGAGTTCTGTGAGTCCTTTGTCTGCTCTGCTCCTGTTTCCCTGTGTTCATAATTAGTTCCCTTAGTTACTCATTCACTCTCTAGTTTGTTACTATAGTTATTCATTAATTTATATCCCTGTGTTTCACTTCATAGTCATCAGTAGTCGTTAACATATATTTTTAAGTCTAGTTTGCGTTTTCTCCTGCATATTCCTGTGTTCTGAGTTTTTGAATAAAACTATTTGAGTATATCTGAGTTTATAGTTTTATAGTGAGTTTTGCACTCCTGCTGTATGATTTCTAGAGTTGATAGAGGACAATGTGTTCAGCAGAGTGTTGTAAGCTTCGTCATGATTGCATCATCCATGAATTATAGGAATAACATGATGCAATTCATATTCAATTCACATTCAGATTGCATCATTCATCGGTTTGCCTAAAAAGCAAGTACTGTCCAAACCCAGTCATAGATTTATTTATAGATCCAGGCAAAGATGTATTTTAGTCATTTATAGTTTAATTTTTTTTTACTCACTTTATTTTACTCACTTTATTACTCACTTTTCCTCCGCCATTCCCAAGTGAAGGGTCATATATGATGTGACGGACAAGTATGGTAACCCATACTTGAAATTTGTCCACTGCATTTAATCCATCCAAGTTAAGCTGGGTGCCCTCTGTATGATTTTGTCCACGATTTGGGCGTCTGAGACAAATTGTGGAAATCCTAAAAGATACTTCTGATCTTGGCTAAAATCTGAAGTCTTTAGTCATTAGTTTGACTTATTCACCCACAGTGTCAGAAGATTCGGTGCTCAGTCCTGCAGTGTGACTTCTATGATGACCGTCAAAGCGTCTTCATTTTTCATGACAAGCCATGATCAGAATTAACGCTTGAGATTTCTTTGCTACGGTGCACGTCCACTGGAGCAGAGCAGAGCAAGTGTTTTTAAATTTATTTCTATGGACTCATGAGTGTGAACCTCAACTTTCAGAGAAATAAACTAAAAACGCCCCCTTTGCTCCGTGCCAGTGGAAACGCACCCACCATTTCAGTCCCGTGTGTGCATTTGATTCTGAGAGGAATAATGCAGCTCACCTTTGCCAAATGTGTCATGGATTGATAATGTAAAACTTGTGTTTATTGTCTCTTAACGTGCCTTGATTGTCGTACAGTCTGACATTAATGACATCTGACACAAGGATCATGTTCGTACAGCCTGACAAGCAACAATCATAAAGTACTATTGTAAATCACACAGTGTGCACCCGGCTTTAGTGCACACACATTAGGAGCAGTGAGTTGTGAACACACACATGCTGCAAACTGTGGACATACACACCTGCTGTGGTGCCCCGGGAGTGATTGGAGGTTAGGTGCCTTGCTCAAGGGCACCTCACTCGTGGATATTGAGGGTGTAAGAGAACTGTTCATTTACTCCCTCTCCTCCATTTTCCTGCCAGTATTGAGAATCGAACCCACAAGTCTGACTCTATAACCATTAGGCCACGACCATATATACTGACCAGAATTAGTAAAGATTATCTACATTTATTTCATAAGCATTTTGTCTCTAGACATGTTATCAGTGTTGAAAACAGCGGTTTAATATTTTTGTGGAAAAAACAGATTTTTCTGAATTCTTTAATTAATAGAAAAAGCATTTATTTTAAATAGAAATCTTTTGTAATATTGTAAATGTCTTTAATGTCACTTTTGATCTGTTTAATGCATCCTTGTTGAATAAAAGTGTATATATTATTTAAATCTTACTAACCCCAAAATGGTTGTGTAAATTCATTCATCAAAGATGTGGGAACCCTGACTTTATCTTATAATTTCCTTTTCTCCCTTTGCTTCCTTTCATGGTACATTTAGTTGCTTCTGCTCACAACAACATGCTTACATATTAATGAACTTGTCATTTTATGACTTAACTGAGTGATTCTATATTTCACTGAGGATAGATAACATGCTGAAGTAGACATGTGCTGGCAAACTTTGATTGACATGACAGATTTTAACTGCTCCTGTTCCTGTGTGTTTTACCAACCCATCAGTCATCACACTGCAGGACCACATGTACCAACATTTATCAGAAAAGAATCTTCTATCTATTATTCACCCATTGTACTAAATGAAAATAAGCTTCGATGTTGCAATATTGATCGGATTTCCTGATCTACCTCACCCTTTCTCTTGTATTTAGTGGTTGGTGAATCAGGGTTTTGTTTGAAATGGTAGCTGTAGGTGGTGTACTTAATGCCAAGAGCTTCTCATTAAAAAAGCTAATCATGTCGAACAGATACTTCAGCACATACAAACATGTTTGGTAAAGAGAAAGACTCCAGCAGTGTTATTGCTCTTGTTTTGAGGACTAAGGTCAGGAAAGGGGAAAGGGGAGGAGAAATGAACAGAGAATAGCTGCACAGAAACAGCTGCACATTTGTATCATTCCTTTCCAAAATAATCCTTCTCCTCCATTTTAAAGCCACTAAGCCAGAAAACCTTAATTGAATTTCAAGGGAACATATTCTACACTTTTGTAACATTGTATTATTTTATTTCAGCTAAATTCCACTTTAATTTTTAGTCAAATTTATTTGCATCAAAAACAGTCTAGTTAGTTTCACATGATCTTCCATACCCCCTCTGGCCTTTAGAAATAAACAGACTTATTTCTGGAGACAATGTGTGGTACCCGACTAGGCAAAACGTCTCGGGTTACGTTTGTAACCCTGGTTCCCTGAATAAGGGAACGAGACGCTGCGTAGTCGCTTTGGGAACGCCTCTGCGTGATTACGTCTTGAAGCACTTGTGTAATCGAACCAATAGTGTAACGGGACGTCAGAGCGGGTGACGTCACGGACCAGGAAGCTATAAAGCACCCCTGAGAACAAAGAACGCTAGCTTCTGATACGGATGAAGCAAGCGCTTACAGGCGTGCAGGGAGTATGGCTAAGCTACGCAGCGTCTCATTCCCTTATTCAGGGAACCAGGGTTACAAACGTAACCCGAGACGTTCCCTTTCATGGGAACATCGACGCTGCGTAGTCGCTTTGGGAACGCTATCCCAACTAGGCCATAAGACCAAATGCCTGTCTGAATCCCCTTTCAGGATGACAGTACTGAGGACCCTGGAGTGGAGCCCAAGTCAAGGTTGTAGAACCTAACGAAGGTATGATGAGATGACCACCCCGCAGCATCACAAATATCATTGAGGGGAACCCCCGAAATCAGAGCCTTTGAGGCAGCCATACCCCTGGTAGAGTGTGCCCGGACGGCCAAAGGCGAAGGCTGTCCGGATGACTTATAAGCAAGAGAGATGGCCTCGACCACCCACTTGCTCATTCTCTGCTTAGACGCGGGACCTCCTTTGTTAGGGGACCCGTAACATATGAACAGCTGTTCTGTTTTTCGCCACAGGGCAGCTCTGTGGACATAGGTGTCTAAAGCCCTCACTGGGCAGAGCAGATTTAGTTTTTCCTGATCCTCATTTGTGAAAGGTGGAGGACAAAAGGCCTGCAGTACAATAGGCCCTGGGACATGCGTAGGGACCTTGGGTATATACCCAGGTCTAGGATGCAAGAAAGCTTTGACCATTCCAGGCGCAAAGTCTAAGCATGAAGGAGCAACTGAGAGTGCCTGAAGGTCTCCAATTCTCTTAAGAGATGTAATAGCCAGCAAAAATACGGTTTTTAGCGTGAGGAACTTCTCATGTACTTCCTCCAAAGGTTCAAAGGGAGCCGCAGACAGCCCTTCGAGTACGATAGCTAAGTCCCAGGATGGAGTTTTTGTACGTACAACCGGCCTCAGCCTCTGGGTGCCACGGAGAAAACGTATGACTAGTGGGTTTCTTCCCACAGAAACGCCCTCTAAAGGAGCGTGATAAGCGGAGATTGCTGCTATATAAACCTTCAATGTAGAAGGAGTTAGACCATCCGAGAATTTTTCTTGGAGAAATTGCAGTACGTGACTGATAGAGGAGTGGAACGGGTCCACTTGAGACTGGCTACACCAAGTAGCGAACAGCTTCCACTTGTATGCATATAGTTTTCTCGTGGACGGAGCTCTGGAGTGGAGTATGGTCTCCACAACCTCAGTTGGGAGACCCGATTCTATGAGCTTGGCCCCCTCAGAGGCCAAGCCCATAGTTTCCATAACTCTGGGCGGGGATGAATTATTGTGCCGCCCGCTTGAGACAGAAGGTCCTGCCTGATTGGAATCTCCATGGGAGAGCCGTCTAGAAGGGACACTAAGTCCGTGAACCATACTCGGGTTGGCCAGAACGGGGCTACCAATATTAGACGGACCCCGTCCCGTCGAACCCTCTCCAGGACTCCGGGGAGCAGAGCGATCGGGGGAAATGCGTACAGACGCAGCCTCGGCCACGTCTGTACCATGGCATCCAACCTCAGGGGGGATGGATGAGTTAGTGAGTACCACAGCGGGCAGTGAGACGTCTCTTTCGAGGCGAATAAGTCGACTTCTGCGCGACCGAATTCTTTCCATATCAACTCCACCGCCTCGGGGTGGAGTCTCCATTCCCCGGGCCTTGGCCCCTGCCTCGACAGGATGTCTGCCCCCACATTTTGATGCCCCGGGATGTAAGCTGCTCTCAGGGAGAGGAGCTTCCCCTGGGACCACAGGAGGATCCGAAGGACTAAATTGTACAACTGACGAGACCTCAGACCCCCCTGATGGTTGATATATGAGACCACCGACATGTTGTCTGAACGGACAAACACGTGGTGGCCCCTCAGGTCTGGGAGGAAGTATTTGAGTGCTCGAAATACTGCCATCATTTCCAGCCGATTTATGTGCCAAGAACGATGATGGTCCTCCCAAAGACCCTGAGCCGAGCGACCACTCATGATCGCCCCCCAGCCTGTGAGAGATGCGTCCGTCGTTAGCATTACGCGACGACAAGGAGCTCCCAACACAGGACCTTGGGACAGGAACCAGGGCTTCTTCCACATGGATAAAGCACGAAGGCATCGCCGCGTGACTTTGATCATGCGGAGAGGATTTCCCCTCGGAGAAAACCCCCTGGTCCTGAGCCACCACGGTAAGGGTCTCATGTGCAGCAGGCCAAAAGGTATCACATTGGAAGCCGCTGCCATCAGACCCAGCAGTCTCTGAAACTGTTTTACAGTGAGTGACTGGCCTAATTTCACCCCTTTCACGGTTGAGAGAATGGAATTCACTCGAGCAGGAGACAGACGTGCCTGCATCGTAGTAGAATCCCAAACTACCCCTAGATAGTTGGTAGTCTGAGCTGGTAGAAGCACACTCTTCTTGGCATTGAGTCTCAACCCTAACCTTCTCATGTGTGACAGAACTACATCTCGATGTAGAACTGCCTGTTGCTCTGATTGAGCTAAAATCAACCAATCGTCGATATAATTCAGTATGCGGATGCCCTGGAGTCTCAGAGGAGCCAGGGCTGCATCCACGCACTTCGTGAAGGTGCGGGGTGAAAGGGATAGGCCAAAGGGAAGGACCTTGTATTGGTAAGCTTCGCCCCCGAAAGCAAACCTGAGGTACTTCCAATGTGAAGGATGGATTGACACATGAAAGTAAGCGTCTTTCAGATCTATTGTCACAAACCAGTCCTCGGACCTGATCTGAGTGGTGATCTGTTTGAGTGTTAGCATCTTGAACTTGAGTTTTTGTACTGAACGATTTAGCATACGTAAATCTATTATGGGACGTAACCCTCCATCCCTCTTCGGAACGATGAAGTAACGGCTGTAAAACCCTGACTGTTTGCTGGGAGGAGGAACCCTTTCTATAGCTCCTTTTTGCAAAAGTGTCATAACTTCTTGTTCCATAACCAGAGACTGCTGGGGGCCCACCACTGTAGGGAGGACCCCATTGAACCGGGGCGGGCGAAACCCGAATTGTATTTTCTATCATACGCAGTACCCATTGAGAAATGTTGGGAAGACGTTTCCATTCTTCCAGAAATTTTACTAAGGGAACCAGTCTCTCGAGACTGGCCTCTGGTGTTTTTTGAGCACTTGGCTCGGCGCCCTGAAGCGGCGTACCGGCAGGGAGCAGCCGAATCAAGCGCTGGCCTGGGGACCGCTGCGCCCTGAAGCACACGAGGTGGCAGGGTTGGCAGAACGGCCCCTTGAGCGTGCCGGAGGGGAGTTAATTTTATAGATTTTAATACAGGACCCCCTCCGGGGGGGGCTACCCTCGGGAGTCCTGGGCCACTGGCGTCAGGACTTCTTCGAAGCCTTCCTGGCGATAATATCAGTCCTCAGATCTGTTCTACCCCGGGAAGGCTTCGGCTGCGTTGCCCGTCCCGGTCCCCAAGCTCTTTGCGGGGGAGCACGGGCAGCAGCACTCTGTTTTTGTTGCGCTCTCTGCGCGGATGAGGAGCTGCTAGTCAGCGGCCTTCCAGAAGTTCCTCCCTCGCCACTCTCTCCCGTCCGAGGCTGCTGAGCGGGAGCAGCCTCGGACGGGAGAGAGCGGCGAGGGAGGAACTTCTGGAAGGCCGCTGACTGCTTTTTTGCCTCCTGGAACCTCTCGACGACCGAGGTGACAGAGTCGCCGAAGAGGCCCAGGGGAGACAGCGGCGCATCCAATAAGACGCTCTTATCTCTTTCTCTTATGTCCGATAAGTTTAGCCATAAATGCCTCTCCGTTGCCACCAGGGCTGCCATAGATCGACCGATTGTTTTTGCCGTCTCCTTGGTGGCACGGAGAGATAGATCAGTGGCTTTACGAAGTTCCTGAATCGCATCAAAACTCGCCTCACCGCTCTCATCGATCTCCTGCAGCAGGTCAGCTTGATATGCTTGAAGGACAGACATTGTGTGTAAACATGCTGCGGCCTGACCTGCTGAGGCATATGCTTTGCCCACCAGAGCTGATGTTGTTCTTAGTGGTCTGGTGGGCAGCGTCGGGGATTTTAGGGACGACGCGGACTCAGGCGAGAGATAGCTCGCGAGTGTCTCTTCGACCCGAGGCATCGTCCCATAGCCATGTTGTTTAAGCCCCAATATATTGGAATATATAGATGTTTGGGGGTTATATACACGATATTGTGCTGGCTTTTTCCACGACCTCGTCACCTCGGTGTGGAGGTCGGGAAAGAATGGTAATCCCCGACGCTGAGGCTGTGACCGGGCAGGGAGAAAGCGCTCATCCAGTTTGCTTTTGCTGGCCATTCGATATTAAGTTTTGCCACTGCCCTAGTCACAACCTCCAGCAGCTCCTCATACGCTGGAGATGAGGATGGCGAATCCTCCTCTCCAGCTTCAACGCTCACCACATCCAACTCCTCAGAGCTAGACAGGTGAAGCGCTGGTGCCTCTCCTCTGGGGGAAGAAACCGCAGCGCGTGCTTCCGCAACCAAAGGAGAGACACTGGATCTGGCGGGTGAGGGCCGAGATAGGGCTGGGCCCGTCTCTAACCCCTCCACCAGATCCATCTGTGAACCCCAGGAATGAAGCCGCCGCTGTGCCTCAGCAGCAGGGGGACCCGACCCCTGGGGAACACTCGCCGCGGCGCCCTCTTTATCTTTATTAAAGAACGCCCGGCGTGAACGGAGTGTACGGAGCGTTAACTTTTCACAATGCACACAGACAGCTCCCTCAAGAACTGCCTGGGCATGCTCCACTCCCAAACAGGCTACACACAACTCGTGTGTATCCCCGCCCGTGATGAAGCGAGGGCAGGGAGAAGCACACTGAATGAACTGCTGCTTGCCTGTTTGTTCCGCCATATTTTATAAATGTGTCTTTCTATATATATATATAAGTGCTTGGTGGACTGAAAATACTCTTGCCCTCGGACTAAGAGTTATTTTCGAGCTGTAATAACAGACAAAACAACACCAAATAAGACACACAATACACAGAGTGCTTGCTGAAGACGCAGAAGCCAGCGTTCTTTGTTCTCAGGGGTGCTTTATAGCTTCCTGGTCCGTGACGTCACCCGCTCTGACGTCCCGTTACACTATTGGTTCGATTACACAAGTGCTTCAAGACGTAATCACGCAGAGGCGTTCCCAAAGCAACTACGCAGCGTCGATGTTCCCATGAAAGGGAACTCAGCATCACAATGTTAAAAGAGTAATGTAAGTGGTTGCTAAAAGGGTGCTATTTAGTTAGTAAGGAGTTCTGAGAGTTTTTTAGCGCATTGCTATTCCGTTGCTTGGTGGTCACTTACTTCCTCGCGTCAAAAGGACTCACCTCCCAAGTCTCTATGAAATTGTGGTCACTAGATATGACTCTGGACACTAGGCCTTTTTGTTTGTTTGTTTGTTTGTAACAGAGCACTGAGATCTTATCAAGCAATTCCATGAAAATAACTCATATCATGAAGGTCGAAGGTCTTTATGTGACGAAGGTCTTTATGTGCCGTCATGAGCCACAGGGTTTAATTTGGATTTGTCTATGCATGTTTTTTGACTCTCATAAATTGTTACCATTGACACGCATTATACGGCTAACAGACGGCAACAGTTGGAGTTAAAAAACATAATTTGTGTTCTACTGAAGAAACAAAGTCACCTTCATCTTGGATGCCCTGGGGGTAAGCAGATAAACATTTTCCATTTCCAGCAGATAAACAATTTTCATTTTTGGGTGAACTATACCTTTAAAGCAAATACAGATACAGTGGAACCAGTTATATTTAACTGAACAGGTTATTTACTTAGAGAAATCTTAAAGGTACAGTAGCTAAAACTAGTTTTACTTTAAGACTGTAAGAAGATTGGCTGTTTGCCCATCTCTCTCTCTCTCTCTCTCTCTCTCTCTCTCTCTCTCTCTACATTAAATACTTTTAAAGGTTTAAAACCATTTTCAGTTGAGCTTTTCAGGTAAAAGAGATAGCATGTTATCAGTTATCTGAGAGTGTAATTATAGCTTAGCATGATGCCATTCCACTTACATAACAAAGATGCTTATCACAGTTGCTCTTGGTGAAGAGTAAGCATGACTGTAGTTCTTCCGAGGAACCTTTGTCAACACAAGACAAGTTCTCCCACATTTCTTTCAGGCTCCACCCAACTGAGTGTCTAATAACACAGCTCGATACTGCTAACCAGCTCTTCTCTCTGGTGTGAGTGGCACAATCCTTCCTCATGGTGGGTGTCCAAAAATGTCCTCATTATGGAAAGCCCCCAGTTTCCCATCTCTTAGAAAAGGATTTTGGAGTACAGACCCCTATTGTGACATCATTAGCCACATCCTTTTGTGCTGTGCTCACTTGACTGTCGAGATGGTCCTGTGGGTGCTTCTCAATACTCGTATTGATGCTTCCTCGCTCATCCGTCCTCCAGCCTGTGACCCGGAAACTGATCAAAGTTTCCATGCATCTAAAGAACAACTCAGTTCTCTAATAGCACCTTGAGAAGGTGAAGAACGAAGAGCGAGGAAGCTTCCAGAGGAGCTATGAGCAAGGATGCACAGGTGTATCCTATGCAGAGGTTTTTCTCGTTGAAAAACCTTCTCTTCCTCATTCACATATGTCATAATTATTTTAACTTATGTTTACCTTTGCAGTTTAAATAAATCATACATTTCACATATTTCAACAAGGCATCTTGCTTTATTGTTATTTATTATTAATTTATTAAATAACCACACTTCAACAACATAAGGGCAGATCCCTGAAGTGACGCCTGAGTTATCAGTAATATTCCAATAAACAAAGATTTACTTTGTTTTTCCCATTCCACTGCGCTAGTTTTCCATTGTTTTTCAATGTAAACGTACTAGACAGACGTCTTTAACCATTGCACTTGCATCTCGCATCGTTTGCAGCATCTCACGCATGACACGGCATTCTAAAAACATGGCGCTCAAGTTAAAATAAGTTTGAAAATGAATTCATTGAAAATGAATTTTAAAAGAGGCGTTTCTAGAGCTTTTTCGTTCCCCTGACCTGCATCTCGTGTTTTTAACAGCAAAAAAATGTGTTTTGTGTGAACAAGCCCTAAGGGGGTGAGATGCACACATTATTTCAGCTATTGCTATGTGGCTAAACACTGTCAGGAGCTTGAGTCATCTCGCTGCTTTCCCACTTGCTGGCTCACCAAGTGAATCTTTTAGTATTCAGGAGGACTAATCATCACTACTGTATTTGAAAGGTGCCCTAAAACTGCAAGTGGAAATGCTGTGCACTCTCTACCACTAAATGGATGCACATTATAAATGATTAAGATAATGTATTGATTTTGTCTTAATATGAAAAAAAAAAAAAAAAAAGGCCAAATGTATACGTATTTCTTGAAGGTGCCTCATTCATCTTCATGTTTTACTTCTTTCTGTTTTCACTTCACCTCAGGGTCAAGTTTTGATATTTACCTCCAAACCTACCTTCTACTGGTGCTTGGGTGCCTTTTTAATTTTTCATCTCATGTAAAATAATCTTTAAAGGTGATAGGTCTGGAATTTTGGCCCTCAGCTGTAGGAAGCATGTTAGAGCGTGTTGAAGCAGTTCAGCGAGCAGGAGACCAGACAGTGGGAGATGCGAGGTCTTCCTGGTGCTGCTGGCCTCTCTGGTGTTTGAAAAATATAGCTTGGTAGATCACACTTGTTGATATCGGCATGTAATGAAAATTCCCTTATTTTCTAAATGCATAGGTTTCATTTAAAAAAAAAATAAAATAAATGTAACACTGTCCATGTGGTGTCTGGGTGTAAGATAAGTCATTCAGCTGGTGTAATTCAGAGGAGCGTGAAGGCGTTTTTGCTACCTGTTGTGATCATGTGTGCTCAGATTCCAGGGATGTGAATAGACAGCTGCCCTTCCCACACTAACTACACACCCTGTGGAAAATGGCTGAGGGAGACAGGTTCAGTAAAACATACATGTCCTCATAGTTTGTATTACACATATTTAATGTTTGGACATGCTTAATGAGTGTGTAAAGGATGTCTTTGCTTGGTTGACTGTCATGTCCTCATTGCAACAATTCAGGCATATATTGACTATGTTTGTTTCCTTGGCATAAATAACCCAACAATGTTGGGTTCAGTAATATTGTGAAATATTTTTACAATTTAAATAATTGTTTTCTATTTTATAATATTTTAAAATGTAATTTATTCCTGTGATGGTAACGCTAAATTTCCAGCAGCCATTATTCCAGTCGTCAGTGTCACATGATCCAAAAATCATTCCAATATGCTGATTTGGTGCACAAGAAATATTTTATATTATTATCAATATTGAAAACAGTTGTGCTGTTTAATACGTTTGAGGAAACAGTGAAACCTTTTTTTTTTTTGGATTCTTTGATAAATAGAAAGTTTGAATCAGTTTGATCAATTTAATGTATCCTTGCTGAATAAATTTAGTAATTGTGCCCAATTTTTTTTAACTGTATTTTAATATTTAAATTATACTTATATAATTATACCATGTTCTTCCCTCCCCTCTTTATTAATGACTATTAAACACTAATTAGTGAATGAATGAATCGCACCACAATCTCGCTCAGTAACATTCCCGGTAATGGAACTGGCGAGAGGCCTTTGTGACCCCTTCAGCTGTAAATGGGACCAGAATGAGCCAAGCATGACTCATGCAGCTGGTCAGCTCAGGCTGTCTGCGCAGTTTGTGAGATTGGACTGGCGTCTGTGTGTGCTGCAGTTGGGCTAAGCATCCCACCCTCTAGCTGACTCACTTTAAGAGCTGTAATGCAGGTCAGCTCTAAAAATGTTTCCCCTGATTTTGAGAATTTTCCTCTCACAACTTAATAGCAAATCTCATCCTAACATCATCTCTCTCTCTCCTAACACAATAATGTCTATTGTGGGATAGTTGTGCTGAATTTGACTCATGTTGTCACAGCTCAAATCATTCAAGGACTTAAAGGAGTAAAAAATAATGGCATCACCTTTCTTTTTCTTTCTTTCTTTCTTTCTTTGAAAGTGGAGGCATGTTCTCACTGAAACTGAACAAACACAAAAGAGCTTAGAAGAACAAACAGAGACTTCTTGTACTGACTGTAATGAATGCTTTGGCACCAAGGTCAAGTTTCTCCTAGTAACCTTACTTGGAGGTGTGTGCCTGTGAATAGTCCAGAACAATAATGAAATGTGAAAAAGGAAGATCTTCTGTGTTGTTTGGTTTTGACAGACAAAAAAACTGCTTCAGTGGTTATCAGTTAATCATGTACCTGTATGTGTGTTTTTTTTTTTTTTTTTTTTTTTGTGTGTTTTATATATATATATTTTTTTTGTTGTTTTTTTTTGTTTTTTGGTGACAGAAATGAGAGAGCCCGATGGATCAGCGCTCTGGGACGGAACAGTGACAACAAGAATGACAGAAACAGTGAGTACAACAAGCCTCTGCAAAACACCACCACCACCCTCTGGGCATGGAGAGTATTACAGAGGCACTACTTGGCTACTGCTTAAGTCAACAATCTCTGTTACTATTAGTAAACTGTGTTTTTCCTGAACACACATAGACCTGAAAAATGCCTCAAATCTGCTGCTTTTTGAGAAGTGTAATATCGCTCTTCTAAAAGCTTATATTAAAGGGACCAGATTGTCATAGTGTAACATGTATTTTTGTAAAAAAAAAAAAAAAAAAGGAAAAAAAAAATGTCTGTATTTCTCTGTTAGATGCCATGCAGGTGGAGGTGACGAGAACGTACACAGCCAGGCAGCCGGATGAGCTCTCTCTACAGGTGGCTGACGTGGTGTTGCTGTCACAGATAGTGGACGGTGAGATCACCCCCCTTATTCTTCACTTTAAAGGTCCGTTTGCACCAATAATAGATAATTCAATCCAATTGTGGCATTTGACACTGTTCAGACCAGGGCGAAATTAAAAAAAAAAGCAGCAGAAAAGTAGAAATACAACAGTACACATGGACACAACATGCAATGCTATTTGCTTTTCAAGATGTCAATACATTATATGTATTATTTTATTAATAATCTGATGTTTGATTTGCTATGACTAGGCAGTGACTTGTGCAACTTTCCAGAAGAAACAACATCAAACAGAATTTACATGTTTTCAAACAACTGTTCAGTGTACAGAATTTTTTTTAGTTACTATGATGTTAGTATAACTACAACAAATCCAAGACTAAAGAGAAAGCAATCCAGGTCTGGATTCTCCCTTTAGTATTTACTGTTACTTAGAAAAATATTCTGCTCATGAATGCCACCAAATTATAGTTTTATGTAACAACGGCATAATTCACTTTGAAGGCATGTGGATTTTGGTGAGGATGCATACATTAACTGCCAGTCATTCAAATTAAAATGTTTATTGCAGTGATACTAAACTAGGGGCCTCAGAAGACTTCCATAGAGGGCAATTAATCTTAAAATTAAACAGACCTCATGTTTTTTTTGTTTTTGTTTTTTTAAAAACAAGTACTAGTAGATATCAGCTTTGATAAGAAGGCATTTAAATATAGTCTCGGACAAAGGGGGTCAAAAAGGTTGAGAACCACTGCTCTAAAGAGTCCTTCTTCAAGCTCAGACTTATTTTCTATTTATGAAATTCTATACACAGATCTGACCTCTTGCTTGTTGTGTTAGTTATTCAGTTCTGACTGTGGTTATTGGATAATGATTATTGTCCCAGAACGAGTGGTCCTGTAACCACAGGGATGTCTTTTCATGTGAGGCTCAGCTGAAGGTCTCAGTTTTGATGGTGCTGGTCAGAGGGTCAAACAACGGTCTCGCTCTGGCTGGTGCTCATTGGCTGGCTTTCATGTTGAAAGGCCAGGGCTCACGGGATAGGGCTTCAAAGGCCCCTTGAATCTTTTAATGGCCATTAAATATACAAAAGACCGTTGAAAGCAGTCTGTTTTATTTTTGAAAATTTCATTCCTTTCCAAAGAGATCTTTTTAGAAGCTCTTAACAGTACTCAAAGGAGAGTCATTTGAAGTTGTAGTAGTGCTGAAATAAACACTTTTTTTCTGTTATCACATTGATACCTAACTCTTCAAACTTCACAGCTGCACAGTTCTTAACCAGCTTCATGCAAAATTAAACTACACTCGTTTTTTTTTTCTTTATACAAAAACAGGCTGGTATGAAGGAGAGCGTCTGCGGGATGGAGAGAGGGGCTGGTTCTTGGCCGAGTGTGCCGAACTCATCACCTGCCAGGCGACCATCGAGAAAAACATGCAACGGATGGACCGTCTGCAAAGCCTAGAGACTAATGTCTGAGCCCATTACTGGAGCACTACCTCCTACTGAGGAACAGTACCTGATAAAAACTGTGGATGAACTCTAACCACTACAGTGCAGTAACTGCTTTAGTTGCTTCAAAAGCTGATACAAAAGGATAACTACACAGCATATGGAATTCTGCTTTATCCAGCAGCTTTTATGTGGTTATAAACTGAGCTCAGGGCTCATTTTATTTTTTTTTGTCTGGCAAAAATGTGCTTTTTCCAAAGTGACACTGGTTCACTGTTCAGTTTAGAGCACTCCTACATAAGAAGTCATGTTTGTGGACTTGGAGTCCCTATTTAAAATGAAGGAAAGTTTTATAGCAGCACAGAGATGTTCACTCACTTATTCACTCTCGTAATGGACTCTCAGGGAAAATGTAAATGTGAATCATGCCATTAATGTATGTCTGTTTGCACGCTGTAATGTATGTATTAGATATCCACAATTTTTAAACTTATAAATACATCTCATATGAATCTATATACTGATTATTTCTGTGCATTTAAAAGAAAAAAAAGAAAAAAAATTCATTCCTTAAACTTTCCTTAAAATGTCCCTTGACCTATATATGTGTATATAGTAAAAATTAAGAATGGAAGATCTATATAGACAAATGGATTATATTATGGCAAATTTAATGAATTACTTTAAAGAAAGCATACAATAACTCAAGCCAATGCTGAAATAAAAAAGAATTGGAAAAAAATGTGGTTTCTTTTTTCTGATGCTGTAGGTATTTACTCCAACACTTGCAAGTATTGATAAAAAAGGATCAGAGTTGGTTTACAGACATCTGTGACAGCAGATCACTCTTCTCTCTGTCACAGCTAAATGTCATTTAAATAAATAAGCTGCTGGTGGTCGCGCTCACTGGCTGCCTCTCCTGTTGTCTTGAGCAGGAGTTTCCTGTGTGGTGATGAGGTCGATTATGGCAGAGATGACAGCACAATCTTTAGACTCCCGGTTATTCCAGTCCACAGGGCATGGACTTTTTATCTTCTCCTCCAGTAGCACGTCCAGCTCCTTCCTCAGCTCCTAAATGAACAAAGTATAATTGCAATCCATCACTGAGTGCCCAGTCAAATCATATGTGGCATATGAAACTAAAACATGTCAAATTATTGCTCACTTTGACAAGGTGAGCAATGCGCGCCGGGGACTGAAATACAATCCACTCATCCACAGCGATGGTCTCTTGGTCCTGGTCCCTCTGGATGGAAATGTCCCCTCCGAAGAACAGCAATGAAAATGGAGACACCTCGGTACAGTCGTAGAGGAAGATCTATAGAAAAAGAGGGAGGGAGGGTCTCAAATAAAAAAAAAATATCCAAAAGGCTGAAACTCTGTTGACCTCCTTGTAACATAAGTTTAGGTTGTCAAAAAATAGCAAAGCTAAAAAACCAAGATGACTAAAATATTCAAGGTTTTTTTGGGGGGGGGTTACACTTTATTTTTAAGGTGTCCTTGTTACAGTGTAATCATACATTTATATAATATCAATTAACATGTACTTACTATATGGTAGAGTTAGGAATATGGTTTGGTTTAGGGTTAGTTGCTTGTAATTATGCATAATTTACTGTTATTACTACAGTAAGTACATGTAACAAGGACACTAAAATAAAGTTACACCCCTTAATAATTTAGAAATGCACTCAAAATTATTCAGGGTATAAAGAAATATTACTTGGTTACACTACTTGACTTTACAAATCATAAAAACAATATTTCTAGAAAAGTTTATACATTTTCAAAATAAATTTTAAATCAAGATTAATACATTTTCACATTACACTTCTAAGAACTTAACGTGTATTAAAAGAGATCTTTGTCACTGACCCACTTGCACTTGTTGATCAGGTATCAAGCATTACTCAAAATGATTTTTGTAGTTTTGCAAAATTAGCCCGATGCACAAGTAAAAAACAAACAAACAATTATGCAAGCAAAAGCACACATGAAAAATAACTTTGTGCTTAAATGTAATGTATTTGTGAGTGAAAATGTCATCCTGTCCTGTGGCAAGGTGACATTTATAGCCACACAAAGTAACAGAATGGTGTAAATGTGTGTGAAAAGAGAGAGAGAGAGAGAGAGAGAGAGAGAGAGAGAGAGAGAGAGAGAGAGAGAGAGAGGGGAAAAAAAGCTTTCATTGGCTTTTCCTCCCTCTTTACTTGCTGAACACAGTACCACTGATCTATATAAATTATATATATTATATAGTGCTCAGTACTGAGTCCTAATCAGGGGCTTCTGGGAGCACAGGTTTAACCAAGTAGGGGGGTGTCACAGGTCAGCGCTGAGGACTTTGTTAGTTCTGACCAAAAACAGAGTGAATGAGGAAAAGACCGGCGTGAGACGAGGACAAGAGTACCAAATGCAGACATTAAAATTCAGTTCACCTCAATTCACACTCGTGAATTAATCTTTCTTCACACAACCCTTTTCTGCTTTCAATCTGACTGTTGCTGAGTTTGAGTCTCTCCATACACTGGTTTATTAAGCCCTTATTCATGCCATTTCTGTTTTCACCACTTCAATCTCACTATCTGACAATTTTCCCCAGGGGTCTCCCTTGTCACACTCTAAAAAATCTTTTTTTCTCCCTGTACTTTTGATTTTCTTAACTCTGTCCCGATGTTTCCCGTATCGCTATGAAAGAATGCCATAACTGCTAAAGAAAGACTAGGCGAAAAAAGAAATAAAGTAATCAACTATTATCTGTCAGCTAGTCATTAAATCGCAAAATAAACCTGGTCAGGGTTCATCAGGTCCCTAATGTGAACCAAGTAAATAGACAGGCATTAATTATTGATTTCACATCAAACTAAAAAAAAGAACATGCCAGGTCTCACCCTGAGGACACTGTCACACAGGACAGGACAGGACAGTTCAATCTGTATCACTGTGACAGAACAGCACCAAAAAGTTAAAATTGTTATTCTTCTGGCAGCCGCAGGTGCAACTGTGCATGTGAGACTCATGAGCAAGGAGAGATATGCCAGAAATTGTACTCCTTGACCTGTTTTGAGAGGATGGTGGATAGCTTTGAAAGCATTAGATCCCACCCTCCCTTCAGAGCGCTCCCAAAACATGACAAGGCCAGAGTAGATTCTGCAAAGTGTCACAAGAGACGGTGTTAAATTACCTCATGTTTCAAAGCATGTAACATTACAACAATAATGAACATAAACAATTTAGAGAGCTCTGACTGCTGCAGATTCATTTAGTGTTGCCAGAGAAACGCATAAAGCTGAGCCTGAGGAGCAGCTCAGAGTAGAAGGTCACGGGTTGCCATCCCATAATTATGATTAAGACATGGCATGAATGCAGCATAAACTTCTTGTTTTGGTTCAGGAAATGTAAAAGGTGGCTGCTGTTCATTTGTGGCGCTCTGTGACTGTCAACTCTGCATAGCTTTATGGAATGCTCAGCGTATTCCACATGATGTCTGTGTGAAGGTATGGATATACTGTGACGCGTCTCCCGTTACTCCGGCTGCGTTGACCGGTGGGCGTGGCTAGGAGAGTCTGGGCATCGCGAGAGTCTGTCCAACGTTGTTTTGCTTGGACTAATTGAGAATGATGAACACCTGTTTTGTCCTTTTTATAAGAAGGAAGTGTGCAAGAGTGTAGGAGAAGGGCCTTTTGTATCTTTGGAGTGTTGTGAGTTTGCTTCTGTTTAGTTTGTTCTTCTTTTGTTCTGTTTGTTTACTTTGCCTTGGTTATTACTTTGTATTTGGTTCTGTCTGACATTTTAACATCTTGTGTTAGACAGAAGTTGGGGTTATTTTTTTGTAAGTTAATTTCCGTTTTATATATTTTCTTATTTATGTTAATAAACACTCTTGTTTCACCCTTACCAACCTACTAGTCCTCCTTTTATTTGTTGCGGCTTGAGCCGGTCGTACATTGACAGGCAGGTTGGACATCCTATCATTCCATTCAGACCGAATGCAATGATTGGACAAACATTTTTTGGTCCTGAGACTTTCACAGAAGACATATGTAATTATTATTATTATTTTTTTTTAGACCACTTCTATTATTGATTGCTATCAGGATGTGAAGAGATCTTGAGATTAAAGTATTTATAATTGCGAGATTAAACACGTTAAAAAAAGTCGAAATACAATGTGGAGAATAAAATCATTAAATTTTGAGAAAGTCGTGTTTCAAGAAAAAAAGTAAAATAAGAATAAACACATTAGATCAGTGTCATGTTCACTGCATACTGATAGAGGACATGCACGAGACGATGACTAAATAAAAATGCATTTTGAATGACTAAAACTATGACTAAAATCTACTCGTCAACGAAAAAAACGAGACGAAAATGAAAGAGGAACGATTTGGGAAGATATCCAGTCAGAACTGCTGTCCTGTGTGGAAGATGCGCACATTTGAATTCTAATGTGCTGATCTAACCGCGGGAAACGCGGTGCTGTTGCGAGCTCTACAGGCTTGTGCAGCAGCACATTTGACTGCTGCGCAATTAATGAATAGCGCACATTTATGCCAAGCGATTGCTTATAAGCTAATGTTGATGAATTATGACAATGTTTACTACACAATGTTTATATGGTAGCATGTTTTAGACTGTTGTAAGAATGCATATTTATCTCCCTCATGAGCAGCCTGTTACAGTGCAGACTGCAGACATTTCAGAATAAGAGTCACTGTGTATTTTGGGATGGTTTATATTTTTTTTTTTTATCCCTGGTCATTATTGTTATTTTGTTTAAACAATAAACTGTATTTAATTTAATTTCTGTTTAATTCATAGTAAACTAATGTATCTTCTGTCACAGGAAGGAAAGACTAAGAACATTATTTGACACATTATTCAATATATTTTACAAGTATAAGGGTTATTATTGTTAACTAAACCTAAAACCAAAGAAATCTTCATTACTTGAAATAAACATTAACTGAAATAAAAGATAAATATATAAAAATGTAAACTTAATAGTTTCTAAGCTTTAGCTTAACCTGAGGTATAAAAATAAACAAAAAATAAAAAGTTATAGACATTTAAACGCAAAAACTAAAAGACATAAACACAAAACATTACTAAAACTTATAACTAAAATTACAATGAAAGCAGGAAAAACTCAAATCTAATAAAATCTTTTAAATGTAATCTATAATAGTAGCCTATCTCAATGATAAGTGTGTCAATCCCTGAAAAGTACTGAATTTTGCTCTTTTGCATGTTTTTGCACTTGAACAGTCAAAAACAGTCCGCTTTGGTGAGCAAAGTACAGTTGGGTGAACAAACAGTTTGGGGAATATCAGATGTGCCTATATCAGTGTATTGGATCTGTGGAAGCATTTTTATTGGAAATGCTTAATACTTACAATTTCACTAAATTAGATTTTAGTCGACTAATTCTATTGTAGATATAGTCGACTAAAACTAGACTAAAACTAGACTAAAATTAGACTAAAACAATTTCCGATGACTAAAATATGACAAACTAAATGGCATTTTAGTCAAAAGACTATGACTAAAACTAAACCAATATTTGCTGTCAAAATTAACACTGATTTGCATAATGTACTCACAAGAAAACAAGACATTCTAAGATGCTTAATGTGGCTTAATATATTAAGACAGTGGTATTAAAAGATCAAATAAATTTTTCATTGTAGGCTATTTAATAAAGTCTGTGCTTATGTAGAGATATAGACTAAGCTTGACTAAGTGATCTAACTCTGTGATGTCCTCTATCAGTATGCAATGAACAATGATCGAATGTGTGTTTATTTACAACATTTTATTTTGACTTTATCATTGAAATTTTATTAGTTTTTTCTAGAAATAACAATGGCTTTATTCTCAAAATATAATGAGTGTATTCTCAACATTATATTTTCAATTTTTTAATGATTTTATTCCCAATGTATTTTGACTATTTTTCCTCAAAATTTAACGAGTTTAATCTCATATTATAATGACTTTAATCTCAAGATTGTTTTTATTTTTATTTTTTTTTATTACTTGGCTCCGTACATTTCAACCGGAGTAACAGTGTTTATAAAAAAATTGCCTATCCTACCTTTAATGTAAGGTGTAGAGTAGAGTTAAGGGTTAGTTAGTATTTGTTTAGTATTGTGTAGGCAATCAGCACTGTGACTGACATGTATAATGAAGTCTTCAGAATCTGCTGCAGGGTGCAGAGTTTGCACTGAACTGGTTTGGGGGAAAAAATGCACACATTTTCATAAAGGCTGGAATACACTACATGGTTTTTGCTCTGATTTTTGCTCCAGATTGCATCCTAGATCAATACTTGCATAATAGTCTGCACCATTCTACAGATTTTGGCCAGTCAGAGTTGACAAATGTCACAGATTATTGTGTAGTGTATGATGGGCACAGAATTGTTTTGCTTCAGAATATGATTTCAATCCAGTCAGAGGATATCAAAACAAGTTTGATATGTTGAGCCAATTTTAGAACACATATCGTAACGTATGATGCATCGCTACTGAAACCAAAGCTGTCCTCTATCTACCAATGTAGCAATAAAATAAAATACAACAATACAAAAGTAAATTAACAACACAAATTAACAAATTTGCTTCAATATTTGACTTATAAGAACAGATAAAAGCAACATATGCTTCAAAAAAGGTACATACACTGGTGGTCTTCATCTTCAGGTGATAGATGAGCCATGTGTAATGGAACTGAGTTTCCTCTGCATTGACAGATTTAGGATGGATACAAACTTTCCCATCAGCCTTAGTGTACACTTTCCCTGGCCTGCAAAATAAAAAAAAAAAAATAATAAAAAAAATAAAAAAATCACACAATTTCAAGAATTTTTCAAAAACTGAACTGCCAAATATTATGTAAAGCAACAAACCATAATTCATTTTGGTCATGCATGCCTTTTGGGGGAAGGTTTATCAAAATAACAATCAATAATAAATCACCCAGGAGAAAAAAAAAAATCAAATCAAATCAAATAATGTCACAGCAGTTTTTTTTCTCCCCCCAAGTTGTAAGTGAAAATGCTGTTGACTTAATTAAATAATGTGGACTTATTTTAAGCAGGAAAAACAGTTTATTTATTAAACTGTTTATTATAGAACAGTTAATATTAAATTGTAATAATATTTCACAATACTACTGTATTTTTGATAAAATAAATAGCCTTGGTAAGCATATGAGACTTCATTCAAAACCATACTTTTGAATGGTATAAGGTTATACTACAATATAAATAGTTGGCATATAGTCAGTAGAGCAGTGATAGAGCAGTAACAAATTGAGCTAGGCTTAACGTAAAGGTTTTAAATCACAGGCACAATAACATCTGAATAATAGAATAAGGCTGAATGGAAGCCGTGTGAATAGTGGACAGAATGAAGTGGTGTATACAGTGGCCTGAAAGAGGTGTGCAGCAGTGGAGCTCTGAAAAAAGCGCTGATGCACTTTGTGCGTGTAAGAGCTAAATTCAAATGACACTACAGGACACCTCCTCAGAGTTATAAAAATGATACCTACAAACCACCACTGTGACATGGTTAGTAGCAGAGTTAAAACGAGAGAGAAAAATGTAACAAATCAAGGTTTCTTTATGTTTATATTCTCCTGACGACATTACATACTGATCTTTCATGCTGTTTTTGTCATCTTAAGATTTGATTATGCTTTTTCTGCCCTTTATCTTTCACAACAGAACAAAGGTCTGTGAAGATGTCTCAAATTGGGATAATGCCATCAGTGACAGTCCGTCAACTGGGGCTCAGGCCAATCAGTGAGATGAAGAGTAGAGGCTACATAATCCAAAATAAATATACAAAAACAAGTAATAAGGAGTAATCCATGCCACTTACATTGGTCTCTTCTTACTATGGCTAGGGCGAATCTTGGCCACTTTTGGGTACAGTCCCGCAACTATCACTGCCTTAATCAGCTTCTCATTCTCTGAGTAACAAATAACAAAGAACATTGGTTATGTTACATAGGAAAAATGTGAATAGGAAAACAGACACAGAGCAGAGAGAAAAACAGAGCTAGAAATGAATTTTTACATCAAAAATTATATTATAGTATAAAATAGAACATTTTATAAAACAAAATTGTATAAAATAGAAATACAAGTCCAATTTTTACCCTCATTTTAGCCCTCTGATATAAACATTCCATTTAAAGGGGCATATTTCCTTTAAGACTTCAATGTAAAAACCCACTGCTAAAATTGGGTAACACTGTTGCATATTAAATATTACATTGAAACTCTTTATAAAAAGAGATCTTAAAGGGAGCATTTTTTCCCCTCTCTTTCTGTATATAATCTTACCACAATTTTAATGACAGTAACACTAGTGTCCAATTCTCACTACTGACTAGTTGCTTATTAGCATGCATATTAGTGGCTGTTTATTAGTACTTATAAAGCACATATTCTACCAATTATTAATAAGCAGTAATTCGTTTTTTTTTTTTTTTTGAGGCAAAAATCATAGTTAATCTAAAGTGTGACCTAAATAACATGATTTCCATGAGAGTTAAAGGGTTAGTTTCGAATCAGTGATTCAGAGCGCCAAAGTCACGCGATTGTTTTTCAGAAAAAAGTGTGACATGCGATCCGAACCGCTGATTCGAAACAAAAGATTAGAAGCAGTGTTTCGAAATCGGCCATCACTAGCTATTGTTGAAAAGTCGTTATTTTGTTTTTTGGTGCACAAAATGTATTCTCATCGTTTTATAATATTAAGTTTGAACCACTGAACTCACATGAACTGTTTTAAATATGTTTTTTAGTAACTTTCTGGGCATTGAAAGTGTAGTGGCTATAGAGGCCTCACTGAGCCATCGGATATTTGATTTCATCAAATTTCTTAATTTGTGTTCCGAAGATGAACGAAGGTCTTACGGGTGTAGAATGACATGAGGGTGAGTAATAAATTACATTATTTTCATTTTTTGGGTGAACTAACCCTTTAACATTGTAAATTTGACTATTTAGTCAATGGCTTGAGAAATATATAAGCAAATAATGCTCTATTGACACATTCACACAGTTGAAAATTAACAACCACTTTCTATCATTAATACCCTTTGGAGGATAATGTTTTTTACTGATCATGTTGTGTTATTTCTCCTGCCTGTCCATATTCACTAACGCACCAGCGGGCAGGTCAAAGAGGTAATGATGGTGTCGTAATCAATCAGCATTGATCTGTGTCTGTGCAGGCAGTCTTTTGCCACTTTATTCAGCACTATTGAGATTTGAGTTCTAAAACATACTGTCTGTTTTACAATGACCTCTTATATGTCAAAAGTTTGATTTTACAGAATAAATTAGATTAGACCTTTACAGCATTTATTACTCTAGGTCAGGGGGGTCCTGGAGGGCCACCGTCCTGCAGAGTTTAGCTTAGCTGTTTCAGGTGTGTTTAATTGTTGGAGCTAATTAGTTGGATCTAAACTCTGCTTTTGGTTAGAAAAATAATAGCTCATCTCTCCTCAAAGCTAGGCTGTCAAAAATCAGCACTCTCAAGACTGCTCAAACCTCTAAAGGTACAAGTGCTAATGGCAGACAAAGAGACAAACAGTCCAGATAGAGTACCTGAGTTGATGTTAGAGCTGGGATCTTTAGGGTCTTTACTATTCACAAAGCCAGCTGCCAAAAGATGCTCTGCAAACTGACCCTTCATATTCTGAAGCATCTGATGGGAAGGAACAAAATGGGTTTCCTTTCATCAATTTTTGTTATGTTTAACTAATCTTTGATTGGTAGAAAGTGCAGACACACCTGCAGCGTGTTGGCAGACAAGAAGTTTTCCCAGCAGTATTCCCTCTCAAATCTGCCGCCCTGTCTCTTAGCATCTTCCCAGCCCTAAAAAACAAAACAAAAAAAAACAAACAAACAAAAAAAAAAAAACACCAAACAAATACTCCATTAATGCTAATTTGCTAAACATAATTCAGTAGATTGTTATTCACGTTGGCACAAATAAAGTCAGACTGCATCAGTCAGACATCACTGAAAATAACATTAAAGAGGTGTGTGATCTTGCAAGAACAATGTCAGACACTCGCCCCCTCCCGCTAACCATGGTGACAAGATACACACAATAGCAAAATAATATAGGTTTTATAGATAACTAGACATGTTTTTAGGGCAGACCTGAACTGCTAAATAGAGATGGTCTTCATCCCTCCTGGAGTGGTGCCGCTCTTCTTTCTAGTAATATGGCACGTAGTCTTAAAGTTGAACCATGACTAACTGGGGCCAAGGTCTGGAAGCAGACAGACTGGCAAAACTGATGGTCTGCTAGCCGCCTCACATCACAGAAGTCAAATAAATCTCTTCATGTCATGTAGGGACTCTTTCACCCAGATATCATAATATAGAGACTGTGCCTGTTCCCTGAACTAGTAAATTAGAACTAGCAAACCCATTTAGGGGTATTAATTTAACTGGTTCAACAAATCAGCTTCATACGGTCTGTAGTCAGCCGGATCCAGTCCATATCAAGACCAGATGGTGAACCAGGAATGACCACAACAGCCCTTTACAGGCAGTAAAGACCTTGACAAAACAAGCCCTCGGGACAGATCCTCAGTGACTAGATGAGCCCTCAGCACAGATCTCTAGGGCCAGCTTTGAACATGTCATGACAGGACCAGCTGGGACCTAACAACTAAGAGTGACTTCTTAATGAAAATAAACTCCATAGGACTTACCCAAAATGCATTGACAATAGTGAGATGATCACTTCTAGAGTTTTGGGAAAGTATTTTTCTCCTGTGGTCTGCGATCTTCTCCTTTCCCTGTGATAAACGCAGCCATCAAGTCAAACAGTCCCTTATTAGAGAACACCCTCTGGGGCTGCACATATGTTCATGTGAAAGGGTGTTTGTATGTACCAGTGGTATGAAGAAAGGATCTTTAAAGCTAAGACTGGCCGCGATGGTAAGCACAGGGTCCAAACAGCCCAGAAGAGCCCCGAAAAGAATCATTTTTCCAATGTGAGGCTCTACAGGCATACGGGCTAGATGAAATCCTAATGGAGTCAGCTCTTCATTCCGGTCCAGGGCGTTCTACAAGACACAGCAGAGAAATGGTTGGCTTTTCAAACAAATACATTTAAAATACTGTGCTACCGCTAAGTTCTTTGATTTTAGTCATTACACATTATACAACTTTCTGGAACACTTTCTCGATTCTCATTGATCAATCACAGCATTCCACTGCCAATTAATTTTGTATAATAATGGTATAATAGACTATTTCCACAGGCAACTTATTTTCCTATGCCACTGTGTTAGTTTCATACCTCTCATAGCACTCTTTATTGTTACATAAAACACTTTCAACTCAAATATTTCATGTCAATTTAATTAGAGAACTGGTAATAAGATGGTCCCTGGGCATCATGTCGGGGTTTACTTGACGATAATGACTGTATGACTTTAGATTATGCCTTACTTAGTCAACATAATTTTTCTGTATCTGGCAAGTAGCCATGTAGATGCTTTGCATTAGGTTCCTGATTACCCAGTTTATTGTGTGATAATAACAGACTATAATTTATCCCCTACTTATTTACTAATCCAAACCTCCTTTTCATCTCTATCAATTATTCCTCACTTTCATCTTTTTATCCTCTCACCAGATCCACCAGGTGTGTGATGGCCAGCTCTATTGCTTTGTCTGATGGGGGGTCCATAGTTTTCCGCAGGAAACATGCAATGGGGCCCAACTTCAGTATCTGAGAGAAAAAATAAAGAGAGAGTGAAATCACATTTTTTTTTTATATATATATATATATATATATATATATATATACATACACATTTTTACAAAGTTTTCAATCCAAGCACATAAAATGATAATAGAAGATGAAGGCTTTTTGTATAAATGAGTGTGAATGTTCATCAGGGACTGCTGTACCACTGAGGAGCAGAAAGAACTGGGACTGGCAGCCATGTGGAGATAAAAATGAGCAGTAATTGACACAGCTAAAAGGCCTCGTTACACAATTACACTGCCTCTCAGATACAATGACAGTGATTAATGTCCCTTTTAATCCATTAGTTTGTTTGTGTGCTCACTTATTATAGTCACCGGAGACTATTTGTGAAACCTCTGCCTTCAGGCCCCATTACAGCCACACAGATACAAGGGAAAGAGGTTGAGTGTGTGTGTGTGTGTGTGTGTGTGTGTATGTGTGTGTGTGTGTGTGTAATGAAGAGAGGGTGTGTGTTGGAGAGCATGAATGAGTCACCGGTGGAAATGTTCAGTCCAATTTCCTAAAACCACAGCAGTGAGAAGCTCTCTCTCTCTCTCTGTGGATTGCCAACAACCAAGATTCTTAGCATTTTTAAGAGCATACACACCTACTGCTGACAGCTGTGAAGTGTGACTCACAGATTAGCTAGACCGATGGATACTTTATTGATCTCTAAGGGGAAACTCAACCTTGCATTTTAGTGAAATGTAGTATGCAGAGAAACACACAGACCGAGCGTTTGATTGGATACCTTTATTTGCAAACAAAGCTCTTCCAGTGGAGTGCGTTGGATCTCAGGTAACTGGTAGTTATCCAGGAGGCTGGCCCTCAGTCCATTATACAGGTGATAACATTTCCCTGGAGACACTCTGCCCAGACACAAACACACACAAAATAAAAGAGACACAGAAAATACAATGTCAAACTGCATCCATTAGGAAAGTCTCTTTGATGAATGCAAATTGCTACTGGCTAAATGTAATTGAGAGTTCAACCATGCGTACAGGTACTGTATAATTATATTGCATTAGTTTAAACTAAATACATTTTGTTTTATTTATTTAACATTTTGTTTGATCTAAATGGAATAAACTGAATTCTGAAATTTGTATTTCTCAGATAGGGGAGGGAGAGAAAGATAAGTAACAAAGGTAGACAGATGTTTCTTATTTACATTTTCTGCATCTTGGCCAGTCTAAGCTACAATGTGGCTCAGACTTTATGCTGATAGTCAAAGGTTTGTCTATGCAAGACTAGTCGATGCTTGCTGATGTGAAAGTCAATTTGCTTTCCCATGAATAATGCAGTGCTATGGAGTTACTGTGGCAACGGGGTGGTGCGCGTGTGAATGTGTGGAAATACACAGGTACAATCAGAGGGGGTATACATTTGGGCGATTGTGAACAAGTATGAAATTGAAATGGTGTGTCAGAGCCTGTGCTGAGCAGTAAGGAAGATTCATGCAGATGCAAAGCTAGTGACTGACTTATTATCTCTCTTTCATACAAGCACACACACTCTCACTCACTGTCGAAAAGGCATGAGTCACTGTGCCAATTTAAACCCCAACACGTAGACACCAGACAAAACTGCACATTTTTCTTGCTCACACACATACCAAGTCAGTTTAGTTTGTCATTTCAATAAAACATAATCAAAAACATATTTAACATATTCCCAATTACAGTAGATTTACAGTCCATAGACACAAAAGGACAGAACCTATCAGGATTTATATGTGAGGTATGGCCTTCAACTTCAAGAAAAGCCAACAGAAAGATTTTTTTTTTTCTTTTCACTTTCCTATCATATGACTGAGATAACAATGAAGCTATTCAAGGCCACATCTTTCCTCTCTGTGTGGACGTAAAAAAAAAGAGACCGTGAAACCTTGAGAGAAGCACAGTCTCGACTCAGAGCAGACAGACCTTTCATGAACACAAATACTAGTCATTAATGAAAAGACCTGAGGATGTGAAAAGATGAAAGGATAAAAAAAATGAAAATTCTGTCATTATTTAATTGCCCTCATGTTAAAAACCTATTTGACATTCTTGCTGCAGTGGGAAAAAAATAGATATTTTGAAAAATCTTAAAGCAGGTCTTTTTTTACAGTGTTTTCAGAGTATCTTCCTTTATGGTCCACAAAATAAAAGAATGTTATACAGGTTTGAATGACACTGACACATTTTTGGGTGAACTATCCCTTTAATATAAATCAAATAACAAAAGAAAGAGAGAAAAATCCCTCACTGCTCATGACTAAATAACTTTTGTAGCTTTTAATACGAATCAATGAACATTGAATTCATAGACTGAAAACTGTATATCTATCTTGATTTTTTAACATTTTTATTACATTTTATTTTTATTTTACATTTTTACAAATTTATTTTACATTATTTTACAAGTTTATTCAATTTAATCTAAAGTTTGACCAAATTTTCTTATTGTAACTACTTTATTTCAAGCAAAAATAACTATTGTGATATATATTGTTATCGTGAAATGAAATAAAATAAAATTTCTTCTGTTTTATGTTTTACAAAATTCACTGTGGAATAAAAGCTAAAACCCAAAATTAGTGCGATCTGAAAAAGAAAAAAAGAAAAATAAATAATTGAAACAGCATTCTGGTGATACAAGCATACACTGCATATCCTCCTGAGAGGTTTGACATTCTTCCAGGGGGTGCAATTCCTCCGACTGAAATTGGTTTTGATACTTGTGAATGGATTGAGGAAGAGCAGCTGATATATTGAGGGAATAATACATAAAGAAGGATAAATGAGGAGAGGGAGAGAGAGAGGGAGAAAGATCTGTACCTGCCAGCACGGCCCTTCCTCTGTTTGGCGTTGGCTAAGCTCACCCACTCTGCTGTCATGGTCCTGATATTGTTCTGGGTGTCAAAATGAGTTTCTTTAATCTTCCCTCCATCGATCACATACACAACATCATCTATCGTAATACTGAAAAAAACAGAGATTGAAAGAGAAATATCACTAGGAATTCATGACGACATGGAAGTAGAGGGAAAAAAAGTCCTCTGCAGTCAAAATTGGCTATATATATAGTGTTAATAAATGTCCATGTTCATGATTCATTAAGCCCAAAGTATAATTCCCATTTTATGCATACACGAAGGTCAGCATACAAGTGCGCGATGCGAATTTCGTCATCAGAAGAATATGCGCATACTGTACATGCACCGGCAGATTTTTGTAACCGTGCGTACTTGTAACGTGCAGGTCGCACATGTGTATTTAATTTTTTTTTTTGCAATAATTACTTTATCCACGAGGTGGCAACCGTGCTTTGTGGGCGTCTGTTCACAAGGTAGTCAAAGACAAACTGCATAAACAAAACAGACTGGAATGCATGCAAGCTACAGCGACAGTGGAGGCCTACATAGACGAGAGATTGTACAAACTCTATCATTGAAGAATAAAAAGATTTTTACATGGGTTGCAACTCGTGGCGAGAGATTGCTCAAAACTGTGCATGCGTTGAACGCCTGTGTATGCGTACAAGACAAATTAAGTATACTTTCTAAGGCTGTGCATACAACTGACTGCATTCGTGTAAAAAAAAAATTTAAATATACCCAGGGAAAAACAACCTTTCCTTATGTCAAACATTTCTGCTGTTGTAACAAAGGCCATTGTATAATGTGATAATGTTTCCTCCCCTCCCCCAAAAGATTCAAACAATTGCCAATGGATTAAATCAAGTCCTGCCTCATGTCATTTCTCACTGAATATTATTAGTTTCACTAAGAAATGCTATTGCTCATTACTCTTAAACCGTTCAACAGAATCAAGCGTCTTATATCATTTGAATCCTTGGCTCAAGACGAACAAAAAAAAGCATGTCTATGATTCGGCACAAATTTTCGGGTATTTAAAAAAAAAAAAAAAAAAAAAAAAACTACTTTTGCGAACTAGTCCTAGGTTTTTCGCCGATTGGAACCAGTGCAGAAAGAGTGTGAATGTCAATAATTATCCAAAAAAACTCAATTTCGATTCACGTCCGCAACAGGATGCCAAAACGTTCGAAGTGTCACTTTTATTAAAACGGCTATCCCTCTTGAATGGAATGAGATCATTTCACCAAACTCAGTACTAGACTTGTGCTGATATTCGGTAATGCGATAATGAATATGCACGATATTGTAATCGTCGTCACTTCAGAATACCGTAAATAATAATTTATTACCAATTATTAATTTTTTTTAAAGGCAATTACGAATACTTTACCCATCAATCGTATAAAATGCACAACACCACTGTATTCTGCGTCAAAAGGACACGCGCTCAGATGTAAACAATCCCAACGTGCACGAGAAGCACATGGCGGAACCAGTGAAGGAGACGAGCTGAATGAAAGTGCGCATTCACTCTCTGACAGCAGAGGGCACTGATGGAACAGCAGCGTGCAGCGGTTACCACGGAAACCGTGCAAACAAAGTAACTGCGCTAGTGAAGTTTTTAAAATGCTTCAAACAGCCATTCATTTTTTGCAATCTCAGTGTTGTTCATCACAGCACCAAATACTGAATACTTAAAAAAAAGACTTAAAAGGATATTTATTTTCAAACCTAAACATTTTTATATTTTAATCTGGACTACAACATGCCCTAATTATTAGAAATGTTCTGATTATTTGTTATTGTTCAGTAAAACTTTGAAAACATACAGCTTCATTAGTTAACATGTTAATTCATTATCACTAAACTGACAATAAAATTAAATTATTATTAATTATTAATTAATGTTAATTTCTTAGTTACTATTTAATAACATTACTAAAATCAAAATAACTTATTTAATGGACCTGAGATAAAACTATCAGTTCAGTTGTGTTTCTAAATTAATATTAACAAAAAATAACACTTTCTGTAACAAATGTAGCTATTGTTTTATTACAAAAAGAGTTCTTAAACCTGTTAAACTATGACAAAAATGGTTTTGCAACTTATTTTAATATCGTGATAATACCGTATACCGTGATAAAAGCTTCATCAATTAATCGCAACATGAAAATTTGATACAGTCACATGCCTACACAGGCCTGTTTGACTCATGGCCCTAGAGTCCTGTGAGAAATATGAAAGAAATTGGCCTCTGGGTGGCGCTACTTTTGAGAAATTGCCCTAGGTTTCTCGCTCAACCTCAATAAAACCACTGCAGTACAATTCTCTGGACTCTCTCGGTCAATAATTATTAAAAAAAATTTTTTGGAACTTGCCCATTTTCTAAATTACCATGTTATAGTTATCCAAATGGTAGAGGCAAAATATACTCAAAAACCTATAAATCCTAAACAAAAACTAAAACCTTAATGAAACTATGTGAGCCCTTGCAACATATGATTCCGAAGAAGCATGCAAACTTTTATGGAGATCGGACCAGTGCTTCCCACGCATAGACTTTACTTCGGCGGGCCACCCAGGTATAATAACGGCTGCCCAAGTATATTTGGAGACACATTTTTGCTTTTATTATTTTTATCCTCTTATACTTTTATATCTGCCCAAGATATT